>NC_092579.1:1665000-2330000 GCF_037975245.1 Apostichopus japonicus
GATAGATATAATAATGAATACAAATATGTATTCATATATGGTATACTTTAATATTAACCTATATGTTAAATCTGTAATACGAAATCTTACTGTATTCGCAAAAGGCACAGCAAACGTCTAGATACAAAAGTCCACACCTTGCACTAGGACAAGTTTCAATTATACAATTCGTTGTTCCATTATTACAACGACACGCAGTACACGGACCAAGCATAACACGCTGGTCATGAAAAAGTAACACTCCCCTGAAGAAGCAAGGGCTTCCTAAAACAACAAACAAGAAGGGTGTGCAAGATAATAACATGCAAGTGTGAACAATTCTTCATTAATCTCGTAAATATAGATTTCAAAAATGTAACTGAGTGGAACAAATACGAAGGCCATTAAACCAGAGGTATTGTATTATCTCGGTCAACTGCCTGGAGGTGTAAGACAAAAGTAGAACTTTATACTTAATGTATCAAAGCTTCACACATTTCATAATCTTTTTAACACACTTCGTATACATTCCATATTTAGAGCATGCGGATATAAATGCATTCATATATACTATAATCCATACATGCTTGCATATCGAGTAAACGCCAAAACAGCCTTTAAAAGCTTTAACCGCATTTAAAACCCCTCAAGGGAAAAGTTGTAATATATACTTTAATTCAATGCCTATTTCAGCATGTACTTTATTGGCGGCTCCAGGATTTACGGGAGAGGAGATATAATATCGATAAATACCGAAATTGCTGCCTATTGAATATGCAGTGAACTCCTGCATTTAGGAAACGACGCTACTAATAAGGAATGCTATAGTTTCAACACTTTGTATATCGTATACCTTATAGTTTTGAGAAAGCCTAGATGTTGACAGAACCAATAACATTTCAGACGAAAGGGCTCTTAGGGCGCGGATCCAGGGGATGGGGTGGAGGGGTCCAGTAGGTGGGGTGAAGAGGAGGGCAGATACACATCCATGCCTTTACTTAGTTCTTAGGCTAGCAGAACCTGTAGCGTTTAGACCTAGCTGTAGTCTGTATTAATAGCCTACAGCGTTCCTCACATTGCACCAATTCAGATTTTCTGCTATCGAATAAGACCCACTGTAAGAGTCGGCTTCAACGAACCCTGAGTCCTCTCACTACCTTTTTAAATCCTAAATCCGCCTTGTTGCCCCCCCCCACCCCTGGCCTTGTTATGGCTTTCCATGGTCCGCCATGATATACCCTGCACCTTGTTTAAGCACACGTTAATTGTGGTACTCTAATCAAGAAACGTTATAAAGGTTTAGTAATACCTGAATCTCGGTAGTCGGACACACTTTCACTACCTGACTGGGCCTGGACCTGGGAAGATAATCCGACCAAGACGACAAAAAATAACCTTGTTAAATGGATCGCTTGTACATCCATATTTTCTTGAATATATTTAGTTATATATTATATATATATCTTATTATATATAATATATATATATATATATCATATATAATATCTCAGTTTTCATCACCAACGTCACCAATAGCATGAAGCCTACGAATGTTGAATTTGCAAAGATATCAAAAACTTTCGTTCTCCATAGAATGACGGTATAAATATATAATAATTGAGAGTGCAGTGACTGGTAATACTTAGAACCTATTGAAAGACGGTCAATACATTAAGCACAGAAGATAGAACCACCAGTCTGTGTATTTAAATCGATGATGTGTTTGCTCTTTACTGTCGCACATTATTCAGCATGACAAATAATAACGGTCGAGAGGAAACAGGAAACCACCGTGAAATATCAAGGATTGTTTGAAAGGAGTTAAAGGATTTAAAGGGGAAAATACCGTAAGTATAATGTATTCCACACCATATCCTGTCAAAACACCTTCGATCTTCATCATACTGTATACGGAGATAAGCATGTTTTGAACACCTGCACGTTAGTAAAGCAATGATTTGACGTCGGGGGCCATTTTGAAAAGCATTTACACAGTTTGACTTCTTTACCTTTATATATATATATATATATATATATATATATATATATATATATATATATATATATATATATATATATATATATATATAAATATATATAAATATATATATATTTATATATATATATATATATTTGATGTTGCAGTGAGTTGTAAAATCCAGAACAGCGAAAAAGTTCCAACCCCACACCGCGATCCGAACCGGGCTCCCGCTTTATATGCGGACCCACTTACCACTAGGCTATGAACGCTGATTGTATGTACAGAGGCTCGAAACCGGCAAGGAAAGTCGTAATTTCACTGTAGGCGGTTGCCACCAGTATCGAACAATTATAGTTCTGTTTTGGTGACATATTTTGCCTTACTCTAGAGATCAAACATGATGTCATTTGTGATTCCTAAAGCCGGATCTCGAAAGAGATACTTTGAACAGACTTTATGTTAAATGAAATTGAAATATACGACAAAATTGTAGCGAGTTGGAAAATCCAGAACAGCGAAAAAAAATCCAGCCTCCACCAGGATTCGTATCCGAACCTCTTCCGCTTTATATGCGGACACCCTAACCACTAGGCTATGGACGCCTGTGTCCCCTACATTATTAACCCCTTTGCAAAATACAAAGTAGCATATGTAAATCACATTATCATAATCACAAGAGAGGGAAGGGGGTCAGAGACCATATTCAACATTGGGAATTTTGACCACAGTGCTTGGGTAATAATATATGGGGGCATTTTTAGCTCTATATCAAACAGGAATTTGCTGTATTCCAAGACGATCAGCTGGTTTCGATTGAATTGTTTACCTGCATATAAGTTACATTATTATTAATATAGCAGTTGATTGTGATTGAATAAGTTGATTGTGATATAAGTAACATTGTTTATGACTGATTGGTTTGGTCACCATTTGTCTTGTTGGTAATATATTCTTGGTGATATCTTGGTGATATCAACAAAGGCTAAAAACATATAGGTACTCCGTCTTTACACAGGGATCTTTACAAAGTCAAGAACCACTTGGATATATATATATATATATAGCCCAATTTCAAAAGCCATCCATGTGTTGCGTACCAGGCCCTGATATTTTCCTGGCCTAGCATTGGAAACTTATAGTTGGAAAGATTAATATGTATTATAAAACTGTGACTCTACCACCCCTATAAAAAAAATTATAATAATAACAACAAAAATATCAGGCTTTTTATTAGTTTTATTTTAACTAAAATAAAGTAGTCAAAGGGATGACCTCACATGTGAACAGGAATTTCTCTAACATCATCAAACTCTTGCCCTGTTAGTAAGAGATTTCATGCCTGGTTTACTGCCAAATTCTAAATAATTTATAGGCCACATTTTACATTGAAATATAACAATTTCATTTTTTTTTCTGTATCACAATTTGCTTTTTCAAATTAAACCCAAGTTGTAAATTCTGTTGGGAATGTTTACGTACTCGTATGTACAGATGTACCTAAAACATTATATCACACGATTAAAGAGGCAATGTCTGTAAGAGCAAATATATAAATTACCATGAAAGTGAAAAATAAAGGAGTTTGTGAATCAGAAATTTGACTTTGGTCTATTCTTTGATTTTGATTTGCATTTTTGTTATCGCTGTATAAATTAAAAATCAACTGTAGCAAAAAGTGACCAACGTTAGAGAATAGTATAGTGCTAGAAATTGAGGAAACATAGCACGTAAGAAATATTAGCACTTTTTGCTAAACTGTGTTTAGCACAGGTTACTCCTAAACTTTTCTGTAAAATTTGTCATAAATATTGGTTAAATATTACATTGCCCATAGTTTAGCAACTTAGGTTTTGCCCAATTCTGAAGACAAATGTTACCCTAAAGTTTAGGAAAACCTGTGCCAAACACAGTTAGCAATATGTGCTAATAAAATATCCGTCTTTGGTTGCCCAATTTCTAGTAATAATATTCTCCAATGGTGGGCACTTTTTGCTACATCGTTCTTACCGTGTATTGGAAGGGACGATATCATTTTGAATCATCGATATAATATAATCGTAGATTGCTCTTGCATGAAACCCCGCCTTACTATGACCAGGTCGGGTATCAAACCCGAAATCTCCCGATTATTAAGCCTCATTGCTTAACATACCACCGTCTGTATCCACTAGGCCACAGCACGGGTATAATAAATAAATTGAACTGAACCAATAAAAAACAAAACAAAGGGGAACAGGAAACGAATAATGAAGCTTAATCTAACACCGAGTAAGAAAAAAAGAAGAGTAATCCACGTTGGAAATGGGATGTGTGATCTGGTAAATTTTTGTATAATTGGATGGAAAATATCGCTATTTTTTGACGTTGGAAATATATTTGATGCTGTATGAATTTCAAGTTTAAAGGAAGCTGAAGAAACGAACAATGATTGATCAAACGCCCCATCCGTTTCGTCGCCCACATAACATATTAATAATTAAGCTTGAATGCTTTAGTACTTTCTAAGTAGAAAATACAAATATGTAACATGTGTGTAGCGACTTACCTTTCTGCAGTAAGAATCCCAGCAAGTCACCATACTTCATATATTCTGTTATAAGGTAGAACGGTTCATTCATTGAGCAGCAGGCAAGAAGACAGAGGATGTTCACATGGTCGCCCAGCTCTGCGATGAGTTTCATTTCGTTTATCAGGTCTTCTTTTACATCAAAAAATGCTCCAACTGTAAAATCGAATAAATGATTGCAAGTGGTTTGGACCAACAATGGAATGGCGACAAAACTATGTCATAGCAGCTCTACATTCCAAATTTGCACGGAATTAGGCTTATATGTATAAAGCATCGATATTTGGTGTCGTGCAAGTCTTTTCTAATAACAGATAGTTTCGCTTTTGCTCTTATCAAAGACGATTATGAACGCTCAAATTAAGTAGGTTATGTATACGTAATCATCCTAAACTATCCCCAGTCCATAGCACTTCGTTTGAAACAAGTTTTTACAAAGTTTTTATTTGTCATAACTATGTTATTAATTCCATCATGTATCTTGAAAGTTATTGTAACACTCGAGTTAGGTGGTATAGCAGGGGCGGATGCAGGGTTTGTGACAGGGGGGGGGGGTCTGACTGGTCCAGCCGCGCCTGAACGTAAGACTATCTGAGCGGAGCGTCGCCATCGGTTGGCGCGGAGCGTACCAGAAAATTTTTGGCTTTACAAACCATCCAGATGGCCGGAAACGGCACTTCCCGAGTATTCTAAGCTGCATGTACCTAGCCTGAAAATATGGATCTCATGTCTGCAATTTCTCAATTGATGAGAAAAAACAATCTGAAATATGGTAATACATATCAGATGAGTTGAGATGATACAAAAATCATAATGCCTTTAGCCCCCAATCCCCCTCCCGTTCCGTCACCACTGTTTGATGCAGGGCCGGATCCAGGATTCTGGAAGGGTGAGGGGTTTGGCCTCCAGTGATCCTAGGGTCTAAGGGGAGTGGGTTTCCTTCTATCCATTGTGAAATTCTTGGATATTTAAGTACAACAGCGAACCCCCTTCAAGTTAGCCATGCAAAGCACCTCTCTCTCTTTTTTTCTCTTTTTTTTTCTCTTTTTTTTTTGGCCAAGAGCAGGGGGGGTCCGGACCCCCTGCACCCCCCTCTGGATCCGCGCCTGGTATAGGTCTTTACACGTTTACCGTATACAAGGGCTTGTATAATATAGCAATACCTTCATTGTTCACATTGTTGAAGGCTTACTTCTTCCATGTCATATATTTATACTGAAAAAGGACTTTTCTGCTACTTTTAAAGCAACTCAGGGGAAACACAGAACGCACTATTAGTACAAAATTGAACAGGATCTCTCTGTGGAAGTAACATCAACATCCCGTAGCATCCATCAATAGGATTCCATGAACTTATGAACGCTTTGCATTTCTCTTGATACATCATCCTGTTACATTATATTATCTTATATTATAAATGTACGTTTGATGATTAATAAATATCTACATCACCTTTAGTAGTTTTAATAGCAACTGTCACATCTTCAACTTTATTCTTCATGCCGGTGACCTTGCCCATATGCACCACACCGAATTCACCTTCCCCTAGCTTTTGCTCGATTATGACTTTATCGTGGCTAATTTCTTTGTCTGTTAATATGGGATCAACTTCTCGAGTCTTCTCTGTAAATAAAAAAACAAAACATAAATACATACACAGACCGTGAATAGCATATTTTTTTTTTATAAAATGGTGACTTCAGGCAAGAACTTAGGCACGATATTACCAAAACAAAATGATAGAATATCAGTTTTGGTAAGGCGTTTAAAGCTATTCCAGTTTTAAAGGTATTCAGCTTTAAGTATTATAATCTCTGGTATTATAAGTTGTCATATTGAGCTTTGTTCTGATCGAGAAATTGACATAATCCCCTGTTTATCCCAGTAAGTACACCTTTGGATAGATGCTGAAGTGTCATTTCTCAAATATTAAAAAGTGGTATAGAAAACTGGAGGGATTTCATTATTTTTATTAAACCTAATTTAGTGTCACAATTTAACATTTAAGTATGTAGCTCAACACATATTCACTAAGTTCGTATCTCATATCAATCAGCCGATTCACACAAAGATTACCAGTAAATCTTACAGTTTTGTACCACATTAAATACTGGATTGTGCTGACAAATCTGAA
The DNA here is from genome assembly GCF_037975245.1 of Apostichopus japonicus. Lineage (NCBI taxonomy): Eukaryota > Metazoa > Echinodermata > Holothuroidea > Aspidochirotida > Stichopodidae > Apostichopus > Apostichopus japonicus. Next base: position 1,671,661 of record NC_092579.1, read on the forward strand.
AAAAAAAATGTTAGCATGTGCTATTAGGATTACAGCCGATTGATAGCACGATCTATTTTTTACTTTGGTACAAAGCTGTAAGATTTACAATAGCAACTGTGTTATCTGTGTATATCCGGTGCATCAATTGCTACTGCTTCGTGCAACATATTGGCTAAAACCATTCTAAAAACTATTACTTTCTTTTAAAATATTTCCATAAAAATATTACCAATGGCTTTCTCCTGGTACATTTGTTCAAGATGGAGGTTCTCTAGAATATCTTTTCTTATGCGTCTTCGTCTCTTTGTCAATAGAAAGCATACAATAACAACAACAATCACAAAAACTGCGAAAAGACCGATGATTAGGATCATTGTTGTTGACGTAGATGAGACGGATTGAGGGGTAGGCTTTGGCCCAGGGGCAAAGCTTCTTGGTTGGATCCCCATGCTAGCCTCGTCTCCATTATCACGAACGATTGTGTCAGTCTCTTGTTCAGTCGTGAAGGGATGATCTGTGAAATCTAAATGAAAATATCAATCAGTTAATCCATCAGTAATCCATTCAATCAATCAATCAATGAAACAATCAATGCAATCAATCAACCAAATAATCAAACATTCAATCAAATCAACCTTACAACCGATAACCAATTAATGGATGGATAAACCAATCTATCAAATCAAATGGATCAATCAAGCAAGCAAATTAAGTGATGATTCTATAAAGCAATATTTAATGCAACCAAATAATCAGACATTCAATAAAATCAACCTAACGACCGATAACCAATTAATGGATTGATCAATCAATCTACGAATCAAATCAATTCGATCAATCAATCAATCAAGCAAAGTATTCGATGATTCTATAAACCAATAGTCAACTCAACCAAACAATCAATTTTGTGAGCATAACTTTGCACATTGAGAATAAAGAAAACAGTATATTAGTAGGTTAAAATGTAATTATACGAACTTATTTGTGTTCCTCTAATATATTTGAAATCATACCAACATAATTGTAATCGAATTTACCTTCTTCGGAAATTTCGGCCAAGAATAACTTTGTGGCAAGTCTTCCTGGTTCAGGATTATTTGCATAATCTGATGAAACGTAAGGAATGATCTGTCAAATTTCCAAGGAAAAATAATAAATATTAAAAATTCAAACGACTAGAGCTGAACAATGAAATACAAAAATAGTATGGGATGCTTGAGACGTGTAGTGTGGATTAATGGTAAATGTACCTTTCGACTGACATCTGAATAATAAAATATAGAAGTATTTGTTTTTTATCTAACCGTAAGTTTGTACTCAAGGCCTTCTTGAATTTCTGCGCTGATGGTTTCCCACGTATTAACTTGGTTCTGTTCAAAATAATTAATAATGTTAACATTATTAAAGTATAAACTATTTTCACTGGGCATTGTTGAACTTCTTTCTCAGAACGACTCATACAGTAAAAGCTAACACAGTAGTAGTGATGATCTTGATATCTCTCTTGGACACATCTGAGGCTCGTGTAGATATATAATACAATTATCATGCAGTCACATAGCAGTCCGTTAGTCCATCAGAACCCATATACTTCCATTGCATGTGTTGAAGATATGCGCCTTAAGCTAATTCTGTTTATTAATTTTGGATGGGTGTCACATTAACAGTACCATCATATTGATAGTATATCTGTAATACACATATTTTCGTATCTGCCATGTAATTTATTTATTATTATTTAAACCCTCTGATATAGGTAACTTCGGACTTACACTATCATATATTTGGATGGTATGAGACAGGATCAGGTCTCCATCAGTCGTGTGAAGCTGTGTTCGGTATTCCTCTAATGTTCTCATATTGTTTACTTGTACCGGAGGAGACCAGATAAACGTCATGCTAACGTTACCGTGTGACGTATATGTAACATGATCAAGGGATACATCAGTGGGCTTACCACATCGGTAAACGTCTGATAAATTAAAAGGAAATTATAGGAAATTATATAATTTAGATATGGCAAAACGATTGGTCAAAATACCATCACGTCTCAATATTGTAATTTCTCCAAAGTTGTGAAGAATGTTTGTACTTTCGAGTTATGTTTCAACTGAGGGAAAATGACTTTACAGAGGTACATTCGAAGTACGTGTGTTTACTTGAAAGTGTATTCACTGAAATTTAAAGTACAGCCACAGATTTTAAGCATTATGGCAAGTTTCTTACATATCGATTCCGTGATAACAATAGCTAAGAAATATTTTACCGAACATAATCTCCTTGCAACATAATTGCGATGTCATTGACGCAGATTGACAAAACCTTAAACTCCCTTCTTCAAAAATGGGAATGTACCATATTTTGAATGCAACATGGCAATTTGTATCAGATGCAGTAAACAGTAAATACAGAGCATGGGAATAATATATGTGAGATGGAAGAAGAAGAACAAGAAATAAGTGGACACTTTTATCGTCTGGTCCCTTTGTAACATAGAAATTGCAATGTAAAACACCCACCTCACCCCCCCCCCTCCCAAAGATAACCGAAAAAAATCTATATCTTATTGTGGGACAATATTTACAAATATAAGAAAAAACCAGGAAGTATAACTTAGATGGATTGCTCTGCAGTAGGTATTGTTTTGGTTTTGCTTAATTGTATCGAGTGTTGCAAAAATTGACATGAATAAGAGAATTCCAAAAGGATACACCTGTGCTACGAATTTGAGAATGATTGGGACTAGTTCTAGAGTAAGGATGGTGTAAAATTTTCATCGAACGAGTGTAATAGAAGTGATAGCTTGAATTGCAAGTATAAAAGTTATTAAAAGCTGGCTTGCTCGCGTTACGGATTTCAATTGGTAGGATGTGAATTTGACAAGAATTGCTCTATTTGCCCAGGGTCTTTGTCGTTCCTACTCGGTGAGATCTGTCTATGTCTGGGTCGGTAATGGTTACATATAGCTTTTCTGCTGCAAGTTTCTTTACAATTTGATTTGTGTCTTCACCTTTAACTTGGTTGATTCCGGTAATTCGTACGCTGTTTCTTCGGGAGTATTGTTCAGTACTTTTAAGTACAGCATTTTGTGATAGTGGGGCTTTTTCTAAGTTGTTGAATTGAATTTTTCTGCCAGTTTCTTGTAGTCGCTTGTTTTATGGTCTAGTTTATTTTCGACTGCAAATAGTCTTCATTCATGCTCATCTATTTGCTCTAAGAGGCTGCTAAATTTGCGTTCAATAGCTTTGGTCACACACAGTTGTGCCTTTAACTCTCGAAGAGATCAGCTGTAACCATAGACGCGACTTCGGCCATTGACTGCTTGCTTTGTATTGTAGCTATCGCATGTCCTTTGCTATTGTTTCCTTTGTTGTCTCCAGTCATTGTTAAGCAAAATAATTCATGAGATCCAAGTATTTGAGAAAGGGTTACATTTTATCTTGGAGGTAAGCAAAGCTTAAGCTTCTTGCTGTGTGTAGATCCCCTTGGAAGGATATTTGTGTCACATGAGTGCCTCACTGGTTACAGCAGAATCACTGCCTTTATTGCAATACGTGTTAATGATAGGATGAATAATTGGTCTTGAAGTCGGTCTGTAGTGATTGCTCACATGGTTTTTAGAAATTACCCCATGAGCGTTATGTTGAACATTGCAAAGATAAGAGAAGTTGCAAACTGAAGAGATAATTTATAACAACTCCCATTAGGGTATCATATATATGCGCAATGATGGGTCTAAGGAGGGTATAGGGGGAATTTGTGTACTATCGCTGGGTGTCAGGTTCCAAGAAATCGCATCTAAAGGTATTGAAATTTAAAATTATTTCCGGATGATCCCCACTCGACGTCAAGTTTATTCCTTCGGTGCTTCGGTTGGGAAATATTCTTTATTCCTTTCATCTAATTTGCAGAATTTCCGCCACCAACCCCCCCCCCCCCTCTTCCAAATTTGAGAAAGTTCCTACACCTTTTCGTAGATATCATGGCAACCGAACTCAAACAGGCATTCAAATTATCATCTGGGAGTATCAATAAGTAAACCGTTTTGTTTCACTAACATATCGTATTAGTTTTCAGCAGGAATTTAGTGCAACGATGAGGTATACAATACCCTTTAAAATCCTCTGACAGCTTTTTGACAGTTCAGTGTGGCTATGAACTTGTTTTCAACATTTGAAGTTGTGACAGTAACAAGCTGGGTTACAGAAAGAAAATAAATATTGAATGTAGAAGAAAAATAATCGCAGACAAAGCAAAACACACAAACAGTTATTACTCAAAGCAGAAAATTCTCTTTTTAGTGTCTATAACAATTTATGTCACGATTTACAATTTGTTAGTACATTAGTATACTGTTTAAAAATAATAGTAATTATTACTTCAAAATGTTAAAAAAAAAGAGAGATAGAACATTAAAGTACTTGTATAACATGAAAAATGTGCAATTCATTCTCCACAATGCCTATTTGCTAGGCCTACTATGTGGCTAAACAAAACTTTGTTTGTCTTTCAAAACATGACCGCATGCTATAGACCATCTGAGCCCTAACTCTGTAGATATATGAGTCTCGGAGGCAATTTGGAGAGTGTTGGTGTTGTAAACTGCCATTTTTAGACTACCCAATTTGCATGAAAACTAAGTCATGGAATATCAATAATGAATGTATTATCAATACATTGTTGGGCTTCGAAGCAATAAATTAAAAGCGTTCTATTGACGACGTTAATACCAAACTATGGTCTTTGGCAATGTAAAATGCAATTATAGGGCAACAGGCACACATGTAGCAGCAATGTTAGTCAGTCGTGTACCAGGCATGTCCCTTATTGAAGATATTAATTAGAGACGCGACAGAGGAAAGGGGAAGTGTGTTAGAATGGAATGCACTGTACCCCATAAGAAAGTGTCTTTTAACTTTTTTAAGTATACGAAAACATCAGATCACTTTCAAATTACATTCTAAGCTGTTTTAGTGCTCACGAGACACATTGATTTCCTCCTTTCTGCGAAAGTTTACGAAAGCTATATTCACCCATCCTTCCGTGCTTATGATTGTTTCACTCTAGCAACTTTAGATTAGAATATCTAACATCATATAACGCAACCTATGAATTAACTTTAAATCTGGTGGACTTTGTTTTGTTTTTTTCTTTTTAAATTTGTTTTAATCATAAATATGTCCCTGAGTGGAACAAGTTAACATCACAAAATATACAGTATTAAGGGATAGTAGAATAAACCTTTAAATTGATAACAATTTATAAATAGATATATCTTAGTTATTTGCAAATATTTATTGAAGCTTAGTTGGAGTGAAACTAAAACTTAATTTCGCCAAGGGAAGTTTTACTTTAAATGTTTAAGTTACCTTTCAACAATTGATACACCGCGCATGCATCCGGCGTAATAATCAAATCTGCTGATTTATGTTCACATAATCACTGCTTCCTTTTCAATATACATATCTACATATACAGTTTCACATATCATACAGATACAGTTATACATATCATAAAGACACATTCACATGGCTAGGTATACTTTTAAATATTCCGTGAACTACATGTAGTTACAAATTCGTAGGAATGTTCACTGAAATTTATTATTGTTTAGCGATAGTAATTGAAATTTATTTTAAAAAAATCACTTTAACTGATATCCGTCGTTGAGTCAAATGTTGCCAGGTGCATTCGAAAAACCATTACCCACTACATGATACAAATCATCAAATGCTACATTTCATTCTCTATATCAAGATTGCTCTTAGTTGATCTAGCCAAAAAATAACAATATTTATACATAAAACTTCTAACGCCATGCCAAGGGAAAATAAACTACGCTAGCTCTCTCTTAAGCTTTGGCTTTCGACAGAGCTTTTTTTTATAACAATTTGTAAACGACAGTGGCACAGTTCAAAGCCAAAGGAAAATAGTTGTTTCTCTTTTTATAAGTCTAAATTGCTTTGCAGCTGATAATAAGCAAATGTCAGTGGTTTAAAGCCAAATACATGACATATATTACTATAATGACTTCCCCCTTCGAGTAAAAGTATCCCTATCATGTGTACTGTATAATTATCATAAGGAATAACGAATCACGTTTAATACATTTACGAGATATTTCTTTTAAATATGAGTGTCACCGCAATAGAAAAGGATATAATCAAATGTTAAACGGAGAGCTTAATGTGACAATTATATCCAACTCCAAGCATTGCGTGATCGATTCTTATGGGTGTTTGATCTCAACACAGCCGTTAACGGCCCAGGAACCTGGTCGTTGTTGATATGATGTTCGTTGCCAGTATTTGTGTCTGTACTCAAAGGTGGGCTTGACGTACTGGCTTCGTTTCCCTTGACTGTCTCAGTCCTTCGAGAGTACGTTTGTTGCGAGAGATCTTCTTTGAACTTCTGCACTGTGACCAATTCAACACTCGTGGTTTGACTTGGGTCACACTCAACATGTCTTCCATATACTTCATCTTGGCGAGCATAGCGACGAAATTTTTTCTTTGTAGAGTACCACTGATATAAAGTAGCAAAGAGGGTGGCTACAAGGATTGCCATAATTATCCCCGAAATACCCAAGATATACCACACCAACGAATCGTCGTGAACTGGCATCTGATCTGTTGGTATGGTGGAAACATCTCTTGTCATGTATGTGGTGGTCACAGTGTCTAGGAAATACGTTGTCTGAACTGTACTAGTACCAATCGTTTCTGATGTACGTTCTTTTACACATTCAATATCAGGATCACATGTATAGTCGCATTGAGTTTGTTTCGGACTGGGGCCATGATATTCGTTGCTACAATCAAACGGATTACCTCCTACGTAAACTTTTGTTTTCTTAATGCAGTTTAAGAAAGAAATATTTTTCAACTTGTGACAGGTAATATCCAAAGCTTGTAAGCTGATATTGTCATTTGCTATATCTTGTAGGTTGTTTCTGCTCAGATTTAGAAATCGCAATAAAGTAGGTGTTTTCGCTTTAAATATTGATATATGATTATAACTCAAGTTTAAGGACTCCAACTTAATAAGATTGGAGAAAACCTCACTCGATATGTTAGAAATATTGTTATTAGAAAGATCCAGGTCGGTTAGTTTCATCATTCCAAGAAATGCGCCATCTTGTATTTCAGTAATTTCATTGAAGCTTAAGTTAAGGTATTGTAATTCTCGATTCTCTTCCACTAAATGATTTCTAAGATCTTTAATTTTGTTCAAGCTTAAATCTAAAAACCTTACGGCAATTTGAAGATTCAAATCAGGAAAGGAAGATATTTCATTTTGGCGTAAATAAAGACTCAGAAAATCTCCGCTTTCGATATGCTTCCAACAGTCTTCCTGTAACGATGCGTTCGAAAAGCTGGTCATATTCAGATTACTGCATAGGATAACACTCACATTACACTGACAAGAGATTACAAAATCCATATACGAAAGGTTTAGTGAAACGGCTAATAACATAGAATTAAGGTAGATGAAAGCATTCCGCAATTTTTCCATTTTGAATCCAATATGCCAGATATCCGTATAGTCATTAATGAGCTGATTCGAATAATACTTTCATGATAACATAATGGTTGCCTCTAATGTTATAACCTTTGCACTTCTTCTAGCACTTGTTATTGCAAAGACTGATTGTTATGACGAGGGAAATCTCCGCATTCGATATGTTTCCAACAGTCTTCAATTACCGTTGCATTCAAAAAGTCGGTCATATTCAGATTACTGCGTCAGATAACGATTACATTAAATTGATAAGAGATTAAAGCCACAGATCAAAGATTCAAACAAATGACGAGCTCATTCTGCAATTCCTTCAGCGAGTCGTGTCGTACTTAGGATATAACATACGTTTTTTATGATGTTATGATAACTGGCTATTACGTTGTTCATTGTTCCCTTGGCAAAGCTCGATTATTTGAAAGTATCGTTTAAAGAGCTGCTTTCATATTCGTTTTAATTTTGCAAGTGCTTGTCATAAAGGGTCTCTTGATGAACAATAGACCTATACATACTTTATTGTCTTCTGCAGGCTAATATATAGCTAATCGAGTGGTATGATTTGGTAAACATTATTGTATCCAACAGAGAAAATACATTGTTGCAGGAAAAAATGTAAGACAATACAAACAATAAGAACAACAAAGCATAAAACTACTAAAACATCTAACAAAAGAAAAGCATGTTCTTCAACATCATTCCTTTAGCCGAACAATCAAATCAGTTGGCGAAAGCATTTAAACTCTATATATGCGTGTCGCACTTACACATTACTGAAGCGAAAAAATAAAAATCGGTGATGGTGGCGTACGACTGAATACTAATGATGCATTTCATTGAGTTATTGATCACCAATTCACAAAATAATTTGCAATCACACAATTGTCTAATGTCAAAATGTCGGTCAGGGTTCTACGGTTGCGTACGTACCCATTGTTATATACTTTACAAACGTTTATGTCACTGCGCAGCCCTGCATATAGGCCCTACGGTTTACTAACGAAATTCACACGAAGCCTACTGTAACTTTTGTATGTAGAATGTAGTAATTTTCCACATCACTTAATTCAAATGTAATTGGAACCACGTTAGATCCAACTCCAGATAGTACGTGTTCGAGTTAAAGATCGCTTTGGTCTCAATACCACAACCCTGGAAGCTCCAACAGACTGTTTCATAATATCATTTTCGTTTACAGTGGTTGCCATGATGCGTGTGTTTACTCTACCGAGGTTGTTTTCGTTAAATGACAATTCCCCTAAACCTGTAACGGATGGTTGTGATTCGTGAGCATCCTGGAACCTTTGCATTGCGATTAATTCAGGACTGGTCCTTGGACATCTATGACTCATAGCAGGAAGTCCATACACTTCGTCTTGGCGAGAGTAACGAAGAAATTCTTTCTTCGTTAAATACCACTTATATAAAGTTAGAAAAAGTAATATGAAAGTAGCTCCAGAAACAGCGACAACACACCAAAATGATTTGGATGTACCTAGAAATGTGTTTTCTCCTTTACTACTTTGGCTAGTATTGTTACCACCAATTTCGAAGCTTTGTGAAGTAGCTGTTGTTGTTGTGGCATCTAATACAAGAGTACTCATCCAACTATCATTAATGTGAGTACTATAAGCTTGGTCGTTTGGTGAATTCTCTGAGCTCGTTGTCTTCCCCTTACCACTACTGATTATGATTTTGTTTTCATTGCAGCTGTTCTTACACTGAACTTCAGGAATACAGATATAATTGCATGTTGTCGAATTCTGGTGCCGGATGGGGAATTCATCGCTGCAATCAAATTGGTTACCTCCAATATATACATTCGACTTATGGGTGCAGTTCAGAATAGGAACGCTGGTAAACAGATTGCAAGAGAGATAAATAAATTTAAGGAAGTTAGTGTCAATTGTTATAGTGTTCAGACAGTTTGCGTTTAGATTGATCTCCTTTAACAGCTGGGGTGCTTGCAGGCTTAATCTTGAAATAATGTTAAAACTCAAGTTTAAGTACTCCAATTTAAAAAGACTAGAAAATGGCTCAGAGGATAAAACAGAAATGTAATTATTACTCAGATCCAGGGTTGCAAGTTTCACCATTCCTCGCAATGATTCCTCCGTTATAGACGTTATTTGGTTGAAACTGAAATTTAGGGATTCCAGTCCTCCGCAGAGTTCCTTTGAAGGATGCGGCAATGCAAGATTGATAATCTTGTTAAAACTAATATCAACAGTGGTTACGGTCGTAGCGAGATTAAGATCCAGAAAGGAAGAAAACTCATTATGACTTAGATTTAGCGTGAGGATAGATTTTCCAGTAATAATATCCCGGCAATTCTCGTCTAATGAATTATTTGAGATATTGTTCAAGTGTAAGTTATTACATGCAATGGAAGTCCCGTTACATTTACAGTAGGTTATTAGAACTCCTGAACAGAAAATTGTTAAGCAACTTAACAAAAAAACAAGGAAGCAATAGGAAGATAAGCGAAATATCCGAGATACTTCCATCTTCATCGCTGTTTGTGAATATGTCAACATTGATGTGGGATTTGTCAAATGAGTTAGACTCGCCTGAATAATGCTTCAGTCATGCCAACTAATTTTTGGCAATCACATAACGCAGTTATTTAATTGACTATGAACTGGATTATTCTATTTCATTATCACTTTCGACAGTATTATTGATGAGAGGCGATTTGCTTAACACTGCCTGTGAAATTAGAGTGCGATACCTTTGTTGTTATTCTATATAAAGATAAACTTATTTATAACTGCAATTTTCTATCTTACTATTCATGAGAGATTGTTGATCTCAATTGTACTCTATGTACTTCAGTAGACTTTCAAAAGTTGTGATCGTCATAAATCATAGTCGACGTTGTTAGTCGATCACGCATTGCCTTTGAGAATCACTGTAGAAACAGAAAACAATATATGATGAAACAATGAGCAATATCTAAATACAATTGTAGTCAAATAAAAAAATCATAAAAAAAAGTAACTCGGTAATATTGTTTTCAATAAAACCTTTTCAAATGCATTACATAGTTGATTGCAACATGAAGTAGACGAATGATGACACATAAAACCCTATTGTGACACATTCATGATTTTGTTCTAAACTTGCTGACATGCTGAAGAAATCACCTCAACGTTAACGTTAAGGATTTGGCAACTTGCCATGGAATTTAAATTAAAACGAGAGAGAGAGAGCGAGGGAGCTTGGACCCTGGCAATATTTATCACTCTCAGTATCATCAGACTGAGTGAATATCTCCGTTAAATCGATTTGATCATGATTTTCACGATGTAAGCAGCTTAGATCACTGGTGGTCGCATATATTTCTAGTCACCGCAAGTTGGTTTTTAAAGCCAACAACGCGGCTCGTGGAACCATTTCGCAAAGAAAAACATGCAATATGCATATTCCGGGGATATTTTATTGATATGGCCGACATGTGATGTGATATTGTAAACATAACAGATGGACTATGGTGTGATCGTGATAAGTGACATGATTAGAAGGCGTGTGTCTAGAGATGTGATTCTACAACGCTATATTTGCCTGACAAGTACTCTAAACTATAACAATTATTTCGTGGAGTGACAGTGACAGCCACAGTGGCATATCGTATCTGTCATCTTTTTTAGCGCAAGTTATCTCAAAATATTAATATGCATTTGACCAGCATCATATTCATCCTTTTTTCTCTGACAGACAAATTACATCAAAATCCTTACCAAAAAGTTTATCCTAAATAAGATTTCATTATTTATCGTCCCTGGGTTATATACCAGGGCTGTGGTGGATAACCCCTCTGTAATACCTCCGTGCTTATACAACCCACGTTGAGGATACATATACTGACTATAGCTAACGCTTCAGCTTCCCCTGTGAGAATATCCCATAGAGGGCTCAAACTAACCGACGACACCGGCTGCAAAATGCTATCTGCGCATACCCCCCTCCCCGCACCACACACCCAACGCCTTACCAGTGGCGGTTCTGCTATGAAAAACACCGGCCATTGACGACAATGGGTGTCATACCTTTGTGATATTTAGAATTGCCGATCGTGCTTTAGATGGTGATGATCTCCACCAATAAACTTCTAGTTCTTAATCGGGCGTCTAAAATATGCTAACTCAAAAGTGCGTAAAGGAGGCATAATGTGTTTTTGTTTTCTTTAATTTCTGTCAAAAAAATGTTTTGATGACTTTTCAATATTGAAAATAGCTGCTATCGTACCTTTTCAACGCTGAAAATTATCATGGCGGCCTGCCGTTTTTATGAAAACCAATGCAATTTCTAACTTGTCCTGATCCAAATTGCCTGGGATCTATCGGTCACTGAATTCGAGCACTGTTTTGCATCCAGATTGAAAGAAGTGGTAATTTGCCGGACATTTATAGACAAATTTGGACACAAGTTATAACAAAGTCGTTTGCTGAACAACAGAAAACGATATTGGAAAGCCATCTTTTTGTCAGTATTTTCCGCCAATGCATTGGTTCTTTAACACACCTTTTGCTCGTATAAATATACGGTAAAATGCTTGGGAAGAGTCAATCAAGGATGTTAGCCGTCAACGTGATTGGTTATTTAAATACTTAATGACAGGCGGGAAGAAGTTGGGCGAGATGGAGGGGCGGGGTGGGGGTGGGGGCGGGGGGAGATGGAAATGATACGGGAAAAACGTTTTCTTCTTCTATTACTCGCCATATCAACTAAATGCATTCATCATTTCTTGTGACAAGAATATTTCATACATCGATTCGTACTTTGAACGTTACACTCATTATAACTGACTTAATTTGGTTGAAAGAAAAACACGTTAATTTTTAAATTTTAATAATGAAACTTAAATGGATATACTTTAACAATGCTTTGTATGTATCATATGTCTTTGTTCATTTAACATTGATCAATAGCAATTTAGTGAAGAATGAGTGAATAATAGGCAAACCAAAAGTAAAATCAGTAATGAAACAGCAAGGTAAACCTTGCTAGATTACCATATTTTATATGTAACATTATCAACTACTTCACTGAATTTACTAGAAGCGCAATGTTTCACACGAACGGATAGAGTTGAATCCCCCTCATCCCCCCACCACCACCACCATTTCTCCTCAGCTGCAATGTATACTTTAAGGTTATTCTACTCATTTTGCTTTTTATAAACTAAGTGTCTGCTCACATTTGTGAAAAATCCAACCAGAATAATTGCCTATTGTCTTTAGTGAAAACTACTCGTCATTGAAAAGTAGACTATTTTTGGTGTGAACCTTCAATCGTTCAAGCGATGAAGAGAGGCAAGACGAAGGATACCGGGGGAATCAATGGCACATGTTCCCCAATTCAAAGTGATGAACCATGGACATTTACCCATATTTTATAGACTGAAATGTCCTAATGTTCATACGTGCGACTCGCCCTCCCCATCCCCAAGCTCAGTCAAGAATCCAGTTACGTCTGTCGTGCCTGCTAAAATGCAAGGAAGACAACACCCGATATATCAAGCAGTTGTTGCAGACCAAACCTTCCTAAGACTGTTCTTTAGGGTAATCGCTACTCCATCTGTAAATACAATCGCACAGAATGGGAAGGATCAACACCTTAGGAGGACATCATACCCATGATAGGGTACAACTGTAAGTTTGAGACAGGACTACAGAAGGATTAAAGACAACTTGCCTAAGAAGATTTTGCAATTGCAGAGACAAAGCTCACCTTGTAAAGCTACTGATATTCGTTTTGGAACTAAGGAAACATTTCACGGAATAACAATCAGTACTGCATCGTGATTTTTTTATTTCTTTAATCATGTACATTTCTCATCGCCTAGACAATATACATCGAATTCAATCATTTGCATAACAATTAAGCAGAACATTAAATTTAAAAATATACCCTTGCAATCTAATATATCTTATCTGAATTTATTAAAGTTAAATCAACAACAGGAATCTGATTGGAATAACCAATATATTTTGAAAACAGCAGGGAAATTATAAGTTAGAAAGTGATACAAAATTAATAATAACACACCTTTAAGTATGTAACGTACGGGGTCTTAACTTCAGGCTGACTCAAATTTTACGTTTCTTGTGAAATACAAGATATATATTTGCTCTGAAGCCTAATACAACAACAGGGATAAATCAATGTTTATTATTTTCAAATTGATATTGTCATTCTGGGATTTATCTCTAGAATTTGTCAATACCCCCGTCAATACGCCCCCGCGTGTAACCCCATTCTACACATCTCAGCATAGTTGGCTACAGCTGAACAGAAATGTATGTACTTCATAATATATATATCGATTTACGACGCAACCTTAATTGTTAGTGAGCCACAGGAGACAATATATAATACCCTATTTGTGCCTTTTAAATAATATGTTTTATAAAATAATGTTTTATTTTAAATTACTAGTAAAAATTATAGCTTTCAGATTGACTATATAGATATTTTATGAATTAAAAAAAAGTGCGTCTAATTCAGTTGATTACCATTTAGCTTAATTACATGGACAACTATGACGGAAAACTCTGCCCCTTATTTTACATAACTAAGAAGGGACTGACTGTCCTGACATGATTCTTTAGTTCATTTATCTGAACATAATTTAATCTATAACAAATCATACAAGTGAACACAAAATAATTAAAACTGAACATAGCCGCTGACATTTGTTTTGCTCTTTCAAATATTCTGGGCTAGTATCTAAGAAACTATTTGCACTATCAAACTTATAAACATGGCATATTCAGAACTACTAACAATGCACCGCGGTCAAAGACAAAGTAAGAAGTAACTTATGTGACGTTGATAAATGTTTGATAAAACTATGTATATAAATACAGTAGTAGCCTATCACACTAACTTAAACATTACTTCTAGGGCACCGTTGAGAATTAAAGTTATAGCACGTGGCAACCTCCTACTAAATCAATCAACAAATTGTATTTCTTTTAAAAAGCTGCATGATATGCTGAGAATAACATTGAATCTTTAACTACTTACAATTGTTCTTTATTTTTGTTAAGCAATGAAGAAATTTGATCAATTTACCAGTCATAATTTCAGAAATGCCTCGGTCGGTTTTGAAAAATAGAGGATTCAACAATGATTTATTGCAGTTTTGAAGCCAAATAATGTAGTCCCTTTTAAATATGCATCCTGTGTAAATATATATATATATATATATATATATATATATCATATATATATCTATCCATATATATATTTATATATATATATATATATATAAATATATATATATATATATATAATATATATAACGAAAATCCACGTTCACTCCAAAAGAAAATATCATTAGAGAAAACCGGAGAAATCAGATATGACTCATATTTGACAAATAAGGAGTAAATGTTTAGAAAATAAACCTGGAATTTTCGGTCCCCGTGGAACCTTCGTAAGAAATACTCCGCAGTCGAATGAAAAGAACAAAATGTAAAATAATGAGAGTATGGCGCTAGATACTGTATTCCAAGATGCTGTATTCCAAGAAGATCGGTCTGTAGGAGAATCGTTTATGGTACACCCGTGCTAGCATTTCGTCAACCCCCCAACCTTAGATTCCAACTCATTTCCTCCAGACTTCCTTACTCTGTGTCTACCTCCGCAGGCAATTTCCTTTGCATTAAACCTCGATGCCAAATATGCCCCCATATTACCCCAGGCACCGAGGTAGAAATTCCCAATGTTGACTATAGTCTAACACCCCTTCCCTCTCTTATGATTCTATTATTGTTATTCACATTTTCTACTGTGTACTTTGCAAAGAGGGCAATTATGTAGGTGAAACAGGATCCCGGTTCCGCTTACGTTTTAATAATCACAAAAAAACTATTTGTGATAATTTTGCAGGGTTCTCCTTTTCTGAACATTTCAATCTTCATAGTCATAAAACCTAAAATGCATTTTAATCGCCTCGAACAACAAATCCACCACTGAACGTAAACGTAAAGACATCGATTGGATCTTTCGTATTTAGTCTCACATCACCGGCCTCAATAAAGACTTGGGACCCCTTAACAGCTATCAGTTCTACAAACATGTGTAATCCGTTCTTTGCTCCTTAATCCGCTTCCTGTAAAGTCATGGTTTATTTGGTTCTAATTCCATCTTTGCAACTTACATTTATCTAGCGTCATACTTTCATTGTGTTACATTTTTGTATTTTTCATTCGACTACCAAGTATTGCTGACGAAGGTCCCAGGGGGACCGAAAATTCCAATATATTTTCTAAAACTTTACTCCTTATTTGTCAATTATGATTCATATCTTAATTCTCTGGTTTTCCCTAAATTTTATTTTTCTATATATATATATATATATATATATATATATATATATATAAATATATATATATATATATATGTGTGTATGTTTATATATATCTATATATATAATATTGATTTGTTGAGTACCACTGATATACTATAGCAAAGTTGGTGGCTACGAGGATTGCCAAAATTATCCCCGAAATACCCAAGATATACCACACCAACGAATCGTCGTGAACTGGCATCTGATCTGTTGGTATGGTGGAAACATCTCTTGTCATGTATGTGATGGTCACAGAGTCTAGGAAATACGTTGTCTGAACTGTACTAGTGCAAATCGGTTCTGATGTACCTTCTTTTACACATTCAATATCAGGATCACATGTATAGTCGCATTGAGTTTGCTTCGGATTGGGGCCATGATATTCGTTGCTACAATCAAACGGATTACCTCCTACGTAAACTTTTGTTTTCTTAATGCAGTTTAAGAAAGAAATATTTTTCAATTTGTGACAGGTAAGATCCAAAGCTTGTAAGCTGATATTGTCATTTGCTATATCTTGTAGGTTGTTTCTGCTCAGATTTAGAAATCGCAATAAAGTAGGTGTTTTCGCTTTAAATATTGATATATGATTATAACTCAAGTTTAAGGACTCCAACTTAATAAGATTAGAGAAAGCCTCTCTCGATATGTTAGAAATATTGTTATTAGAAAGATCCAGGTCGGTTAGTTTCATCATTCCAAGAAATGCGCCATCTTGTATTTCAGTAATTTCATTGAAGCTTAAGTTAAGGTATTGTAATTCTCGATTCTCTTCCACTAAATGATTTCTAAGATCTTTAATTTTGTTCAAGCTTAAATCTAAAAACCTTACGGCAATTTGAAGATTCAAATCAGGAAAGGAAGATATTTCATTTTGGCGTAAATAAAGACTCAGAAAATCTCCGCTTTCGATATGCTTCCAACAGTCTTCCTGTAACGATGCGTTCGAAAAGCTGGTCATATTCAGATTACTGCATAGGATAACACTCACATTACACTGACAAGAGATTACAAAATCCATATACGAAAGGTTTAGTGAAACGGCTAATAACATAGAATTAAGGTAGATGAAAGCATTCCGCAATTTTTCCATTTTGAATCCAATATGCCAGATATCCGTATAGTCATTAATGAGCTGATTCGAATAATACTTTCATGATAACATAATGGTTGCCTCTAATGTTATAACCTTTGCACTTCTTCTAGCACTTGTTATTGCAAAGACTGATTGTTATGACGAGGGAAATCTCCGCATTCGATATGTTTCCAACAGTCTTCAATTACCGTTGCATTCAAAAAGTCGGTCATATTCAGATTACTGCGTCAGATAACGATTACATTAAATTGATAAGAGATTAAAGCCACAGATCAAAGATTCAAACAAATGACGAGCTCATTCTGCAATTCCTTCAGCGAGTCGTGTCGTACTTAGGATATAACATACGTTTTTTATGATGTTATGATAACTGGCTATTACGTTGTTCATTGTTCCCTTGGCAAAGCTCGATTATTTGAAAGTATCGTTTAAAGAGCTGCTTTCATATTCGTTTTAATTTTGCAAGTGCTTGTCATAAAGGGTCTCTTGATGAACAATAGACCTATACATACTTTATTGTCTTCTGCAGGCTAATATATAGCTAATCGAGTGGTATGATTTGGTAAACATTATTGTATCCAACAGAGAAAATACATTGTTGCAGGAAAAAATGTAAGACAATACAAACAATAAGAACAACAAAGCATAAAACTACTAAAACATCTAACAAAAGAAAAGCATGTTCTTCAACATCATTCCTTTAGCCGAACAATCAAATCAGTTGGCGAAAGCATTTAAACTCTATATATGCGTGTCGCACTTACACATTACTGAAGCGAAAAAATAA
Organism: Apostichopus japonicus; assembly: GCF_037975245.1. Lineage (NCBI taxonomy): Eukaryota > Metazoa > Echinodermata > Holothuroidea > Aspidochirotida > Stichopodidae > Apostichopus > Apostichopus japonicus. The sequence continues at coordinate 1,689,403 of NC_092579.1, forward strand.
AAATCGGTGATGGTGGCGTACGACTGAATACTAATGATGCATTTCATTGAGTTATTGATCACCAATTCACAAAATAATTTGCAATCACACAATTGTCTAATGTCAAAATGTCGGTCAGGGTTCTACGGTTGCGTACGTACCCATTGTTATATACTTTACAAACGTTTATGTCACTGCGCAGCCCTGCATATAGGCCCTACGGTTTACTAACGAAATTCACACGAAGCCTACTGTAACTTTTGTATGTAGAATGTAGTAATTTTCCACATCACTTAATTCAAATGTAATTGGAACCACGTTAGATCCAACTCCAGATAGTACGTGTTCGAGTTAAAGATCGCTTTGGTCTCAATACCACAACCCTGGAAGCTCCAACAGACTGTTTCATAATATCATTTTCGTTTACAGTGGTTGCCATGATGCGTGTATTTACTCTACCGAGGTTGTTTTCGTTAAATGACAATTCCCCTAAACCTGTAACGGATGGTTGTGATTCGTGAGCATCCTGGAACCTTTGCATTGCGATTAATTCAGGACTGGTCCTTGGACATCTATGACTCATAGCAGGAAGTCCATACACTTCGTCTTGGCGAGAGTAACGAAGAAATTCTTTCTTCGTTAAATACCACTTATATAAAGTTAGAAAAAGTAATATGAAAGTAGCTCCAGAAACAGCGACAACACACCAAAATGATTTGGATGTACCTAGAAATGTGTTTTCTCCTTTACTACTTTGGCTAGCATTGTTACCACCAATTTCGAAGCTTTGTGAAGTAGCTGTTGTTGTTGTGGCATCTAATACAAGAGTACTCATCCAACTATCATTAATGTGAGTACTATAAGCTTGGTCGTTTGGTGAATTCTCTGAGCTCGTTGTCTTCCCCTTACCACTACTGATTATGATTTTGTTTTCATTGCAGCTGTTCTTACACTGAACTTCAGGAATACAGATATAATTGCATGTTGTCGAATTTTGGTGCCGGATGGGGAATTCATCGCTGCAATCAAATTGGTTACCTCCAATATATACATTCGACTTATGGGTGCAGTTCAGAATAGGAACGCTGGTAAACAGATTGCAAGAGAGATAAATAAATTTAAGGAAGTTAGTGTCAATTGTTATAGTGTTCAGACAGTTTGCGTTTAGATTGATCTCCTTTAACAGCTGGGGTGCTTGCAGGCTTAATCTTGAAATAATGTTAAAACTCAAGTTTAAGTACTCCAATTTAAAAAGACTAGAAAATGGCTCAGAGGATAAAACAGAAATGTAATTATTACTCAGATCCAGGGTTGCAAGTTTCACCATTCCTCGCAATGATTCCTCCGTTATAGACGTTATTTGGTTGAAACTGAAATTAAGGGATTCCAGTCCTCCGCAGAATTCCTTTGAAGGATGCGGCAATGCAAGATTGATAATCTTGTTAAAACTAATATCAACAGTGGTTACGGTCGTAGCGAGATTAAGATCCAGAAAGGAAGAAAACTCATTATGACTTAGATTTAGCGTGAGGATAGATTTTCCAGTAATAATATCCCGGCAATTCTCGTCTAATGAATTATTTGAGATATTGTTCAAGTGTAAGTTATTACATGCAATGGAAGTCCCGTTACATTTACAGTAGGTTATTAGAACTCCTGAACAGAAAATTGTTAAGCAACTTAACAAAAAAACAAGGAAGCAATAGGAAGATAAGCGAAATATCCGAGATAGTTCCATCTTCATCGCTGTTTGTGAATATGTCAACATTGATGTGGGATTTGTCAAATGACTTAGACTCGCCTGAATAATGCTTCAATTGTAGTCAAATAAAAAAATCATAAAAAAAGTAACTCGGTAATATTGTTTTCAATAAAACCTTTTCAAATGCATTACATAGTTGATTGCAACATGAAGTAGACGAATGATGACACATAAAACCCTATTGTGACACATTCATGATTTTGTTCTAAACTTGCTGACATGCTGAAGAAATCACCTCAACGTTAACGTTAAGGATTTGGCAACTTGCCATGGAATTTAAATTAAAACGAGAGAGAGAGAGCGAGGGAGCTTGGACCCTGGCAATATTTATCACTCTCAGTATCATCAGACTGAGTGAATATCTCCGTTAAATCGATTTGATCATGATTTTCACGATGTAAGCAGCTTAGATCACTGGTGGTCGCATATATTTCTAGTCACCGCAAGTTGGTTTTTAAAGCCAACAACGCGGCTCGTGGAACCATTTCGCAAAGAAAAACATGCAATATGCATATTCCGGGGATATTTTACTGATATGGCCGACATGTGATGTGATATTGTAAACATAACAGATGGACTATGGTGTGATCGTGATAAGTGTCATGATTAGAAGGCGTGTGTCTAGAGATGTGATTCTACAACGCTATATTTGCCTGACAAGTACTCTAAACTATAACAATTATTTCGTGGAGTGACAGTGACAGCCACAGTGGCATATCGTATCTGTCATCTTTTTTAGCGCAAGTTATCTCAAAATATTAAGATGCATTTGACCAGCATCATATTCATCCTTTTTTCTCTGACAGACAAATTACATCAAAATCCTTACCAAAAAGTTTATCCTAAATAAGATTTCATTATTTATCGTCCCTGGGTTATATACCAGGGCTGTGGTGGATAACCCCTCTGTAATACCTCCGTGCTTATACAACCCACGTTGAGGATACATATACTGACTATAGCTAACGCTTCAGCTTCCCCTGTGAGAATATCCCATAGAGGGCTCAAACTAACCGACGATACCGGCTGCAAAATGCTATCTGCGCATACCCCCCTCCCCGCACCACACACCCAACGCCTTACCAGTGGCGGTTCTGCTATGAAAAACACCGGCCATTGGGTGTCATACCTTTGTGATATTTAGAATTGCCGATCGTGCTTTAGATGGTGATGATCTCCACCAATAAACTTCTAGTTCTTAATCGGGCGTCTAAAATATGCTAACTCAAAAGTGCGTAAAGGAGGCATAATGTGTTTTTGTTTTCTTTAATTTCTGTCAAAAAAAAAATGTTTTGGTGACTTTTCAATATTGAAAATAGCTGCTATCGTACCTTTTCAACGCTGAAAATTATCATGGCGGCCTGCCGTTTTTATGAAAACCAATGCAATTTCTAACTTTTCCTGATCCAAATTGCCTGGGATCTATCGGTCACTGAATTCGAGCACTGTTTTGCATCCAGATTGAAAGAAGTGGTAATTTGCCGGACATTTATAGACAAATTTGGACACAAGTTATAACAAAGTCGTTTGCTGAACAACAGAAAACGATATTGGAAAGCCATCTTTTTGTCAGTATTTTCCGCCAATGCATTGGTTCTTTAACACACCTTTTGCTCGTATAAATATACGGTAAAATGCTTGGGAAGAGTCAATCAAGGATGTTAGCCGTCAACGTGATTGGTTATTTAAATACTTAATGACAGGCGGGAAGAAGTTGGGCGAGATGGAGGGGTGGGGGGTGGGGGCGGGGGGAGATGGAAATGATACGGGAAAAACGTTTTCTTCTTCTATTACTCGCCATATCAACTAAATGCATTCATCATTTCTTGTGACAAGAATATTTCATACATCGATTCGTACTTTGAACGTTACACTCATTATAACTGACTTAATTTGGTTGAAAGAAAAACACGTTAATTTTTAAATTTTAATAATGAAACTTAAATGAATATACTTTAACAATGCTTTGTATGTATCATATGTCTTTGTTCATTTAACATTGATCAATAGCAATTTAGTGAAGAATGAGTGAATAATAGGCAAACCAAAAGTAAAATCAGTAATGAAACAGCAAGGTAAACCTTGCTAGATTACCATATTTTATATGTAACATTATCAACTACTTCACTGAATTTACTAGAAGCGCAATGTTTCACACGAACGGATAGAGTTGAATCACCCTCATCCCCCCACCACCACCACCATTTCTCCTCAGCTGCAATGTATACTTTAAGGTTATTCTACTCATTTTGCTTTTTATAAACTAAGTGTCTGCCACATTTGTGAAAAATCCAACCAGAATAATTGCCTATTGTCTTTAGTGAAAACTACCCGTCATTGAAAAGTAGACTATTTTTGGTGTGAACCTTCAATCGTTCAAGCGATGAAGAGAGGCAAGACGAAGGATACCGGGGGAATCAATGGCACATGTTCCCCAATTCAAAGTGATGAACCATGGACATTTACCCATTTTTTATAGACTGAAATGTCCTAATGTTCATACGTGCGACTCGCCCTCCCCATCCCCAAGCTCAGTCAAGAATCCAGTTACGTCTGTCGTGCCTGCTAAAATGCAAGGAAGACTGTACCCGCACTGTATCAAGCAGTTGTTGCAGACCAAACCTTCCTAAGACTGTTCTTTGGGGTAATCGCTACTCCATCTGTAAATACAATCGCATAGAATGGGAAGGATCAACACCTTAGGAGGACATCATACCCACGATAGGGTACAACTGTAAGTTTGAGACAGGACTACAGAAGGATTAAAGACAACTTGCCTAAGAAGATTTTGCAATTGCAGAGACAAAGCTCACCTTGTAAAGCTACTGATATTCGTTTTGGAACTAAGGAAACATTTCACGGAATAACAATCAGTACTGCATCGTGATTTTTTTATTTCTTTAATCATGTACATTTCTCATCGCCTAGACAATATACATCGAATTCAATCATTTGCATAACAATTAAGCAGAACATTAAATTTAAAAATATACCCTTGCAATCTAATATATCTTATCTGAATTTATTAAAGTTAAATCAACAACAGGAATCTGATTGGAATAACCAATATATTTTGAAAACAGCAGGGAAATTATAAGTTAGAAAGTGATAAAAAATTAATAATAACACACCTTTAATATGGCACGTACGGGGTCTTAACTTCAGGCTGACTCAAATTTTACGTTTCTTGTGAAATACAAGATATATATTTGCTCTGAAGCCTAATACAACAACAGGGATAAATCAATGTTTATTATTTTCAACTTGATATTGTCATTCTGGGATTTATCTCTAGAATTTGTCAATACCCCCGTCAATACGCCCCCGCGTGTAACCCCATTCTACACATCTCAGCATAGTTGGCTACAGCTGAACAGAAATGTATATACTTCATAATATATATATCGATTTACGACGCAACCTTAATTGTTAGTGAGCCACAGGAGACAATATATAATACCCTATTTGTGCCTTTTAAATAATATGTTTTATAAAATAATGTTTTATTTTAAATTACTAGTAAAAATTATAGCTTTCAGATTGACTATATAGATATTTTATGAATTAAAAAAAAAGTGCGTCTAATTCAGTTGATTACCATTTAGCTTAATTACATGGACAACTATGACGGAAAACTCTGCCCCTTATTTTACATAACTAAGAAGGGACTGACTGTCCTGACATGATTCTTTAGTTCATTTATCTGAACATAATTTAATCTATAACAAATCATACAAGTGAACACAAAATAATTAAAACTGAACATAGCCGCTGACATTTGTTTTGCTCTTTCAAATATTCTGGGCTAGTATCTAAGAAACTATTTGCACTATCAAACTTATAAACATGGCATATTCAGAACTACTAACAATGCACCGCGGTCAAAGACAAAGTAAGAAGTAACTTATGTGACGTTGATAAATGTTTGATAAAACTATGTATATAAATACAGTAGTAGCCTATCACACTAACTTAAACATTACTTCTAGGGCACCGTTGAGAATTAAAGTTATAGCACGTGGCAACCTCCTACTAAATCAATCAACAAATTGTATTTCTTTTAAAAAGCTGCATGATATGCTGAGAATAACATTGAATCTTTAACTACTTACAATTGTTCTTTATTTTTGTTAAGCAATGAAGAAATTTGATCAATTTACCAGTCATAATTTCAGAAATGCCTCGGTAGGTTTTGAAAAATAGAGGATTCAACAATGATTTATTGCAGTTTTGAAGCCAAATAATGTTGTCCCTTTTAAATATGCATCCTGTGTAAATATATATATATATATATATATATATATATATATATATATATATATATATATATATATATATATATATATAAATATATATATATATATAATATATATAACGAAAATCCACGTTCACTCCAAAAGAAAATATCATTAGAGAAAACCGGAGAAATCAGATATGACTCATATTTGACAAATAAGGAGTAAATGTTTAGAAAATAAACCTGGAATTTTCGGTCCCCGTGGAACCTTCGTAAGAAATACTCCGCAGTCGAATGAAAAGAACAAAATGTAAAATAATGAGAGTATGACGCTAGATACTGTATTCCAAGATGCTGTATTCCAAGAAGATCGGTCTGTAGGAGAATCGTTTATGGTACACCCGTGCTAGCATTTCGTCAACCCCCCAACCTTAGATTCCAACTCATTTCCTCCAGACTTCCTTACTCTGTGTCTACCTCCGCAGGCAATTTCCTTTGCATTAAACCTCGATGCCAAATATGCCCCCATATTACCCCAGGCACCGAGGTAGAAATTCCCAATGTTGACTATAGTCTAACACCCCTTCCCTCTCTTATGATTCTATTATTGTTATTCACATTTTCTACTGTGTACTTTGCAAAGAGGGCAATTATGTAGGTGAAACAGGATCCCGGTTCCGCTTACGTTTTAATAATCACAAAAAAAGCTATTTGTGATCATTTTGCAGGGTTCTCCTTTTCCGAACATTTCAATCTTCATAGTCATAAAACCTAAAATGCATTTTAATCGCCTCGAACAACAAATCCACCACTGAACGTAAACGTAAAGACATCGATTGGATCTTTCGTATTTAGTCTCACATCACCGGCCTCAATAAAGACTTGGGACCCCTTAACAGCTATCAGTTCTACAAACATGTGTAATCCGTTCTTTGCTCCTTACGTTCTTTGCTCCTTAATCCGCTTCCTGTAAAGTCATGGTTTATTTGGTTCTAATTCCATCTTTGCAACTTACATCTATCTAGCGTCATACTTTCATTGTGTTACATTTTTGTATTTTTCATTCGACTACCAAGTATTGCTGACGAAGGTCCCAGGGGGACCGAAAATTCCAATATATTTTCTAAAACTTTACTCCTTATTTGTCAATTATGATTCATATCTTAATTCTCTGGTTTTCCCTAAATTTTATTTTTCTATATATATATATATATATATATATATATATAAATATATATATATATATATATATATATATATATATATGTGTGTGTATGTTTATATATATCTATATATATAATATTGATTTGTTGAGTACCACTGATATACTATAGCAAAGTTGGTGGCTACGAGGATTGCCAAAATTATCCCCGAAATACCCAAGATATACCACACCAACGAATCGTCGTGAACTGGCATCTGATCTGTTGGTATGGTGGAAACATCTCTTGTCATGTATGTGATGGTCACAGAGTCTAGGAAATACGTTGTCTGAACTGTACTAGTGCAAATCGGTTCTGATGTACCTTCTTTTACACATTCAATATCAGGATCACATGTATAGTCGCATTGAGTTTGCTTCGGATTGGGGCCATGATATTCGTTGCTACAATCAAACGGATTACCTCCTACGTAAACTTTTGTTTTCTTAATGCAGTTTAAGAAAGAAATATTTTTCAACTTGTGACAGGTAAGATCCAAAGCTTGTAAGCTGATATTGTCATTTGCTATATCTTGTAGGTTGTTTCTGCTCAGATTTAGAAGTCGCAATAAAGTAGGTGTTTTCGCTTTAAATATTGATATATGATTATAACTCAAGTTTAAGGACTCCAACTTAATAAGATTAGAGAAAGCCTCTCTCGATATGTTAGAAATATTGTTATTAGAAAGATCCAGGTCGGTTAGTTTCGTCATTCCAAGAAATGCGCCATCTTGTATTTCAGTAATTTCATTGAAGCTTAAGTTAAGGTATTGTAATTCTCGATTCTCTTCCACTAAATGATTTCTAAGATCTTTAATTTTGTTCAAGCTTAAATCTAAAAACCTTACGGCAATTTGAAGATTCAAATCAGGAAAGGAAGATATTTCATTTTGGCGTAAATAAAGACTCAGAAAATCTCCGCTTTCGATATGCTTCCAACAGTCTTCCTGTAACGATGCGTTCGAAAAGCTGGTCATATTCAGATTACTGCATAGGATAACACTCACATTACACTGACAAGAGATTACAAAATCCATATACGAAAGGTTTAGTGAAACGGCTAATAACATAGAATTAAGGTAGATGAAAGCATTCCGCAATTTTTCCATTTTGAATCCAATATGCCAGATATCCGTATAGTCATTAATGAGCTGATTCGAATAATACTTTCATGATAACATAATGGTTGCCTCTAATGTTATAACCTTTGCACTTCTTCTAGCACTTGTTATTGCAAAGACTGATTGTATTGACGAGGGAAATCTCCGCATTCGATATGTTTCCAACAGTCTTCAATTACCGTTGCATTCAAAAAGTCGGTCATATTCAGATTACTGCGTCAGATAACGATTACATTAAATTGATAAGAGATTAAAGCCACAGATCAAAGATTCAAACAAATGACGAGCTCATTCTGCAATTCCTTCAGCGAGTCGTGTCGTACTTAGGATATAACATACGTTTATTATGTTATGATAACTGGCTATTACGTTGTTCATTGTTCCCTTGACAAAGCTCGATTATTTGAAAGTATCGTTTAAAGAGCTGCTTTCATATTCGTTTTAATTTTGCAAGTGCTTGTCATAAAGGGTCTCTTGATGAACAATAGACCTATACATACTTTATTGCCTTCTGCAGGCTAATATATAGCTAATCGAGTGGTATGATTTGGTAAACATTATTGTATCCAACAGAGAAAATACATTATTGCAGGAAAAAATGTAAGACAATACAAACAATAAGAACAACAAAGCATAAAACTACTAAAACATCTAACAAAAGAAAAGCATGTTCTTCAACATCATTCCTTTAGCCGAACAATCAAATCAGTTGGCGAAAGCATTTAAACTCTATATATGCGTGTCGCACTTACACATTACTGAAGCGAAAAAATAAAAATCGGTGATGGTGGCGTACGAAATACTAATGATGCATTTCATTGAGTTATTGATCACCAATTCACAAAATAATTTGCAATCACACAATTGTCTAATGTCAAAATGTCGGTCAGGGTTCTACGGTTGCGTACGTACCCATTGTTATATACTTTACAAACGTTTATGTCACTGCGCAGCCCTGCATATAGGCCCTACGGTTTACTAACGAAATTCACACGAAGCCTACTGTAACTTTTGTATGTAGAATGTAGTAATTTTCCACATCACTTAATTCAAATGCAATTGGAACCACGTTAGATCCAACTCCAGATAGTACGTGCTCGAGTTAAAGATCGCTTTGGTCTCAATACCACAACCCTGGAAGCTCCAACAGACTGTTTCATAATATCATTTTCGTTTACAGTGGTTGCCATGATGCGTGTGTTTACTCTACCGAGGTTGTTTTCGTTAAATGACAATTCCCCTAAACCTGTAACGGATGGTTGTGATTCGTGAGCATCCTGGAACCTTTGCATTGCGATTAATTCAGGACTGGTCCTTGGACATCTATGACTCATAGCAGGAAGTCCATACACTTCGTCTTGGCGAGAGTAACGAAGAAATTCTTTCTTCGTTAAATACCACTTATATAAAGTTAGAAAAAGTAATATGAAAGTAGCTCCAGAAACAGCGACAACACACCAAAATGATTTGGATGTACCTAGAAATGTGTTTTCTCCTTTACTACTTTGGCTAGCATTGTTACCACCAATTTCGAAGCTTTGTGAAGTAGCTGTTGTTGTTGTGGCATCTAATACAAGAGTACTCATCCAACTATCATTAATGTGAGTACTATAAGCTTGGTCGTTTGGTGAATTCTCTGAGCTCGTTGTCTTCCCCTTACCACTACTGATTATGATTTTGTTTTCATTGCAGCTGTTCTTACACTGAACTTCAGGAATACAGATATAATTGCATGTTGTCGAATTCTGGTGCCGGATGGGGAATTCATCGCTGCAATCAAATTGGTTACCTCCAATATATACATTCGACTTATGGGTGCAGTTCAGAATAGGAACGCTGGTAAACAGATTGCAAGAGAGATAAATAAATTTAAGGAAGTTAGTCTCAATTGTTATAGTGTTCAGACAGTTTGCGTTTAGATTGATCTCCTTTAACAGCTGGGGTGCTTGCAGGCTTAATCTTGAAATAATGTTAAAACTCAAGTTTAAGTACTCCAATTTAAAAAGACTAGAAAATGGCTCAGAGGATAAAACAGAAATGTAATTATTACTCAGATCCAGGGTTGCAAGTTTCACCATTCCTCGCAATGATTCCTCCGTTATAGACGTTATTTGGTTGAAACTGAAATTAAGGGATTCCAGTCCTCCGCAGAGTTCCTTTGAAGGATGCGGCAATGCAAGATGGATAATCTTGTTAAAACTCATATCAACAGTGGTTACGGTCGTAGCGAGATTAAGATCCAGAAAGGAAGAAAACTCATTATGACTTAGATTTAGCGTGAGGATAGATTTTCCAGTAATAATATCCCGGCAATTCTCGTCTAATGAATTATTTGAGATATTGTTCAAGTGTAAGTTATTACATGCAATGAAAGTCCCGTTACATTTACAGTAGGTTATTAGAACTCCTGAACAGAAAATTGTTAAGCAACTTAACAAAAAAACAAGGAAGCAGTAGGAAGATAAGCGAAATATCCGAGATAGTTCCATCTTCATCGCTGTTTGTGAATATGTCAACATTGATGTGGGATTTGTCAAAAGAGTTAGACTCGCCTGAATAATGCTTCAGTCATGCCAACTAATTTTTGGCAATCACATAACGCAGTTATTTAATTGACTATGAACTGGATTATTCTATTTCATTATCACTTTCGACAGTATTATTGATGAGAGGCGATTTGCTTAACACTGCCTGTGAAATTAGAGTGCGATACCTTTGTTGTTATTCTATATAAAGATAAACTTATTTTATAACTGCAATTTTCTATCTTACTATTCATGAGAGATTGTTGATCTCAATTGTACTCTATGTACTTCAGTAGACTTTCAAAAGTTGTGATCGTCATAAATCATAGTTGACGTTGTTAGTCGATCACGCATTGCCTTTGAGAATCACTGTAGAAACAGAAAACAATATATGATGAAACAATGAGCAATATATAAATACAATTGTAGTCAAATAAAAAAGTCATAAAAAAAGTAACTCGGTAATACTGTTTTCAATAAAACCTTTTCAAATGCATTACATAGTTGATTGCAACATGAAGTAGACGAATGATGACACAGTAAACCCTATTGTGACACATTCAGGTTTTTGTTTTAAACTTGCTGACATGCTGAAGAAATCACCTCAACGTTAACGTTAAGGATTTGGCAACTTGCCATGGAATTTAAATTAAAACGAGAGAGAGAGAGCGAGGGAGCTTGGACCCTGGCAATATTTATCACTCTCAGTATCATCAGACTGAGTGAATATCTCCGTTAAATCGATTTGATCATGATTTTCACGATGTAAGCAGCTTAGATCACTGGTGGTCTCATATATTTCTAGTCACCGCAAGTTGGTTTTTAAAGCCAACAACGCGGCTCGTGGAACCATTTCGCAAAGAAAAACATGCAATATGCATATTCCGGGGATATTTTATTGATATGGCCGACATGTGATGTGATATTGTAAACATAACAGATGGACTATGGTGTGATCGTGATAAGTGACATGATTAGAAGGCGTGTGTCTAGAGATGTGATTCTACAACGCTATATTTGCCTGACAAGTACTCTAAACTATAACAATTATTTCGTGGAGTGACAGTGACAGCCACAGTGGCATATCGTATCTGTCATCTTTTTTAGCGCAAGTTATCTCAAAATATTAAGATGCATTTGACCAGCATCATATTCATCCTTTTTTCTCTGACAGACAAATTACATCAAAATCCTTACCAAAAAGTTTATCCTAAATAAGATTTCATTATTTATCGTCCCTGGGTTATATACCAGGGCTGTGGTGGATAACCCCTCTGTAATACCTCCGTGCTTATACAACCCACGTTGAGGATACATATGCTGACTATAGCTAACGCTTCAGCTTCCCCTGTGAGAATATCCTATAGAGGGCTCAAACTAACCGACGACACCGGCTGCAAAATGCTATCTGCGCATACCCCCCCTCCCCGCACCACACACCCAACGCCTTACCAGTGGCGGTTCTGCTATGAAAAACACCGGCCAGTGACGACAATGGGTGTCATACCTTTGTGATATTTAGAATTGCCGATCGTGCTTTAGATGGTGATGATCTCCACCAATAAACTTCTAGTTCTTAATCGGTTAATCGGGCGTCTAAAATATGCTAACTCAAAAGTGCGTAAAGGAGGCATAATGTGTTTTTGTTTTCTTTAATTTCTGTCAAAAAAAAAATGTTTTGGTGACTTTTCAATATTGAAAATAGCTGCTATCGTACCTTTTCAACGCTGAAAATGATCATGGCGGCCTGCCGTTTTTATGAAAACCAATGCAATTTCTAACTTTTCCTGATCCAAATTGCCTGGGATCTATCGGTCACTGAATTCGAGCACTGTTTTGCATCCAGATTGAAAGAAGTGGTAATTTGCCGGACATTTATAGAAAAATTTGGACACAAGTTATAACAAAGTCGTTTGCTGAACAACAGAAAACGATATTGGAAAGCCATCTTTTTGTCAGTATTTTCCGCCAATGCATTGGTTCTTTAACACACCTTTTGCTCGTATAAATATACGGTAAATTGCTTGGGAAGAGTCAATCAAGGATGTTAGCCGTCAACGTGATTGGTTATTTAAATACTTAATGACAGGCGGGAAGAAGTTGGGCGAGATGGAGGGGCGGGGTGGGGGGTGGGGCGGGGGAGATGGAAATGATACGGGAAAAACGTTTTCTTCTTCTATTACTCGCCATATCAACTAAATGCATTCATCATTTCTTGTGACAAGAATATTTCATACATCGATTCGTACTTTGAACGTTACACTCATTATAACTGACTTAATTTGGTTGAAAGAAAAACACGTTAATTTTTAAATTTTAATAATGAAACTTAAATGAATATACTTTAACAATGCTTTGTATGTATCATATGTCTTTGTTCATTTAACATTGATCAATAGCAATTTAGTGAAGAATGAGTGAATAATAGGCAAACCAAAAGTAAAATCAGTAATGAAACAGCAAGGTAAACCTTGCTAGATTACCATATTTTATATGTAACATTATCAACTACTTCACTGAATTTACTAGAAGCGCAATGTTTCACACGAACGGATAGAGTTGAATCACCCTCATCGCCCCACCACCACCACCATTTCTCCTCAGCTGCAATGTATACTTTAAGGTTATTCTACTCATTTTGCTTTTTATAAACTAAGTGGCTGCCACATTTGTAAAATATCCAACCAGAATAATTGCCTATTGTCTTTAGTGAAAACTACCGGTAAATGAAAATTAGACTATTTTTGGTATGAACCTTCAAACGTTCAAGTTGTGAAGGGAGGCAAGGCGAAGGATACCGGGGGAATCAATGGCACATGTTCCCCAATTCAAAGTGATGAACCATGGACAGTTGCCCATTTTTTCATAGACTGAAATGTACTTTTGTTCATACGTGCGACTGGTCCACCCCAACCCCAATCTCAGTCAAGAATCCAGTTACGTCTGTCGTGCCTGCTAAAATGCAAGGAAGACTGTACCCGATATATCAAGCAGTTGTTGCAGACCAAACCTTCCTAAGACTGTTCTTTAGGGTAATCGCTACTTCATATGTAAATACAATCGCATAGAATGGGAAGGAAGGAATGGGAAGTTTGAGACAGGACTACAGAAGGATTAAAGACAACTTGCCTAAGAAGATTTTGCAATTGCAGAGACAAAGCTCACCTTGTAAAGCTACTGATATTCGTTTTGGAACTAAGGAAACATTTCACGGAATAACAATCAGTACTGCATCGTGATTTTTTTATTTCTTTAATCATGTACATTTCTCATCGCCTTTAAATAAAATTTTAAAAACACCCTTGCAATCTAATATACCTCATCTGAATTTATTAAAGTTAAATCAACAACAGGAATCTGATTGGAATAACCAATATATTTTGAAAACAGCAGGAAAATTTTAGAATGTGATACAAAATTAATAATAACACAATTTTAAGTATATGTAACGTACGGGGTCCTAACTTCAGGCTGACTCAAATCTTGTGAAATACAAGATATATATTTGCTCTGTTGCCTAATACAATAACAGGGATAAATCAATGTGAATTATTTTCAACTTGATATTGTCATTCTGGAATTTATCTCTAGAATTTGTCAATACTCTGACGCCCCGCGTGTAACCCCATTCTACACATCTCAGCATAGATGGCTACAGCTGAACAGAAATGTATATACTTCATAATATATATCGATTTACGACGCACCCTTAATTGTTAGTGAGCCACAAGAGACAATATATAATACCTATTTGTGCATTTTAAATATTATGTTTTATAAACTAATGTTTTATTTTAAATTACTAGTAAAATTTATAGATTTCAGATTGACTATAATGATATTTTATAAATTAAAAAAAAAGTGCATCTAATTCAGTTAGACGCATGGACAACTATGACGGAAAACTCTACCCCTTATTTTACATAACTAAGAAGGGACTGACTGTCCTGACATGATTCTTTAGTTCATTTATCTGAACATAATTTAATCTATAACAAATCATACAAGTGAACACAAAATAAATAAAACTGAACATACCCGCTGACATTTGTTTTGCTCTTTCAAATATTCTGGGCTAGTATCCACGAAACTATTTGCACTATCAAACTTATAAACATGGCATATTCAGAACTACTAACAATGCACCGCGGTCAAAGACAAAGTAAGAAGTAACTTATGTGACGTTGATAAATGTTTGATAAAACTATGTATATAAATACAGTAGTAGCCTATCACACTAACTTAAACATTACTTCTAGGGCACCGTTGAGAATTAAAGCTATAGCACGTGGCAACCTCCTACTAAATCAATCAACAAATTGTATTTCTTTTAAAAAGCTGCATGATATGCTGAGAATAACATTGAATCTTTAACTACTTACAATTATTCTTTATTTTTTTTAAGCAATGAAGACATTTGATCAATTTACCAGTCATAATTTCAGAAATGCCTCGGTAGGTTTTGAAAAATAGATGATTCAACAATGATTTATTGCAGTTTTGATGCCAAATAATGTTGTCCCTTTTAAATATGCATCCTGTGTAAATATATATATATATATATATAAATATATATATATATATATATATATAGATATATATAGATATATATATATATATAGATAGATATATATATATATGTATATGTATATATATAATATATATATATATATAGATATATATAGATATATATATATACTATAGATAGATATATATATATATGTATATGTATATATATAATTATATATATATATATAATATATATATATATATATATATATATATATATACATATACTATATATAAGAATTGAATGTGTAGCAAGTGGTATGACAGATATATAGTAAATCAATAAAAATAAACACACCAGAAAAATTCCACCTTCCCGACCGGTTTCGTCCTATGGGACTCATCAGGCGAAGGTAGGAATCTATAGATAGATAGATTGATAGAAGATAGATGAGTTAGATAGTAGATAGATAGATTGATAGATAGATAGATAGATAGATAGATTGTTAGATAGATAGATAGATAATAGAAGATAGATAGATAGATAGATAGATAGATAGATAGATAGATAGATAGATAGATAGATAGATAGATAGATAGATAGATAGATAGATAGATAGATAGATAGATAGATAGATAGATAGATAGATAGATAGATAGATAGATAGATAGATAGATAGATAGATAGATAGATAGATAGATAGATAGATAGATAGATAGATAGATAGATAGATAGATAGATAGATAGATAGATAGATAGATAGATAGATAGATAGATAGATAGATAGATAGATAGATAGATAGATAGATAGATAGATAGATAGATAGATAGATAGATAGATAGATAGATAGATAGATAGATAGATAGATAGATAGATAGATAGATAGATAGATAGATAGATAGATAGATAGATAGATAGATAGATAGATAGATAGATAGATAGATAGATAGATAGATAGATAGATAGATAGATAGATAGATAGATAGATAGATAGATAGATAGATAGATAGATAGATAGATAGATAGATAGATAGATAGATAGATAGATAGATAGATAGATAGATAGATAGATAGATAGATAGATAGATAGATAGATAGATAGATAGATAGATAGATAGATAGATAGATAGATAGATAGATAGATAGATAGATAGATAGATAGATAGATAGATAGATAGATAGATAGATAGATAGATAGATAGATAGATAGATAGATAGATAGATAGATAGATAGATAGATAGATAGATAGATAGATAGATAGATAGATAGATAGATAGATAGATAGATAGATAGATAGATAGATAGATAGATAGATAGATAGATAGATAGATAGATAGATAGATAGATAGATAGATAGATAGATAGATAGATAGATAGATAGATAGATAGATAGATAGATAGATAGATAGATAGATAGATAGATAGATAGATAGATAGATAGATAGATAGATAGATAGATAGATAGATAGATAGATAGATAGATAGATAGATAGATAGATAGATAGATAGATAGATAGATAGATAGATAGATAGATAGATAGATAGATAGATAGATAGATAGATAGATAGATAGATAGATAGATAGATAGATAGATAGATAGATAGATAGATAGATAGATAGATAGATAGATAGATAGAATAATGAATACAAATATGTATTCATATATGGTATACTTTAATATTAACCTATATGTGAAATCTGTAATACGAAATCTTACTGTATTCGCAAAAGTCACAGCAAACGTCTAGAAACAAAAATCCACACCTTGCACTAGGACAAGTTTCAATTATACAATTCGTTGTTCCATTATTACAACGACACGCAGTACACGGACCAAGCCTAACACGCTGGTCGTGAAGAAGTAACACTCCCCTGAAGAAGCAAGGGCTTCCTAAAACAACAAACAAGAAGGGTGTACAAGATAATAACATGCAAGTGTGAACAATTCTTCATTAATCTCGTTAATATAGATTTCAAAAATGTAACTGAGTGGAACAAATACGAAGGCCATTAAACCAGAGGTATTGTGTTATCTCGGTCAACTGCCTGGAGGTGTAAGACAAAAGTAGAACTTTATACTTAATGTATCAAAGCTTCACACATTTCATAATCTTTTTAACACACTCCGTATACATTCCATATTTAGAGCATGCGGATATAAATGCATTCATATATACCATAATCCATACATGCTTGCATATCGAGTAAACGCCAAAACAGTCTTTAAAAGCTTTAACCGCATTTAAAACCCCTCAAGGGAAAAGTTGTAATATATACTTTAATTCAATGCCTATTTCAGCATGTACTTTATTGGCGGCTCCAGGATTTACGGAAGAGGGGATATAATATCGATAAATACCGAAATTACTGCCTATTGAATATGCAGTGAACTCCTGCATTTAGGAAACGACGCTACAAATAAGGAATGCTATAGTTTCAACACTTTGTATATCGTATACCTTATAGAGTTTAGAAAACCTAGATGTTGACAGAACCAATAACATTTCAGTTTAAAGGGATCTTAGGGCGCGGATCCAGGGAATGGGGTGAAGGGGTCTAGTAGGTGGGGTGAAGGGGAGGGCAGATACACATCCATGCCTTACTTAGTTCTTAGGCTAACAGAAACTGTAGCGTATAAACCTACACTTGTAGTCCGTATTAATAGCCTACACCATTCCTCACATTGCACCAATTCAGATTTTCTGCTATCGAATAAGACCCACTGTAAGAGTCGGCTTCAACGAACCCTGAGTCCTCTCACTACCTTTTTAAATCCTAAATCCGCCTTGTTGCCCCCCCTCCCCTACCCCTGGCCTTGTTATGGCTTTCCATGGTCCGCCATGATATACCCCTGCACCTTGTTTAAGCACACGTTAATTGTGGTACTCTAATCAAGAAACGTTATAAAGGTTTAGTAATACCTGAATCTCGGTAGTCGGACACACTTTCAATACCTGACTGGGCCTGGACCTGGGAAAATAATTCGACCAAGACGACAAAAAATAACCTGGTTAAATGGATCGCTTGTCCATCCATATTGTCTTGAATATATTTAGTTATATATTAAATATATATATCTTATTATATATAATATATATATATATCATATATAATATCTCAATTTTAATCACCAACGTCACCAATAGCATGAAGCCTACGAATGTTGAATTTGCAAAGATATCAAAAACTTTCGTTCTCCATAGAATGACGGTATAAATATATAAATATAGAGAGTGCAGTGACTGGTAATACTTAGAACCTATTGAAAGACGGTCAATACATTTAGCACAGAAGTTAGAACCACCAGTCTGTGTATTTAAATCAATCGTTGTGTTTGCTATTTCCTGGCGCACATTATTCAGCATGACTAATAATAACGGTCGAGAGGAAACAGGAAACCACCGTGAAATATCAAGGATTGTTTGAAAGGAGTTAAAGAATTTAAAAGGGAAAATACCGTAAGTGTAATGTATTCCACACCATATCCTGTCAAAACTCCTTCAATCTTCATCATACTGTATACGGAGATAAGCATGTTTTGAACACCTGCACGTTAGTAAAGCAATGATTTGACGTCGGGGGCCATTTTGAAAAGAATTTACACAGTTTGACTTCTTTACCTTTATATATATATATATATATATATATATATATATATATATATATATATATATATATATATATATATATATATATATATATATATATATAAATATATATATATATATATATATTTATATTAATATTAATATATATATTTATAAATATATATATATATATTTGATGTTGCAGTGAGTTGGAAAATCCAGAACAGCGAAAAAGTTCCAACCCCACACCGCGATTCGAACCGGGCTCCCGCTTTATATGCGGACCCACTTACCACTAGGCTATGAACGCTGATTGTATGTACAGAGGTTCGAAACCGGCAAGGAAAGTCGTAATTTCACTGTAGGCGGTTGCCACCAGTATCGAACAATTATAGTTCTGTTTTGGTGACATATTTTGCCTTACTCTAGAGATCAAACATGATTCTAAACAACTCGAAGTCATTTGTGATTCCTAAAGCCGGATCTCGAAAGAGATACTTTGAACAGACTTTATGTTAAATGAAATTGAAATATACGACAAAAGCGAATGAATACATATCTATAATTGAAATTGTAGCGAGTTGGAAAATCCAGAACAGTGAAAAAAAAATCCAGCCTCCACCAGGATTCGTATCCGAACCTCTTCCGCTTTATATGTGGACACCCTAACCACTAGGCTATGGACGCCTGTGTCCCCTACATTATTAACCCCTTTGCAAAATACAAAGTAGCATATGCAAATCACATTATCATAATCACAAGAGAGGGAAGGGGGTCAGAGACCATATTCAACATTGGGAATTTTGACCACAGTGCTTGGGTAATAATATATGGGGGCATTTTTAGCTCTATATCGAACAGGAATTTGCTGTATTCCAAGACGATCAGCTGGTTTCGATTGAATTGTTTACCTGCATATAAGTTACATTATTATTAATATAGCAGTTGATTGTGATTGAATACGTTGATTGTGATATAAGTAACATTGTTTATGACTGATTGGTTTGGTCACCATTTGTCTTGTTGGTAATATAATCTTGGTGATATCTTGGTGATATCAACAAAGGCTAAAAACATATAGGTAATCCGTTTTTACACAGGGATCTTTACAAAGTCAAGAACCACTTGGATATATATATATATAGCCCAATTTCAAAAGCCATCCATGTGTTGCGTACCAGGCCCTGATATTTTCCTGGCCTAGCATTGGAAACTTATAGTTGGAAAGATTAATATGTATTATAAAACTGTGACTCTACCACCCCTATAAAAAAATTATAATAATAACAACAAAAATATCAGGCTTTTTATTAGTTTTATTTTAACTAAAATAAAGTAGTCAAAGGGATTACCTCACATGTGACCAGGAATTTCTCTAACATCATCAAACTCTTGCCCTGTTAGTAAGAGATTTCATGCCTGGTTTACTGCCAAATTCTACATCATTTATAGGCCACATTTTACAGTGAAATATAATAATTTCAATTTTTTTTTTTTTTTTGTATCACAATTTGCTTTTTCAAATTAAACCCAAGTTGTAAATTCTGTTGGGAAATGTTTACGTACTCGTATGTACAGATGTACCTAAAACATTATATCACACGATTAAAGAGGCAATGTCTGTAAAAGCAAATATATAAATTACCATGAAAGTGAAAAATAAACGAGTTTGTGAATCAGAAATTTGACTTTGGTCTATTCTTTGATTTTGATTTGCATTTTTGTTATCGCTGTATAAATTAAAAATCAACTGTAGCAGAAAGTGACCAACGTTAGAGAATAGTATAGTGCTAGAAATTGAGGGAAACATAGCACGTAAGAAATATTAGCACTTTTTGCTAAACTGTGTTTAGCACAGGTTACTCCTAAACTTTTCTGTAAAATTTGTCATAAATATTGGTTAAATATTACATTGCCCATAGTTTAGCAACTTAGGTTTTGCCCAATTTTGAAGACAAATGTTACCCTAAAGTTTAGGAAAACCTGTGCCAAACACAGTTAGCAATATGTGCTAATAAATATCCGTCTTTGGTTGCCCAATTTCTAGTAATAATATTCTCCAATGGTGGGCACTTTTTGCTACATCGTTCTTACCGTGTATTGGAAGGGACGATATCATATTGAATCATCGATATTATATCTTTACTTCTGTTGTTGAAGTTTTCAGTCGCAATTGACAATTGTCAAGATTCAGTGCCAAATAAAAACTTCAGGTTTGGATTTTGTAACGTTGGGAGATGACCAGGCGCCGTTTACGAAAATAAACTGTTGCCAAGTTAGATGTTTTAAAGGTACACCAGACTCAAAATCTTGGGGACCAGTTGGTAAAATCGCCCGGCGTCTGCTCAATGTACGGCTCGGATGTGTACCACATTGAATCGAAGAAGCCTGTTGTCTGTGGTATATATCAGTCTGTATGCTGAATACAAGAAAAGTTTCCATCTCGGTCATCAGCTGCCAATGTGGATATTGTTTGTCACATCTCAGTTCTTTTTGCTGTGCTACTTAGATTGAAGTATGTTGTTCATTCTGGCTATACCGTACAGCCTAGTGTGTCACATTCTATAAGATGATTCATGTGGCATCATCGAAACCACACTGCAGTTTTGCTGTCTGGTTATTCTTATATTTGATGTGTAGATGTGTTTGTAGAAACCAGTGTTATAATAATCGAAAAGTATTCGGTATATACTCTTTGAGGCGTCAGCGTACATGTAAAAAGTAAAGAACTCGTGTACTTGTGCTCCTTTTAATATAATCGTATGGGACGAGTACTTAAAAGAATACTTTCATAATAAAATATTAAAAAATAGTTATGTAAATATGATACGACAGGAAGTTTCATAACTTTTTGATCCTTTGGTCATTCTATTGTACATTATATGGTATTATACTACAAAAATTTGGGAAAGCAGATTACATGCAGACATCATAAAAAAAAAGTAAACTTGGCCTAAATGATGTCCCAGCGGATTGCCGTTAGTGACATTTACATAACGTGAGTTTTGGCATTGTGGCTCTTTCGTGGAAAACTTGATAATAGATTAAACTGTAAGAAAGAAGATTAGAGAAACGTACTTTATTTAGCCCTTTATTGGAAGTAGAATATTTGAGCCCAAATACCAAAAATAGATGGTGAGATAAATGCAGATTGTGAAAGTTTCATCGAACCATTGCCATTTGTTCATATTGTCTATTGAGAACACAGTAATGATATTTACCACCTGCAGAAAGACGGTAAAACAATTGGATCACTGTTTCGAGTTAACCAAAATATTCCATTAGTAAACTAAGGTTTTGTTTTGAGTGATAAATTAGGAACATATGTATACTCCAAGTGGTGACATTTGATGCATTCAATTCCTGTTGTGACTTTTTGAGAAGACAACATTTGAACTTGAAGCAACCAGCTGTGTGATTTCCATTG
The DNA here is from genome assembly GCF_037975245.1 of Apostichopus japonicus. Taxonomy (NCBI): domain Eukaryota; kingdom Metazoa; phylum Echinodermata; class Holothuroidea; order Aspidochirotida; family Stichopodidae; genus Apostichopus; species Apostichopus japonicus. The sequence goes on from NC_092579.1 coordinate 1,711,755, forward strand.
ATCAACACTGACATAATTGCTTCTGTCTTGCTTCAAAATGGGCATCGAATAATGTTTTTGACTAATTTTGGATGCATTCTAATCGGCGTGAACCCAACTCATTGAATGGTGGATCGTAACACTTGACGTCTCCTCCCTTATTTCTTTTCCAATTTAGAATGTTTCACATATATTAACAAAACGAAATTACCCTTAGACAATCCAATAATAACGTCCAAATATTTGGTACTGATGGATTGCTAGATATTCGATGCAATTCTGCATACTCACACACGAATATACACACATGCATACAGACACACACATCCGCCTTCACAACAATACGTAAAATTCTCTATACTTTGGTTCGTTATTCTCGAATTGAACAAGACAGGTAACATTTGAACGCATTTGAGTTAACAACATCCTGCAAAAAAGTTGCAACAAATGTTAGCGGTATTTAGACTCGGTGTTATTTGGTGATCTCGGGCACGAACAGCTATAGCCCGTAATGACATGGCATTATATACTACACAGTCATACACACAAGAAATAAACATATGATCTTAACTTTCAAGTACCTTACGCTAGAAAGAATTTATATAAATATTCCGTCTTTCCCTGCACCCTAGAAGATCAGACATTGTGCATGCACCTAGTCTAGACTGTTTCAAAGACAAGCTTACTAACTCTTCTTGTTTTGTTATCTAATAGCTAATAGGGGACTACTCTTACTCATACTTTGTAGCGCTCGGTTGGCGTTTATGTCCTCTAGTAGGAGTTTACCGACTTAACCCATTCAGGGTCAGATTCAGAGTTATAGTTTCCAAGCTAGCTGCTCTGTACGTATATGTCACATATTATGTGTTTTGGATGATGATACACCAGGGCCAGGAAATCGACCATGCAGTTTTAATAGACCGGAGAGTGTAACATTTGTGCAATGATAGACCTACAATGTATTCGTTAGATTAATCGTGCATTACACCTTCGTAAACCACAGTATGTTCGAGAAAAACATTAACTATATATGAGAGGATACAGTAACATTAACATGTACTTCAATTTGACCAATCAATGTCCAGGACGCTGGGTATTCTCTGTCACGTCCGGAACATGAATGAGTCGTGATTGACAACCGGTTATAATCAGTAATGGCTTTAGTCTAAATGTCTTCGTTTATATCACAGGCGCATGCTAGCTAGAGTCTGTTTATAAATATAGCCTATAGCTTTGGTCTACGTTAAAGGACCAAACGCCGAACTGGCTTATTCGTGACCGAAATAACTTCTAAAGGGTTGCAGTATTAACAAAGACCCATCCATTGAATATCAACAACTAACTAACTTTCACCTTCACCGCGCACTACAATGACACTTATTTGTTTGCAAATACAGTTGTTCTAGTTTGATCAATTGTGTTTGCAAGATACCCATATCTTAGTAGTACTTTAGATATTCTTTTGTTTACTTGATGTTCATGCATTTATTTATGCCTGAATAATCCGATGATATAAAGAAACCACAGCAAGAACTCCACTCTCGTTTCACCAAGGGTGACAATTAACCTACTTAACGGTCCCTTTGTCGTATTTATCGAAACGCTCAGCTTTGATTGTAGGAATTGTCCATTTTTTCACGTGGTTTTGGGCCTTCATATGTTGCTAGCGTATGAATATAACAGTAAAGTTCGCATCATCCAATTATATTAACACACGCTCTGTATGAACGTATGTTTTTTTTGGGTCGCTTTCCATTGCCCCTACTTATCTGTGGTCCAGTCCGATATGGCCGTTACTTTCGTGTAGCTACTACGGTTTCGTTCGAAGAATGATTAAATGTTACGCAGTACGGGTGAACCATTCCAAGTGGTTTTCTTCCGTAGAATTCACTGTACTAATGTGCATTATAAACAAATAATTATAGAATGATAATGATTGAACTTTTACCAACAACCATTCTTAGTCCCTTAAAATTCCTTAATACCTTGTCATGCATTAGTAAAATAAGTTGTTGCTACTTTTCTGGGCCAGTTTAGGGCGTACGGGACTCATACTCACATACCCCGTGACTGAAGGCCCGCATATCCTATATGCGTACTAACATTAGACCTATGTTGTAGTCTAGGCCGAGTTGGGTTTTATGTTGAATACGCAATGAACGGGTACACAGGGAACGACCGAACCGCAGAGACAGGTACCCGGTACCGATTTTTGTGGCCGATCCCATCTCTAATTTTTTAAACACCCCCCCCCTCTCTCACACACCAGTCCCCCAGGGCAACAAAATGACATAGGACAATCTTTATCATCAATCTCACGCCGGGTTAAAACAAATTAGCGAATAAGTTATCAACCTTAAGTCTGAACAATTAAATATCAAACTAGGAAATATGTAACCAATATGAGTTCCATACTGTCCACTATAGTGTAATGAGAAATATGGAAGGATGTTTTGACCAATTTAACTCCTCTTACCAACTGTATTATTAATTCACACAATCCATACTGTCAATGGTGCAATGAGGTTTCCAAAATAGTGACTCGGGACAATCAGGCACAGATGAACATTTAACTTTGCCCACGAATTATGTTGACTGTGATCAAAGTACGTCACCACTTTAAAGTCCCACTAACACTTACGACCACGTGAACCGCATATCTGCTGCCACCTATTATACCGAAAAGTACGTTCAAAAGATGGATCCTTAGAACCCTGTATGATTGACAGATGACTTCCTGAACAATTTCGACATCCCCACAAAGACGTTACTAAGGGGCAATTTAAACCTGATACCCATATAATATAATTACTGGGACTCGATGATGTAGTTACCTGCAAGTTCAAGTATGTCTAGTTTTGATTTGCATTTCCTTCACCATTACTTCAGAATTTCCAGTAATCACCCCGCAAGCTGAACTGTATACGGATTCATGCATGATTTCTCGCAACGGCGTCGGTTGCATGTATACCTCTAAAATGTTTTCCAGATCGCTAGTACTTAGTGAATTTCTGGACTGTCAAAGAGTCAACAGCAGCAGTTTGAAATATAATTTGACAAAAACTGCGCAGCGACAACGTTGGTTTATTATAAAGATTGAATAAGTCACCTGTATAGACAGTATTGTTGATGTTTACTTAAAAAAATATATAAAAAATACAGCTCATATCTTTGGCAGCAAGCCTCAAAAAATGGGGGCGCTGTACAATAAAGCGAGCATTTAGAGTTGTAGCGAATATTCCGGGTCCCCTCAAAGAGAATGCACTTCTAACCATCGAATAGACGGTCATACACGAAACAAACGACTAGTGGTAAGTAGAATGCTATGTAAGACAACAAATTCACGATGAGATCTTTTTTTAGCGAAATAATCTCGTTCGTGTATTTTTATCTCGTAGATCATGTAATGGCCACTGTTATAGTAAGAATAAGAATGGAGATGAACCAACTTCCGGGATGGTTCCAATATTTGAGACGAGACGTAGAAGGGCGAAGAAAATGATGCAGCTCACGTCAGAAATGAAATGCAGAAATGGAACTCCAGGTTCATGACATGTGATTGGGTTGACGATACACCGCCATCCCTATAGCCAATTATATGCATACAACACAACAAGATGGCTGCATTCTATTTCTCCACCTTACCATTGTTATAAAGTATATCTTACCAATCGATTCTTCTATGTATTTCATCACGTGACCATAATTATCCCACCAAAGTGGGACACATGCCAAACATTCACTAGATGATCCTTCCCGTGTTATGCTGCTATTATCATAAACCGTCTCGTAGCAGGATGTAAGATCAAAGTCCTCCTGTATTCGGGGGTCGCTGATAACCCATTGATTACTCTTCTGCCGATAATTCTCAGGATTTCCTGTTAATATTCCATTACATATGACCACTGGCGGATCCAAGGGGGGGCCAAGGGGGGCCATGCCCCCCCCCCCCCCAATGGTGAGCCAAAAAGTGTTTCCGAACATCCGCTAAATCATATGATTGGAAATTTAAAAAATCGAGAGGAATAGCAGTGGTAGACTAGTCTAAACCTTTTCGTTTTCTGGTTTAAAATTAAATGCAGAGCTCCCAACTGACCCGCAATTCGCGGGAATTAGACCCGCATTCTAACACCCAAACCCGCTGACCCGCACAAGCGTCCGAAAAAACCGCATTGTAATTGTCAAGTATACATAAAAAAATTTGCATCAAATTTTGACTTAGCAACAATCATTTCTTTAGCATTTAGTATAATAGAGTATAAAACCTCCTTTACAGCATCATTTGAACCTCAAATTAGCCTATATTTCTTTTCATTGGGGCGAGCAGCGAACATTTTCATGCCACAGGAAAGAATGAATTATCACCTACTATTCAATTTATTGATGTTACACACAAAAAAATGCATATTTCTCAGAAAATTTTGGGTGACAAAAGCCTTTCTAAGTGCCACCATTTTACATGTAGGCATCACCAGGATTCCAAAAAAATTCAAAAGGGGAGGGGGACACCCCCTCCCCTTATACCCCTCCCCCAGGACGGCGATTCGAGGCATGGACCAGCATTTGCCTTCTCAAGAGTTGGGAGCTATGTAAATGTATGAGCATGAGGATTTACAGTTTAACACCATTTTGCAGTTACAGGCTGGTTGTAAGAAATTTATAACCTATGAGAAATAAAATTTCTTGAGAAAGATGATCCCAACTTTGTTTTATAAATATTTCAGAAAATTACACCTGGGAAACATTTTTTTTAGTAAATTAACATCACCATTGTACACTTTTGTCGCACCAAATTACATCTGAGGGCATTCAGCAATAGAAAATTTTCAAAAGGGGGAGGGGGCACCCCCTTGGACCCCTCCCCCATATCACTCTAATGCCACTTTGGCCCCTCCCAAACAAAGGCCCTGGATCCGCCAGTGCATATGACTCACACCTCTGCTCACCTACAATTCATTTTAAATCAAAATGGTAAGAGGCCATGTTCTCATTTCATTAATATGTTTGTCCCTATACAGACTTCTGCTGCCAACATTGGTTAATTCAATCATTCTTCTCGTGTGACGTCACTGAGTTTTGACTTCCTCTCCGCTGTAGTATTTGCCATTGAAATCGTGAACTGGAGTTTAGCGATTTGCTACGTTATTCCCGTACGAAAAATAGGCCTTTCTCTGACATTTTTCAAAATATGATACTGTGCATGGTGCGAAATATTACAATGCTTAATAACACTCTGTAATGACATTGGTCGTTTCATTCATAAGTCTCTTAGATGCATCTTCTTTGTTATGTAAGATAGCCTATTTTGAATATAAGTTTATGAAAGCAATAATAACCAGCAGATCTCTTGATAACCGACAAGAACAAGGAAAAGGGGAAAAGAAACAGAACGTGAGAATGAAAGGAGTGTATTTAATTTGGAGTAAGGGTAATATATGGTAATATATAGTAATTGGAAATATCACATTCTGTAACATTCAGTAATTTGAGAAATTTATATCCATCTTAATTATTTATGGATTGACAATAACTACAGATGATTTATGAAAACTTCACAAGTGGGATAGGTCATCTGATCCATGATAATTCAAATAGGTCAGCAAGTAACGTGATACACGGCGGTATTTGACTCGTCACGTGACGACATACGCATGCGCATGGTGTATCTGTTGCTAACGATGATAGCACAGGAATGTACGTGATATACCTAGGACATTAGTTCTGAGAATGAATGTTGTGCTCTAAACTAGTCGTTTTATCTGGAGAGTGGGGCCCGGTGCAGTAGGTTCATAACAGGGAGAGGTTCTTTCAGTAATAATTCATCAATACGAAATCAATTTCATAGTGGAAAGAGGAAAGAAGATCGAATAATACTATTAGTTCTAAGGATAATATACTTTCTTTTAAAAGAACGAAACTTCTTTCAATGATCGTCCAATAAGAGCACGAGAAACTTATATATGTGACATATTTCTTTTAATCAGAGCGATAGAAAACGACATATGTGGCATTGGTCGTCCACTTAAACTTTTTATTTGACTTTCATTACGTAACATTTGAACTCATGCAGTTACCATGCACTGTAAAACATAGTTTGATTACACTAATCGTGTTCATGATAGTTGTGAAAAACTGTAATCTATTGAAGGTTTCTTGCAAAAGGGAGCTTTTCGCTTCATTTGATATTTTACTTCTCTGACCTTTGACCTTTCCTGTATTACATGGACTGCAAAGCACAATATGGGTTACCTTTCTACAGAGTGTGAAGAAAATCAGCAGAGTCGTTTAGGTGGAATTGTAACACAAAATTGCAGATGTAACCGACACACAAATTCGAACAGCGTTCTACCCTTAACCCAGATATGGACTTGCATTCACCTTCCACCTTCTTTTAAAATCCATTATAGGAACAGGTCTGTCAATAAAGGGTATCAGATTTTAAGCCGAGGCTTGAAACCGCAATTTACTTCTGACATTCCGTGTTCACAAGTCAATGGCTTGTTTTCCAAATTCCATAGTTACATAAAAGCTCGTTATGAGAAGGATTGACCTTAGTGAGATCAATGGGACGTCATATTTCACGTGCTTCAGAAACCAGTCGATTTCATCCCAAAACTTCTTCTCTTTGTCGCGATTCATGAAGATCACGTTCATCTTAAAACTCTCCCAAATATAGTTGGTGTTGAATCCTCCAACAGCCAGAGGCCCAAGAGAAAAGAACATGGCGACATCGGACCAGATCATAAAATTTACGTTTTTCTCCATTACAAACCACTCGTGGTCTTTGCTACCATCGTTGACCATGTCGTTGACCATGTAGAACCACGAGATGCTAGTCGCAGCGCCTAAGATGCAGGCGGGTATCATTACAGACATATATGCAGCTACGCATTTTTGATAACATTTAAAATCGACCAACACGCGTCTTATTACTTGTTGGCATAGTTCTGTTTCTCCTTCAAATTTGTGTAGAAATTTCAAGAGAAGCTGAAAATGATTTTGAAAAGATATTCTTATCAGGAATATCTGGAACATAAAGCAACCCCATATAAGCTCAGCAATAGCCACGGTTAGACAACTAATTTTATCAGGTAAGCCAGTCTGTCCCTTAACTCCTAACTTAATATATGCTCTGTAAGTTGCAGCAAAAACAGGCCAAATGAGACATAGGACAAGGAAATGTTTCGCCGGTACTCCTGTAAGAGAGAAAGAATGTTGGTATAACTGAATTCAGAGAATTTGTGGGGGCGTGTCACATAATGTCATTTGCACAAATTACCATGTAAAGAATAGGATACATGTCTGTATTTTGAAATACTACACTTGGTGATCCATATATATATCCATAACAGCGCTTCTTTTAGAAAGAACATTGATTATCAACTGTAAGAAGACTCAGATACTTAAGTGACATCATTAACTATCTCTAATGTACGTATAGAACCCTCGTAAACATTTGGTCATTTGAACACTTGGTCATACCCCATACCTTTAGAAAATTATTTGGTGCCACCTTAGCCCCCGCACAACCCCCTTCTGCCCCAAATGAAATGTTCAACAACAAAAAACAGGCGATACACAATACTTTAACGACTTCTATAGACCCTAATTAACTTGCTTCCACCTCCAAAATGCTGCTAAATTGGAAGCTGATATAAGCTATGGTAATTATGGAAACTGAAATGCGCTCGCACCTCCCGCGCCAGCTTTCATTACCCGCATTCTGTGCCCCACCCTTCCAAATGTTTCCATCATCTTTTTTGCCTCCCACTTTCAAATGTCTAGCGATGTCACTGACCGTTTGATCAATATTGTATTACGTCCCTGAGTCATATAAAGTGTAAGATCGCAATATTGATCAGGTATAGGGTGTATGAAAACTGAAGAGCTGTGCAAGGATCTGTGTGGTGCATCGTACGAGTACACACTCAACCACGATAATAGTTGCTACTGTAGAGCTGCAACTAGACCTGTGTCGTGTATAGACCGGCTAGGGAATCCATTACATACATTATCAATACAACACTATTTTATTTTATTCATTATTTTAAAGATCAGCAGTATTGGCCTTAGAAATTAAACTATAAACGTTTCCAGCAATATGTTCTTAGTGGTTCTGAGTTCTTATTACATGTTCACATTTTTTTCAGGACTATTAAACTAGAACAATTTTAAAGCCTCAACGTGGAAAACAACGTTTATAATGGCAGTAAAAATGATATTTTGAAATTTGATTATGGGGTGACAATTATTATTAATGAACTTCTGCTGGCATATTTGGGGGCAACCTTGATTACCTTTAAATCAAATGTGGACTGCATTTGATGGGTTTAAGTATTTTACATGGTACCGAAAAACTTACCAAAGTGAAAGCATGAAGAAAGAAAAAGAAAAAAACAAACAACAGAAGACAGAAGATGAAGAACTGATTTATAACCGTTACCTTTGGCAGAAAGATCCAAAAACTGAAGGCGCTGAACAATAAAGCGAGCATTCAGGGTTGTAGCCCATATTCCTGGTACCATCATAACACTTCTAACCTTCGAGCAGATGTTCATACATGGAAAGACAACTAGTGGAGAGTAGAATGCTAAGTAAGACATCAAATTCACGATGCGATCTCTTTTAGCGAAATAAGCTAGTTCCAGTACTATTATCTCGTAGGTCATAATGGTCACTATAACAGTCAGAATAAGAATGGAGATGAACCAACTTCCGGGATGGTTCCAATATTTGAGACCTGGAAGGAAGAAAATGATGCAGCAAATAATAAAAAAAATGAGAGAAGTGGTGAATAGATATTCAGGTTCAAAACATTGGTATATATTTACACCATTTGATTATTTCACCTATAAACGTATGTAAATTACACCAGTCAGGTTCCTATGTCCGTGTTCGAAGCATTTCAAACACACACGCAGTGTCGTCAAAATATCAAGATCTTATCTCTAAATTTTCTGCAAGTCATTATGTTGTGTCAAAATGCGGTTGAGTTGGTGAAATATGTTAAGTGATAAATGTTGTTTGTTTAATGTTGTTTGAAAAATAATAATTTCATCATGTTGCAACAAACTCTTGAATTCTTCATTTATTTGATTTAAGGAATTTGGCACCCCCCACCCACCCCCACCCACCGCCCCAATTGTTAACATAGTATCTGAAAAGTTAATCATTTCTTAACTACTATATTCACAGAAAGATCTTAACATTATGATGGCACCTCAAAGTTTCCATAGGTTATCAATCACTCTCTTTCTAAAAGTAGGCGCTAACTTTTTCATCGGCTTGGGGGTACTGACAACAATAAGGTATAGAATATGTTATATATAATACTGTGTTGGCTGTGGAGACATGCTCACTTAGAAAATACACTGAAAATTGAATACCTTGGTTCACCTACTACGTACAAGGTGGTGTTATATCACAATGGTCCAAAAACTGGACCCCATCCACAGGAAGACAGCAGCAGAAATTCAAACTGATTTTCGAGGCAGCATCACAATGTAATCCTTATGTTGTAGATAACTGTCACATTCTGTACTGACCATGTCCTGACCATGCAACATTGTACGATACACGTCCGTTAAACTATATCAACCAATTAAATATAGGCAAGAAGGCTACGCGTCGCAAGCGCAAAGATGACAGAGTGAACGAGTTTATATTTTTACCGGGACATGATATGATAACTGAACTATTTTACACAAAAATCGTTTATTTCACTATTTAGATTTATCATTTATCATGTTAATTGTCATTTTTTTCTTGGATATTCTTTATATATTTTGTATTCAACACTGAAAAGGCGACAGGTTGCAAAACTTACAAGTCCACTGACCCACCTTACCCGCCATACCGTTATCTTTGTGGCCAGTAGCCGACATACACCAAAGAGAAATGGTGATTGGTTATTCCTTAGATACCAATAGTAAAGTATATCTTACCAATCGACTCTTCTGTGTATTTCATCACGTGACCATAACGATCCCACCAAAGTGATTCACATGCCAAACATTCACTAGATGATCCTTCCCATGTTATATTGCTATCATCATAAACCGTCTCGTAGCAGGACGTAAGATCAAAGTCTTCATGTTTACGGGATCGCTGATAGCCGTTAGATACAGTTCTACCGGTGTCGCGTACTCGTCGGGTATTCTTGTAAAATTCTTTCTCACATGACATACACCTTCGCTGACCGACAATTTGTCTATGATAAAATATAGCTGATATCTTCATTATAAACCACACGATAGGAGGCCATGGTCCGTCTTCCATGATGTCAAGTCGATTTCTACCAGTATCAAGTCGATTTCTACCAATATCAAGCCGATTTCTACCAAATATTGGTTAATTCAATCAATCATCTCGTTTTGATATCAATGCTTTCGAAATTAATTTGAAATGTCATTTTTGCTAATGTTCTACAGCCGTTCTTACTCTGCTTTATGACATTTCAATATAAACGCAAGTTTCGTTATATATGTCTTTCATACTGGGAATTTTAAAGGAAGTATTATATTGACAGAAAGAAATAGTACAAAAGAGTTCTTTTGAAAGGTTTAAACTTAAAAAAGAAACCAGAACTGAGACTAAATTCGAAATACAAAACTTAGAATTGCAATCAACCGTAACACAAACTAAATCACAAACTGCTCCGTTCAGTGATTTGTGAAAGTTTAAAGTAATACTTCAGGGGCGGATTCGAAGGGAACATGAGGGGGAACAACGGCATTAACAGCTACCACTTTTGAGTAAAACCTGAAAAAGTACCACAGTTCTTAAATTAGAAGTGCCCATTCGTCAATGAAAACTACCCCTTGTCTATTTTTAGTTGATTTAATTTGTCTTGTTGTTCTGGTTTGTTATACTAAAATGTTCTCTTCCTTTAAAAAAAAAAAGTAAAATTGAAAATGTAACAGATTTATGTTCATAATAACAAATACTATATTTTGGGAAACATTAAGCTACTGTTATTTCTGGTAAGGAAATCACAGAGGATTAATTTTGTCGTGACTTTTGACTTTTTTCCCCCTCCCTACCCCACCCCCGCAAATCACGGTCACATGTCCCGGCACTGTCCCGCGACGTTTGTGCCCATCAGCCCCCACCAGATTCAATCTTTTTCCATTGTTTTCTTTGTTTTGAGTTTTACAAATACAGCTGTTATAAATTCACAAAAGAAGGATTTCTGTTTATGAGAGATTAATCGTAACAATGATAATATATTACTTCACGTATCACGTGATATTTCATGCAACACGTGACGTTACAGATTATGCAATACAGTACCGTATCTGGTGCTAGCGATTAAGGCGCGGGAATGCATGTGCTCTAGGTAATAACGTGTTGCGTGCAAACAGATATTGTTATAGAATGAAACAACGTTGTTCTAGAAACTCATTTCCGGGTGCGTGTGTGTTTGTGGGTGGGGGGGGGGCTGAATGTTTGTTGTGGAATGGCGAATGAAGGGTCTCATAAAGGAGTGCACTGGGGTCAATTCAATTTCAATATCAATTTAATTATTCCAGTAGAAATATACAAATATTTTATAAAAAGGAGAATTTAAGAAAATGCGATATTAAAACAACCTATACAAAATGTTTGTTCATAGAAAAAAATATATAAAAACTAGAGCAATTCATTTCAGTTTATCGAATTGACAAAAACTTGCAGCTCTATGAACAAAGAAATTCTTCAACAACTGTAGGCTACTCTGTATTTTGTCAAAATATTAGGATTTCTTAGCTTTCTGTTTGATTACACGTTAAGGCTCCTTATAGGGAGGTATGCAAGAGGTGATTCTGATCATCATAAATGTTTGGTGGCCATTCTTATAAATTCAGCTCTAGCAGAGACATTCATGGTTTCCTTCATACAGTATATCGGTAATCTAAATGAAGAATCTTTGACGTGTACTTTAAAACCTTTACAATTCTATCATTATATTTTTTGCAGATTGGCACTGCATAAATGAGATGTGTGAGATATGACAGATCATTTAAAAAAAAAACACTTTCCTTTTAGGATCCTAATTTAGAAAGTGACACAATATATGCTTTATATATATATCCAGTGGAAAGATCCACTCACTATGTACAGTAACAATACTACGGTATGAAATGTTCCCAGCAAATGAAATGAGGGCGGTATTGAAGAACTTATCATGAATATGCTAACAATTTCTGTATCAAACACAACATATTCCAACATTTAAATACATGCTTACTACATGATATTATCCACGTTACGTGTTTATTAGCAAAGGCTTGCGTTTAGAGCTACTTATATCGAACAACAATATATATATATACCTTAGAATGCAGCATTTGACGTTTAAAATCTGAGATTATTCTGGGAGAAGGCTTACAAACTCCTTTATACGCATAGAACAAAAGTCTCACGATATAAACTATATGCTTTGTATCACCGTGCTTGATTTCAAATGTCTGTTTTTTTTACAAAGTTGTCACATAATTACAAAAATAAACAGTTGCACATCAACTCTTATCAAAATCATGTTCCTTGCAGATAACATGTTTCATGACCTCAACAGCACATGCGCAAATATAAAATGCATAGTTTCATATAAAATCATTTGAAACTTGAAAGACACGTAACATGTCCTTACAGCGATTTCAAGCCTGGTTAGAGAGATGTCCAACAAATCGCCCACGGTGGACAAGACTTAAACTGAGGGCAAAACATCAGGGTGCTAGAGGGATTTAACATGGTACTCATGATAAAGGCGACAGGGGCTCTCATTAGAGAAGATAACACATTAGTGTAACAGAACAGACTTACATGGAGAAGATTCCAGTGAACGATTGTTGTATTTTCTGTCCACTTCACCCTCAGGAAATGAAAACAACAAAACACCATGAGTATCACGAGGCAAATCAAGATCCATCAACATACAGAGGAGAACTTAATGAAATGTTGCTCTGATATACTAATTATGCTTCTTGAATGTATATAAACAGCGAGTTATAACTTAGATTAACCAAGCTTGAATATAACTTTACATTGCATTGGTCTTTATTGGGCCATCTTGGGACTGATGCGGATGAACTGGCTAATACGACGCGACTGAGTCGGCAGCTACAGTATGATTGGCTGGCACGATGTGGTTAAGTCCAACTAACCACGTATTTTATTCTTGTGTGAAGATGAGTGTGGGCCTAAGTCGTTGATGTTTGTAATAAAAGGCGGTAGACTCTTGATGTAGCAGTTGATACAGTATAAACCAGGAGGTTGTCCCTGAAAAGGGCGTCACAGAATATGACCCTGTAAGAAACTGAGTTACACCAATGCTGATATTTGTATCGCAATTAACATATCAAACAAATAAAACACCATTGCTTATACATTCCTTTACAATTAGAAATAGCAAATATGATCCGCTCATTTTAGACTTTCCGTTAACAAAAAATTAACGACTTAACGTGTCATCATAACACGTGACACAACAATACTACATGTTACTAACTTCGCATCAAATATTTAAAGACACTTTACCTAATTTGCATATAATTAATGTGTAAGTTCATCTTCACAACCTTACAGAATACAACAATGTAAGATAACAATGCCATTGTTCTTTTAAACCAGCCCTGACAATCCTGTTCTCTTTTCCATGGATTTGAGTGCTTGCCAGTTGCTAGATACCTAACTGACCCAACCGTGTATTACTATGTTACGCTTACACATGCATTACGTAATCCCAGAGTTATAACAAAAGCGAAAATTCGTAGGATTTATTGACAACACAAAATAAAAAACATAGATACCAATATCTGCATACTGAATACTTAGCTACGTTGTAATATCATTTGTCTACTGAACTACTTAGAAACTCAAAATATTTTCCAAAATCAAAATGCATATTTGACAATGAGCAAAAGAAACACGGTACCGCAAATGAAAGAGATACATATCCGACATTGGACTCAAGCGATCAAACGAGCATCACGCTGATCGTTCCGTTTGTGTGTATGTATGTATTGTATGTATTTTAGATCCTCCTGCAAGCAGTAACTCTCGAAGAAGCCTCATTGGCTTATCAAAGCCGCAAGCTGACCGAAGTCAGTCTCTTACATTCATATTTAACGTCCACGATTATGAATTGTCAATTGTCAACAACTCTGAAACTGGACGACATACATTAATCTTGGAGTGACTCGAACCGGGGACCTTGTGATTGGAAGGCACCGGCGTTAACTACTGAGCTAACACTCCTTAATCATTTGTCATGTTCTACAGAGGGAAAAAGTATATATCTGTGACATAAGTGGTGTATCAGATGTTGAAGTTAAAGCTAGATTCGAAGTTTTCTATACCGACGTTCCCTCTTCAAAAGTCAACTACTTGCTTTCCAAATTCCACAGTGACGTAAAGACCCACCATCGCTAGGACTGTGGTTAAAGAGATGAGTGGCACGTCATCTTGGACTTGCTTCAGAAAACGAATGATATCATTCCAGAATTTCCTCTCTTCATCGCGTTTCATGAAGATCACGCTGATCTGAAAGTTCTCCCAAATGTAGTTGGCGTTGAAACCACCAATAGCCAGAGGCCCAAGAGAAAAGAACATGGCGACATCGGACCAGATCATAAAATTCACGTTTTTCTCCATTACAAACCACTCGTGGTCTTTGCTACCATCGTTGACCATGTCGTTGACCATGTAGAACCACGAGATGCTAGTCGCAGCGCCTATGATGCAGGCGGGTATCATTACAGACATATATGCAGCTACGCATTTTTGATAACATTTAAAATCGACCAACACGCGTCTTATTACTTGTTGGCATAGTTCTGTTTCTCCTTCAAATTTTTGTAGAAACTTCAAGAGAAGCTGAAAATGATTTTGAAAAGATATTCTTATCAGGAATAACTGGAACATAAAGCAACCCCATATAAGCTCAGCAATAGCCACGGTTAGACAACTAATTTTATCAGGTAAGCCAGTCTGTCCCTTAACTCCTAACTTAATGTATGTTCTGTAAGTTGCAGCAAAAACAGGCCAAATGAGACATAGGACAAGGAAATGTTTCGCCGGTACTCCTGTAAGAGAGAAAGAATGGTTGTTATAACTGAATTCAGAGAATGTGGGGGCGTGGCACATAACTTCATTTGCACAAATTACCATGTAAGGAATAGGATACATGTCTGTATTTTGAAATACTACACTTGGTGATACCATAAAAACGCTTCTTTTTAGAAAGAACATTGATTATCAGCTGTAAGGAGACTCAGATACTTAAGTGACATCATTAACTATCTCTAATTTACGTCTAGTAATCCCGTAAATTTTCGACGCCACGTGTGCCAAATGTAAACGTATGGAAAAAACTCAGTCAATAATATACTGCTGCTGTACAGCTGCACGCATACCTGTGTAATAAAGATTTTTCAGAGGCTCTGTTACATACATACACAGTCACGAATAAACTGCTGCTGTACAGCTGCACGCATACCTGTGTCATGAAGATTTGTCGAGGCTCCATTTACATACATACTCAGTCAAGAATAAACTACTGCTGTAAAGCTGCACGCATACCTGTGACATGAAGATTTGTCAGAGGCTCCATTACATACATACTGAGTCAAGAATAAACTGCTGCTGTACAGCTGCACGCATACCTGTGTCATGAAGATTTGTCAGAGGCTCCATTTACATACATACTGAGTCACGAATAAACTGCTGCTGTAAAGCTGCACGCATACCTGTGTCATGAAGATTTGTCAGAGGCTCCATTTACATACATACTCAGTCACGAATAAACTGCTGTTGTACAGCTACACGCATACCTGTGTCATGAAGATTTGTCGAGGCTCCATTTACATACATACTCAGTCAAGAATAAACTGCTGCTGTACAGCTGCACGCATACCTGCGTCATGAAGATTTGTCAGAGGCTCCATTTACATACATACTCAGTCACGAATAAACTGCTGCTGTACAGCTGCACGCATACCTGTGTAATAAAGATTTTGTCAGAGGCTCCATTTACATACATACTCGGTCACGAATAAACTGCTGCTGTACAGCTGCACGCATACCTGTGTCATGAAGATTTGTCAGAGGCTCCATTTACATACATACTCAGTCAAGAATAAACTGCTGCTGTACAGCTGCACGCATACCTGCGTCATGAAGATTTGTCAGAGGCTCCATTTACATACATACTCAGTCACGAATAAACTGCTGCTGTACAGCACGCATACCTGTGTAATAAAGATTTTGTCAGAGGCTCCATTTACATACATACTCGGTCACGAATAAACTGCTGCTGTACAGCTGCACACATACCTGTGTCATGAAGATTTGTCAGAGGCTCCATTTACATACATACTCAGTCAAGAATAAACTGCTGCCGTACAGCTGCACACTAAGGCAAGAACAACAATACTACTATACAGCTGCACGCATACCTGTGACATGAAGAGCTCCATTAGTACCGATTATTCCACTGAGCATCCCGTAGTATCTAGCACTGAACCAAAATCAACGCAGTGGTGGAGAGGTGGGGGGGGGGAGGTGGTGGATGGTGGGGAGTGGACGGAAAAGAGATAGAAGTTTAAAGCGTTTACCTTTGACAGCAAGATCCAAAAACTGGAGGCGCTGTACAATAAAGCGAGCATTTAGAGTTGTAGCCCATATTCCTCGTCCCCTCCAAGAGAATGCACTTGCAACCTTCGAATAGACGGTCATACACGGAAAGACGACTAGCGGAGAGTAGAATGCTATGTAAGACAACAAATTCACGATGCGGTCATGTTTAGCGAAATAATTTCTTTCAAGTACGACAGCTTCGTAAATCACAAGAATAATGATGATAGTCAGAATAAGAATGGAGACGAACCAACTTCCTGGATGGTTCCAATATTTGAGACCTGGAAAGAAACAAAATGATGTCAGGTTTTTACTGAGGGTCAAACAGTTATCGCCAAAACGAGACTTCGCAAAGAACCGTAGAGGTCAGGTTAACACGTCCGTGCCACAAGAATTCCAAGCAAATTCACACGGGTTCTCCTACAGTCAGTACTCTGCATCACTTTATAAAAGTCAACGTTTCTATCAAAGCACCCTTCTCGAACCCCAGTTTGACAAACAGCAACCACCCACTCCCACCACCCACTCCCACCACCCACGCCCATCCCCATGATAACAGCATCGACAACTCAGCAAAGTTTATGCAGTTTATGAAACTTGCTTTACCGACAGTGCCTCGTAACCATTCTACTTGAACACTTTCTCATCCTATGTAGGATGTGTACTTTGGGGTGGGTCGGAGTTCATTATTTTCTATCTCATTTTCCCTGTCTTATATGTTGATATATATTTGGGAGCACTTTAGGGTACTTTACACAGCTTTTCACACGAATTTAATCTTGCAACCGGCACACTGTATCTTATAAACTTTTCTGTGTCACTATATTGTAACTACACGGTAATTTACTGTACGATTATAAAACCTGTGAAGAAAAATAATGAATGAAATAAAGTGAAATTTAAACTGTCAAACACACCTTGGAAGTGCAAATATGAAAGCGTTTACGTGCAAAACGTTTGTCATAGAACATTTAATGCCATCTTAGATGTTATTGATAACATTTATGCCAAAAGATAATACCCTTCGTTTTCTCAGTTTAACATTTCATTTCTCATTTTTATTTTATATTTTATTTTAATTTCTTCCTTGAATTTTTTTAATTAATATCATACGAGATGGGGGCAAGCATGAGGTAGCACACCTTGATATCTCTCAACCCCTCCCTTCCCGTGCGCACTCTATATAATGACCCACATATCCCAATAGTGTTAGATAACCAATATTTCCATAATGGCAATTTCCATACAGTAAAGTATATCTTACCAATCGATTCTTCTGTGTATTTCATCACGTGACCATAACGATCCCACCAAAGTGATTCACATGCCAAACATTCGCTAGATGATCCTTCCCGTGTTATGCTGCTATCATCATAAACCGTCTCGTAGCAGGACGTAAGATCAAAGTCTTCATGTTTACGGGATCGCCGATAGCCGTCAGATACAGTTCTAGCGGTGTCGCGTACTCGTCGGGTATTCTTGTAAAATTCTTTCTCACATGACATACACCTTCGCTGACCGACAATTTGTCTATGATAAAATATAGCTGATATCTTCATTATAAACCAGACGATAGGAGGCCATGGTCCGTCTTCCATGATGCCGAGTCGATTTCTACCAATATCAAGCCGATTTCTACCAAATATTGGTTAATTCAATCAAACTTCTCGTGTGATATCAAATGCTCTTGAAATTAATTTGTCATATATCTTCAATATAAATCAGACAATAGGAGGCCATGTTCGCCATAATTTGGTATCTTCGTGCAAGTATAACCGTCTGCTGCGACGATCATCGGCTACTCACTTCGTTATAGTCACTTCGTTATAATGCCTCTCTTCTTTGTAGCTTTCCATAGAGATCGTAAGATTAGTCTATATATCGATGTACAATACGTTATGCTCTACAATGCATGTGTCAAAATATGGCAGCATACCTGTATGTACATATTATTACACCGCTTCATGTTATGACACAATAGAAGTACAGAGGCAGTCAGAGACTAATGCACACATTTGTGTTTAAGGAAGTATTACATACATTAGTATATATGCCAAAGTAATAACAAACGACACTAGTCTATTGAAAGCTGACAAAAGTGAAAGTTTGAAGGTACCTACCTGTGTTTGAAGGAAGGATTAAATAAAAGTATTTAATTATGACCAAGCGTATTCTTGATAGCTTACACACACACCAATCCACCGAAAGTGGAAGCAGAATATATTTGTTATCGTGTTTCATTCAGTTATTTGAGAAACTTGAAAGTGATATAGGCTTCCTTTTGTGGGTTTTGCAATAGCTAATTTAAATAAAGACTCATTAACAGTAGAGAGAGATTTCTGCTGAGCAAACAGTAAAGGAAGGTTTTCACTTTGACCTCTGTTGACCAGACCTTCACCAGTTCCAATATAGGTTTCTTTCAATCAACACTGTGTATCCAAATACCGAGCATCAAGTTTATCCAAACTTCCACTTTTGCAGTTCTCATATGTACAACCTCTGACCTCTGTTTACCTCAAATAACCTTTGATCTCCAACAATATCATTAGTTTCCTTGTTACACAATATGACGTTTAGGCATCATGTTCTTGCCAGAGTTCTCCTGTTTACAAGCCAAAGTGTCACACGCAAGCGCACGTACAAATACAAGTATCACCATTGCATAGATTCCTTTGATTTCGGAAGTATATATATACTGAGAAAACGCTTATATTCTGACAGTGTAATATCCACTGTTCGTAACACACTCTCACTTTTCCAAAAGTTCCCTACTTATTTATCGAGTTATTATCCATGAACTAGTACACTGCTTGAAAGGTGGTTCATCATAAGACTTTACCTAACGAATATCCTCCTTCACAAATGCGTTTCACTGACGTGCTAAAAGACTAACATAATAATAAAAAACCTAAGCTGGCTTATTACACAAGTGCTTTGTTAAAATAACAGTTTATCTGTTTACAGTAAGTTCTTCCTTGCTGTCATTATATTACTAATTTAGATTTGATGATTAGCAGAAGTGGTTCAGTTTCCGTCATTATGAGTTGTTAGTTGAAATAATAATTATACTAATTATAGATAAGTACTTTAAAAATGTTTTCATTTGGGTGAATTTAAATAAGTCTCTTGGAAACTCCCAATTGAGTAATAACAATTTATTGTTCCTTAAAGGTGCATTGCGTTTTGTGTGGAAAAAAAGAGTACATTTTGGTTATTATGAAACAACGACCAGAAATGATACTGTACCTTAATAAATTTGAAAATACAATTGCTGAAATATCCTGTGTGCTCCAACGGACAATAGTGTCAAAGTTTTATCACAATGTCTGAAAGATCGCATGATAAAGATGATGTTGTAAAATTGTGTACAGACAGACAGACAGATATGGCCTTGCTTTCACCCAAGGCTAACCAGTGTTGTTATGTTGTATACCAAAGACAAAAAAACACACAAAAGAAGAATGAGACGACAAGTTTTGTTTTAAAGATGACCGAATAATTGTTAATGCTCTTATGTAAACTTTGACACGATAGTAGTTAATTCAAACAGCCATTACTATCATTACTATTAGTAGCAAAGAGCAGTCTAGTAACACACGCACGCACACACACACACATATCATGATGTGATGTATTTAATGTTCATTCAATAAAACATAAAGTTTACCACAATACTCAAACAACATGATCTGGTTCAATATTTTGGAACATTTCATACATAACCTTTCTCAGATTTTAATAATGCACATCCTCATCATTCTGTCCCACTCCCTCTTCATCCCTCTCCTCGCCCCCAACCCCCCCCCCCCCAAAAAAAAGGCATACTCTTCTGCACATCTTTACAGAAACTGAAGGTGGTCCATAAAAACATAGACTTAATGCAAGAAGCCATCTGAACATGTGAAACAAACCATTGTTGGGCCAACTGTGGCCCAACAACTACATATACTCTCTAGTGACAATTTAAACAAAATCAAATGTCAACATCTTCAAATTTAAAGCCTTGGTTTGGTTTTTCTCATCACTTGCCATCTTAAATCTGTCGATTTCGACCAAGCAACTACATATGCTCTCTAGTGACAATTTAAACAAAATCAAATGTCAACATCTTCAAATTTAAAGCCTTGGTTTGGTTTTTCTCATCACTTATCCATCTTAAATCTGTCGATTTCGGCCAAGTTCCTTTGAGATTCTACAAGACAGTTAATATACATCCTCATCGAGAAAGTTATGAAAGTAAGTACTACTGTCCATGTTAAGGCAATTAAACTCCCCTCCCCTCCCCTCCCCCAAATTCAACAAACAATGACATTCTCATTGTTACACTTTCTGCCTCCACCCATGTTTCTGAACTAACTTAAAGGTTACAAAGATATAACCTGCTACCTAAGATCAAAAGTCACATATGGTTGACTGTTACTAACCATAAAACTCCTTTCCTTTTGACTTGGGGAGATATTTAATACCTTGGCTTACAAAGCTGCCTGTGATAAACCAGCCAGTTTGGGACAATTTTCGTAATCCTAGTATCACTCTATACTGCTGTACTATATAATGCTGCAATGTACTCACACTGACAGTATAAACATCCCTGAACAAATCTAATTCTAATAGAAATGGGATATTCATACTGTCAGTCAGTACAAGTGACTAAAAGTCAGGCATGAAAGTAAAGTATTCAGAACCAGCCAACCAGTTAGCTATGTGATTCCTTGACATATAATTACCTCAAATTTCAAAATAACGACTGGACTAATGTAGAGCAAGTGAGTTAAATTTGTCCTAGAATTATGTGAGAACCAGAAAGGGGTTTGTAGCAATCCCTTGTCACCATCAACCATGTCATTCACTAGTAAGGATTTTACAGTATAGAATTTTAAACCAAAAAGTGTCAATATCCAGAGAGAACAGTCTACCTATGTGAAATATAGACACATTTTACCAATTTTGAGCTAGCAGTCCCTTTTATAGTTATAGCTTGTTACATGACATTGTTTATACATTGTGAAATAGTTTTGAGAAATTGGCCAATTTTCCACCATTTGAGAATTTAACCTTTTAACCCTTTGAATCAGTCTGTACCCATTTGAAATACCAGTCTGTGCCCATTTGACACCTTGGCGCTCAGAGGGAGAAACACTTGTAGTAGGTTTAAGTGCATGTTTAAAGCAAGAGTGTGAAGTCTGAAGCAGATTTCATTACCTGGAAGCCAGGTATGTTTTGTTGAAGACCTATAGAGCCCCTTCACTGAGCATACTGAACTTAATTTGACCAACTATGTTCACCAAAAAGAAAATCATAGCATTGGAGAATTCACAGATTTATTGTAGCTTTAATTTTTAAAGGTTTTCAGACTTTGATGCCTGTTAACCTCATTTGACCTTTCACCTATACCAATTTCAATAGGATTCTTGCACTCACCAAGCTGGATCTACATACTCAGTTTGAAGTTCAAGAAAGATATACTTCTTGTGTTATTGTGTTTACAAGATTTTTATACTTTCACTTAAATGTTGACTGCAAATGACCTTTGACCTCCATCAATTTCAATAGTATTCTTGTTCTCAACAAGTTTAATCTGCATACCATGTATGAAGTTCAACAAAGATGTACTTTTTGAGTTATTTTGTTTTCAGACTTTGCCCTCTGTTGACCCCAAATGACCATTGAAGCTCACAGAAAACAATAGCTTCTTGTACTCAATAAGAAAGATCCACATCAAATATGAAGTTAATCCACCATTAACTATTTGAGTTACTGTGTTAACAAGCAAGTGTCACATACATACACACACACGCATGCACACATACACCCGTACACCATCTCCATTGCATAGATTCCTTTTGCTTTTGGCAAGGAATCCAAAATGACCCAACTCATAAACTCTAGGCCTCATGAATATGCAAACATATCTGCAAACACATATTCACCATATATGTAAAGGGCATAGCTGAATGAAAATCTTTGTCAACTAACAAAACAGATGCTTTCCAGTGGTATATATCTTCACAAACAAGAACATTTCTGATGGATAATTAGGAGCCATCATGTGGATACTTGGGACTACCCTACTCCAAGGACACCCTGGAAGCTGTATATAAAACAGGAATACCACTAAAGCATATCATCACTTTTATTGACTCAAAAGTGCTCACTAAGTTATCAATTGGTTTAATAATCACTTACACATTATTGTGTTGGACGCAAAGTATTAACATTCTCTAAACTCACATAAATAATTATACATCATGAATATTTATCAGCAATATGAAAAACCATCCAATCACGATTCGACACTGAATCGTTGATAGTTTGAATTACCACGTTTATCATTTAAACATGTAGTTAATGTTCTCTTATTTTAATGAGTTTCAATGAATGATCAGCAGAAGAAATGTTAGATTACACGATGACTCCGATTTGTTAGAACATCTGCGGATATTGCTGCCCGAGAAAAAAAAAAAAAATTTTCTCCGCTTTTCCTGCAGGCAATGTTACGAGTCTCGAAAAACATTCACAATTACGTTGCACAACTACAGTAACAAAGGGAATAGCATTGCGCGACCATTCACTAAAGCTTTACCTGTTATAAAATTTCATGGTAGACTGCCTTGTAAAGTGGAAAATCCTTGTCTTGCACAAAGACCTTTCACTAAAATATTGAGAATATCTCATTACTCATAACCATGACAACAAGCAAGATTTGTACCCCATACAATATGTCTCTCTCTCTCTCTCTTGCGGTACTGTACCTCCATCTGTAACCGTTTACCAGTTCTTTCGAGAGCAGGATCTTCATCAACTGAAATATATGCCGACAGTGAATCTATTATTACTTTTTTTTACTTTTTTGAGCCTTTTACAAAAGCATCTCTTTTTGGCTGTCACGTTTAAGAATGCAATCCGAGAGAAAACAAAAGAATGTCTTGGACAAAATGCTGATTGTTCATCGTCGTAGATCTTGGAGGAGGAGGAGGAAGACGACTGTTGTCATGGTAACTCCTTAGAGTGAGGCAAGAAACCCATTTCCCTCATCTTGGAGATGATGTCTGAAAAATATATCTCCACATCTATCTCCTCTGATTCAGACTGCTTGATGAAATGGTTGTTCTAAAATGGGGGAGGGGAGGAGGAGAGCAGAGGGATGAAAATATGGAGAAATAATTAATTGAAAGAAACAAAAGGTTAACATGATTTAATTCAATCCAACACTACGGATTGCATTCACTTATCCTAATAATTTCATATTTGGTTTCATCATGATGTCAAGATTGGTAGAAACATGACCTCATTGCAACAAGAGTGGAATGCTGAATAATTCATGAAACCAGACTAAAGTATGAAACACACACAGCTGTTGTAAGCTTTATGTAGCAAATCACAAACTGTAGCTGTTCAATGACAACAGAGACAAGCAAGTATCATAAATACATTGTAGCTGTGTGTGTCTAATTCAAATAGGCATTTTATATGACAGAAGATCATATCACTAGACAATATCAAATCCAGTCAAATAACATATAAAGACAATAAATCCAGTCCAGGATAAAAACTCTAATTTAAATTAACCTGTTTCTAAAAACCAATTACTAGAGAACACAAAACTATGTTTTGTCAGTGCACTGAAGAACTTTTACCTGAGTAAAGGTAAGAGGTACAGCATAGCACTTAAAAGCCAAATCTGGTTATGTAGGTGATAAAGAGTTCCCATTGCAACAAAAGGCTGAATGTCCCATTTAATTGGACTTTCAGTTTTCATGCTGTTATTAATTGCCTTTTGACGAACACAAAACAGAGTCAACACAGAATCCATAGGTATCTGTTCCTCTGTTTGCTATCATTTCACAGCATATCTATATCGCTAAACCTAACAAGTATCAAACTTATTTAATGCCACATAAATAAAATAAATAAACCTCAATCATGCTGATATTCTTCTTTCTATTTTTTGTGTTGAACAACTTACGTTTGTTATGTCAAATTAACGTTACCATTTTGCAAACTCTTCTTTTTGGTCATCATAGATATTTGATTAAATTGATATTAGTTTCTACCTGCAGTGATTAATTGCTGTTATTTTTACATTACTATTCTCTTCCACACCTATTAATTTTTGATGATGGAATAATTATTTCTTGTAATTAATGTCATTAATTTGTTCTTGAGAAGGTACTCTTTTGATATTTGGGATGACTTTGAAATTAATTACGTCTTGGACTTACCAATAGTTGATCGTACTTTGGACGTTCCTTCTTAGATTTGGTAAGACTGTGCGGAAAAATAGGTAAAATAGATCAAATAGAGATGGCAGCAAACCAGAAGTAGTTGAAGTCACACCAAGGATTGCAGTGTTAAAGTTACCCAAGTATGAGGGGTGGAGGAGGGGGGTAGGTATATGAGGACTCCTATCAATTGACTTATATTAAATTATTTGATATCCAACCAACCAAATTAACATAGTAATGTGTTTTACAACTTAAAGCAGTCAATTTTTTACTTTAAATATCAGTTCAATTAAGTTTCAGTTGAGAGGAACGTGTTGCATCATTTGCAGGAAAGAAAGTATTATTTATCGAGAAAGAGATCACTTTATGCATTTGGTTAATTTTGAATAATTGCATGTTATATTTGTAACTACAGAATCATTTCCAGAATTGTCTCCTGGTATAGGTGGAATCATCAAACATTTCCTGACAGGTGTCGTAGTGTTGTAACATTTTGCAGTATTTGTCAGAGAAGAAACAGTTTGGTCAGGAAAGCCGTAATACATCTCCTGAATTATACCAATATTCTACAGAATGCAATGTCAATACCTTAAAGTTTCAGTAAGTTTGACTTGAAAATAGCTATTATTCAATCGTTTTACTTTATTTAACATATCCTTATAATTTTACTTCCATGTTTATGCTTCACCAATGAGCAAAGAAAGTAAATAAAAGAATGAAAAAATATGCAACTATCAATTAAAATCAGACTCACCATACATTAACAAATTCTGTAAAGTCTGTGGAGAAAGGGACCTCATCTGTGCTAAAGAGAAGAGGGGGTTCTCCCTTTACGACCTGCGTCAGTTGATCAAAGACACTGTTCCACTTTGGGTATGGAAACTTGCCAGTAGCTATTTCATGCTGTAATGGGTGAAAGGTCAGATTCATTGGAATTAAGCATGGTGGAATGTAGTTCAACATGGCGGCTAATTAATTCAAGGAATAAAATCAAACTATTTACTCTAACTGGTCCAAGATTACACCAAAGAAATACTTTGCAAACTAACAGAATCTTCAACAGAAATAAAACATTTTTTTTGTGTTAGTTTTGTACAAATTATTATCAGTGACAAAACAGAATGCCCTACAGCAACCTTGAAACTATCACAACATATGAGTTATCATAGCCACAACCCAGAATTTGATTAATATTTTGGGGCGTACTGTTACGTTAAACAATGACAGTGTGTAATTTTGCTTGGCAGCTATCTTTATACCATGTAAACTCTGTAAGCTTTTTGTTTTTGCTTGGGGTAACAATTCAACTGATAGTTTTAACAAAATTTGGTTTTTTGAGTTTAAAATTTGACCACTTTTCAGATGGGAAACATGCGGACTGCTCATAGCTTTTGGAGACTGCAAGCTTACCGTGGCTGGTAATGGCGTGTGGAAATAGCTAATTTTAAAGGCCAGAGAGGGATCGCACCAAGATTTTCCAAGATCTGTTTTTACTCGCTTCAAATACTAACATCTTGAATTACCTGCTCCTCAATGCAATTTGGCTGATGGCCTCTTCTTTAATGATATATTTTCATGTAATGAACTAATCAAGGGCAAGAAGTTTCAATTAGTTGGTGAAACTCAGGCATCTACAACAAACTGTCTGGCCTTTCGGGTTCATCATTTTGATGTTTATGATTCCTTAAGAGACCTTAGACCTTGAGGTAATTTGTACATTCAATTGACTCTTATGTCGTTACCAGTGTTATTCCTAGACTCCAGACATCAGATCTTATATCATAACCGCCTTTGGACATTCCAGGATCTATTCTTTCTGGCTGTAAATGAAAGAATAAAAAATATAAATAAAACACAACATAATAGACAACATAAACGACAGAACAGAAACATATTCTGGGAAATCAGTATGATCAGGTAAGGCACAATACAACACCAGTCACAGCTTAACTTTCAAGCTGAATGTTCTCAATGGAATTTCATCAATTTCACTATTTTGCCATTTTCTTTTTTTAAGAAAAAGAAGATAAATGGTTCCAACCATGGTATTTAGTGTATGCCAACTTAATCCTGGGAAACATCCAATTACCAGCGGAAGGCCTACCTGGTTTGCTGGTAACTAGTTGCATTATAGTTGTTTATTTATACAGCGCATATAACTTTACAAACAAAAACATTATTTGTCAACATGTCAACATCTCTACTGGCAGATGCTAAGATCAACAAGAAATAATGAGCAAAATGTATCTGCCATTTTTGCAGTGAATTTTATGGTGATTCAGCAATTACAGTAAGGATTTGGTTTCAAGTCAAATCCACTTATAATTCAATCCAGAGCCTTGATGGCCTCCACCCAGCCAGAATTTGTCTTGGCTTAGAATGAGACAGATACAGTCAGCCTAAACTTGAAATCAATCTAACAAGATCCTTCTAATACCGGTTTATTGTCAGTGCCTAATTACATGTCATAGTTTGCTACTTAAGGTCGCATACATATTGGCTACAAAGCTTCCAGCACTAAATACAGCCCCTAAAATTTGAAAACCTCAAAGTAACTTTCTATAAATACAAGAAATAAGGTATATTTGTGTTTGTGTATTTATATGCAAAAGTATCTATAATGTTAACAATTGACTGATTTTTGAGAGACAGTCTCAGACATGGTTAGTTAGTATCCTACTTAGAGATATGCAAAATCACTTTTTTAACTACTCTGATTGGTGGAAAATGAACATGTGATAGAGCTAAAGACACGTTAAGTCTTTAATATTCTGTACAACACATTGTAATGAGCTCTAGTACCTGCATATATTGACAAAGATACAATAAATCACAATCGAATTATATTGTCCATACTATCAACTGTACTCTTCTTGAGAATTTGTTTTTTTCTGTTTTGGGCATCTCATCATTGTAATTTTTTTAAGAAATTAAATTTTGTTAAGAATTTTTTAAATGATAACAAATACAGTTGTGCAGACTGTACTGGCGTGTTCAATAGCTGTCCAAGCACATTTCCACGGTAACGAGTTGATATAATTTCTTTACTTAGTTACAATACTGAATTTTATGCTGCATGCTCCATAAAGCACTTTATCTGTTGATGACCACAAACTCTTGTGTTAAGACAAGCTCGACTTCCTATGAAGGGGCTTACATACCAATTGTAGGGGTTAACCTGCGACCTACAGACACAAAATCTCTGGTTAAAACAGCTCTAACCATGTGAGAACAGCATAGTACTATGAGTAACCTACCTGTGCTGTAAAGATTAATTTCACAGTTTGATACTTGAGGCCATACATGTCTTGGCTAAAGGATCTTCCACTTAAAATGTGAAACCTTCTAACAACCAGCAACATCCTACTTGATAGTTCCTGTCAGTACGTACTACCCTCATTTTATTTCATCTTTGTTTGTCAAACCGTCATGTTTGTATTTTGATACTTACTGCCATATATGGTCTGCATCCAGCATCCTTTGTTTTGGCTATTGAATCCACCAGTTGACCACTGATACCAAAATCACATAGTTTAATGTTGCCTTTAATGTCAACTAGGATATTGGAGGGTTTCACATCTGAAAAACACAGAGAAAAAGGAATCAATTATACTACCAATGTCGTCCTCCTGTCTTGTAAACAATCCTGAAAGAGGAATTGTTGTATCATCATCCTTCTCTCTCTGTGATTCTGTTTATAGATCTGTTTCTCAATATGACTATATGGCTGTAAGGACTATTAAAATAACCAAAAAGTCTAGCACATGTCACCATCTTTCATGTGAGTGGACTACATGACTTGTTTAATAATAATAATAATAATAACTGTTTTTTTGTATAGCGCAGGTATCCAGAGCACAAGGCAATGTTCAAATGTGCTCCCAAATAAATCTAACTGTGATATTTCTCAAAAAGGATAGTTTTTAACTGTTTTTTGAGATCCGTCTTACTGGATGGAGAAATAGGTGCCTCTTGTTTGGCTATGAGATTGTTCCACAGTGGTGGGGCCATCACGGAGAAAGCTTACAAGAATCATCCAAGCTTAGCAAGTTTACAAGAATCATCCAAGCTTAGTAGCAACAGAGCTATAAATGCAATTAATTACCACCGAAAACGGAAAATGCTTTAAAAGCCAGTTTGAAATACTTGCTGCAATTTTCAAAAATATAACTTGCAAATTATATAGGTGCGTCCATGATTGGAATTAATAGCAAGTTTTACACTAAGGATTAACCACACACATTTCTGAGGAATGCTACTAATACCCCTTTAAAGCGTTTGCCATTTCCACTATTATCAAGTTTTGTGTTTTTAGAAGAGAGAAAATATTGTTTGTATTGCTTTCAGTTCTGTACAACTAACATGGTATTCATGATGCAATACCTCACGACCAATGCTCTATACTGAAGTACCATTTCATCATTGTAAAAGCAAAACCCTGAACCCAATTGACATTTAACTAATATAATATATATATTAAGCATTATGAAACATTCTATTAAGGTCATCAAAATGAGAGCAAGTTTCAGACAAGTTTTAAGTCAGGAAGTAACCATGGACAAAAATGAAAGTAATTAAAGTACAAACATTTGGGAATATGAATCATACAAAGACATATAAACACAGTTAGAAGACAGAGCCAGAAAACTTAAAAAAAGATTTTTTTCCGTCTACACAAATAAACTCAAAATATATATTTTAGCTAATTGTTGTAATAAAGAGATGTTACACTGTTATGAAAGTGTACTTGTCATCCTAACAAACTTTAAGACTTAGACAAAACATTTACCATTTTCAGGTACATCTATGAACAGCCACTTATGTACTTTTACTGGACAAGTTCCACTTTATTGTAGACAGAAAGTCTTATGAACATCAGGCTTAACAGCCTTTGTCTGAAATTTCTGTGGAATAATCTGCTTCCGTAAGTTAAAGAAGCTGAACCTGTGTCTAATTTTAAAGTATCATTCAAGACTCATCTATTCTCAGTGTTATAGTCTGTCATTCTATTACGATCCTCTTCTTCTCAGCATAACAAGACCCAACTGTTTTTGGTGCTAACTAAGCATGGTGTATTACTATAATTATTAAATGAGCCGACTATAATGTGCATATATGAGATTGTAGAGGACAAGCAGAATGAATCATCAAAGCATGAAATACTGCACTGATCCCTTCAAATGAAGGAAAGTATTTGGAGTAGGGAAAGGCTCTACGATTGACTACCAATTAAAATACAGCAAACGTAACACTTTCTTCTTAAACACCATGAGTAGGACAGGTCATGAGTAGTCTAGTCACTCACCTTATGCTCTCAATAATTTAATCACCACATGACCAGTTTGGTGTGCACAAATGTTTGTCCGATACGTTTTAATTTTTAGTCGATACATGCAACCTGCGGGAGAGTTGGTCTAATTCTAATGTACATTAAGCTAGCACAGCAGGATTCTTATGTTTTTACATAATTTACCAATATTCAATCATTGCAGAGAGTGGACCTTCTCCTCCTTAAACATGTATCATGGACTCCATTAAAGACATGGGCTAACAAATGTCTATTGTGATGAACTAAATAATCTCTTCTCAGTTTCACAGGTAACCTACAATCACATTATTATGGTGATGCACATGTACTTCTAAACCACAGGATTTAGCTCGTTTTTGGAAAGAATGAGCAAATTCACTGTTGCATTTATCAATAAGTCAACAGGACAAAGGCTTGTTTGTAAAAACATGATATTCTGAATATATTTGTATACATTGTGTGTACATTGTGTGGACACAATTTTATACATGGTATACATTTTGTATTTTGTATACAAAATGTAAACATTTTATATTCATGCATACCCCCAACAGACTGCTTTAACAGAGCTACACTCTGAAAGTGTTAAGTATGACTATACAATGCCGAGTGAAACCTTACTCCACCTAGTAAGATGGCTTGTGGGACACTTTGTATTTCTTCTGGACATTATCATCCACTTTCTCGCATGAGTCATTGTACTGTTTACGTTTTCTGTCAAAGAACTGCAATTTGCTTCATGGTAATGCTCTCTCCTTTACAGTTGGTGTCATTTTCACTGTTTGATATTACAGTAATTGTTTATCTCCATTTCTCTCCTCATATCCATGCAATGTGTTTCATTTCAAACCTCTTAACATTAAAACGGCTTCACACGACCGATTATCAATATGTTTAGAGCTAACATGTCTCATCGATTCTTACCAAGTAAGGTGTATAACTTATAACTTATAGCTAATAATATTCCGGAGGGAGACAACCCATTTATCATAGCACACCGGTAACTTTCCTTGAGATCAACGCTACGATCATCGATTTATCTATTTCCTCTAGGCTAACACCCGTGTCATTCATTATAACATTAGTAGTCAGCCACTGATGACACTGCTCAGAATGGAGCTATCCCCCTAAGGGGTGAATTTCTGTCCCATTATAACTGGAATGACAGAGCAGAGCAGGGCAGATTCAGTTAATTCGAGATTGTTCAAGGTGTGTGGGAACACCAAAACAGGGAAATCAAAGGTTAATTAGATTTAAAGGTTAAATTTTATAGAGAGAATAACAGCAGTTAACCAAGTGCTCATCTACTTAAAACTGTTTATTGTGAACATAAATGTCACACATTCTGAGGTCATGATGTATCATGCAATTTACTTATATACTGTATTATTATTTTCATTTCTTGGAATTAGCTCAAATGTGGAATCAAAGCAGTTGGAAAGCCTTTAATGGTAGATAACAGGGGTTTTCCCCTGTAAAGGGAAGTCGTGTGTGAGTGGAACGTGCAAAAACATCAACTAGTATCGACTGAAAACAAGTGTGATTTTTTTTCTTTTTAATTGTTTTGTAATCTATTTCCTCTGCAGATAATGTGTCAACACTGACACTAACTTTTATCTTCAATTTCCAGCATCTATTTGCTAAAATCTTGATGACACTGGCCTCTCCCAAGACTCAACCAACTCACCTCTATGAATAATTTTCAGTTCTCTCTTCAAATAAGTAAGTGCTTTGACAGTCTGCAAAAGAAGAAAATATTGCAACATATTAGGTAAAATAAGAAGATTGATACAAGACTACTATCGAATATATATACAGGCTTAACAGACGGGGGGGGGGGGGGCTTTTACCAGCCTCACGTGGATTCTAAGGCCCACTTCCTTTATGGATGCTGTTTTACTTTACCGAACCAGGTTCCATATACGTGAAGAGTGAAACCGAAGGTAGAAGATTTTGAAGTCCTTCCAGGAATGTAACTAAAACAATATAACCAATTACTAAAGCCCTGCAATGAACTTTCTGAAAACAAGTTGTGATTAAATAGATTTTTAGAGGAGAGGGCTGTCACAAAATACAGTCCCAAATGTGCCACCTGTTTTTATTTTATTCCCGATTTCTTCAAACAGTCCATCCAGTTCTTTTTTTACAGTTCTTCAAAAATCTTTCCACACACCTGTATCCCATGCCACAAATGTTCTTCAGGGTAAATACAAATTTGATGCAAGATTTAGACACTCATAAAACTGATTGTCTGAAAGATGGAACTTTTGAAGCGCCGTGCCGTTTGACTGTCCTGTCCCTCAGAATCTATCAGAGCTGTGTCTTTACAAATTGTTTTCGGGTTTATACAGAAATTTATTAGTCGCAACGTACAGTAGGCGAGAAACATATATTGCAGAACTTGAGAGTGCTGGAAGGCCGGACAGGCAGTATCTACTTAAAGGTCTTGGGGTGCCATCCAAGTAAACCTGACAAATAATGGTGTGCCAATTGAAATGGATAGCCTTTGGGGAAACAATATCACAGGCTGTTGCACAAGATAAGCTTAAAGGGGATGTAACTGGGGGGTTTTCTGCACCGCAATGATATTTTCACCCTTTTATAGTCATAATAAGTATACGGAAGATATTTTTGGAGATTTTTGACCTTGTGGAAGAAAAAAACTGGCAATTTTAACATGTTAAGCTATAGGTCCAATGGGATTAATCTGTAATGCAAGTACACGAATTTGCCAAAAGAATGTTGGTCAAATCAAGAACGAAATTCCAGACCTGCTGAGCAGTGTCGGCCGTGAGTAGAGTAATTATTTATAAATTCCACGTCCGCAGAAATATTCTGTGGAATGTAACGTAGAAGCGAGTTTCCGGGGGTGATTCCAATTACACAGCAACGATTCTTTGGGTGGTAGATTGAGACATTTTTCGGTGGCAGAATGAGACTAGTAGATTCGATTGAGGACAGTGATTGGTCACCACTGTACAGTAGGTCAGTGTCAAAATGTTTATCAGGTAACTCTAGACACAGAAGAGGAGAGTGCAGTAATATCAGGAGACAGGTAAGTGAATGAATTGAGGTCTCTCATTTTCATGCAGAGGAGATGTTTTTTCTTGGTCCAAAATACAGTAGGTTAAAAAAGTGGGTTAATATTAAAAATTCTTCCTGAATCTTCTGTCATCTTTTTCAATTATGGAACATTTCTGCCATGTCAGCAATACAGAATATATCCCGATAAATTTGACAACCTGTGAACAGACCACCTTAAATGACCCTTGCGCTACATTCAACCCTGACTCCTACTGAAATTCTTAATGACACATTGTGAATGGGAAGGGTTCTGTTGAATGTAAGACTTGATTATATAGGCTTCAGACACAGTCTAAGGTGGGATGAGTGAGTCAGATTTACTCACAGCGACAGTGACTTTGCCGAGGATGTGCTCTGGTATCCTCTGTGAGATGATCTCGTACACAAACTTGCAGACTCTCTCTAGTGATGCATCCATTAACTCCATGCATATCCAGCAGTCACCCTGATGATAAGTAAGAAAGATAAACAGCATTAAAACTACAGGTTAGACATATACTGTTCTGTAGGGTCAGGCATGGCTAATCTCATAAGATTCTTCAGGGATACAGAATCCAGAAGGAAGACCTCTTTGGGTTGAAATTTGATGAATTACTACTTTATTAGAATGTAAAAATTTTTGTATATTTGATGAAAGGGAAGTGAATGTTCCAAAACTGACCTGGTTTGCAAATGTTAGTACAAAAATGTAGTCCACAATGACTTCAATATTACACTAACATGCATGTCTCTAACACTTGATTTAATCTCTATTTAACAAGCACTCTAGACATAGCAACTTTAAGAAAACTCAACCAAGGTAGAGCTTGGGCAAAAAGACCAAACAATCCCAAATGATCCACTCTCAATCCCTAATTGTCTTAAGGTTATCAACCTCTTTGCTGATATACAAAGAAATAATCATAATAATACCTTCCTTTGGGTTCCTTGCAATATTTCTATGATAAATATTATGAAGCTTGATGATGAATCTTGAATATTTCAAACAAGTTTTGGTCAGTCTGGCTGGGTTAATAAATTCTCAAAACAGAATGAATTACCTCTTTAAAGAGTGCCCCGTAGAACTTGATAATGTATTCACAATTACTGCTCTCCTTGACAACATTCAGGTCCATCAACAGCTGATGTTGCTCCTTCTCATCTACCGTGGAACGAATTCTCTGACGAAGGCGAAGAAGGAAACAAACAGAAATCACGCTTTATATGGAGGTCTTTGAACCTGGACGGCCTGTATCAGACATTCAAGGACAGACAATGTGCTAGGAAATTCAATCAGACTAACCACTGTAGAACTTCCAAGAAACTGATCATACCTAAAGTAACGTGAAACATTAATACAGAGAATAGCTTTTTAAAGTAGCTAGATGTGTTTATCGATTAATTACACTACTTGTAAGCAGGTTTTCAAATTTGGGCTACTTACTGGCTAAATGCCAGTGGATTTTGATGCTTGCCAGTACTAGAAAAGAAGGCAGTTAATTCTTCTGCCAGTATAGACATTTAAGAATGTAAGCACATGATAGGTCGATTAACAATACTGTCCGTGAAAATGTCAGCATGATTCCTGTACCTAACATAGCCCTTTACTACTACTTCATTTCTGGTCAGCAAATGCATATTGAGTTGCTCTCATAAGCCAGTACAGTGACTGATGTGTGTCATAATTCAGAAAAAATGCCAGGGAGAACTTGATTGCAGCCAGTAGATTTTTCTAAGCACAGTTTGAATGTTTGGCAAGTGGTCAATATATTGAAATTCTAGGCTTGATGATGCTTATTATTTTTGATACACTTGTTCTATATTTGGTCCAAACAGCTCACTGCACCTCGTACTGTAACCATGTACAGTACAGTACATACCTCATTGCTATTGGTCAAGACAAACTGAATATTCATCTATACACAGAATAACTTACAAATGTACATGTCCAATAGACAGTAATTACACATACAGTGATTGCCTTAGGTTATGTCAAAATGTCAAGTCTTCAAAAGAACAAAAATGTGATCTTATTATAAGAGGTATTAAAAACAACGTTTATTCATTGCTTTTCAACCAGGGTGTTGTATCTTGCTGCTGGCACAAACTTGGTTTCGTAACGTTATGTAGAGAATATTGTCATGGATATTTATAGAAACATCACATATGTAAAAACAACGTACACGATAGCTGCGTGAGAGGTTAATTTAATTTTGATCTCATCGGCAAACATTTCAATGGCATTCTGCTAATAATCTTTCAATGGACTGCACATGTGCATGCATGTGCCAAATTGCATAGCATGTTACATCTACAGCAGATCTGCAACACTAAAGGTGACAAAATAGCCTACAACCGACTAATCATCGCCATGGATACATAAACGGCATTCAAGTATGCAGACAGTATTATTGTTAATATAGTCAGAGGCTCCTAAAAAACATTATACCTGCAAATTCTGTCAAGGGAACCTTGTTATGTAGCAAATGTTAAATACTATTGCGGACTTGCCAAGGTTTTGGCCAACCTTTAATTTCATACATTGAAATATGAAGTAATATCATTAAATTTGACTAATATCAAGAGTCACTTTAAATTGTGCTTTAATACTCATAGTATGAGAATGGTAATAGATCTGATGCATTTTCCTGTTCAAATTTCAGATAAACATTAGCCCTAAAATGGAATCATTAATAACAATACTATAGGAGCCTGAGGATATCTTAAAAATTTGAAAAAATCTCTATTTTCTGTATAAAAAAAAATAATTACAAGTCAAGCTTTTGTAAAACTTGATGACCAAAAATTACAAATTTGCTGTCTGAAATAAACAAAAAACTTTTCTTCAGCAGGGTAGCAGAACTGTATCTTAAATATACCCACTGCACACACACACACAGCAAGCACTAAATATATCACCGTTCACCCTCAGTGTCAGTATAGAGAAAGTGATGATAATCATTTATCACAAACACCATAATGATGATGGTTTGTTTATGCTCAGATATACAAGAAGAGCATACATTGGTAATAAATTATGTCATCTCGCCCCCCCCTCCCCTGCAGGAGAATTCTTGACTATCATTGACAGCTAAACTGAAGAACCATTAGAGAGTTCAGAGTGGCTTGTTGCTTGAGGGAAATAGACATGCACACATACAAAAGATTTAGCATGTTTGGCATGCTTACTATAAGTAGTGTGTACCATCAGTAAAAATATGTTTTTGTATTCTTTTCTCTTGCTAAGGACCCTGTCAGAAGATTGGTTTATGTCATGAAACATTTGGAGAACGTCTACACGAAGAATCACCAATATTTAGCTGTAAACACTAACAACAATAAACAAGAGCATCAATGACGCAGTATCTCAATACTGGAAGTTCTAATTTCGATTCCTAATTTCATATCGTTGCTCTGTCTCTACAATTATCATTATCAATCATGATACAACAAATATAGAACTTGCATTTACACTACTTTTCCACGAATAGTCTCTGCAGGTTACACTTCATCCTGTGAGTGTTGCGAGTGTCGTTGTAATACAAGGCTCTTAGGTATCCTTTTGTTTGTATGCTTTTTAATATTGATAAATGTAAGGTAATGCACATTGGTAGTAGTAAGCAAAAGTTTACATACAATCTTAATGGTGTGGAGTTACAGGAGGTCTCTGTTGAAAGAGACCTAGGTATCTACATTGACTCATCTCTGCAACCTTCTAAACATTGTCTTGAAGCTGCTAAAAGAGGTAATAGGGTTTTAGGTATGATCAAGGGGAACTTCAGTTTTCTGAAAGAGGACATCGTAGTTAGGCTTTATAAGCAATTGGTTAGGCCTCATCTGGAGTATGCTGTGCAGGCTTGGAACCCTTAATTTGCTAAGGATAAGTACAGAGGAGGGCTACTAGGATGATTAGTTCATTAAAGGGGGTTCCTTATTATAGGCGGTTACAACTGTTGAATCTCACCACACTGGAGCTTAGAAAGTTACGTGGGGACTTGATCCAGGTTTTCAAGATTGTTAATGGTTTCGACAATTTATCCTTTACCGACTTTTTCTTGTTTGCTAACAGTAGTTGTACTAGAGGTCATTGTCTTAAACTCCAAAAGTCGCATAGTAGGATTAATATTCGGCATACCTTTTTTTCTAATAGGGTTGTGAATGAGTGGAATGGTTTGCCTGAGAAAGTTGTACTTGCAAGTAGTGTGAATGGGTTTAAGAATGCTTTGGACAAGCACTTAGAGCATTGTAATCGGGTCTGAGTGTCTGTGTCTTCAGTTTTTTCCCTCTCTTTATAGGGTCCTTGATGGGGACTTAAGTGTCCCTCCTGATCCTTTTTTCTACTAAACTAACTAAACTATCAAATCACCTCTGGATTTTTTTTTTTTTTTTTACAAATTTCCAAAATACGTAAATATGACATCCTACCTTATCAGCACTGTGCTAAGCGAATGGCCTAACCACCTCGACGTGTATGTCAACTGTTAATGGCTTGAAATGGGCTTAGAATACTTACTCAAAATATCCATCTCAAAAAGCATCTCAGACAAACAATCCATCTTCAATCTTTACCAAAGTGTAAATTTTAATTACATATTGCATACATTCCGACATTATTTTGTGCTTATTTTCAGTATTTTACCTTTTTTGAACAAAAAGAAATGTTACGAACTTGAAGTTAAACATACCTAATTCGTTACCTATTAAACTCCATGCAAGTTCAATTAGAAATGTATGCTAAGGCCAATCAAACTGGAAAGCAAATTGTACCATCGTAACTTGTTTAATATTACTCTAGAATGTTACCAGATTGATGTAAAGAAATAATAACAACTAGAAACTACTCCAATTAAAATACGACATTCCCTCTTTAAGACATAGCACATACCTTCCAAACAAATGCCGATTTCCAGCAAATTGAAAGTTGTAAACTAAGCTACGATTTTTTTTTTTTTTTTTGCAAACCTATCGTTAGGCTACATTTCCCATCGACTTAGTGTGGTGGTTAGGCTAACATGTGGTCGAAGGTTGCAGTATTTCATGGATATTTTAGTTTGAGTTAACTGCGTCACAATTTCAGCGAATAAGGAGATGCTTAGGCAAGATTTTCCGTTGACTATGTCTGGTGTTCGGGTACCATGCGCGACGATAGCAACTAAGAAAGTATGTTAAAAGCTACGCAAAGTATTTTTTTTTTTTCACAACAATGGTTGGACTACAAATTAAACGTAGCAGTCAGCAGTACAAAAATGTGTATTAGCGTGCAATACACTACACACGGTACAGAAAAATTGGTCGCGAGGGTAGCCATTTCGTATATCTAACATGTAGCTGCCATGAGTTTGGCCAATCTGCTACAAACCATGCTTGGAGGCGGGGCTTAATCATCAAAAACAGGAAAACGTGGGCAAAAGTTCCCTACAAACAAGTTTTGGAGCGTGTGCAAAAAGGCATGACACAAACTGTGTTTCGGCCCGATTTGGACATAAATCGGTGAAAAAGTCATAGAATGAGATATAATTCTGGAATAAAAAATAGTAACTTTTGTAGGCCATTATGATATATGCTTGCTCTGGAAATTCCAGAGAAAAAGAACTTTGTATGAAGACGCTGAAAATTTTTTAAGAGAAGAGAGAGTCCCACTAACTGTTACAATATCTCTATACATGTAATGTATTGAGATAAAAACAATGTACTGTACAGCACAGAAGGCCTTCCTGATTTTCATCAAGTGCTGTTTATCTTTTTGGCATATTTGTTTCAACATTAATTGCTAAGAATGAGAATGTATGTTGCTAGTTTTAATTGTGAGCAAGTTAGAGAAAGAATTCAAGAAATATGATGCATCAACACAGAGCTGTACTGTATGTCAATAATGACTAACTCAAAAAAATAATAATTAAAATCCTAAACATGAAATGGTGAATTCTGAGTCATATTTAGGATATGAATTAGTTGTCTACAGGGTATATGGGTTGTGTGTTTTAACCACTTCAACCTGTTTGTATGGGGTTGAAGGGGGGTGGGGGATTAAATATCCCCATACACCTCTAGATCCACTATTGCCATCTATAGTACCTACTCAGTCATGGAGTCATATTTGTTCTTTAAGTTGAGTTTATCTTCCTGACAGCAGACAACAGCCAACAAAACCGAGCAACATGGCTTCCAGGGTGTTAGACTGAAGGCAAGGGAAATTATTAGGGAAACAAATTATGTGCCTTGCAATCTATGGACACTGTAACACAGGGGATTCCTGTATGTATTAATAACCTCTGTTCATACAACTTTTGACAGCCCCAAACCATGCCTCTACAATTACATACAATCTGATTTTATATTCTGTTGAAAATTATTTCATTCAAAATGCATTGAATGCACTGTACTCTGTAGTGCCGTAGTTTTAAAGACCAACTATGGAGACTTTTCGATGAACATATAATCCCACCATTTTGCATGTATGTAATCCTTATTCCAATTACATTGCTGTAATTAACTTTACCAATTTCGGACGTTAAATACGTGAAAAATGGGAAGAAAAGTCAGCTTTTTATGAAACCTGTTTCAGACATTCCTGAAACATTCCGAAGACATCAGGTGACCATGTGACGTCACTGTTTGTATACCTCACTCACAACAATACTTTTAGTGTGTAAAGTTGTATAGTTGAGCTGCCAAAAACATCAACGATATTACTCCTTTTCCCCCGAAATGCCACAATTCTGTGTTGTTGGAGGTTGCAGTTATACCTCATCCAACAAAAGCATCAGCTTTTTTAGATTTCCGAGTAAAAGAACCGACGTAAAACGCCGCAGACTTTGGATCAATTTTTGAGATCCACGCGGAAAGATTTTTCAGCACCCTGAGTATCACATGCCCATGAGTCCACATGCATGACCCTGCCTCTGTGTAAGCTGCAAATGTCTCATTCTGCGAAAGTTATATTGTCGATAGCTGTGTCGGACCATGGCCGGACATAGCTAATGTGAAATTGACCGTAAACAAGCTCTGGACGTCCTTACATGTAACATTATATCACGCAATTGACAGTATAATATTTACCGTAAGAGATGACCGTGTATATACGGTGCCTATATAGGGTAGCATTGTTAGTACATGTATGGCTCACAGCATGCGTAAATAGTCATGCTATAGGATTTCATCACATTTATCTTTTTCTTTTGTTGTATTCCAGTATCGTGAGTTCGTGATACATTGTGTTATATTGTCCGTTATGTTTATTCCAGCATCTGCATGGTCCAAGGAGTTGGATAAAAACGGTTCTATGTAGCGATCGGACGTTTTATTTCGTTAGTGACTGTCTTGTGATTGTGGGATGTAACTGGTCAAGGCCTGTTTCAACTAGACCTAACTCTATGGAGTTACACAGAGTCACGGTAGTATTTCGCCCAGGATTGAACGAGAAACGTGGATTTGAATATTCACTGCTAAATTTTGTTTATTGAAAGGATACTTTTTCTGTGTTTGTACTTTTGGATATTAAAACAAGTAAGTACTATGTTCAGCTGAAGCTTAGTCATGTATATGCTACCCTGGTCGATTCGGGTCAGCATCTTCTCGTAGTTGTTCGATTATGTTTAGTGTCTTTTTGGTAATTTGTTGACAGTAACGTAAGCCATTTTCCCGTCACATATCACGCATGAGGCATCTTTTAGGTCTATTCTTCTGTTCAGTTTATGGTATCTTGCGATCAAATTGTATTATGGAATCGCCAAGCTGCTTGCCAGCATGTTCTACAGTATATTGTACCGTACGGACCTATTGACGCTCCGCTATGTAAAAGACGCTTCCATTTGAGTGGAAATTTTGCTAATGAAATAACCAATTTAACTAAAATTTCTGCTTATAATTGTCTTAAAACTAGTTGTTAACCTTCATGTGTTCTTGTTTTAAGCTAACAGCTTTTCAAACGCTCGAAATTGGAAGTCAAAAACAGTACAATTGATCGCTATCTGTGTACAAACAGTGCCTATATCAGCGTTTGATTTTCGCGGTATACAAACAATGACGTCACACGGTGACCAGAGGCTCCTTTGGGTCAATCTCTGTTTTCAGACATTCCAGAGGTTCATGTCACGTGACTACCCAAAATGTCCACTTTCGTGGTCGTTTTTGATGGGTAATAGTAGGTTTTCGAAGATTATTTTTTACACATAGTGATTATGGGTATGTAAACTCCTAAATTAATGGAAAATCCCCCCCAAAAAATTTGCCTCCATAGTTGGTCTTTAAAACGTTGCAGCTCAAATGAAACAGTTGCATTCATAGCATACTTGCAACTGGTTAAACTACAGCTTATCACATAATTGGTATTTCTTTATAAATAAACAGACAAGGAGAATCCTTCTCTGGGCGATGCATGTTTATTTATCCATCACGATCATCAATTTCAACTACTGTACATGTATGACACAAACCATACAAGTTCCTCTTCCAATATTTAATGCAACCAGAGGCAACAAACCTCAGCGGATGCAAGCAAGTACAGTAAGATTTAAAGGAATGCTTAAATTACTACAGTAGCTGTAGTATTAATCCCACTTGTAGCTGACAGGGAGGTTTCCCATCTCAGATTGATTTTGACTCAAAGACATTCGGTTCAATATGTAAGCCTACTTGAACTTTAATAAAACGTAAAAGTTAAAGAGAGAATGGGTTTTATACTGTATGCTTCAAGTGCAGTGTAATTTGAACTTAGATCAGTGTATGGATTGTTTAGTATAGATACAGTAGGAAGAGAGAAGCTTACAGTGAAAGGTGAAACTGAAGAGAGCTCAATTTGTTTAATTCTCTTGCGCAGTAAGTTGAGCAGCATCTGTGTATAGACAGAAGAATCTGTGTATACACAGTTGATGAATGTACATGTATGTATATATACCTGACCAAAGAAGTTTTAATGTTTTTTAAGCATGGCTAACTTTTGAAATTATGATACAAAAAGTTTGACACTGTATTTTGAAATGATCGGGTTGGAAATTTGTTAAAGCAGATATATATACTGTATGTCCAGTAGTAATCTATTATCCATTTACAAGTTTTACCTGTAGTCTGCACTAAACAGGAACACGGTTTGAGTGCAACAATCTACTGTAATAGCATACAACCAC
Source organism: Apostichopus japonicus (assembly GCF_037975245.1). Classification (NCBI taxonomy): domain Eukaryota; kingdom Metazoa; phylum Echinodermata; class Holothuroidea; order Aspidochirotida; family Stichopodidae; genus Apostichopus; species Apostichopus japonicus. Next base: position 1,754,072 of record NC_092579.1, read on the forward strand.
CGTGGGCTAATCAATGGCTTACAGTATGTGTAAATACTGAGTATGGTATGCCTAGGTTCCTTAGCCTACCATGTACAGTATCATACTGCAGATTCCACTTACATGCAGTAAACAGTAGTACTTACCTACAGTACCATTAACAAATTAAATTATTCTTTCCCACCATCCTAGACTGCAAACATTTAGCAAGCAATCATTCACATCTATTTTGTATGCACGATACAGTACTAAGTAATAAAAGCCAGATTACACAGTTAAAAACTGATTTTAATTCACACATAATTAATTTATTGGATTTCATAGACTGTACACGCAGTGCGTACTGTAGCCTGTACATTTCTGCTGTTGACTTTTCACAATGTTAATTCTCTAACAGTAAATTTGATCTATGTAGATATATCATGGCTGATCATATCATAGAACTTGTGAGCTTCCCATGAAGAGATTTTATCATCCAGCAATATTTACAGGTTTAGGAGCATCATGTTATTCAAAAAAAAAATAATAATAAAAATAAATAAATAAAAATCTCATCAAACTAATGAGTTTCTGAATGGTCTCTCCGATGATTTCATAGTTTAGGTGATTAAAAGAAACATTTTGTCCCTTAATTAAGTCAAAACAGTAAACAAACAATGGAAAACTGATTGGGAAATTATAAACAATGGGGAGAGAGCAAAACAAATCAAATAAATGGCTAGGAGATTGGAACCAGTGACCTTTATCTAGATATTAAACAAGCCCTTTTATTACGTTTACAGCACATGAACGCTGAAAAACTCCAGACACCTCACTGCAGTTGCAGACTGGGTCATCCTGGTACATCACACAATATAGAAATACGATACATATAATATTTACAGGTAAAGTGAAAAGAAAAAGGAGGGAAGCACCCTTACACACCGCAGAAAGAGATACTGTAAATTGTATCCCTTTCTAATTAATATAAAATATATTGATTTTATGCAACAATATTTAGAGAGCTCTCAAGGACATTCAACTTATTTCATTCCAGACAGGGTATTAATTTTATTCATTCTATTACTTTGCAGACAGTGCTAAACTGCGAGCTCACATATACTATTGATTTTAAACAACAACAGAAATATAGATCATGGACCAATCAAAGTGGGCCAATCAAAGTTTACCAATTCAGTAAAGGACTCGATCTCACTAATTGTTTGAGACGGTAATTAGTTTGCAGGTTCATAAATTATTGATTTTGTACAATGATATTTGATATTCACAGTGTAAATGTTTAAGTTGTGTTCAGAAATGCCTTCAAAAATGTGATTTGAGAAAAAGTGAAAGTGTTTTTGACAAATTCACTAATTAAATCAAGCTATCAGTTAATTAATCATCAGCATACTTCATTTGGATTTTTCATCACTATATGTAATATTGTAAATACAGTTACAATGCTATAAAACGAAGTTTGTCAGGTTGTCTTGTAACAATGATGAATTACACCCTTTATGTCCTGCACTAAACTGTCTTCTTATTAAAGCCAAAAGAAATTTAAATAAGTCCTCACATCTTGCCAAATATAGAATATTATCATTTGCTGCAGCAAAATATTCCCATGGTAATAAATTATTCTAGAGCTACATAAATATGGTGAAATATATTACTTGTTTTATTCCCTGTTGATGGGAAATCCAGCTCCCAACAGGTTGAATTATAAAACAACAATTTACATTCACTGTGTGTGCACTTTGGAAGCGATTATCGTCAGTATGTAAATACCATTGACTACCGTACCTTACTGTACTTCTAACATTCTAATCTATGTACGAGATCTAAGAATTCCAGGTATGACAATGACTAACTCATAACTTTGACACACAAGGTGATGCTCACCTCCACATGGTACCAAGTATCAAAGATAATCACACACAGCTAGATATATCTCTAGCTAAGAGTATCCAGGCTTTGACCCATGCTGCTGATCACCATCCATTTTAAAAAACAAAAATTCAATCCCTCCCCTTCCCTCCTCCTCCCCAACCCCCACCAATTAAAAGGAGGGTTACGCCTTGTTTTCTTCAACTACTATGTAAAGCCTAGATCAGTTTGACCTACAGTATTTGGGTAGTAGAATGGTCAGAGTTGAAGAACTTGGAACAGATCATTCTAGATGTGGTGCAGTAGGTGAGAGTGCTCCTGCTGTGCGGAGACAGGTTTTAGAGATTAGTGGAAACAATGTTAACACTTATGCTCACCTTTACAGCCATATAGGTTGAACTCCTCTTATGGAACATCTTATTCACCGAACCAAAGTTGCCACGCCCGATTTCACCGATATCCTCCAAGTCTTCTGAAGTGAATGTATAGGTATGCTGAAGAGAGCAATATTAAAGAAATTTAAGGAATATTCTAAACACTTTCAACAAAATAACATTGGTAGCCATGTCAGGTCTGGATTTGCTGAAAAGCTTATATGTCTAATGTAATTGTATACACATTAAACCTCCCTTCACGCCTCCCTTACCCATACCCCCTTGCAAATACGACTGGATCATGTGCTCGATCAAAGCCTATGTTACTCTGGGATGTCAACAAGATCAGTTCAGAAAAACTGTCATAGAAATATATATGTCCAGTACAAACTGCACATCTTGCTATAAAGTATTGTACACACTGCATTGTTATTAAGAATACAGTACACATTTACAGTGTTTAAAGTTAAGGCTTTAGGTCATGAGTTGAAATGGAAAGGTCTACATTTTTTACCATTTCCCACATATATTGAGCCTAATTCAACGATATTCTGTATCTAGTAATATTTTTCTCTTTCCTATTTTGAGAGTTGTGAGTTTAGCAAAATACATAAAACACTGATGAAAGGAAACATGAGAAGGCCACATTACAGTGTCCAAAAGTTTCAAGGTCCCTCTAAACATGGTAGAGCAATAGTGCAGAGGTTGTGAGGAGACAGGTAAGTGTGGATGGTAATTAAATTACCACAATCAATTCTCATCAAGTTATTCATGGATGCCAGATACAGTAGTTAACCCTAGCACAAAAGACTTTAAAGCTCTTTAGCGAGAAAGCCCTTGTTGGCAGTTTGCGTAGCATAACGAGGGCGGTAGACTGGAGGTGGCTGATGAGTGAGGGTGACGTGTGGTTCTCTAGTAAAATTAGACTACTATACTGTAGTATAGGTTGGAATGAGATATGTAAATCAGAATTCAAATATATTCAAAACCCTTAAACATTTTTTTTTTTTTATTAATCTACATACAGTAAAGTTTCATATTAATAAGGAAGTCTTCCCTGAGGATGCAAAACAGTAAGGGGAACTCTTGGCAATGCATTTCTTTGAACACTGTACAAGTATATCAACCTGTTACAGTTTCTATTTACCATTAGCTGCACTGCTTAAATCTATGGGAGACTGTGTACAGCATGTACAGTGTTAAATCAATTTTTGAACTCTAAAGATACATACACACAAATGCTTAATGCAGCGTACAGACTATATATAGTGACCTCCATACATAGTCATGCACACTCAGGTAAAGGTTGAAACATGCATGACTGGGGTTCCATAATGGAGTGAAAGTGAAATTAGAGCTTAGACACCTACTGTACAAGAATGTATTAGGTTTTTACAGGAAGTTTAAAAGTTGAAATTAATGCTGTTCCTCTCATAGAAATACTGGGAGCTTTCATAGCCTAATTGCAGGCAGACAGTATTTCCAAGTTCAAAAAGGTGTCAGATTCTGTCAGCTACAGGCACCAGTGTGTGTTTTTTTTTTTGTAAGCCAGCTTTGCAAATTACCTATAGTGAACATAAGTTAAGTGAGATGTACAGATTACATACATATCTTAACCATGAGACTATAGAATTATTCCTTCATTTTGTAAATCTTTACATGTTCTCTAATGATAAAGGCTTAATTAGAATGCGTACATAAGTGTGCAGATGCACTATGAAAGATTGTTTTACTCCAAAAAAGCCAGGATATGAAGCAAGTTCCCATCATTACAGATCAGGTATGCTAGGTTTAGACATACAGTATATCACATTCCTTATGCAATATATGATTCATGTTATAGGTAGATCAGAGTGCACATGTATTGGAGACAGGTATACACTGTAAGAGATGAATGAAGCCAACTTCATGAGCATCCTGCTCTTGGTGAAATTTAATCACATTTTGCACAAAGGAGAAGAAAATTATAAAACTTACTGGTTTAGATATTTACTTCGCTCCTCGCTTACCTGTCTCCTCACAACCTTAGCACCTCATTCTACCGTGTCTAGTATGCCCTGGTAATCTTTTAACACTGTGCACCCTCAGTGACCGGTCCTATCCGGTCAATGACCTCCCTTCTCATTCTACCATCCAAAGTGTTTACTCATGCGTTTTCGTAGTGGATTCAAATCCTCCGAAAAAATGCCCGGATTATATTGGATTATTACCTTCTTTACATCCTATTGGATTTCTAAGGGTTTCAACAGCCTATTACAACCTGATAAGTATCCTTTTCTTATAGGGAAGGGAGTTTGGAGGCTGTTTTTAGTGTGCAACTCACGCCTATGTGTTCGTTTTTTATTAGCGTAACGTTATTTTCTCAGGTAGTAGTTCAGGTAAAAGATTACCAGGGCATACTAGACACGGTAGAATGCGGTGCAAAGGTTGTGAGGAGACAGGTAAGCGAGGAACGAAGTAAATATGCCTACATCTTAAATACAAAATGAAGGAAAGTAATTTTAATCTAAAATTGATAACATTTGCCTTTATTATTATCATATTCGTTGTTATATAAGATGCAGAAAACAAAGGAATTTATTTATCAGTCCTTTCTTGAATAGTTGTAGTACTGTCTGGTTTTATTCATTCTACCAGTAACGTTTCTTTAGCACTAGTATTCTCATCTTACCCTGAATATTAAGTAAACCAAATTTTTTCTGACTTTCACATCGATTTGATCTGAAATTCAAAGCTTTATGGATTTCTGTTTATAATAATAAAGAACTGGTCGCACTAACCTACACTGAAAGAACAGAGCACTCAACAAACATTTCTCCAGTTGTTTGATCTTTAAATTCTGTAAGCTCTCATTTTCAAATTAATCTATTAACAGGGGAAAGGGACTGTGCTGATAGTACTGTAAGTACTACCGTACACCCAGACAAGGGTAGTAGTAGTAAGATGTGTGCACAATCTGCAGTGATATGACTCAGAGATGCATCAACAATTTGTACTTGAACACATTAAATGAATCACTCTGCAGTAGTAATGCAATGGGTTTGTACAGAGCTGCACAGTAAAACTGTACTATAAATTTACAGTGACAGGAGTGAGGCCTGACAGTCTGTCAGTATGAATGCATATACAAGAAGCTGTTACTATTAACACTCCCTGGTGTAATACACTGAGTTGTAGTTTAAAGTGCTTGTAGTTTAAAGCTATTGTAGTTTATTAAAGCTATTAAAGCTATGTAGTTTAAAGCAATTGTAGTTTAAAGTGCTTACATACATGTACATCTTGGATGATGCTGAGGTATTTTGCAATATGATTGGAGAAATTGGAGGGAATTATTGATGATATGTACATTAGTAAGTACTGTGTTAGGTGTTCCCCAGTGCACTGGATAATATAACCATCCCTTACTTACTGTATGTACAGGTAATGTTAATTGCTACTAAAGTATTTACTAGACTTTGCTAAGTAGCTGTGCTGCAGTTAGTAGACTTCTTCATAGGTCCATGCCTATCACATACTGTACAGTAAACCTTTCAACATTGTATATGTACTGTATAGATGAAGCATGCTTCCAAATGAATCAAATCTATAAACTCCATAACAAATTGTACTTGTACAATATCAGACAAGTTGAGCAGTACAATGAGGAAGATGGCACACGGGTTGTGACCAGTATACAGTCCCGGTTATAGATAAACAATTGACCAGATTACTCTAGACGAAACAGACAGTACATTAGTAAGAATGCTGTAGATATGCAAAGACAGGTAAGTGAGGTAAATGTTCAGCATATTGCAGTGAAGCTCTTGAATCAGCAATTAAATGATGCTATACACACTGTATACTTATACAGTCAAAGACTGCACGCACAGCAGCATGGTGGGTGGTACTATGACCCACTATAGATTTAGCAATGGCCGTGCTTACTCATCGTTAAATTGATTTCTCTAATTTCTACAATCTAGCCTAAAGTTGCAATATGTTACCAACATGCACTTTTTTCGTACCTTGACAAAATTTTGACGAAACAATGGGCAATTCCCGGGGTGGTACCTTCATGAAAGATGGCGCCCAACTGGGACCCTATTATGACTCACTCTACTGAAAAAGATTGGAATAAGTCCAGAATTCACTTGGATTATCTTAACTGAGTTTATTAAAATACCATCCCTTTGTTTGAAATGCAACTATAGCAAGTAAAACAAGAAAGGTTTAAGATTTATTTAATTTAATAATCTGGGGATATTTCTTTTAATAGCTACATTGGACACAAACGAGATAACAGTCTAGCAGATAAGCCAATACAAAAGAAGTTACTTTCGACGATGATGAGATAGATAGATCTGTAAATTTACATCATCGTTCAGCTTCAATGAACTTACGAAAAGCACATTGGGACACTGACTGCAGTAGCACACTTATGGTTGGCTTACTTTCTGAGATTTGTGACAGTGCGTCATGATAGGTTCTGTTTCATGATAGGTCCTGCCTCATAAGAGGTCCCTAGACTACAGTGCTGTATATATATTACACATGCAGGTACAGTCTCAATACTGTATCCTGTGTGTGTGTGTGCATCTATATAGAAACCCTAGTACTGTAGCCTACTGTACTGTAGATATTGCACTATACATGTCTCCCTATCTAGATTGCAGTCATATTTATACAATTACAGTTCAGTAGATATATCCTGCTTGAAATGATATTCCCAGTCAAAATATAAATAACTAAATACAGTATGACACACTTTCATATGTATACACACTTTGACCTTTTGCTCTGCTTCCTCATTTCCAAGAACACTGACATTATTATAACCCTAATTAGGTAAATCTGTGTGAGAATTCTAAGTGCTAGAGTGGAAATCTTCCAGTGCATCATAGCCATGTATGAGTCAGTAGCTTGGATCAGCATTATAAATAAGTTGCCATACAGTACTGTAGCTGCTGTACTGTGCATGTATGTATTAAATAAGAGTGTGTGTTGCACAGCCAGCGGTGTAAATTGAAAATGGCTTAGTTGTACTACTGTAGATAAAATTCTACATACAGTAGGTTCATTACTATGGTAGGCTGAATCTTGTTTGACTCAACATTGCAACAGGTATCACTCATTAAGACAAACAAGTAAAAAGAAATTTAGGAGTTGTTGGGAGAGAATACAGAGTAGATATTGAGCTCAGAGAGAATGCAGTTGGATGTAGGAGGGGTGGAGAGGGAGCGTTTAGCTCAGAGAGGATGCAATTGGATGTAGGAGGGGTGGAGAGGGGACATTTAGCTCAGAGAGGATGCAGTTGGATGTAGGGGTGGAGAGGGGACGTTTAGCTCAGAGAGGATGCAGCTGGATGTACGGGGTGTGGAGAGGGGACGTTTAGCTCAGAGAGGATGCAGTTGGATGTAGGAGGGGTGGAGTGGGGACATTTAGTTCAGAGAGGATGCAATTGGATGTAGGAGGGGTGGAGAGGGGACATTTAGCTCAGAGAGGATGCAGTTGGATGTAGGGGGTGGAATACAAGGAGAAGTGTTAGCTCAGGCAGAGGAGGTGCAGTGGAAGGGGAAACAGAAGAAGGATAATTTACTGTATATTATCAGAATGCATATATCAGAGAGAGATATGAGATGAGTGAATTGATTTGACAGGTTGTATACAGTGTACTAATACATTATATGTAGTACATTCCCATACTCTGGCCCCCTCTGTTGTCAGAATGTAGTCAAAATACTGTAGCTAGGTAACCTCATAAGTCATTAAATTTTGATATTTTTGAACTCTTACAGGCATAAAGCACAGTGAAATTGTGCATATCATAATGATTGCCGATTAGTGCAGTACATTCTGCAAAATCTTAGCAGTAGTACCACCCTGACATTTCTGTCAACAGTGTCAGCACAACTAAGAAATAAGAAACAAATTTCATACCTGATTCACAGAAGCTACAAACCACACCTCACACTTTACACTTCTCTCTCCTGTTATACTGTTTAGCCAACACATTCTTGTCCTTTACCTATTAGAAACCACTGATTGGGAATATGAAAGTTTCCGACAATCGGATACAAACCGTGCATTAAAGGATTTAGCACATATATTTTTGGAGATTTGGAAGTAGGAATACGTGACCTTAGATAGGGTCATTCGTGTGCAGTGCAAGAATGTTACCAGTTATTAGGATAGGGTAGACAGGTGTGTATAGGTAAAGGAGATTTGGAAGGAGGAGTACGTGACCTTTGATTGGGTCATTTGGGTGCAGTGCAAGAATGTTACCAGTTATTAGGATAGGGTAGATAGGTGTGTGTAGGTAAAAGGAGCCTTGGAAGAGGAGTAAGTGACCTTAGATAGGGTCATTCGTGTGCAGTGCAAGAATGTTACCAGTTATTAGGATAGGGTAGACAGGTGTGTATAGGTAAAGGAGATTTTGAAGGAGTACGTGACCTTTGATTGGGTCATTTGGGTGCAGTGCAAGAATGTTACCAGTTATTAAGATAGGGTAGATAGGTGTGTGTAGGTAAAAGGAGCCTTGGAAGAGGAGTAAGTGACCTTAGATTGGGTCATTCGTGTGCAGTGCAAGAATGTTACCAGTTATTAGGATACAGTAGGGTAGATAGGTGTGTGTAGGTAAAAGGAGCCTTGGAAGAGGAGTAAGTGACCTTAGATAGGGTCATTCGTGTGCAGTGCAAGAATGTTACCAGTTATTAGGATAGGGTAGACAGGTGTGTGTAGGTAAAAGGAGCCTTGGAAGAGGAGTAAGTGACCTTAGATAGGGTCATTCGTGTGCAGTGCAAGAATGTTACCAGTTATTAGGATAGGGTAGACAGGTGTGTGTAGGTAAAAGGAGCCTTGGAAGAGGAGTAAGTGACCTTAGATAGGGTCATTCGTGTGCAGTGCAAGAATGTTACCAGTTATTAGGATACAGTAGGGTAGATAGGTGTGTGTAGGTAAAAGGAGCCTTGGAAGAGGAGTAAGTGACCTTAGATAGGGTCATTCGTGTGCAGTGCAAGAATGTTACCAGTTATTAGGATACAGTAGGGTAGATAGGTGTGTGTAGGTAAAAGGAGCCTTGGAAGAGGAGTAAGTGACCTTAGATAGGGTCATTCGTGTGCAGTGCAAGAATGTTACCAGTTATTAGGATACAGTAGGGTAGATAGGTGTGTGTAGGTAAAAGCAGCCTTGGAAGAGGAGTAAGTGACCTTAGATAGGGTCATTGGGGGTGCAGTGCAAGAATGTTACCAGTTATTAGGATACAGTAGGGTAGATAGGTGTGTGTAGGTAAAAGGAGCCTTGGAAGAGGAGTAAGTGACCTTAGATAGGGTCATTCGTGTGCAGTGCAAGAATGTTACCAGTTATTAGGATAGGGTAGATAGGTGTGTGTAGGTAATGGAGACAGGTATACAGTATATGTGAGGAGTGAAGTAAATTGGAAAAATAATATGTCAAGTTCTACGAGGTGTCATTGAACATTAAATTTGCCAGTAAATGATCAAGTACGGACCCATTCATAATTTGCTTTTCTTCCTTCTTTTTCCCTATTCAAATATATGCAGTAGTCCCACACATAGCTAGGCATAGCTTCTAGAGTACAACTAGAAAACAGCAATCACAGAATAAATACTATAAACATAGTTTCCATTCTTCTTCCTGCATTGCAGATAGTGTTGGATGTTCACAAAAGTAAAACATTAGTTTTTTTTTTTTTCTTCAAATTATGGCTAAACCCTTGATCTGTGTTCCTACTGTATAGGTACAAGCAGAATGCTAGTAGACAATTAAAACATGCAAATTAAGTTATCACCACAATGACAACCCTCAACTGGGGTAATTAGATTCTACCTCTTGGTTTGTCCTTTTAATACCCTGAGGGAATCACCGAAACAAAATGTGATGGAACAAAATATCATTTAGCCATATATGCATAATTCTGTATCATTTCCTTCCTTAACCTGATGACTCAACAATCCAGTTTAATACTACTGTAACATGCAGCTTTGTACAACATCGCACTGCCAAATGTATGTACAGTGCTGTACAGTAGGCCTGTATGATAATGGGTGATAGGCCAGCTACTGTGTGAATCTCAACTTTCACTTTATTTGGTGTCAACAGGAATATTTACAAGTACAGACCTAGTATACTGTACAGTGTGCAAACCTACTCACAACATGTGTGCAACTTGTCTCATCAGATTTGATATTAAGAAAGAAACACACTGTACAACTACTCTTTCTTACCACAGCTTAAAGGTTGAAAGAAATTTTATTTCAAATATCAACAGAAATTTCACAGAGCATGTAAGCTAGCAGCTTAGAATATAATTGTGGACAAAAAACAAAATTGAGAAAACTTGCTCTATATTTGGCATTCTTTCTCACAAACTTTAAAGTGATAAGTTCTCTGGTACTTCCTTTACTTTACTTTATACACTCAAGATATTATCGTCCAAGTTAACAGTTTGGAGATTTATGATCATCAATACCCCTATACCTGTCTCCAGTCTACTTATGCACTCCAGTCTTCTACCTGTAGCATTTTAACTTGGTAATGTTGAAACACTGCTTCCCCTAACCCACAGACTCGGCTCTGCCCACACAAAGCGAACGCAAAGGGCAGAAATGGATCTAAAACATAAGACAATGCAGGTCCCCCAAAACACAGTGTAAGGTAGGCTACAGTACCGTGTGGAAGTAACCTAACAATTGAGCTGCATGGAATGCAATAAGCGGTGAGAGGTCCATTGTTTGGTCTGGGCAAGCAATAGCTGTAAACCTAGTTAATGCTTTTCACCTCGTCTTGTCTTGTTAGGATGGAAACACATTCAGGAAGAAACATGAGAAATAAGGATTATCCAGCCCTGTTAGAAACTGAGGAATTTGCCAATGTTTTTTGGTGCAAAAAAGCCAGTTTCATTGCACGTCACACACGTGACCGACCTTTATATGACCTCTGCCACCACATGAATGTTCTGATTTTTTCTATAAAGCTATATGGTTTTGTCAAAGAGTCCTCTAGTGCATACTTAAGTACTACAATCAACCCAACTTTCTTTACCTAAAAGTAGTTACTTAGTGGTGAAGTGTAAATCTCCTCATTTTTCTGTCACACACGTGACCGAGAATGGCCCGGCTACAGTACTTTTTTTCAATAATTTTAAAATCTTTAGACAAATAAATAAGAATGTCCTGGCATAAATATACACTTTACTTTTAGGTTCTTACCTGGTCAGGGGGTATTGTCAAGGTTCCAGTACAGTCGGGTCTGAAATGTAACAAAGAAAATGCCATCTTATGAAATCTTGTGTAGAATAAAATCCTTAATAGTACAGTAGCTAAACGAGACTGCTGTAGGATAAACTCATTACAGTAGAGGCTTATGATTAAATCATTCTTTGAACTCTTACCCAATTTCTAAACAAGAGAGAAAAAAATCCCTTGCAGGCTAGCATTGCTTAACTACAGAACTTCCATAAAAGTCCCTTCAGAGGACTTCCTTACCGTACAATAAATAGGTATGTAGTCGCTCCCTGCACAAAACAATAACACTCCTAGTAGCTACAGTATGCTGCACGGTTGCTGCCAATTCCAATTCCTGTAAATAAAACTGTTTTCATACAGTACAGTAGCTAATAGATAAACAGGGAAACAAACAGTTGACTTACTGGAGGGATCAGGGTCTCATCCCAGTTTATATTTATAGTACGTGGAAAGTCTCAAAAATAAAATAAATAAATATTTTTCAAGAACAATGGGAGTTGCATAAATTTGGTAATTTTGTAATCTATAGTTATGTAGCAGTTACAGTAAGTAATGTATTAACCTTTTTGTGCCACTCTGACCATACCATTTAATTTTTACACATAACCTGGTATCCCTAGATCTTAACTACTAGGGATATGGCTATTACAGTCTGTACCTCACAAAAAGTTTTTCTATATGAACAGTCTAAATGCATTTAGCACTTGTCTGATTAACTCCCATTACCCCAGGCATGGTCAGTTAATGCACCTACTGTACCAATTCACTCCCCTTACCCCCGGCATGTTCAGTCAATGCACCTACTATACTGGTTCACTCCCGTTACCCCTAGCATGTTCAGTCAATGCACCTACTGTACTGGTTCACTCCCGTTACCCCCGGCATGTTCAGTCAATGCACCTACTATACTGGTTCACTCCCGTTACCCCTAGCATGTTCAGTCAATGCACCTACTGTACTGGTTCACTCCCGTTCCCCCGGCATGTTTAGTCAATGCACCTACTGTACTGGTTACTCCCGTTACCCCCGGCATGTTCAGTCAATGCACCTCTACTGTACTGATTCACTCCCGTTACCCCGGCATGTTCAGTCAATGCACCTACTGTACTGATTCACTCCTGTTACCCCAGCATGGTCATTCAATGCACCTACTGTACTGATTCAGTGTTTAATACCTCCGGCATGTTCAGTCAATGCACCTACTGTACTGGTTCACTCCTGTTACCTCCGGCATGTTCAGTCAATGCACCTACTGTACTGATTCACTCCCCTTCCCCCCGGCATGTTCAGTCAATGCACCTACTGTACTGATTCACTCCCGTTACCCCCGGCATGGTCAGTTAATGCACCTACTGTACTGATTCACTGTTTAATACCTCCGGCATGTTCAGTCAATGCACCTACTGTACTGGTTCACTCCCGTTACCCCCGGCATGTTCAGTCAATGCACCTACTGTACTGGTTCACTCCCGTTACCCCTAGCATGTTCAGTCAATGCACCTACTGTAGTGGTTCACTCCCGTTCCCCCGGCATGTTTAGTCAATCCACCTACTGTACTGGTTACTCCCCTTACCCCCGGCATGTTCAGTCAATGCACCTCTACTGTACTGATTCACTCCCGTTACCCCGGCATGTTCAGTCAATGCACCTACTGTACTGATTCACTCCCGTTACCCCCGGCATGGTCAGTTAATGCACCTACTGTACTGATTCACTGTTTAATACCTCCGGCATGTTCAGTCAATGCACCTACTGTACTGGTTCACTCCCGTTACCCCCGGCATGTTCAGTCAATGCACCTACTGTACTGGTTCACTCCCGTTACCCCTAGCATGTTCAGTCAATGCACCTACTGTAGTGGTTCACTCCCGTTCCCCCCGGCATGTTTAGTCAATGCACCTACTGTACTGGTTACTCCCCTTACCCCCGGCATGTTCAGTCAATGCACCTACTGTACTGATTCACTCCTGTTACCCCAGCATGGTCATTCAATGCACCTACTGTACTGATTCAGTGTTTAATACCTCCGGCATGTTCAGTCAATGCACCTACTGTACTGGTTCACTCCTGTTACCTCCGGCATGTTCAGTCAATGCACCTACTGTACTGATTCACTCCCCTTACCCCCGGCATGTTCAGTCAATGCACCTACTGTACTGATTCACTCCTGTTACCCCCGGCATGGTCAGTTAATGCACCTACTGTACTGATTCACTGTTTAATACCTCCGGCATGTTCAGTCAATGCACCTACTGTACTGGTTCACTCCCGTTACCCCGGCATGTTCAGTCAATGCACCTACTGTACTGATTCACTCCTGTTACCCCCGGCATGTTCAGTCAATGCACCTCTACTGTACTGATTCACTCCCGTTACCCCGGCATGTTCAGTCAATGCACCTACTGTACTGATTCACTCCCGTTACCCCCGGCATGGTCAGTTAATGCACCTACTGTACTGATTCACTGTTTAATACCTCCGGCATGTTCAGTCAATGCACCTACTGTACTGTATGTAGGACACCTAAAATTGTGTACATTGACACACACCAATGTCACATACTCTATGTGACTGACATCTCCTGTTAAATGACACACCACTCATAACCATTCACCACTTATAATGCACAAGTTTCATTTGGAGGGAAAAAATCGACACATTAACACACAAAATGCCCCACCTTTATGCATAATTACAAGTATGGGACGGTCCCTGAATGAATCCATGAAACTAGACCCTTGCTGACATTTCAAAACATAATGGGAGATCTGATACCACAGGGATGATCAATGTGAATGCTAGCGTACTCAGGAACAGACACCCAAAACTGTGAGTTGTGATCTCCCCTTTAGTGAGGCTCCTGAACTCACAACTTAGACTGTAATCATGAACGTAGTGTGAACATTCTGGTGACAGCATCCACTCAACCAGAGATCTCTGAACAAGGGCTAGAATCATCACTAACATTCATAATCTACTGTACTTTGGAAACCCCCACTTGATAGATCTCACATTCATGACATTATAGTCCTGACATCACTGGCTCAATTCAATTCCCAAGCCTGAGTGAAAATATTAAACACTTTATCTGAGTTTTTTACAGTTCATTCACAAAACAAACTTCAAAGGAAGTTGAAACCATGGGTGCTGTACCATGATTTTCCCTTCCGTTTTCAAAGACCAAAGCCACTATTCTACTGCGGGGCAAGGTGATAGACTGTGTACAGTACATATGAGTATAAAGTGGGTTATGCTTCCTGCAATTCTTTCACGAAATTCCCATACAAGATCATGTTCAACAATGCATAGCTCTGATCAATACAGTTCTCACATATAAAAAAAAATTCAATAGAGGATATTTCAAAGAATTACTGCACTCTAGGGTCATTCTTACTGCAGGAAAAGGGACTCGCATATTGTGTTACAAACGATTTGCTTTTTCTTCGGTAGTTTTTTGTATACAAACTAAATTCCACAGAATCAGTGATTTATAATTTAATTAAGAAGAGCTACTGCACAATCAATAAACAAAGGATCACTTGTTGTGCTGTCAACAATTATTTGTAGTCACCTCAATCAGTTAGTTCTAAAAAAAAAAGTTATCAATAAGGCAATTAATATTGAAAAAAAGGGCATATTTAAAGGAAAGGGTTTAATGGAAATATATCAAAGCGATGATATTTCTGTACAAACTTGAGTGCTAATTTAGTAAGTACTATATTGTATCCACTCAAGCATATACAGTATATATATACTGTAGGTTAGGTATACAGGACAAGTGCATACAGCAGTATGGTGAATTGGAGACCTGTAAGACAGAATTGAAGTAACTTGAGGATTTCCAGAACTACTTTCTTCAGGGCTTAGTCATTACATTGCAACTTGACAACCCAATATTATAATGTGACATGGACAAATATACAAACTTGTGATCTATCAAAAATGACCTTAGGAAACAAAATTCATGTCACATATGCTTTAAAAGACTATTAAAAACCACTTCTAACAGTCCAGGTGGTATTGCTATACATCCATAATTTTGTTGAGAAATGACCCTTTAAACAGTTGAAGTTCATCAGTTAAAGTGACTGGACCTTGTAGTCTAATATACACATATCATTAGATCAGTTCCTCAGAATACGGAACAAAACTCAATGGTAAATCAGGGGTCTTTAATGACCGTTAATGATACGTTTATGTATGTATATTAGATCCTCCTGCAAGCAGGAACTCACGAAGAAGCCTAATTGGCTTATCAAAGCCGCAAGCTGACCGAAGCCAGCCTCTTACATTTATATTTAACGTCCATGATTATGAATTGTTAATTGTCAACAACTCTGTAACTGGACGACATACATTAATCTGGGAGTGACTCGAACCGGGGACCTTATGATTGAAAGGCACCGGCGTTAACCACTGAGCTAACACTCAAATTATCAAGTGTTAAAAGTTTGTGGAGGACACATGGGAGTTGAATTGAAAGATGCTCTGTAGAAAGAAAAATATGTTCCGGTTGAGTACCTGTACTTTGAATTTAAAAAACAATGGATTAATATTGAATATAGGCCTGCACTGAGGAGCCAAGTAATCATCAGTACTAGAGCCTTAAAAGGAGCAATCCGAAGATTTAGAATAGTTTAAAGATGGATATCTTGAAAACCAGATTAGCTACAGAAACATTACTAACTCACTAAAAATTTTCTTTTCTTCTTGGACAATAAAATTAAAATATCAATCCCAAAATTCTGTCTAAGGCCATTATTTCACAAACAGATCTCACAAAACTGGCAATTTAATGTTTATAGAGCAGCTTTCTATGCTTGGTTGGCAACTTTACCAAACCTATACATGGAGTATCACTTTAAGATAAGATTGCATTTGATGGAACTAATTATAACCTTATGCTAAGTCACTGACACCACGGTTACTTCACCAAATGAATCTTGATGAGCAATTAAAAAAGGAATTCCATTTCACTTGTAAATATTTCATATCCTGATACTTTTCCAAATTGGAATTTGAAACTTTCACAATTCACTTCCTTATTTCATATGGAACTTTACTAGTCAAAGTAACAACCTTCTGTGCATTGTTATGGGATTTTTCCTCTCTCTCTACTGTAAAAATAAAAAAAAAATTGGGGGGGGGGGGGGGAAGCATAGTGTTTTACTTTCTGTATCAAAGAAGTTTGAAAAAATATATGAAATAACCTATAAAACTTTTATGGAGATATTTAACCCTTAATTACCAAGTGGGTTTGACCAGGCAGCAGGCAAAAACAAAACACTAATCAAAATATCCACACTGTTAAAATTTTGGTAATAATAGTCTGTTTTCTTTTCTTGTTCATCTACAGTATAATGCTGACTGTGAATTTTCTGTTCCACCACCCACTACAAACCTTAAACCTGCTTCAGTTCCAAAAGAAAACAATATTTAAGTTCAACTTACTCTTGGGTAATTTTCAATTTATGCATACTGTAAACACCACATATTTCTTTTAATGAAGTCTGATCTTCGTATATGAAGTTTACTCCCAATGTGACAACAAGTTTTAAGTCCCTTTGGCTGGAACCTATTCAGGCAAATAATGATTTTCAATAACACTTTAGATTCTTTCTGCACAGTTCCCATACTGAGGAAGTATTAACCTGAACCTCACACACTTCACAACAAGGTTGTAAACTAATACATCAGCAGCTGACAAGCTGTGTCAGTCATAGTGAGTCATCTAGCAACACCCCTTGTACCTGGTTATCACCAAACACATGTCATTGATAATTAAATAGTACTGAGCTTTTGGCAAAGGAAATACCAAGGCACGGTGGCAGCTTATTGCTAGACAGAGGGAATCAGTTATACAGTTCTATACATGTATACTATACTGTAGAAACACACATTATCAGGGAACTTCATTTAACCGGTATCGGTTATTTATAGTAGTAATTTTTGTTATGCAAAATGGGTACATTAAGATATTGTACCAGTGCACTGATGTACTGTGTCACAGTTTCCCCAAAACTTGTAGGTTTGGGGATTTATGAGCAATGACACTTACCTGTCTCCAACTCTAAATGCACTTTCCTATCTACCTTAAGAGCATGACTGGAACATTTCAGCACTAGACCCCAACTTTTGAAATGGAAGGTATCACACCTGTACCTGTACAAAACAATACTATGCTTTAAGAAGGTGAAGGAGAATCTTGATCCTGACAAAGTCTGGTGAAAAGACGATCACCAAAGCAAAAAACAGATTGCAAAGCTAGGAAGAAAGATTCACAGTCGAAAACATGTACAGTAGTTACTGTAGTCTTCTGAATGGTAGATTAGGAAGGCGGAGTAAGTGTGCAGTGCAAAAACATTAAATTCATGTAGTTTATTTAGATATGAAAGTGCAGACATATAGAGACGGAAACAGGTAAGAGAGTAGGATGGCTCTTAAGGACTCTGTCTGTATTTGTTGTTTCTGCAATATGGTTTCAATTTGATAAAGAAATATATGTTTTGTAGATGCACTGTGTATATAAACAGTTTGTATAATGTCCACGTATGCAGTGTCCCCCTTTTTAGAAATGACCACAACTATAAGAAGGTATGATGTACATCTTGTACACACAGAAACCATGTAGAAGTTTATAACTTAGGAAAAACTTCCGAGTCCTTCAAATCTGCTACACAAAATTTGAGCGCTGCAGTAAATGAACAACTGCACAATGCATAATTACTGTATGTACAAGCAACAGTGTATTCAGATCCTTCGCTTTGTTAACTCGCGCATAGAATAATACCTGAAAGATTTACTGTACAGTACATAATAAATAGGTCAAAGCCAATTGTATTCAAAATACAATATTACAACTTGAACGCTCTTTGTACATAACTCTGTACTGTATGAATGTACTGTACACATAATGTACTGTACATGGTGGTGCTATGTGTACTTAAGAACAGTGTTTTCTACTCTCATCAAGTTTCTAAAGTTCAACATTTTGTGAAACATATATAATGTTTTATAAGCAGATCTACAAATATGGGGATTGCCTGTTGCAGTAAACTCAGAACAAATACCCAAATAGCAAATGTTATAACCTACATATATACTGTATATCACCGCAACATGCAAAATGCATGTGCAGTGCAGTATTGTACCATTAATGAAATAATGCAGAACTCCATTAAATGCCCGCCAAATGACCTTTGCTATTTCAGTGGATAAATACACTTGAAGTAAACATTTACAATATTGCAGTGCAAATGCAGAGCTGACAAATGTAGGATACTTCATGTCACTTTCTGTGTATGGTACTGTAATGTCATCATACACCAACACTAGATATTTTCATGCATGGCTGTCCGCTGTTGATTCCCATTTGACCACCTACAGTAGTAACCTTTATAAATTATTCATTTTTCATTCTGGATTTACTTCATTTATACTGCAACATACTAAATAGCCACAACCGTTGCACTTTTAATAACAAAATACTAGTTTACCAGTAATATGAACTTTGGACTCGAGGTTTAAATTATACAAAACTGTCCAAGCTTGAGTTCAATAGGAACTTTATTCAGATGTATCAGATGCTTGAAACTGAAGGCAGGTGACCCAGTTCTCATCACAAGATTAACTGTTTCATTGTACAGTACAGTACTTTATCACCAGGGGTAACCATCAAACATTTGTGCTGGTGACCTCAATTTTCACCGTTCATCTAGCCAGCCTCTAGAGGCACATTCTGTGGCCTGGGAAAGAGCCTAAGGGGAGGAGGTATCCCCTTCCACTCTGAGAATATGATTAAAGGTTCTTGTACAGTACTTTGCAAAATGGTGTTATATTTTACAACTTTTGAAGTAAGAACTTAATTTGAAGATTTTCCCACTTTTATCACATTTTTTGTCTACAAACTTGGGCAAATTCTTTTCCTTACACATATTTATTTGTATCCGTAACAAGAGTCGCAACCCCCACTAAGATCGCGACTTACAGTACTTTAACCCATAAATTCCATTCAGCGATCACTGTTTAATAAGCTGTGTATTGTTTAAACTGGGATGAATTGATGTTATGCATATTAAGATATTGTTTCCTTTCTCTCCATTTTGAAACTTTACTGACATTCCAAAGAATGATACTGTACAAGTTGTGCTAATTCTGTTAATACTGTTAGCTAATACAGTGCTAATACTGTTGGACTATAAATACTCCAAAATCTTTCAGAAATTTCAGACATTTAGTTGCTAATGCATAGAATATTCCAAGACGTGATGAGAGACTGTAACACACTTTACATACTATGTTATTATTTAAGTTGTATGCCATGTGCTGTCACTAATAATATACCATACTGTCACAGAGTCACTAACATACAGACTTAGCATGCTGTCACAAATACCAGGAACTGCACTGTACTATACTGTACCATCATGTAACTTATACTTTATACATCGAGTACATTCAAGTACTGTCACTACAGTAATACACAGTATCCCATCACTAGCACTACATACTGTCCTGTCACTAGTATAATGTACATGGACTGTCCTGTCATGAACACATCACTGTCATGTTTCAAATACTGTACATACTGTAACTAGGGTACTTACTGTGTACTGTCCTTCCACTATATACATGCACTGTGTATACATGTAGGCCTCCTCTACTATCACTATAAACCCTGTACATACTATACTGTACATATGTAGTCACAGAGAAAATCTTTGACGCAACAAACCATGTTCTGTTGACATTGATGGTGCATGGAAATGGACATGGAATGGTTGCACAGTCTAACATATTAATATCAATCTCCAATGAAACAATGTTTGGTATTAAAGGTCCTGTAAGTACATTACTGTAGGTTGACTATATACTGTACTGTACTACAATACAGTATATCTGAATTAAATATACATGTACTCAGTTCTTTCAAATCTTGTGGGTAAAATTGAAAATTGAATGGGAAAAAGCTCTGAGATTATTAAACTTTTGAACTGGTGAGAACTTGTTTCTTCCAAGTGCAAGTTGAAGAAGCTGACTGTGCTTGACAACCAGAGAATCAAGGTTATATTTAAATTCCCAGCTATTCTAGCCAAATTCATCAATTGGATAATAATTGATCTCAATTTCTGCAAGAAATGTAACAAGTTCAAAACACACTAACAGTAGTGTAATGATCATTTTCCTTTGTGAGCACGAGATGAGATGACATTACAAACATGACAATCATACTGTACATTACTGTGTCTTCAAGCTTATCCTTTCCCCTTTCAGACTTAAAATTTTCAATGCAAAGCATGAACAAGCTTGGTTCAATGTGAGTAAATCTATCAACTAGCATAGTAACTTATGTTAACCCATTAACAAAGAATAGTTATAAACTTAAAAGGATTGTCTGGTGGCCCAAAGAAGTTACCTTAAAAAATAGTAAATAATTTTCCAAACATGTTGTCAAAGTATGAGAACGCTAATGTTGCGTTCGACAGAGAAACGATTTTTTAATCGTTATGGATAGACATTTCCAATATGATTTGAACAGTACAATACGTGACGTCAGCTCTGCCATAGCAGATTGCGTCATAACCCACCCACCGCACAGTACCTATACGGTAATCACAACAAAAACAGCGTTTGTATACAGATAAATTTCTTCCTTAATTTCCGGTGAAATTTCTTAAAAATTAGATATGTTTTCAAAAACTCCTTAAGCCGCCATGTACTTGATCGGTGGTTCCGTGGTCTTTGTGTAACACAAGGTAAATTTTAACAGCAGACTCTTCGTTGTTCAGGCTATACATCGCGCTATCCAGCTCCAACGCGAAAAATGTTCACATGTAGGCTATACTCAAACGTTGACAATCGGACAGTTCTGCGAAGCCTAAGCTTCTCAGTGCTACTGTACATTCTGCACTGACAACGATTCGATCAATTTCTTCAATAATTTCCGGTGAAATTTCTTATAAATTAGATACGATTTAAAGAACTCCTTAAGCCGCCATATATGTAGTAGATCGGTGGTTTCGTGGTCTTTGTGTAACGCTATACAAGTACACCAACTGAGCATCGTAGTATATATACGTTCGCGAGTATGTACCTTATATATATGAGGCAATCCAATGTGCTTACACGTGAGTTTATTTGCTGCGGAATTGGGAGTGCTAACTTCAAGTCGCCTGTTTTGCCTATCTGCAAGCACTACGTCAATCACCATATTGAAGCGTTCGAACAAACGGTACTTTTGGTGAGAAACTGGTGAATTTGAAAACCAGATTTCTACAAGAAGAAAACGTCGAATGGGGACAATTTTTACATGGTTAGAAAGAGAAAAATAATAACTACAAGGACAATGTATCAAAATCTTCCACCAGACAATTCCTTTAAGAGCATTTTAATATCAGCCCACTTACAAGCTACTTGGATCTGTGAAAGGAGTATGTATTGGTGGTACTGGTGCTATCTCCTCCTCGACAATCTCTGGCCTTGGATACGTTTGCAATGGCTTTAAAGTTGGTCTCACCTTCTTCCCTGAAAGACAACACATGACAAAATGGTTTTATCATATTAACTTTAATGAATCATTAAAGATATCAAGTAAAGTGTGAGGAGACAGGTAAGCGAGGAGTGAAGTATATACAGTAGATTGGAAACAGGAACCAGAAAGCCAGTTGGCTTTGTGATTCCTTGTCATTCAATTAGCTCAAAGGTTTGCTCAAAATAACTATGTGACTAATGTAGAGCAAGTGAGTTAATTACTTAAGTTTGTCCAATAATTAGGTGAGAACCAGAAACGATCAGATATTTCCAGCTCTTAAATTGCAGCACTCGAACATGGGCATCAACAATATCATTCACTGGTAAGGATTTTACAGCATAGAATTGTTATTCCAAAATGTTTCAATATCCAGAAAGAGCAGTCTTGCTATGTGAAATATAGACATTTATAGATACATCTATGAATAAAAAGGCTTTTTTTAACCAATTTTGAGCTAGCACATCAGCTCTGCCACTTTGCAACCATCTTTTTAATCATTGTTATTAATGAATGAGAGGTGTACATGACATTTTTATACACTGTGAAATATTTGCACAACTTACTGCCAAAGCAAGTTATCTTAAATCATAGAGAAAATGGCCAATTTTGAGATCATTTGAGGTAACATGTTGTAACCTGGAAGTTCTGAGGGTGAACCCCAAAAAGGGCCTGCATGAGTGTGTTAAAGCAAGACTATTGATTCTTTGACGCAGATTTCATTTCCTGGATGAGCCCCTTCGTAAAACTAAACTGAACTGAATTTGACCAAACTATGTTCACCAAAAGAAAATTATAGCATTGCAGAATTCACATATAAATTGTGAAAAATAGTGATTACAGCAAACCTTTTCTCAAAACTCCTTAATTGTTGTATATTTTAAAAATTATGACAGATGGCATGTAGAAAATGCCTCAAGAAATAATTTAGGAGCTGTTTGGCCTCCTAAATAGGTATATTGGTATTCTGAGAAAAAAAAAAAATTCTAAACGTTTTTGTGTTAAAGCGAACCTACCAATAATCTATCGTTGTTAGTGTATGGCACAGTGAAGCCTAACCAACTTGGCAGTTCTGTGCTTTGTTGTCAAAAATGTTATCAAATGACAGATAATCGTGCATTATGGTCAAACAATTTTCGCCAAGGTACTGATTTCATCATTCTGTAATGTTTGCAACAATACTGTAGCCTTGCTAATACTGGGGTTTGACTACAGTAGCACAGTAGTCACCCGCCAAATTGTATTGCATTTGCTGATCGCAAAAGCTAAAATTCTACTCGCCAATGGCGAGTTGAAGACGGTATTTGTCAAGGCCTGGTTCATATCAATGCTGGTTATATATATATATATTCATTAAGCCTAGTTACTGAATATGTATACATCTTCGCATACATTATGTATAGGAATTTGGCTTACGTACCATTTTGCTATGCAATGTGTACAAGATAAAATATTCCCGGCTTCTAGTCAAAAAGATTGTTTTCCCTTTACACTTGTTTTTTTCTCCAATTTAAAGATTAAATCAATTCTTTCTAGAACTTACCTATGCCATTTCCAGGTGGTCTGTCTGCCATATCGCTGGAGTGTTTTATAATGTTCCAACTAAAATTGATAGGCCTATTATTAAGGAAAGATTGAAGCTTTCGTATATCTCCCTGATTGATCAATACTTAATGCTTCCACATTTTGGGAGCAACTGTTGTTAGGCCTTGTGTGAAGTATGAGTCATATCAATTTCATACTGGTAAAGCCTAGGGCTAGAATTGAGCCTCCGAATCAAAAATCAATTACAAGACTAGCAAAAGCAGTTACAGCATATTTCAATAACTTCGGTTACTAGTCGGTGTAGGCTACACACTTTAAGTTAGTTCGAATGTGGAAGTTATGGAACTTTTCTATCAAAACAAACATGGGCGGTTTACTTCTGCCTATGCGAATGTGTATCACTGGGGAAAACACGTACTGCAACGTACAGTAGGCTACAGTAAGTTACAGTAGATACGAATAAAACTTGAACATCACTGCTCAGCTGAAAATTGAAGAGAAATTGCACAGATTTTCAACGTCGAGGAAGATGCATAAAAATCCAATAATAATTCCAAATTTATGAAACGATCAACGTTTCAAACATGATTTTTTGCTGAACTCTAGAAATACTGCTGCCTGTGTCGCTTCCGTTCCGCACAATTTTTCTCAAGAATGTGATTTTATATCAGGTTTGACCAGAATATAAGACTAAAGAAACGCTAGGTCGTATTTCCTAGTAATGTTGGCAGTTCCGGGCGTAAACCGGGCGAGACACACTTATTCGTAAAAGGCAAAGGTGTTTATTAAAAATTAAGTATAATTTCAGTGAGTTAACAACAAGGAAAAGGAACCCATGTAGTATAGCAGATCATTCGATAGTGCATGTTGATTTGGTAGATAAACATTATTATAGCACATTGTCAACTGGAAGCTTCCTTCTTTCGTTGGGTGTTCACATTGGCTCCAGTTTCGTGGAAAACATCAAATTTGCCCCTTTAAATTTAGTAGTGAAAAAGGATACCTTTTTTAAATTGAAAACGGCATCGCTGCAGAAGCTGAGCTTAGCTTCGAGAAATTTGTTCTGCCTTCGCAACATTTCTGAGCAGTTTATACATTTGTTTGTGCGAAAAATATAAGACATATGCGGGCAAGCGATATCATTTCCTTTCCTCCCATCTTTAGCAGACATAGTTTGTTACAATGTTAAGAAAGTTGTTAACATTTATTTTGAAAAAAAATAAGACACTGTATCTTTTATTTTTATTGAAATGAACAATGATAAAAGTTGGAAATAAATGTGAAAAAGTCAAAATGCTGTAGTTACTGCTAAGTTGTGTGAGTAATATATTTCAACCAGAATGCAAAACTATATATAAACTATATATATATGACTTCATCGTAACAGGGTATTAGCCAATTTTATCATTGTAAGATAGCATAATTTTTTTGGTATGAGTTCTGCAGAAACTGTAGACCCTTTGATGTAATTTGACCTTCACAAAAGTCAATACATTTATGTTCAAAATGATACGTCAATTTAGATGTCCTTTCTACGCTTCGGTATCAACTTGTTCTTTCATTGTTGTGTACTATAGGCTAGCGCTCCAGGCGGTAAAGTGCTATTTATGTTAATTGGAAAGTCGAACTACATGAATTAACCCCTATTGTTAAATGGTGATTTCCGAAGTGTAATCATGGACCAATGACCAATCACATCATGATTAATACTTTCAAGTATGGGAAAGTTCTGTACAGCTTTTGTGGGACCATTCCACTAAATTTGACATGAAGATGGTCAACTTATGAGCTGTCCAAGGGTACATCATAACCGAATTCTTTATACAGACGGCCCTGTTTCGGGCCCTCACATAACGACATTTTTTTTCCTGAACCAACTTTGGATTACCACCATTGAAACGTTATATGCATAACATTTCAGCCTGTTTGGACAAGCGCTTTAAGAGGAGTAGCACATTTTTTTACGTTTTACGAAAGTGACCTCTCGTGAACTAAAATGACCTTCAAATTTATAAACATATAATCGCATGTATGCAAATTAAATCACATCTCTCATGAAATTTTAGCCAAATCGAAGGGAAAATTAACAACACGGCAGCTATTCAAACACTGTGACAAAAGTGAAAGAATTTCGTCAAAATCGCACGATTATGTCACGATATCTGATATCAGATATACCTCAGCTGTGCGCTTTCGATTCAGCTCAAATGATCTTGTGTTGAGAAGTTAAGAAAAAAAATGTATTATGGAATTATACTCTTTTGATTCCGCAACAAAAAAGAGTAATTAAAAAGTGCCATGTTGTTGAAGAACAGTCACAGAGTGGAATTTGTAAGGAAGTTTTTATTTTTATTTTTATTCTGATTCTGGCCCTTTCCTGTATCCAAAGTTCCTCGGCTTGACCGTTATAGAAAATTAATTGCTGTATGCAATACAGTGTTGAAATAACGTATACTGTTCGGCAGCAACTATACTCACCGATACATGTGAACTAAAAGAAATAATAGGTTTAATAACGACCAACTTCAACACGGTAGGACACGAGAAAGGTGGGGCATGAGGGGGGGGGGGGATGTCATCTTTTGACATGCGGAGGACTTTTGGAGGGACTACCGGCATGCAAACCCTAGAGAATTTGAAAAGAACGTTCAACTTTGTAACCTTAAGTTATAACGGACAACGTATCACAAAAAGATTTTTTTTACATCTCTAACTTTCCTGACTTTTCTGGGTAAGAGGGAACAACATGGTGGTGTTTTTAATGAAGGGAAGGGTAATGTAGGGTAATGAAGAGTTATTTGACTAATTGCTAGGTTGTATCGAGTACCATGCACAGGATGGCGCCGGCGAAGTATATCACAGGATGGTATGAACCTTGTCTGGTAGAAGATTCTGCTCCTCTTTGTAGCCTCGTCTTTCGAAAGAATTCGGATATTTCGAATCTGTAAGAACAAGAATAACTTAGCTACGCGTATATAAGTTGAATATATATTGTTAAGTACGAGGGAGACGATGTTAAAATAATTATCATTGTCGGAAAAAATCGTTCCTCGATTTTTATGTTCATTCATGGTCCTTTCGTGGTAGCCTTTCTATGTTGGACCGGCAACCAGACCTCACTCTAGGCTGAATTTATCAAAACTGATTATCTGAAAATGATCAGCACGACTGTGAGTTATATGAACCTATTATCTAATGGTGATCTAACAGTTCTGTCGGTTTTACCTAGGTTTATGATGTGTTGATTTGGGTATAATGGGAGATAGTAAACGGCTGCTGGTTTATCTAGAATTACGCCGTGAAAACCATAATTTCTTTTTTGCAACTTCTTAAATAGATATTTCGGACGTTTCAGTACAACCACCTCAAACCATTCGGTTTCAACAGCAATATATGTCATGATTGAAATTGAAATTTTAAAGCCTGCAACTAAAATCATTTCGAATCGAAGTGACCAACCCAATTTCAATAGCCCCAGTCTGCTCCAACTGTACATATGTTCAGTCCTCTGGAACGTATTATAGTGGTAACCACTCATTGCAGTCGTATTGTGGTGTTTCGCTTTGCTCTTTATCAGCAAATACCAGTTTGTGCCTATATGGTCCACAGCTGTGTTGAACAAAACTTATTTGTTACACGAAGTGACACGACACGTTCTTCGAAGAACTCTTTAAAGCTAACACGGAATTATCCTGTCCCTTCCGATAACTCTAAACTTTAACATGAAAGCAACTCCATAGGTTTCACAATAACGCACAGACAACCCCCACCTCTCCCCTTATAACAGCCCGCCAAAAGAAGACATCGACAAACAAACGATATAAGTGTTAGTTCAGTCATGGTTAACGCCGGTGCCTTCCATTCATATGGTCCCCAGTTCACTGCAAGATTAATGTATGTCGTCCAGATACAGAGTTGTTGACAATTGACGTATTCATAATCATGGACGTTAAATATGAATCTAAGAGAATGACTTCGGTCAGCTTGCGGCTCTGATAAGACCAATGAGGCTTCATCGTGAGTTCCTGCTTGCAGGAGGATCTAAGATACATACGTATGTTTGCAGTTTACACAACAAGAACCGTTTCTTAATACAAGGGTACGCAGCCAAATAGGTGGCGCCATTCTTGTATGGCTTTTAGAGTTCCTTTATTCGAAATGACTCCCAGAGCAATAAACGGAGACTTCCATAGTTAAATTAGTATTACCTCCTGTTTGTTGTTACATGTGAGATTTGCTTATAAGCACATTCCAATGTTAAGTTTTAGTTCTTAAATACGAACTAGTGTGCAAGCAAATTTGATATAAAAGATATAAATTTCGGCACAATATGATACAATTTCGTGGGCATATATAGTTGAAATTTTGAGCCAAAATAGTTGAAATTGAAAGATTGAGATACAATTAAGAATTAATTAATTCAATTTATTTAATTAATACAAAAATTATAAATTAACAAAATGAAAGTTTCGTCAAGGAAAAACTGATCAAGAAATGAAAGTGAAAATAAAAAATTCCAATGTCTTATCAGGACATTAACAAACTTAAATTCTTCTTAGGAATATTTCTAATCCCCACCGGTGTTCTGTCCTCAATCTGTTTTCGCTTCCTATGCGTTACTGCCATTACTGCGCCATATATTCGAAACGGAACAATCTTTTGTTTTCTATAAATTTGAGGGAAGGGTCGGGGCGTAGTTCCCCACAAACATTCAAGTAAATCGGAACTCTCCTTCAACAGTACATTGCAGAGCGCTGTTATTGTGTTAATGTAGGCTATGTTGTTACACATCATTAACTAAGGGTTAAGATCATAAATGTACCGTAACTAGGCCTAAACCCGTAAACCGTACTGTGAATAACAATGTTTGGGAGGCTGTACCATGTCCACAAAGATCATGCTAAAACCACAATAACTGCCACTGATCACCAGCATTGCAATTTTTCAGGGTCGGCTTTATCCCTATAGGTGCACAATATCACGACAGCAAGTTGCGCACGGTGAGGCGGGAAGCAATAGTCGAATGTTTACAATACATTATACTGCTTGCATTTTCATTATTCAATGCTATGTCTTTATTGGTCAAATTTGCCCATCTTAATTGTGCGCATGTTATGTCAGTTATTATTACTAAAAACCTTATACACTTGCACCCCATGAGCAAAGACATGTTGTACTAAGTACCCTATATTTATACATGGTCATATATCGAGGATAAGTCCTGCTTAAAATTAATCGAAAAGCACTAGTATGCTTTTAACGTAGCAAAAGTCCATTGAAAATTAAGACCAGGCTATGAGTCTAACGAAAAAAAGAAACAATCAATTATCAAACCATTCCTAAAACAATAACAAATTCAGTATATTATACAATTTGACACTATTTTTGCCGTAAACTATAATGCGGTACTGTCATCGCCACATGCATGATGACCAATGGTAACCTTAAAAGGGTGTAAAGACTCGCGCACAAAGAAACGTCTCATGCCGGTAATCTGACCTAGTTTCGACTGAGGTGTTACAGCTGTTAGACATCATACCATCGATCCCAGAAAATACACACAGAGCTTGCTACCGTCGGTAATTAGACACTTGTGTACAGTCACTACATGCAGCTACTGTCAATACCCATAACACAGTGTACATAGCAGCGATGGACATCTCAGGTCCAGATAAAAGATAACAAGGTATCACGTTTCATTACTGTCTGCATTTTGCAGCGACGAGAAAAAAGCTCCACTTGCAAACAAGGAAAGTTAACTTTTTCACAGGGCGGCACCCGGTTTGGGCGAGTCTTCAGTGCCTTTAAGGCCACCCCATAAGGGGGGGGGGGCACTGGAACAATAACAAAATCAGATGATACATCATACATGCGATTACATATATAGCAATAACACAGTCTTTTGAAATGGTAGATTCTCGACGAAAGAACTTTGAAAACTTGTTTATCTTTAACATGCCAAAGCCTAAGAACAATGTGATACAAATGACCTTTCGAATAATAGCGCATCGAATCACATAGCATGTCCAATATGAGGTATGATTTATGTGATTTCCGTCATAATTACCAAGATAGCGCCTCCTATGGTGACCTCCACTACATCCAGGGATGCATCGGTTGCGTCATTCTGCCTTTCTTTTGGCAGATCAATTCTTTGGATTTAAGCCAAATCTATGTATTAAATTTTGGCAACATTCCTAGGCAGTATATATGTACTGTGATCGGTGTGAAGTTAGATACTTATTCCGCGTTCCTCGTTCGACATTCGCGAATAAGTAACTGTAGTACACATGTTACTTATTCGATAATGGATTCGATATTCAACTATGGAATGCCTTTTGCTTTCGTACGAGATTATCAAGGTTTTTTCGTCGAAAAAGTACATTTTAGTGTATCTTTCCAACGATAATGAGGTTTTATCAATGGGTCATAGGAACTCTGAAGACGATGTAGAAAATTACCATAATGCGTCTTGCCCGGTCCAAAGAATGCTTGACCAATTAAAATGACCACTAAATCAACAATTTTTTAAATGAATGTAACGAGACCTGAAAAAAAACCTTTAGGCCCCAAGCACAAATAATTCGAATAAGTAACTGAATAGGTAGCTGAATAGGAACGCGGTATAAGTATCTAACTTCACACCGGTTGTACTGTGGCAGTACAGTGTTGCGAATCCGTTTAGAACCTAAGTGTTTCAAGGTAACGTATGCAGTATTTTCTAAGAACAGGCGATGATCCATTGACGTTATTGTAGCGGGAAACCTTGGGTATATATTTTCTCGATATTTGAGTGTACAGGTGTGCTGAAAATTGTCTCACATGTACATGTTTAATATGCTATTGTATTACGAGTCTTATAATTCCGCCAGAGAACATATGAATAATGAAACCAAAGTGCATTTTTGTACTGATCGAGGCATCTATAGTAATTGGCTACAAAAAAGCTGTCCTTTTTAAGTTGCTCAATTTCAACAGTCGCAATAACTGCTAACGGAGTCATGAGCATTCTTGATTTAGTTGTGCATCTTGATCAGGACCTCCAAGAAAACTTGTACTTTCTTATAACCAAAATCAATTTCTATAGCTGTAGTCCTTCAAGTGCGACGACATAAGTTTATTTCAGCTACTAGACCTCTGTCAGTTTGTCACCGTGTTTCCTCAATTAAAAACCTAGGAAATTGTGAGTTTGGTATCATTTCAATTTTGCTGCCGATATGACACTTTTTCTGTTTTTTCAGAGGGGCGTGGCATTAGTTACCGTAAAAAAACAATCATTACTATTGCAATTTCTAGAGAGGGGGCGTGGTTCGCAAACGCCAACATTATCATAGAACACTTACGCTTTAAGCATCTATCAGAGCTCCAAATTTGTAAACAAAGTTACGTGCAACTCTAGCCCTAGGTGAGCCCAGGCTATCCACGTCGGTCGCTCTCCTAGCACTAGCAGCACCGTCACCACATTAGATATCTGGTCGTGTCTGTTCCAGGTCCTTACAGGAGATAAGAAATCATCCAAGCACTTGCAACCAAGCAGCCCCGGTTAATTGCTCTCCAACTTTGAAAGCCTGCCACGTGAGTATTCCATTCTTGTCTGACAGAGCCCTAAGCTACAGTAGCTAGACTACAGACTAGGCCTCGTATAGTAATAATAACTACTAGTACTAGCCTTACTACTACTAATAATACTAGTAGTAGTACCACCTGTGGGCCTAGTAAGTAGTACTACTTAACCAACTGTAGCTGGATAGGTATAGGCTAGTCAAACATTGACATCACTGAAACTTTGTCGTGAATCAATGACATTCGGAGTTTTTCCTGTGGTTGGTTAGAATTTAATTTGCTGTTATAAATATAGATATTGAGATTGAACTTTTGACTGTCGTCATCCATATTTTTACGAAAAATATTACATGTTTAGACTCCTAGCTGTTCTAATGCCTGATTATTTTGTATATACCATATTTCTTAAGTTGGGTATGTGTTTATCTTCATCTTACAGAAGAGAGATCATGAGTGCTCATATACTGTACAGTATGTGTTGTTTGTTTCTGCAAAACTCTTTGCGACCCCTAGTTTATGATGATACCTTCCATCATCTTCAGCCTGTAACTACTGTTTGTGTTAGGCCTGGTGTCAGTGTAGTTTACCTGAGTGATTCATATAATGTTGGGCTTGCAGACACCTTCTTTCCTGCAAAATTAATGTGGTTTAACTTATTTTAGTTTAAATAGTAGAAAAAAAGGATAAGGAGGGACACTCAAGCCGCCATCAAGAACCCAATAGAAGAGAAAAGAAAACCGAAGACAAGAAAAAAAAACAGTACATCTTTCACAACCCTATTAGAAAAAGAGTTATGCCGAATATTAATCCTACTTGGTAACCTTTGTAGTTTAAGACAATGACCTCTGGTACAGCTACTATTAGCAAACATGAAAGACCTCCTGCAACTCTTTACCATTAAGAGTGTAGGTATACTTTTGATAACTACTACCAGTATGCATCACCTTGCATTGATCAATATTACAAAGCATTGGCCATCCCTGAGACCAGGAAAAAACCTTATCCAAATCCATTTGAAATTTCTCAGAATTGCTATTGGAAGAGACCTCAGAAAACAGTTTGGTGTCATCAGCCAACTTTCTTGGCTGTACACAAAATAACCCCATCAATGTAATTTATATCTGGCAACAAACAACAAGGAACCCAAAACAGACCCTTGTAGAACCCCACTAGTAACGTCCTGCCAAGAAGAAGCAGAGCCTTTAATCACCACCCTCTGTTTCCTATTACCAAGCCAATTCTCGATCCAAGACAGTAAATTCCCATTGACACCCGTATTCTTCAGCCTAAGTAAAAGACGCTGGTGGGGAACTTTATCAAAGGCCTTCTGGAAATCCAGGAACACCACATCTACAGACTTATGCCTATTTAGTGAGCTTGATACATCTTCCATAAACTCAAGAATATTAGTGACACAAGACCTTTTTTGACAAAAGCCATGTTGAGATTCTCTGATTAAAGACGGACTATTGAAGTTACTGACCATAGACTTTTAAACAATAGGTTCTATGACCTTACAAAACAACACTAGTGAGACTAACAGTCCTGTAATTACAGGGCTTAGACTTATCACACTTCTTGAAAATTGGGGTAATATTAACACATCTCCAGTCCTGAGGAACATAACCTTCATTCATAAATTTACTAATAACCAATGATACTACTCATATCTTCCCTTGTAAAAAGCGACACAAAATAGTTGTTCAAAAGATCAACAAGATCTTGACTATCAGTAACTTTATTATCTGCTTGTGTTGCCCTAAGAAGAGAAACAACCGCATCTTTAACTTTCTGCTATGACCTGACATAACAAAAGAAGACCATTGGGTTATCCTTAATATTTAAGGCAATGTTATTTTCGTAATTCAAGTTTGCTTCAGAGACTAGATGCATTCTACCTTCAGCTGATGAATTTTGAACTTGGCCAAAAGAGATTCAGAATTAGTCCTCCTAAACAACTTCCACATTCTAAGTTTTTTGCTACAGTAATTGCACATCTAACTTTCTTATTCATCCAGGAAGGCATACTGTACTGCTTTTACGACGATTCTTTTACCTTATCAGCTAAACAGATCCAAGACTGAGAAGCACTCATGTCTCTAAACAAATTATTCCAATCTGTATCCTTTAGTAAAGTTTAAATTGCCTCTGTATCTGATCTCGAAAAATCAGGGACCTTTTCCTTGCTAACAGAATTTACGATCTTGCAAACAACATCAAAGGCTAGTATATCATGATCCCAAGTTCATAGTTTTCATGGACACGTCAAATCAACAACATCGCTTGGATAAGAACTCAAGACAAGATCCAGGATTTTATTCCCCCTAGTAGGGAAAGTAACATGCTGATGTAAAAAGCAATCTTGCACAACATCTAGAAAGTTACAGTATTACCCTTCCTACCACTGGAACCATCTATCCAATAAATGTCAGGAAAATTAAAGTCGCCCATTATAACAACATCACCCTTAGCAGCCTTCTAATTGATTCAAACAGCAAGCCATTGTTATCTTCACTGCTGTTAGGAGAATGGTAAACAACACCAATAATAGTTTAGAATCCTATTAAAAGGCACATGCACTTTTATTTTCAAGACCTCAAACAAGACCTCATAGTTTTGGAAATGTATAAAAAAAGAATAAAACGTCCATAACCGGCTATGTTTAGATCGTTTACTTAGCAACAATAAAAGTCGGGCAGCTGGTATTTATCATTTTTATTGTACTACAGTAGGTAAGGTACATGACTTGACCAAAAAAAAAAGTTTACTCTTGGCTTGGATTACATGCCTTGTTAAACTCTCCGAAGTGTACGTCCATAACTATGGAACTGCCCATTAGTCACTTAGATTTAACCCTCTTCATTTTGGTGTGCACAACTTCATGTATATTAACACATGTTATATGGTTTATCACACTATGACCATGTTTAGGCATCATAACCACAAAACGTTTTCCTTTTCTGGGTTAATAAACCTAATTAATTTCACCATTTACAGCTAGTAGATGCATTTTAATGTATTAACAGTGTTATGGTCAACCTCAAATGGTTCCTTTGGTTTCCAACAAGCCATAGAAAATAAATTAACTAACTCTATTATCTGTTGATGATTGGGCCAACCTTCCATATCACACCATATACTGTAGCTACGTAGGTTGTTTGATAAACTCAAAAGGTTTACAAAGTTCTGTACTTAGTACTGTAGTCAAGGCAGCTGACAGGAAAAGGAAATTGTTGAACAGCAAACATTTCACTTTATGCAATTTGATCTAGCCTCTTTAACATAGATAATAATGTGGTATGCTTTTGCTTGCAGATGTATGATAAACACGTAATGTCCACAGACTTTGTATACAATAGAAAACTCAGGGTGTTACAAAACTGTGTCATCCTAAAATAATTCAAAATGAAATTGAAGTCATGGACATATGTATAGATAACCCTGAGCCAAAGCCTCCATGACCAGACCTAAACTGAACTTAATATGACAAGCACAGCTGAAGTCTTCATCAATGAAAGCAATAAACTTGTACTGTAACAGAAGAATTACTTCCAGGCTGAGCTGAACAACTCTAATGATTTGTGTTGCTCAGATTGTACAGGAACATGGCATTTCTTTAGAGGTGTGTGTGCCACAGGGATTTCTCCAAGACCAACTTTACAGTATATACTTTAGTTTATAAAGCCAGGTTACAGATTTGTTGGACATTTAATACTCTGTATAAACTCATGGCCTCAATTAACACCCTGTGGTTTGAGTGTTGGTAGAATAATTCCTCACGTACGTTATGGTACAGAACTTATTGTATTAAAGTGTTTAAAATCTGTCAGTAATCCTCTGTATCTTTTACAGGGATAAACAGCTTACAGCCCATTACCAAATGAGACTTTGGATTAAACAATGGCTGTTTATCTCCAGGCATAATCTTATCAAATTAACTGAGCTATACAGTAGATCAAGATTCAAATCAGCCCTTAGGCTTGATTTCTGTTTGATTAATTTGCATCAATAAATACAAATGTAAACATAAGAAAGAATTGAATGTGTAAGGTCATATACGTGAGGTCATGGAACATTATTACATTATAAAAATTAATTGTGATATAGAATGTGCAAAAGTAAGTTGGCCTCACATTTTGATCCTCTAGAGCAGGATCTTCTTCAGAGGCTGAATGACAAGTTACAGTCATTTTCTTTTACAATATTTGTCCCTTCTGTTAAGTTAGTACTGTAACTTATCATTCAGCCTCTGAAGAAGATCCTGCTAGGATCAAAATGTCAGGATTGAAACGTCAGGCCCTCTTACTTTTACACATTCTCTTACAAAGGCTCTCTAGTGGATAAGCAGTTTGCTAACAGGTTTGTTTTATTTTGTGGTATAGACAATTTTAAGTTTATGCCTATATCAAAACAGTATACTTTAAATAGCTACACAGCTGCTGATGCAGTAAATAGATTCATTGATCTAGTGCAGTATCTCTGATGTCTCCATAAGATGATGTTTGATGAAAAGATTTACAGAAGCGTCTAGCAGGACTAGATTCTCCTTGTTCAGATACCGACTAACTAAAAAGTCCTGACTCATTTGATTCCAGGACAAATCAATACCTCAAAGGTACAGTGTTTACTGTTTACTGTATGCAGTATACCTTGTGGAATTTCTATGATAGGGAGTTCATTTAATTAAGTCTTGAATATCAAGAAGACAGATTTCCAGCACTTAAAATCAAAGAATTTTAGCAATTACTAGTTGGTACTGGATGTATGTACAATGCAAATTTTCACGTTACAGTATATATAATTGACTTGTTTATGCTGTACTCGTTCTCATGCCTTTAGGAAACTTGAATTTAAAATCACCCGGGTCTTGCTATGCTTGGTCATATAGTGTCTTTCAACGCTGACCTACATGAAGTGTGTACTGTATACGCTTGTGTTCTCTTATTTCTCTTAATATTAAAGTTTAGTGGGTTACTTCATTCAGTGGATGTAATTGTGACTGTGTCTGTTAAATTTAAGTGTGGAGAACAGTTTATGTCTTGTCAGTGTAGTGCTAAGTACAGAGGTGGCACTGCTGTGTTAATTAGTAAAATTTTCCACTTTGCAAAATGTGACAATTATGTACAGTACATCATCACTGCGATAAACAGCCATTCGATTTGCAAACTAAAAAAGCTGTTAAGAAGGGCAAAGCCACAATTATCAAACTGGGTAAAGAGAAAACCAGGTGTGGTTTTAATTTATAAACAGACATCTAGGTTATTGTACACATGTATGCAATAATACAATAGAATGCTTGGTAAATAATTGTTGTATATCACCAGGATCTTAAGTAAATAATAACTGGCCGTACGTACGTACTGTACGTACTTACCTACCTACGTAATTACGTACGTAGGCCCTCTGCAGTATGTACACTGCAAACAGGACTTGACGTGGTGTCTACACAACTGGTACTGTTTGCATTTTGCTTGGTGACCTCAATTTGTAGTTTGATCATCTTGATGAGTCTCTAGTGGCAGATATGTGGCATTTGGAAGCAGCAGTCTATGGACAGTGGATATCCCCATCCCCTTAGAGAAATGTCCTACCTTTCAATGGTGCTTAGTTTGCAAAGTGGTGTTGTTTGTATTTTGCAACTTTTGAAGCAACTTTTGGTCAAGCGTTCCCCTCATTTTTCCCCACAAATTTTTCTGAAGTCTTTGGCGATCCCTTGAAATAATACAGATCGCTTGTGATCAAATTGACATCTAGGGAAACACAATTGGATTGGATCTTTTGCAGAGATGAAGGTACCCTAAAGATGTGGGTCAGATTACACAGATCAACTGGAAATACATTCATAAATTTTTTAATTAATTTAGTACTGTAAGTGGAAAAATTGGTGGCACGTACTGCATAAAAGCTGACCTTTAATATGTGTATCTGAGCATTAATTGGATGATGGAGAAATCTAAAGTATTACGCAGTGCTGCTATTAGGTTGATCACCAGTACGTACAGATCTGTTAGAAAAGTCATCTTCCTCAGTATCTGGTTGAGGCATTGTAGGAAACACAGGTTGCTGGGTAACAAAGAGCTAACGATTAGAATAATTACAAAGCTGCCAGTGAGAGTACAATAGATCCAGTAATGAGCATTGCCGCCTTATTTCTTTGTTCAGAGGGATTGCCATTTAGATGGCTCCATCAATTAATGGGTATATCCCAGTTTCTGACCACTTTGATTTCTCACGTACTAATTGATGTGCAGGTATAAACCCTAAAAAATTAATTTCAAGTGAGCTGGTTTTGGACACAACCATTACAAAAATGTTGTTAATTATCTAAAAACTGTTAGGGAGTGGAGAGTGTAGTCATACAGGGATTCTGTAAGGACACTCCTCATGGTTATTGAGTGAAGCACGTCTGTAGTACTCCTTAAGTGTCCTGCAGTACTTACTGTATGCTTTGGTGTGTACAATAGTGGCTCATTTAAATCTCTTCATTAGAATGCTGCATTTCACTTACAATTACATTGTCCTCACTGCTTGCCATAAATTGACCAATGCTTCTCAAAAGAAAAACACAACTGTGCATGCATTGCATGGGATAAAACGTTGTCAGTGACAGTGACCATAATCATACTGTATATTTACTGCTATATAATGAAAAGAATAAATATGTGTTCAAATTTTAAGACAAATTCCCACAATTATTGTCGCAGGTGTCAGGTTTACAGCACTACTATCTGTACAGTACAGTAGTTTAGTGTGTTTAGTGTTTACCATAAACTTCTATTAGTCGTTCAATTTGTTGTTGGTCCTGCA
The DNA here is from genome assembly GCF_037975245.1 of Apostichopus japonicus. Lineage (NCBI taxonomy): Eukaryota > Metazoa > Echinodermata > Holothuroidea > Aspidochirotida > Stichopodidae > Apostichopus > Apostichopus japonicus. The sequence goes on from NC_092579.1 coordinate 1,791,977, forward strand.
TCATGTGACCTGTCACACTGTACTGTACATTTACGTTGCTCTGTAGAGTATGTGACTGTTGTGACATGTCTTCCCCCTTCAAAGAACTGTTTTGCTATTGATAGTGCTGATGCTGTGAATGGCACAGTCCCTTCTCTCTTTCTAATATTGACTTACAGGAGGAGTACAGTAGATGAAGTTCTGTTTCTTGAAATCCCATCAGTTAACCATCGCTAAGCTACTGTATAATTATGTTTTACTTTCGGATTAGCAACATGGACTTTTGCATTCATTTTTGCAGTGATCCAGTATTTCTCAAATGAGCATCTGTGGAAATGGGAATAGTTGTTTAATATGTACAGTATCTCATTCAGCACATCAACAAGCAGCAAGGCAATGTTTGTAACTTAGACATAAATTCAGATATGAGTAATTCAATAACATGGTGGGGGGGGGAAGGGGTGGGGATATTATAATTTCAATATTATATCCACAGGAAGCTTTCTTGAATTCTTCAGCAATCAGTACATGTAAACGTTTGCAGGCTTTACTGTAGACACAAGCATAGAGTTAAATTTAATATATTGTACTACTGTATGATAGGCCTACATGCAAACTTAGTACAATACATATGGACTTTGTACAGTTCAGTAGACCTACCATTGAAACCATTGTTCCAATATCCACATAATACAAATATACTATGTTTGCAACAATTTGTATAAATAAACAATTAATAAGCTGAATGATGGATGGATATCTTCATTTATTGATTCCAATGATGGATATAATCAGTTAATTGTTTAAGTTAGGTAAAATTAATATCATGGTTATAGCTTGGTTTGTTTACTCAGCCCTTTGAAAAGTTCAACATCGTTTGTCTTTTGTTCCCCCACATCACATGACTACTGTAATTGTTGCTTGTTTGGTTGTGAATTCATGAGAATGTCAGGGCTGTATTCCATGGTAGCAGTGTGTAGCATTTAAGATTATCGGAAAAATGAGAGGGAAATGGGGGAAGGGTGGGATGAGGAAGGGGTGTGAGAAAGGGTAGGGGAGTGGATGGGGAATTTGATGGCAATGGCATGTATTACTGAAAGTGAAAGGGAAAGGGGGGAGAAAAAGGAGAAGGGGGAAAGGAAGGGGTGGTGAAGCAGGAAGCCAGGATTTCGGGGTTGGTGTAGTGGGAAGAAATATTTCGGTAGCTCATTGGCTGCAACAAAGATGTAACCATTTCAATAAACAATGTAAATGAATAATATTTTTTAATGAATTTATGTTCCATGTTTTTGACGTGTCACAATGTGTAGCAATGAAGATCTTTTATGTTAGTTTTTAAAAAGTTAGATCTTAAAAAGTTAACTTTCTGTTGCTTGCAAGTGACGTTTTGTTCGTGTCGCTACAAAATGCAGACAGTAATGAAACGTGCTACCTTGTTATCTTTAGCTGGACCTGAGATGTCCATCGCTGTATCGTTTGTACAGTGTGCTGTGGGAATTGACCGCTGCTGTATGTATGGACTGTACACTAGTGTCTAATTACCGATGGTAGCAAGCTGTGTGTGTATTTTCTGGGATCTATGGTGGTGTTTAACACTTCTGTTACACCTCATTCGAAACTAGGTCAAATTACCGGCATTAGACGTTTCTTTTAGCGCGAGTCTGCACACCCTTTCAGTACCATAATAGTATAATGTGCAATCAACCTTCTGTAGTCAGAACTCTACATATGGTTTCGCTGGTTGAACTATAGTCGCTGGTTCAGTATATGATTTAATCATTTCTATAGACATGTAAGGTAACCATAAAACATGGTTTATAATTTAACTCTAGAGCTGCTCTGTAGTAGCAAGGTCATGTACACACAAGAATAGTGCAGGTTACAATTCACAATACAACATTGCATACTGTACATTAGGAGTTTCGCCTGTACAGTAGGAATAAATCTAGTCGGAATAAATGCTGGTTGAATGAACCTGTAACGAAAAACATGTATATACTGTACATACTGTATGTTTATCCTTCATCTTCTGATTTAACTTTCAACAGGATATCGCTATGGCAGTGGAGGAGAGGCGAATAGCCAGATGGTATTTCGGAGGACTCGCTTCTGCGGGTGCGGTTTTCTTTACTCATCCGCTGGATTTAGTCAAGGTTTGTTGGTATTAAATGTTTCTTCCAGTCAGGACTCTAAACCTGGTTTTACTTGTAATATTTAACATCGCTATCAAACTTGATGTCCAGGGATATAGATAGGATTGGATATGGGTTGTAGATTGTTTAAGAACCACTGTATTCTTTTGATATCCTTTGGTGAGTTAATTGAAACCGTTATCCCTTTTCAAAATACACATTTTAAACCCTTTTTATTTGGGGGGGGGGCGAGGATTTAAAACTCATGAAGAAATAAACATTTCATTGTTTTAAATAGTGACATAAAGTGAGGGGAAGAGTCCTGAACTGAAACAAAGTGAAAAAAAAATTGATGAAAATACGAGACATGAGCATAGCTTGTGATGATCCTCAATAATGTGTTTTGTATTGCTGTTTATAATTTATTGTTGTAATTATTGCATATGTATTACTGTACTGTATTGTATATGTATTGATATTGTATGTATTGATATGTATTACTGGTGTTATGTATTGCTGTTTATAATGATGTGATTCTGGTCTTCCTCCTTTGAAACTAGGTGCACTTACAAACACAGCAGAAGGTAGAGATGGGTGCCTTCTCCATGGGTGTGAAGGTTGTTCGAAATGAGGGTGCCTTGGGTCTCTATAATGGGCTGAGTGCGTCAGTTCTGAGACAGGTGAGACTCATGAAACTATTGTTACAGTATTTGGGATGGGGAGGTGCGGAGGTTGGGGTAGGGGGGAGAGGAGCGACTATGAGAAAGCTGATACTTTTTATTCATGATGACAGGATTTGTATTTAAGTTTCCTCATGAATAAAAATATTCCATATTCCATGCTTTAATATGCTGAGGTATTCAAGTCACTGTTAGTGCCTATGGTTAAGGACGATCATCTTTATTTGTTGGTGCTTTTCAGAGGTTGTAGTGTGATGGAGAATGACGTACCAGCTTCCTCTCCACCCATCAAGTAAATCAACAGGGATGCGAAACAGAAGTATTTAATTGTCTCCATTGCCTGCAGTCTCCTCTCTCACTTAAAGTGATGATCTGAGGTAGATGCAGGACTGAAAAAATGAGTGTATCTTTTAACACTGAATGTAAAATCATTGTTGATGGTGGTCATGCATTGTAAGGCTGATTCTTGAAATCCTTTGTTTACTGAATGCCATTATTTTCTTTGTTTCAGCTGACCTACTCCTTGACCAGATTTGCCATTTATGACTCCTTAAAAAATAGAATATCAGAAGGAAATAATGATAAACCACTTCCATTTTACCAAAAAACTATGCTGGCAATGTTTGCTGGTAAGTACAGTCTTTGTACCATGTGTGTAAACCCCCCCCATCCCCCATCCTCACCCTATCCCCCATCTGGGTAGTATGGGACTAAAGCCTCATGGATCAGTCACCTGTTTATCATGGTATTTGTTTTATTTGCTCAGATATAAGGTTAAGACATTTTGCTAGGAAATCAACGGGTTCTGTAAGGATCAAACCTTCAGACCCTCTAAGATTTGAACAAATAAATAGATGGTTACTGACACTGTGCTTGATGATAGAAAGAGAGATATAAAGTCAAGAAAATCCTTCTTCAAGAACAAGAAACAGATCAGCAAATTATTTGTAAACAATGCAATGTGTAAAAAGCGTTTTGAATATATAGGTCTACCTGGGAATGTCTTACTAGGACCTGTTAAAGTAATATGACACTTGGCTGTTAGTCTGTTACTCGTGTTTAATGTATAATTGGTCACATCAGAATGCTAAGTTTCTCTTGAAATCCCTTCCCCGCAATGTTCTGGGTTGTAACGATTGAAACTGGGATGTGATCTCTGGTGACATAGTATGAAAGTAACTGTTACATCTGACTGGTGCTCCTAGCAAAAAATGACTATATAGGAATGGCCACCAACTAAGGGCATGACAGCTCAGTTGGTAGAGTGCTGGGCATTATCATAATAATTTCTTGCACTTTCTTCTGTTATAATTGGTCATGTCAGGTATCCAATGTTTTATAAAATCTTTCATATTTATCCTGTCCCAGGTGCTATTGGTGGATTTGTCGGCACTCCTGCCGATCTTGTAAACGTTAGGATGCAGAATGACATCAAAATATCCGTGGACCAAAGAAGAAAGTGAGTTCTTGGGCTGATTGTAAATGTTTTTCTAAAATAATCACAGTTAATGCTGAATGCAGTTAGTTTGAAGCAAAATAGAGGGATACCATTCATTGATTGAAAGAATCACATTTGGAGTTGTAATATTGAAGACATAATTACAACTTCTGTACTCCAATGATGGAAAAGGTGTGCTATCACAGTAACTGTTTAGATTTTTATGAATAAATTGTGAAGAATTTGCAAGAATCAACATTTTCTTGAGTCTTGAGATACTGTTTTGGTCTGAAAGACAGTTTATGATTGAATTTAATATGAATGTTAATTGTAGAAGTTAAGGAAATATATTTAAGAAAACTCTAAAAGGAACATTATGGTCCAACTTATAGCTTTTCTTGTGTGTCACTTGCAAACTTTACTCATAAGGAAGCAGCAGGGTAACTTTATCTATGGAGGTCAGAGTCAAGATGAAGTGATTTTGCGAACAAAAGCAGGTCTCCCATTAATAGATATGAAAAAAAATTAAAAATATGTATCTTAATTCGTTAATATTTTCTGTATTGTGTCTTTCTGTTTAAACTTGAACCATTTAAGTTTGTCAAATATGTTAGTTATAAATGATATCTTGGTCTCCACTTTTCTTTTTTTTTGCATGACGTGTGCCTAATAATCAACTTTCAATCTTTCTTCTTTTACTGCAGTTATAAACATGGCCTTGATGGGCTTTACAGGGTCTATAAAGATGGTTAGTGACAGCTTGTTTGAAAGTAATATTGGTTTTATCATCAAAAATGGGAAGCTTTCTGCCACCCATCATTCTTTCACATGTATGGCATCTATTTTATTTCATTTTATGAATGGTTTTCTGTTACTTTTCTGGAAGGACCTATCTGTATTGTATATTCTGTAACAGTTAAGCACTATCCCCTCATTATTACCCCCCCCACCAGCCCCACCCAGACCATGGGTAGCTTCTCTTCATCCCTCACCCTTCCTGATGTACCAATCTGTTATGTACCAGACACACTTGTCTTGACTGATTTCCATGTCAGTATTCTACCAATAGCTGTTACCTACAGTGCAGTGTTATACAGCCCTATGCTGTATATTAATGTATTGTAATGTTAATTTACCATTACCAGCAAGTTAAACAGCTGAGTGATCCTTAGTATCAATAGTACCCTGCTTAAATACTGCTGAGTGTGTGTTTCCGTTTGACTGTCTAAGAGAGGGTCTGTACCACAATATTGTAGTTTAGTAGCAGCAGTTCCTTGCATGAATATTATGCTGTTTGACTAGAATTCATGCAGAGCCTCTATTGCAAAGGTGTAACTTTTGATGGTTCATTTTCTGGAGAGTAGCTTATTTTACCAACTAGGATGGAAGATATACTCTAAACATAATTTTATACCAAATAATGCACTTAGTCATAGACTAGAGTGAATATATTTTCATAGCCCTAGTTAGATGGGCAGCAAGGTATTGGAATGCAGAAGGCTGTTTGACAGCATCTCGTTGAAATGCTGTGAACCAGCTACAGCGACTACTGTATTACGCATTCGAGAAGAGGTACTCAAAGATGTATCTAGCCTAGCCTACTGCATGTCAGAACGGGGACTTAAGATGTACCCAGCCTAGCCTCAACTCATTTGCTTAAGAAATGGGACCAAAATTTTTTGTGTAATAAAAATCCAGTATTAATAGCTATTGCATGCTTTATGGACAAGACGGAAAACATGTTTGTACAGAATATGATTATAAAATGGACCCCCTCCCCCTACATTTAGAAATTGTCTTAAATTGTCTGACCTGGTTTGATGATGGATGCATAATCAAACTTACAATTTGTTTTGTTTAAGAGGTAGTTTTTAATCATTCCATTTCTCTCTTTCCGGCAGAGGGTGTCAGGAGGATGTGGTCAGGGTCTTCCATGGCTGTAGCGAGGGCCATCTTTATGACGTTCGGTCAAGTGGCTCTGTACGATCAGTACAAACAAATGCTGATACAGTCAGGATACTTTCATGATACAATCAGTACTCACTTCACCGCCAGTTTCCTTGCTGTGAGTCATTCTCTACAAAGTCTTTATAGATCTCATTCATCAGCCTTGTCTCTTTTGACAAACAGGATGGAATCTTGAAAGGGTATCTATTAAAATATCAGATGGAATTATGAGATGTTTTGGTCATTGGAAACAGAAACCAGACACTACCCTGTCCCACCCCCACCTTCCTTCTTTGATATAAAGAAATCTTTCACCAAACTGGCCTTAAGAGTGCGAGCTATGTTTGTGCATATCTCTGGTAGCTGAAGGATAAAATAATATAATGAAATTAGCTGATTTGTTTGGGAAATAGAAAAAAGAAATAGTTTAAACTGTGTTGCAGTTCTCTCCATGTTTTGCCAGTTTAACCCTATCGTCTCTTTTACTACTTTATTCTACTTTGTCCCTTTCAGTTACCTTCTCTTGTATTGTTCCTACTGTCAACTCAGACTCTCTTATTTGTCCATCTATTCCTTGGATCCTTACATCTGTTGCTAGTCCCTGTCCATTCCCTTATGCCATTTCATACACTTTACCTCTAATAGCTGCGCTGTCCATCATGTTAGTTTGTTCGATTGTCTGTTCATTCATACTTAGTAAAGATTTCTAAATCCTATTGTTCCATTCATGTCAGCTGACCGTGGTTAATCCTGTGAGTAACGCACGGTAAAATTACGGGGCATCACTTTAATAAATCTTTGGTTATATGTAACCAAAAATGTTTTGTTTTATGATTTTTCCCCCACACAAATGGTAGTGTATGAATGAACGGGGTTAATCAACGGTCTAGCGTGCGTTACTCACATGATTAATGCACTCCGGGTGTTAATGCTATCGCCGGATGCACTCGGGCTCCGCCCTCGTGCATCGCTTGCATTATCCCCTGATCGTGCATTAATCCTGTGAGTAACGCACGCTAGACCGTTGATTAACCCCTTATTCATCTGTTTGCTTATCTGTCTTTACTTGTAATGGTCACTGTATAGTTTCAACAGGATGCCATTGCATCCAGTCACTTATATAACTACTTCGTGTGTCTTAAAACTGATTCCTGTCAACAGGATGCCAGTGCACTCAGCCCCATATATAAATATTGCTTGTGTCTTTAGACTTGATTCCTGTTCAACAGGATGCCATTGCATCCAGTCCCATATAAAACTATTGCTTGTGTATTTAGAACTGATTCCTGTTCAACAGGATGCCATTGCATCCAGTCACGTATATAACTACTTCTTGTGTCTTAAAACTGATTCCTGTCAACAGGATGCCAGTGCACTCAGCCCCATATATAAATATTGCTTGTGTCTTTAGACTTGATTCCTGTTCAACAGGATGCCATTGCATCCAGTCCCATATAAAACTATTGCTTGTGTATTTAGAACTGATTCCTGTTCAACAGGATGCCATTGCATTTAGTCCCATATATAACTACTTCTTGTGTCTTAAAACTGATTCCTGTCAACAGGATGCCAGTGCATTCAGCCCCATATATAAATATTGCTTGTGTCTTAAAACTGATTCCTGTTCAACAGGATGCCATTGCATCCAGTCCCATATATAACTATTGCTTGTGTATTTAGAACTGATTCCTGTTCTACAGGATGCCATTGCATTCAGTCCCATATATGACCATTACTTGTGTATTTAGAACTGACTTTTGTTGTTGTTGTTACTTGTTTTCAGGCTGTTTGTGCCACAGGTATGACCCAACCTCTAGATGTGATGAAGACGAGACTAATGAATGCTCCTCCGGGACAATTCAAGGTAAAGAAACAAAGAAAAACATAATGGTTACCGAGGGAACAACATGAAACATTGCCGCTGGGTTAAAATATATAACTGTCCCTAGATGAATTTACTTTCATGTGATAAGAGCGGAACATGCTCGTAGCACCCATCAATTGTTTCAAATGGTTGTTCAAGAAAATAACATTTGAAGTCGACAAGTTTCGATTAAAGGGTGTGAAGACTCGCGCACAAAGAAACGTCTCATGCCGGTAATCTGACCTAGCTTGGAATGAGGTGTAACAGAAGTGTTAGATTCCAGAAAATACTCACACAGCTTGCTACCGTCGGTAATTAGACACTAGTGTACAGTCAATACATTCAGCTACGGTCAATACCCACAACACAGTGTACATAGCAGTGCTGGACATCTCAGGTCTAGATAAAAGATAACAAGGTATCAGGTTTCATTACTGTCTGCATTTTGTAGCGACAAGAAGAAACGTCATTTGCAAGCAACGGAAAGTTAACTTTTTCAGAGCGTGGCACGCGGTTTGGGGCGAGTCTTCAATGCCTTTAAGAAGTCAACTGGAGGCAAATATCTTGGATGCAGTAGTAGAATCATGCACGTTGATAATATCATATTTGTCACACAATGCCGAGTGTATTTCTATTTACTCCTCTGTAAACTGAGATATTGTCGGTGAGTTACCCCTTCTTCCTTTTATTTTACAGGGAATAGCTGACTGTGTGGTGTACACCGCTAAGTCAGGACCCATGGGCTTCTTCAAGGGGTTCTTCCCGGCCTTTGTACGTCTCGGACCACATACCATTCTGCTTTTCATCTTCTTTGAACAACTCAGGAAAAACTTTGGCTACAAATCACAGGTTCAAAAGACGTAACTGGTGGAGTCCATTAGAAGTATCTTAAAGCATTTCGTCTCATTGATGTCTTTAAACCACCGATGATTAACTCCAGACAGTCGGAAGAGGCAGGTACGAGGAGGATGTGGATCATGTGCCAAAGGAGTATCAGGTATATGATAATGGAATGACAAGGTGTGTGCATTTACAAGAAAGAAATCATAGGCTTTGATCATTGCTGCAATCTATTTTACCAAAAAGACAAAGAAAAAACTGGAAGTCTGTTTGGCGATAAATTCTTATCATAAAGGTGTTTACAATTAAAGAGTGCAAGGTTTCTAAGAAAATCAATTGAAATTTCTTGGTCAAATGGAGTTAAATTTTTAATTCAGTAATATTATATAGTAAACCCTTTATGTTTGAACTTTGTAACATAACAAGTGTTGCATACAATGAAATCATAAGCTTTGATTTCTGCTCCAAGCTGTGATACCAAACAGACAAAGAAAAAAGAGGAAAGTTTGTTTGGCAATAAATTCTTGTCATCAAGGTGTTTGAAGTAAAGAGTACAAGTTTAAAAAGAAAATTAAAGTAAAATTTCCTTTGTTAAATGGAATTAAATTTTTATTCATTATTATTATAAAGTAAATCATTTATGTTTGAAATTTGTAACATAACAAGAATGTATTGGATGTGTGCGTGTGCGTGGGTGTATGATTATGTGTGTCTGTGTCTGCTGTACTTTACATATGGAAGGTACCAGTTCATAAAGGAGGACCATTGGAAACTGCCCGCATGAACTTTCATGAATTGGACAAACAAAATATAAATTTCTTCTGTACGCCCAAAGCAGCCCTTTGCCAATTGGTAGTATCAAATTGAGGGGGATAAACAAATCAAGACACCCAAAGATTGTGTGTTCTATTGCAGACAGGTCAAGTATTTGTTTGCTTTAGGAATAATGCAAGGAATAATTTATCCAGAAATTACACCACAAAAATGCCTCGCAAATGTAATCGAACAGCCAAACTGCTAAGGTGTGTAGTATGGCTTTACACAGGAACCAAATATTTTATTAAAGACAAAATTCAGAGACTTCAACACTTTTTTTGATGCAATGGACAATGTATAGCCATGCACAGAGCCGCTGCAATAAGCTACAGCATAAACCAATTAGGTTGAACCAGTGTACATCTATGAGCAAGGGCGTAGGAACCGGGGGGGGCTGGGGGGGCGCCAGCCCCCCAGTGAAAAATGTGGAGGGGCGGAAGTATCATTCCGCCCCCCCGGTTCGCAGGTCAGAAAACCCCTTTTTCATTTCCAAATGAGAAAAAAAATCTCATTTGGAGCACCAAATTGCATCTAAGGCCAGTTGAAAATACAAAATTAAGTTTACAAACTGGAGTGGGTGTTGAAGTGTGCTATATTGCACCAAATTGCATCTGAGGCCACCTGGAAATGCAAAAAATTCCAAAGGGGAGGGGGACACCCCCTCCCCTTAGACCCCTCCCCTTAGACCCCTCCCCCAGGCCGGCCATCAGTCTTCAGCCCCCCCACTCAAAAGTACCTTCCTACGCCACTGTCTATGAGTGTCCACACTCAATGCAGTGAGGTTCCCATTAATATCCCCAATAATAACAATAGCCTACGTAAACATGTCTTCCACTACGTTGTTTTAAAAAGTAAATATAAGTTTTGTGGTCTCGTTGAAAAAATAGAATCCTCCGCTTCGAGAGGGTTCTCATTACATAAACATAAACATTGTGTACAGAATTTTAAAGGAGCCAGTGTGTGTGGTTCCGAACATTATTAATGTTACATGCCACCCTGATTATTCTCTGAAGAGGATTTGAAATACTTGTTATTAGAAGCTTCTCATACATAATCGCCTACAGAGTTCCCAATGAACCAGTGTTGGTCTTCTAAACCTGTCCGTTAGGCTCTGAAGAAGATCCTGCTGGGATCGAAACGTCTCTCTAACTTTTACATATATTTAGAAACACCGGCTTTTTGCAGTAGATCATCAGTTTGCTAAACTTGGGTTCTTTTATTTCTCTCTTTTATTTCTCTCATGTTAACAACTTGATGTAGTCATTTATATTATACTTTCAGATAATATGGATAATATTTGTAATAAATTCCTCCTCAACAAAATTGTAAGTTGTCTTAAGAGACAGGCAGTCTGAAAGTGATTGTTTTGAATAATTGAAGCTTTAAGTATCACAAATGAAATGATCATATGTATAATGTAGGCCAGTAACTTGTAATGAAGAGATGAAATGTGGACAGACAAGATTGGTTTCAGTGAAATTTGTAACCACTCAATTTGTAATAAGTTCACTCAATTTGTAATCAGTTCACACAATTTGTAATAACTTCACTCAATTTTTAGTAAGTTCACTCAATTTTTTATCTACTTTTGAAAACAAAATATGTACGTCTTACTTTAATATGAGCGCTAATAAACTGGCATTGAAAAATTAATAACTGTGAAATTTTCCACAAAAAGTGGTTTGATATATTATTGTGGATGATTAAGAAAAAGAAAAATTTTTTTATTTGCTGTTGTATTGTGTAATTCCTCCTGTATTATTTGTGTTGGTTCATCAAAATTCTTCTGAAATGATTAACTATAGTGTTGCTTTCAAACAGTCACTTTGAAGCATCAGGACTAACTTTTAATTTGTATTATAAGTTTCAAACTTTTTTGATTCTTAACAATAATATATTTTGTTCATCTTTGATATTAGGTAATTTTTTGTGGGGGGCAGGGGGGAATCATTGTGGTTAAATGAACTAAACCAACCGAATTTGAACACATATTTATTTAAAAAAAATACAGAATGCGATAGGGTCGGTGTTTGGAACTTACAGAAGAAAATGATGTGATTGAAGGATGTTTGGGTAAACTGTGAGCAGAAGCATCATTCCTTAATTAGAAAGCTAACGAATATGAAATTATATCAAAGAATGTAAGTGTTAATGATTTGATCAAAGGTAGAGGATAAGGGGAGGGGAGGTTTGGAAGGTAGAATGTTTCATTTTGTGAGGTAAACCAGAATTATTCATCAATCTTGAAACAAGGAAACTTTGTGGGAATGTCTCATAGAACCCTTTGATAATTTATTCAACTTCTGACTTCATTTTTTGTTATTGTGGCTGAAATGTTGGGCATTTTATATCAAACGGATATGCTAGCTCAGGTATCTAGGTAATGTGCTGCCTTGTCTAGAAACTACATTCAAAAACACCTGTAGAGACATTCAAATTAACTAGCTTCAAGATTATTCAAATAATATCGCTCGAAAAGAAGCAATCTGTCGAGGCCAGAATTTTCTTCAACTTTGGAATCATGATGTTATTTGAACAGCCTATGGTAATACAAGGTTGATGCAAAAAATGAATTTATGGAGCAATAAAAATACTTTCCAAAGGAAAAGCATACTTCTCTCCAGGAGAATATTTCCTTCCTTCAACTCACTTTGGATTTATCTCATCTTTTTATAATGTTAAGTCATTGCTTCAAGTATTAAAGGGGACATGTGTACATTTGCTAACTCACTAACAGTAGTTTATGTTCGGCGTCTATGTTGGTGGAGGTTGGTTTTACTTTGCAGCTAGCATTCGCTTATAATCAAACATTCCTTTGTACATGCATGGTAAATGTTTTATAGATATATCATCAAGATTTCTAAACATCATCATGCCAGATTTTGATTTTATCAAATTACAGTACCACAAAAAAATTACCAAATTAAATATTTGATTCTTTTATCAGACCACCAGTTTTAACCAGGGAAAAACATCATATGGAACAATTTGTGTATATATATATATCTTGGAAACAAACAGATGTTTTGCTAGCAAGAATATTGCTTAAATACAGTATGGTCCTGTGAATTTGTGTCGTATATTCCGTGCAGAGTATTGCAGTTGTTGCCTACACCCAGAGAATATTACATTGTATTGCTTTCATTATGGATATGGCATTATTTCATCGTTCCTTGAACAGATACGTCCGACAGAAAAGCTCACATAGTGGATATCTCGGAAGTATGGATCTGCGTCCAAAGACAAATTTGTGTCATTTCTAAGTAAATTGACCAAAAGTTGAGATCCAAAGTCAAAATGCTGCTGTTGTACTTGTTTTCTTCTCATGTATATATTTATTTTTTGAGCTAAAACAAACATTATCTGTAATAGCCGATATTCCAACATTTACCAAAATTTTTCCATCAACTGGTTTCTCATGAGTCATGATGGTTTGTCCAAATAAACTGTCCCAAGTCCAAGTGATCATGTTGTATTCTTAGGTCTGGTAAAATTGTGGGGGTTTAAAGGAGGAAGAAATTGAGTAGTTTGGACCATGCTAGATACCTAATTGCATAATTTGTCATCCTTTTTTGGGACTTCTTTTGTGTGCACAAGTTTCCAGATGACAACATTTGATCATGTTGGTTAGTCAGTTGCAGTACGACAGATGTGATGTGGCTGGGATTTCCTCATGTAGGCCATAGTGTCTTTGGTTACCGTGATTTGTGTTCAACATAAATTGGTGCTACTGTATCTATTCTATGCCATATTTAAGTAACCTCAAGTGTTCAAAATGTGTCTTATAATAATTGTAATGTGCAGGTTTGAGTGGAAGTAAGTAATTTGAATGTTCTGTTTTCTTGTTCCCATGCAAAACAATATGGGGAGTTTGGTTTTAAATATTAGAGTTCTAACTTTTCCCTTATGACAGAAAATGTGAACTAGTTTTGCCAAAACAAAATGGAAAAAATATGCTACTGCTCTCAGAGATGATGATCCCTATTTAAAAAATACATATTAAAGCCTCGCTAATGCATTTGCTGCAATTATCATTTAAACCATTTGTAAAGGAATACAGAAGTACCAAGTCATCACAACAAAGGAGTGTATTATTGGTTAGATCCCATTGTCAGCTGGTTCACAGATGACGAAAATCATACAGAAATTGTATGTGTTTGAAATGCATGCAAACAGTAAACATTACATTGTCATGTCAGGTATGGATTACAACAACAAATAATTGTATGTGTTTTAAATGAACGCAAACAGTGAACATTACATTGTCACGTATGGATTACAACAACAAATATATTGTATGTGTTTGAAATGAACGCAAACAGTGAACATTACATTGTCATGTCAGGCATGGATTACAACAACAAATAATTGTATGTGTTTGAAATTAACGCAAACAGTTAACATTACATTGTCAGGTATGGATTACAACAACAAATATATTGTATGTGTTTGAAATGAACGCAAACAGTGAACATTACACTGTCATGTCAGGTATGGATTACAACAACAAATAATTGTATGTGTTTGAAATTAACGCAAACAGTTAACATTACATTGTCAGGTATGGATTACAACAACAAATATATTGTATGTGTTTGAAATGAACGCAAACAGTGAACATTACACTGTCATGTCAGGTATGGATTACAACAACAAATAATTGTATGTGTTTGAAATGAACGCAAACAGTGAACATTACATTGTCACGTATGGATTACAACAACAAATATATTGTATGTGTTTGAAATGAACGCAAACAGTGAACATTACATTGTCAGGTATGGATTACAACAACAAATATATTGTATGTGTTTTAAATGAACACAAACAGTGAACATTACACTGTCATGTCAGGTATGGATTACTGTACAACAACAAATAATTGTATGTGTTTGAAATGAACGCAAACAGTGAACATTACATTGTCACGTATGGATTACAACAACAAATATATTGTATGTTTTAAATGAACACAAACAGTGAACATTACACTGTCATGTCAGGTATGGATTACAACAACAAATAATTGTATGTGTTTGAAATGAACGCAAACAGTTAACATTAAATTGTTATGTCAGGTACAGTATGGATTACTGTACAACAACAACCACTTGTAACTTGTCTTTTATAGAGGAATGTATAGCATTGGAAAATGAAACAACTGTTAGCCACTTTGTTTCAGGATCAACGATTAAGTATAAAAATCAGAAGATTAGCTTGATAATATTAGACAAAACAACTCTAAATTGTTTGATATAAGCAAAGATGATTTCATGGACAGTGCTTTTATATGTGACATCATTGACATTACATAATCTACAATGCATGAGGAGAATGAGTATTCTCTATTGAGTATTATTTATGATACAGGAGTATTATAGTACAGTGAGTATTATATATTATATATATAGTTGAACTGATGATTGCCACGGTTGACCCTGTTGTTTTGGATACCTATTCCAAAGCATCTCCACTATATAGATATGCATGAATGCATTTCAGAACATGAATGTAAAATGACAAGGTCAACTATGACTACACTTATAGTACTAAATAATATTTTAAATTTAATTATTTTGGCATGTCATTTTAAGTCTAAATCCATTTCTAGGTGTTATTTTAGGTATTTTTGTCTTTTAACAAGATTCAGAATCATATTGAAGACTACAATTTTTTTAATCATCTCGATAAATAATTTGAACATATATTTTGATATCATTAAACATGGAAGATTTTTTTCTTTTTATGATTCATGCTTTATTATGACCCATGTTTCATTATGACCCATGTTTTATTTTTCTTTGTGTGCTAGAAATGAATGTCTAAAAATTGTTTTAAAAGCTGAAAAGCAATTATTTAACTTGTAATTTTTTTTAAGTCTATTTTTCCTTTCATGAAGGAGTAAATTAGAAATGCACGATGAAATCCATTTTGAGTTCTTTTGTGTCTTTTGAGTGAAAAATCTGTTACTTAAAAATATCAGAAGTGTTATTTTCAACCTTCCTTTATCAGTCAAAATGTTATATTTTCATCCAAAATTTTAAATTTGAATGCAATGTTTACTAATGGAAGGGTGTTTTTTGAAGGGGTTGGGGTGGGGGGGGGGGGGCAAAGGGAAAGGTTGACAAGAAATGTGTGATGATAGACAAAGACACATCAAATTTTTTAATAGCTACTGGCATCTTCTGGTTCATGACCTCGTTCCCTTTACATTCCTTTAAAATAATGCCCAGCAATCTGTGGACTTACTGTATTTACGAACATTACAAAAATGATTGCAAAATAAACATTCAAAAGACAGCACAAAAGAGTATTTCAGTTATAAATTCCTTCTTGTATATTATTTTTAGTTCAGTTTAACTGACAATAAAATGATAACATAGTATAAAATACAAATGTAAAACCCTTTTTGGCATAAACATAAATTCTCTACATAAACATAAATTCTCCTGCATAAATCAACAATTTAACAAAAAATATGGAAAATAAAAAATATATAGCAGGCTTGCTTAAAGCAGCTTCATACTGTATTTGAATTTTGCCAACAAATTATGACATCTAAGATTTTCTTAATATTATTACCAAAGTGACTTCCATAGTTATTTTTGAATTATGATTGAATTTTCAATATATTCTTTTTGTTTCACACTATGGGTACTCATTCCTTGCAAAATTGGAAGCTTGTAAAAAAACTAACAAAAAACACAAGTTTGATGTCTTCATTATTACTTGTAATGACACCAGACTAACCAAGCTAATGGTCCACATTGTTACTGTAGTTATTATGGCGGATTTAACCGGAGGGAGCTTAGAGAAATTGATTTGAACTCCAAAAGTTGCTCGAAAAATTCCATATTAATACAGTGACCCTGTAATTTCTTCAAAGGTTTCCAATTTTGAAAACGATAAATACTGATAGGAAATCTTGATTCATTACGGATAGCCATCACAAATGGTTGTGAGTTTATTAGATACAACCATCTGGTACATAGGGGCCTACCGTACATGTACTGTATGTAGCATTATTGGTTTAATAGTGAAACAACCAACACACTGATTCATGTTGCATCTTGAGCTAATAAATAACATACCATGTACAGAGATACTAATCTGAGCAAGATATTTAACCGACATGGTTTGGACCATATATTCTCAGCAGGATCCAATTACCAAGGAAAAATTATGTTGTGAACTTCTCATTACCAGACTTATGATATAAATTATATATTTGACCTACAGTAGCTGTGGCCTGTGCAATCCCATTGAAATTGAATATTAAAATTATTAAGCTATGGTAAGCACTCTGAGTGTCCTGGTCATGGAAGTGTTTTGATTAAGTACTTGAACTTGAACAAATGACCATGTAATGGTGTTTAGACTGTAGGCAGACAATACAAATATTTATTCCATAAGAATTGTGTTTTTTTATTAAATTACAACTTTTGGGTGTCTTGACCATGCAACATCTTTCCTATCATTCTGTACGGCGTTTTGATAATTAAAATGTCTTGCTCGCAACGCCATTAAAACTGACCACATTTAGTAAACTTTCCAGTTTTGCCTCCAATGCTTTGCAAAGCAACTGATGCTTATATTTAGCTTAGCCTAACACTAATTTATTATAGACCATGGTTTAAAATTTGATCATTGTTATTATTATTACCCTGTTATTTATATAGCGCATAATCCAGAAGTTCTATGCGCTTTGTACTTAACCCTAGTCATTGGTAACTTGTCACACCTACACACCAAAGTGTGCACAATTCAAACAATCACTCCTGGGCACCACAGTGCACCACAGCCACGTGTCCCCTGGGGGACTTCCCATAGGGTGCAGCCACAAAACCGGCGCACGCAACTATATTTACAAGTCACCTCGCAAGTCCCCATTTATACACCTGGGTGAAGAGAGGCAATGGAGATAAAGTGCCTTGCCCAAGGACACAACCTAATGATATGGCCAGGGCTCGAACCTGTAATCCTTAGATCACAAGTCCACTGCCTTAACCACTTTACCACAACGCCCTATAATTATAACATATAATTATAACACACACAAAACCATATATATAAACCATGGTTTGACCAGCAAGATGTGTAGAAATGTAATTCAACAGTTATTTGTTCATCTCATGAGTTAAGGTGGTTTGACAATGGAATCAAACATGTCCTGGATTATAATAAACTATTAATAGAGGATGCTAGGCTCTCTCTTAATAAAAACGCATCATGGTATCTCTTGGAGTAACGGAAACATTCAATGCGAGGGTTTGATGAATTGTCAGCATAATACATGAAAAGATCTTGACAATAATTTATACCAAATGAAGTGCCTTGTTCTAAAAGAGTTGCAGAAATTACTTAGCTTAATTGGAAGCAAGACATACAATTTTCTAAGAAATTTAACAGCCACAGACAAGCCGGCGACCAAAGTCATTTTATTAGATTGTAAATCTCCTGAATGACGGTCTTTCCCAGAACTGCTCATCAAGGCGAAACATGTGTGTTTGTCATCACAGATTTAAACAAAACAATGAAAACACTGTGGAATCTGTTGCCGAGCTCCATAAATTAGCAGAAAATTGTATTTTTGCCAAATATCTAAATGACTTTTTGCAAGATTGGTTTGTATGCGGATATAAACAACAAAAATGACGAAAACCAATGTTACGAAAAGCTTGTTGACGCCAAATCTTTGACATAAAAAGCAGCAGAAAGCGAGAAAGCTATGAAATTGGCAGTGAAGGAAATGCTGTAACTCTGAGATGCACGATTTACTATGTATGACTGGCGTACAAAAAGTTCATAGGAAACCTCTCACAGTATTGACAAAATGGTTTTGGTGTGAAGAGGAAACCACTAACATGTGATGTAATGTTCATCTATATGCTAAAGTAAAACCACTAAATGTAGTTTATAATTTGAACAATGTTATGTTCATGTATATGCAAAAGAAATCACATAATGATATGAGATTTTCCAAGACAGCAACCACAGTTGTTATAGTTTAATTTCAGGCTTCTAATCTGGCATAGACGATTTTCATAGAGTGGCTAATTTAGATGTCTGAGTCTGGTCACACCATAGGGTAACCCCAGGGACTGAACTGGCTGGCAGGTGGAGGTGCCGGATGTGGCCCATCGCATCCTAGTGTTTAGTAACATAAGTATCGAAAGTAAAAGTTAAGTTAAAAGTTATCCAACCGGAAAGGAACCGATGGTTATGTTTGTTCTGGGAGAAAGAAAATAAGAGGAATCTCTCACTAGGCATTCATTTACTATATATGTAACCTTATTTATTTTACTTCATTTCTTAATTATATTGTAAAGTAGTGAATCGTGTGTTTGTCTCATCTTTCTGTGGTTGTCTGAAACACCCCAGAGGAAGGCCAGACACATAATATTCTCGGAAGCACCTGTGACAGACGGTGATACAACAATGTCGACTCTGAAGGAGGCCAGGAGGTTGGTTTCTCTGGAGGAAGAGTTGAAGAGGAGTAAAGAAATTGCACAGATGGACAAAAGTTTTTTCTGGTGTGGAAGGGTCGCTCCTTGTCAGTGATTTCATCTATGATTTTAGGGCTGCCATAAAATTAAGAGAGCTTAAAGGTACATAAGCAGCGGACTTCCTCATGGCTCATCTCGAGGGTCCAGCGAGACAAGAGATTCGACACAACCCAAAGGATGTCTTGACGAATCCCCAACAAATACTACATTTACGTTGTCTGAGACATTTGGAGAGAAGTAGACGCTAGCTGGAGTGTTGTTGCGGGAGATATGCAACCGCGTGCAGAAAGAGAGTGAGACCATTACCAACTTTGGGTTTGGCCCTTATGTCCTTGGGGGACAAACTAACAAATATGGCATGTAGAAAACCATAATGGAGCAGTACCGGGATGGGTTGCTGGATGGCGTTCTCGGGCATGAGGTAAAGAGGACCCTCATGGAAGAGCTCAACATCACTTTCATTAAACTGCTGGACAGAGCCCTAGACTTGGCAGATTATGACCTCCTCAACCGAAGGAAGCGTCAAGGGAGGAGAATTAACACCTACCACACAGAGGTCGACTCCCAAATATTAAGAGAGCTCTCTGGAAGGTCTCACCACTGCATTGAAGATCAAACGGAGACCTTGGACAGTATGAAGCTCTAATAGATACAAGATATTTTTTTACAATCTGTGCCAATAGATGTGAAGTATTTTCTGCACAATGGGTTAGCCAATTTATGTAGGCTAGCTTGGAGCTAACAACTCACTCTAAGCTGAAACATCATGCTGTAAGGAGTCATATGATTTTATGTGTCTCTCTTGGTAAGGCGCTCGATTATTTTTCCGTTTCAACACATGGCATGGGATATAGTTCTTTTTTGAAAAGCCCATATTAGCCTGGGGCCATAATAGTTTGAATTTGGAATTCATTGTTGGCAAGAAGTGTGTTGAGAGGGGTCGCCTGGGTACCAGAATCTGATAGAGTCCGAGGAGGGCAGCTGTTTCTTAAGAAGTGACATATCACTGCAGCCTGTGCTACAAGGCTTGCCAAGGGACGATAATATATGATACCATTTGCCACTTGTATATCCGTTTGGGACTAATTTGGATCTCACTCATTACTTTCACCAGATTCAGCCTAATCAACCTTAACTGACTGGTGTAAACATCTATATGGCTACGAGAACATTAACAAATACTGAGAAGCGTTGGACAACGGAACGTCGTTGAATTTTGAATACTTAATATAGTGTTCACAAGAAACTACTTTTAATATTGTTGTAAAACCAACATTACCTATGTATGAGGTATCACTTAGCTTTTCTAGGATAAACGAACTGCTGGGGTATTGAGTAAGCATTACAGTGTAAAACTAAATTTTTGTACTGTAGAAACACCCGTAAATTTGTTAATCTCATGCAAATGGTTTCAACGTTGCGTATTACCTGAACTACATGCTATTACCTAGTTAATATTTGAATCCAAGGTATTGATAATTTAGCCTTATACCCATATTAATTAAAGGAAGACGAAACTTTATGTAACTTTGAAGAATTACATTTATTATCAAGCTTATACTCGAATGTGTTGTTGAATTTCTTGTACTGTGTCTTTATATTGGTCGGATAGCCTCTATTCGAACAAATTCGCCAAATTGTATCCTGCTCTTCTAGGTGACAGACATCGATGTCACCAGAAGGGCCACTGTGCCAGTCAGCGCCCAGCTCCACGCCCCACCCAGGGCGGAAACTAGCGTCACCCAGCTCCGAGAGCCAGGATCTGGGTGATAGAGAGAAACAGCCAGGCTCAGGTATAGTGATTCCTTCTTCTATTTTTGGTAAGAGCCCTGCATGTGATGCACTGGAACACTCCCATTGTGACAGGGAGCGTCACCTGCCTAGCAAGCTTAGCTCAGATCCTGAACAGATATTAGATGTCCTTTGAGATACCTTCGGAGAACGAGACACTCTTGGCTCTCTGATGAGGCGAGTGTATTACTGCACACAAGGCCACAGAGAGACCACCTATCACTTCGCTTTTAGGCTAATGGTGCTGTCAGAGAAGTTGTCAACAATAAATGGTGCCCCTGATCCCAAAAGGACTATTAGGAACAGTTCTGCGATGGGTTACAGGACAACATCTTACGCAGAGAGCTTAAGAGAATGCTCAAAGACGAGGTAGACACATCCTTCATCCAACTACAAGACTGGGCTCTTGATATGGGAGAAGATGAATCCCCTAGACATGGCAAGAGGAAATTAACCGTAATATGGAAGACCGACAAGTAGAAACATTGAAAGGATCAAGAAAAATCCACCAAGTGAAGGGAAGTGGGCCATATGCTCTTAAAGTAAGACGCTTGTCAAGCTTCTGAACAAAATGCGAAACTGCAAATGCACAGCAGTGCGTCAATATCCCATATGCTGGAAAATTCCATCACAAACTTCTGAAAAGAAGTAATATTGATGGTGAAAGAGTGTCATGTCCAAAGGAGAGCAATATCAGGGTCTTACCAAAAGAGAATATCAAAGTGAGTCAAAGCAGCAAGGATGATCAAATTGATTGCAGCCAGAAAGAAAATGACATACAAATTTGGCAGTTACTATGCTGTTTTCTATATTAAAAAACCATATTTTGGTAGAGTTGTACTGTATCTGTCAGCAAGTCTGGAGTGGAAATGAAGTTCTTGCACAATTCCTCAGCGTAAACATCAGCTTTATCAAAACACGCTGTTGGAGAGATTGGAGAACCAAGCTGCCTGGAAGGGAACCTTCACCAAAAAAGGCCGAAACAGGACAAGTCATAAATAAAGTGCAGGAGGTGCCAGGAGATGAGCTAGCAGTGAGAAAACATTTGAGCAGAGCTCTGTGAGTTGAAAGGCAAATAGGCCATGGTACATCCCTTGATTTCATTTCATTCCGTGCAACACAAAGAGGGAGGGAATTCTATGTGAATGATAAATATGAAAATATTATTCTGAATACTGTAGATATTCAGTTGTCCCCATTTACGATGCTGGTATATATGCTTAAAAATCGGTAAAAATCTAACAGAAATTGGGACCTTTTGCGTTATTGTACGGGGCTATTTTCTATCAATCAGAAATAGCGTACGAACGACATTCTTGTGGCATACACAAAATTTCGGCGAATCAACCAATCACAACGTTTGTTAATATTGACAGAGCAATTGTTCTGGAGACCAAAATGGCCGCTTCCAGTAGTGGAGGTGTTACACGAAAGTCACTTCAAGAAAATTGTATTACGCACATTAAAGATTGCTCTAAATCAAAATTTAAGTAATTCATTAGTAATTCAAAATTTAAGTAATTCATTAGAGAGATTTCAGAAATTTGCCTTGGAGTGGACAAAATTTGATTGCAAGGAGGCAGAAATAGCCAGAAATTCGGCGACGGCGATCGGCCTAACGTTAACAGATTCAGAATGTGTTGGGGAAGTTTTATTACATCCAGACATAGGATACCACTATGAATGTTACAAACAGTTTTGCGACATAAATAAAGTCAAAAGGCGGGCAAAACTTGCTGAAAACGCACTGCAGGTATGTACTAGTATTTTTGTCAAAAATCTGTCAGATATTAATCCAAAAATTGTTTCCAACCAGCCCCTTAATTTTTAGTTAGGCCTAGGCCCTACCACTGTTTTTGCAAATTGCCCAGTAGTAACAAAAACTGTGGAGGCAAATAATCATAATAATACTTGCTCAAAATTTTAAAACTAACCATTCTTTTTGCAAAACATTATTTAACAGCTATTTTTTCTTTTATTTTTACTCATATAGAAACGGATGTAAACAAGCTGAATGATGACGCAGATGAAAACGTGTAGAGGACTTCACTTTTATGAAATCGGAAGTACGCCCTCATTTTTAGAAGATTAATTTACCGCCTTATAACCTTAGCGTCCAAAGTGGTGACCCCGACGTGATCAAGTCAGGCAGCGCTAGTTTCGGAACAATGTATACCATTGTTTTAGAGACTCTTGAGTCTGAATTCTGTATTATGATTATAGCCGGATTCTCAGGAATGTGAATTCTACGCAGTGGCTTGAACAAATATTCTACCGGGTATTATGATAGGGATGCCTGTATATACCCATAGTGTGATGATACCGCACAATGATATACCTATTGTGTAGGGGTTCAACTGCCTCCATGTTAAAGCTCTAATCACTCAGTAAATTGACTGGCCTATTTAATATACTAAAATATCGATAGCTTGATTTGGGATTAGTTTTAAATTTGCCTGCCAACACTAGTGGTTGGATTTGGTAGCGGGCGTAGCCTCATTGCGAGCGATGTCAACGAACGACGAAACACCTGCCCAGGCACTCCCCCCTGGCAGCAGTCAGCCTGAAACTCCCACCCTTCTGGCAAAACGACCCCCACATTTGGTTTGCCCAAGTGGAAGCCCAATTTACAATTACAGGGGTCAAAGACAACAAAACCAAATATTCTTATGTCATCGCTTCCTTACAGCCGAGGTAGCGCAAGAGGTGCGCGACATACTCCTGAACCCCCCACCAGCCGACCCATACGAATCGCTCAAGAAGGAGCTCATCAAACACACAACTGCGTCCGAGCAGAAGCGGCTCCATCAGTTGTTGACGGCGAAGAGTTGGGCGACAAGAAGCCATCCCAACTGCTCCGCCGAATTAGGCAGCTGCTTGCTTCCAACATCGTCGACGCCAATATTTTGAGGCAGCTTTTCATACAGAGACTGCCAACAAATGTACAACTCGTCCTTGCCACATCCAGCGACAAAACCAACATCGAGGAATTGGCAACTCTCGCGGACAAAATAATGGAAGTGGTAATCCCACATCGACTGCAGCATTGGCAGCGGTGCAAAACTCAACAGCGCCCGCTCTGAGCGACGGAATCGCTAAACTCCAATGACAAATCGACGAACTAACGAAGCAGGTGGCGTCGCTGACGAAACAACAACGAGACCAAAGTCGTGGTCGTTTGAAGTCGCGATCCAAGTTAAATAACAGCCGCAAGTCCCATGACAGTACACCAACCGGAGGTATTTGCTGGTACCACCACACCTTTGGTGAAGATGCCAATCACTGCCGACCGCCGTGCACCCACAAAGGAGCTACTAAAGCGGAAAACTCCACGGCCAGCGACTAGTAGCGACGGGTCTCGCTGGCCGAGGGGAAAGTCGCCTGTTTTATGTCACTGACAGAGACAACAGCACACACTTCCTCATTGACACTGGGGCCGAGGTAAGTGTCCTACCCGCAATGGCAAATGACCGCTGACACACACCGGCTACACACGAGCTACTCGGGGTGAACGAAAGCCGATCAAGACGTATGGCATGAGATCTCTAACACTGAATCTGGGGCTGAGACGGACCTACCGTTGAGTTTTTATCGTCGCTGATACCACGAATGGCACCCGACAAATTGAAGATTGCTCGTCAGGAATTGCCAAGGAAATGCACCCTCTGGTCCGACAATACAAGTGGTCCAAGAGAGTGGAGGGAACCTCACATGTTTCCGAATGAATGCATCATCTGTCATTCTGTCAAAACAAAACGTAATAAGTTCACAGGGAAAAGACTGGTAGTGAGACTTATGAGGTGCAAGATTGTTAATGGTGGCAAACTTTTAGAAGCACCAAGACAAAAGAAACACGTCGAACTCTTGCAACAGATAGAAGGGGAGGATCGGAACTAAAGTATCATTGGGAGTGTTTTCGAGACTTCACAAGGTTCATACAGTAAGTCAAAAAAGTAAGGTTGATTTAACCGATTCTCAGAAACGATACATGCTGTCATTTGAGGAATTCAGTGACAAAACAATCCATAGGCGACTTCTTGAGGGAAAGGAAATATTGACTCTTGCAAGACTCAATCGCATATTTATTCGTACCATTAAGGAAGTTGAAGACGTTGATGCTCCATACAGGACGTGGAACTTGAAGAAACGTCTTCAAAAAGCACCTCCAACTAGTTTTCGTTAATCCTTCACATTGCAATATGAGCACTATTGTGTTCAGTGAGCGTTTGTGTGCGGAAGAGTTAGCTAAAGATTTGGCAGATGATTATTACACATCAACTGATAGCTCAACCGAAGAAGAGCAACATATGGAAAAAGAGCAGACTCACAGTACTGAAGGATATGTGCGAGTCTTATTCAATGCAGCTTTGATGACAAAGTTTGAACTTGAAAAGAAATCCTTATCCATTCCATGGCCCCCTGCAGATGAAGATTTAACAATTCAGAAAACAAAAGAACTTGTTCCTCATTGTCTGTTTCACTTCCTTTCCTTGCCTGGTGAACTGGTGCATCTGATGAGCCAGAAGATGCCAATTTTGTAGCAGTAAGTAACGAAAATGAAAAGAAACTGCTGCTGTCTATCACCCAAGATATACTTTTCATAGCAAAGGGAGGTGAGCAACCATTGCCACTGAAACATTTTGCCCTTGCAACAGCAGTACGACATGTCACTGGCTCAGCACAACTGGTGGGAATTCTTAACCCGTTGAGTGCTAAGCACGCGTGTTATGCAACAAGCCTGTCAGTGCTAAGAACGAGTATATTCGTTTTTTGATCATGTGAGAAATCACATGGTTTTTCCGTGGGAAAATCCCTTCCGTAGGCTATGATGTAATGTAAGTGTATAGAAAACGTGTTCTCATTGGTGTATTCGTAAACGTTGTGAGGTTATCAGCCAATGAGAGCTCATAAAACAAAATTGATTGGAGAGATCACATTCAAATGCATATCCCATTGAGAAAACAAAGTTGTTTACACTTTTGGCATTTAAAAATGGCGTCTAAACCGAGAAGAGTTCAGCTTCGTAGTGGAGCTTCGTACACTGTGCAAGAAAGAATAAGTGACACTCTATTTAGCGATGAGTTATCAGAACATTTTTCTTCTGATGGAGATTCGGAAAGTGAAATTTCCAGTGAAGAGGAGTTTGCGATCGGTGATGGATCGCGAAGCCGTAGTGAGGCTAGGCCTACCACTAGTGTGGAAAAGGATAGGCCTACCGTTAGTACTGCTACTAGTACTACTGACGCTAATGTAGCAAGTGTAGACAATAGACCTAGTACTAGTAGAGAACATGGTACGACTATAAGCGAGAATGAAAGTAGCGTGAGTCGGGACGCAATGGACATTGATGAAACTGTGTTTGATTGGAAAAAGGAGGATGCAAACCCTTAGAAGCTTTTTGACTTTACTGGAACTCCAGGAGTCAATACTGATACAGGACTTGGTGAAAATTCTACTCCATTAGAATGTTTCAAGCAATTCATCAGTGATGAAACCTTTGACTCTGTTGTAACTGAAACAAATCGATTTGCAGAGCAGGCCATAGAGGATTCAAAGGAAATGGAAAAAGAACATTCTCGTCGTAAAAAATGGGGAAACATTTTACGAGGTGAACTCAAAATATTTTGGGCATTGTTTATGCTTACAGGGATCATCGGTAAGCCTGCATTGCATATGTATTGGAGCACTACACAGGCTGTCCTGACACCATTCTTTTCCTCATTTATGATGAGGGACAGATTTCAATTGATTTTGCAGTTTCTGCACTTCAATAACAATGCTAATCAAAAGGATAAAGGTCATGCAGGGTATGACATGCTTTTCAAAATAAGACCGTTATACTGTATGACGCAGTTACTGTACTAAGGCTTTCACATGTTTATACCCCACAACAGAATATCTCTATTGATGAAGCATTACTTAGATATATACTTTGAGAGGCTAAGCTTTAAAACTTACAACCCTCGAAAACCAGCTAAATATGGAATGAAAGCTTACAAAATTTGTGATGGTACAGGATATACCTGGAAATTTAAGCTGTACACTGGAAAGGAAGTTGATGAGGAAATAGAGCAGCTAGGTGGTGGGATAATTGGACTTGTAATGCATATGATGAAAGAGTTGTTGAGGAAAGAATACCATCTATTCATGGATAACTGGTACTCCAGTCCTACGCTCTACCAGAAGTTGTCTGAAAATAAAACTCATGCTGCTGGAACAGTACGTGTGAATAGAAAGCGTATGCCGAAGGAACTCACACAAAAGAAAGCAAAAAAGGGTAGAAAAAGAGGAGAAGTCGACTTTCGTAGGAGTGAGAATCTGCTCGCTATGAGGTTTTTAGATAATCGAGATGTCTATATGTTGTCAACAATTCATGACATTTCTGAAGTTGAAACAGGCAAAGCCGACAGGGACACAAACGAACGAGTGAAAAAGCCAAAGCTTGTCGTTGACTACAATCAACATATGGGATCTGTGGATATGGCCGACCAGATGGCAAAGGTGTACACAGAAGCACGTCGTTCAATAAAGTGGTACAAGAAACTGGTTTGGTACTTGAATGATGTTGCTGTAACCAATGCATACATTGTGTACAAACTAGTTTCTGGCAGAAACATTTCTCACATGGATTACATCCTAGCATTAGTCGATGAACTTATTACAGAGGGCCTGATGGAATGTGGGGATGATAGGCCAACACCCAAGAAGACAGGAAGAAGGAGTCAATCCAACCCAGCCAGAATGACTTACTGTCATTCCAATCATTGGCCAGTTTACATTGAGTCACAACCAGGTACGTCGAAGAAGAACGCGACAAGAAGCTGCACGGTTTGTAGCGCTAAGAAAACGAAACCTGGGGAAAAGCGGATGCGATCAGAAACCCGATACGAGTGCAAGGAATGTAAAGTGGCACTTCATGTTGTTGTATGTTTTGAAAAATACCATACCCTCAAGAACTATGCAGACTTGAGTCAAGACTCTAGTAGTGATGAAGAACTTTAGGGTAAAATTGCAACACACTACTCTGCTTTCTGTGTAATTTTGTGTAGGATTACCAAGACGTAGAGAGATAGGAAGAAGCAAAAGAGAAACAAATAGCACCAAATATTCGGCAGCGGATTTTAATCGCCTCGAAAGAGAGTGAGACCAACCAGCGATACGAAGAGCCGCTAGTGCAGGCCATGTTTCTACATGCAGTCTCGACTGGCCTGACAAGTGAGTCGATTCAGGCCGACCTGAAGCCTTCCCTAGAGAATCCATCCATCTCTGATGAGCTTCTCTTGGAGAAACTGAACAAGAGCGCCAGTAGTGAGATGGAGCGGTTGAAGAAACAGACCAAAACAAAATCATACCAGGCAGCTCATGCTATCGAAGCAACCTCAAAAAAGGTAACAAAAAGGGATTCACAGCCTACCCCCCGTGAGGAATCCCTAAATGGTTTAAGGGTGGACACTGAGGGTCTGAAAGAGCTAAAAATACAGGTAGCCCAAATTCAGGAATCCTTGAGCAGAGACAGGCCGGCTAATTATAAAGGAAAAAGGGGCTGTCCTAAGTGTAGAATGTGGGTGATCGGTGTAACCACTGCTTCCGATGTGGAAGTGGTGAGCACTATGCCAGAGGTTGTCGACAGAGGCCACCAGGAAACGAGAGAGGGGTCACCACTAAGGGACGAGGGGGGGACCCCAACAGTAGAACAGTCATTTGGTGATAGACATAAAGAGTCCCAAGCAACCTCCCACTGCACCACCCCACCTGTCACTTAAAAAGTTTGAAAAACTAATAGGATTGGTTGGTAAGAGGTGTATTGTGAGGGCCTCCCTCAATGGGTTACCAATGGATGTGTTGTGGGACACAGGTTCCCAGGTGTCAATAATCCAAAAGGATTGGATTCAGGAGAATATGCCAGGGGTTAAAGTCAGACCCTTGGAAGAGCTCCTGGATGGTCTTCACTTGGACCTAACCGCCACAAACGGGATAGAGGTACCATACGATGAGTGGGTAGCAGTAAGTTTTACAGTGGGTACACATGGTGAAATAGAGGTACCCATGTTGGTCTATTCAGGGGAGATGGATAACCCACTCGTGGGCTACAACGTTATCGCCCACCTACTGAATGGCACAGGGGGTTCGGAGTTGAGTGAAAATAATCTTCACTCTGCATTCCATGGGAAAAGGAAAAGTACCCTAACAGCAATGGTTAGGGTTGTAAAAGAGAACGATAGTGTTCTCCTGGCCAGTGTCAGATCGCCCCTCAGATATTAAGAAGTGGCCAGACCCATTTCATTGAATGTAGAGTATATGTGGGAGAGGTAAAGGGGCCTATTGACTGTCTATTTGAGCCTAATCAAATGTCCTTGCCAGAAGGGTTGAACGTACAAGCAACCACTGTGCGGTACTTATCAGCATATTATCTTGAAATGTGTGATTTGCAAACCACACATCCTATGACATATGATGCTTTGTCTAGTGGAGAATTTGCAGTTCAGCGACAAGAAGGACATGGATTTGCTCAGGTAGAGTGTGATATATGCATTGAGCAAACTGTCAACAGAAATGCTAAGACAAAAGGAGGACTGGTCGGGTTTACAACAAACCATGGGGCTGTACTGCGTTGGCTGCTTACTCAACATCAGTGCTCAGCCATTACAAATGAATGCAAGGCAATGGCAGCAAAGAAGGGAAAAGCAAGAATTAGGAAAGATCTTGACCAGAGCAGAATTGAGCGTGACGAGAAGGATGTGGAAGCAATTGTGAGCATTTTGCGCAATATGGTTAACCCATTTGATGTGGAGGGTGACAACCTTTTACATCTTTCGTCTGGTGTTGTTGCTTCTGACAAGGTGAAGCATGATTTGATGCAAGCAGAAGAAAATGGTGTCACTAAGTTTACAGCATTCTGTAGAGGCAACCTTCAAAAAGAAAGCACAAGCTTTTATGACCCAATCAAGCATTGCAATCTTGAAGCTGCCAAAAAGAAGAAGACGACAAAAGTTAAAGGAAAAACAGTGACTTTGAAGGCTGACAGAAAGCTTCTTGCAAGGTTAGTTTTCATTGCAAAAGTAACGAACATTGACATCCAGAACCTAATGACTTACTGTCTTGGTCCATTGCCACTACCATTTGCTACAGAACAAGGAGCCTTGGTGAAAACTAACAAGGCAACACTCATGCATTGCTTAAAGTCTGCTGCAGAAAAGACAGTGATTGTTAAGGACATACCAGCAGGAAGTATTTGGATCATTGATGGGATGGCCATGCTCCAGATGTTACATTCAGCTTCTGCACCTGCAACCCTCTATCTTTTAGCTGAGTCTCTTTTCTAGAAGTTACTCAGGCAGACTGAAAGGTCAGGTTCAACAGAGCTTCATTTTGTAACTGATACATACCCAGAAATAAGTATAAAGAATGCTGAACGAGATCGCCATGCTACCACTGGAATCCAAGTCATCAAAATTCAATCTAATAATACAAACCAGAAGCGTCCAACCCAGTGGAAAAAGTTTTTAAGTGCAAGTGAGAACAAGGTAACCTTTGTTGAATACTTGTTTCATGCATGGCAAAGGTGTCCAATAGAGGCTTACAAAGGTGTAACAATATTTATTGCACATGGAATAGACTGTCATGCCCTTAAGGCTGACTGCGGAGTGGTGAAAGCAGATCTCATACCAGAGCTTCATTGCAGTCACGAAGAAGCTGATACCAGACTACTTCTACACGCAAACTATGCCCAGCAAAATTTGCAATCAGTGCAATCCCCAACAGATCAACCAGCAGTTATCATAAAAAGTATGGACACTGACATGCTCATTATCAGCTTGGGTTGTTCACAAAACTACTGCACCACTATTCTTACACACTGGCCGTGGTGACAAAGTTCGCACTCTTGACATCAAGTCTCTTTGTAGTCAACTTGGCATGGATGTTGCATCTGCACTTGTTGGGTTCCATCCATTTACTGGTTGTGATTCTGTCAGTGAATTCTTTGGAAAAGGCAAGACTTGACCATTCAAGTTGATGGTCAAAGATCAACAGTATTTACAAATATACCAACAGCTTGGTGTATCTTTTCCTCCATCAGATCAGCTTATTTCAAATTTGGACAAATTTGTATGCCATATGTATGGCCAACAGAAAGCAACAGATGTGAATGCCGCCCGATAGTAAGTAAACTTAGTGCATGTTGATCAACAAACAGTTGAAGTTGTTATCTCTGAGCAACATGCTACAGTGGTCAATAAAAGAGCTCACTACCAAATACCTGGCGAGTTGCCAGTGCCTGTAAATGTCAACACTGAAACACTTTGTCCTGATGAGGTGGCTTTACTTGCTACATTTCTTAATGACCCCAAGGAAGTTTTTGCTAAAGATGATGGCAACTACGGATGTACAGCCACTATCACCCATCAAATTCCAACAGGTGATAGCCCACCAGTGAGGGAAAAATATAGAATGATTCTGCCCAAACTTTACCAGGAAGTAAAAGATCAGATCAAACAGATGCTAGAAAAGGGGGTCATCCAAGAAAGCTATAGTCCATGGGCATCCACTGTGTTAGTAAGAAAGAAAGATGGAAAGATAAGGATTTGTGTGGATTATCGCAGACTGAATACTCTTACTAGGAAGGATGCTTACCCTCTCCCCCGAATTGACGAGTCCTTAAATGCGTTGGGTCATGCCAGATTATTTTCCACCCTAGACTTGGTGAGTGGCTACTGGCAGGTCTCCATGAATCCCGAAGATCAGCAGAAAACAGCCTTTACAACACCTATGGGACTGTTCGAATTTCAAAGAATGCCCTTTGATTTATGCAACGCTCCAGCGACCTTTCAACGATTAATGGAGGCCTGTCTGGGAGACTTGAATTATGAGTCTGTACTTCTAGATTTAGATGACATTATCGTCTTCTCTGAAGATTTTCCATCACATCTTCACAAACTCGGGAATGTCCTGGACAGACTAAGTAAGCATGGGTTGAAGGCTAAACCAAGTAAGTGCCACCTGTTGCAGAAGTTAGTACACTACCTTGGTCATGTGGTGTCTGCAGAGGGCATATCTACTGAACCAGAAAAGTGTGCAGTCATCAAAGACTGGCCCACCCCCGCCTCTGTATCAGATGTGGGATGCTTTCTAGGTATGGCAGGGTTCTACAGGCAATTCATTAAAGATTTCTCAAAGATTGCAGGCCAATTGTACGGGCTCACATCTAAACCAAAGCACTGGTTACCTCCGAACAAAGCCTTTGAATGGTCCCCCTGATGTCAGGATGCCTTTGACCACCTAAGACAGGAACTGTCTTCACCGCCGATTCTAGCCTATGCAGACTATTCGCTGCCTTTAAGACTGTACACTGACACCAGTGGTACAGGATTGGGAGCAGTATTGACACAAGTTCAAGAAAACAAAGAACGAGTAATAGCTTACTCGAGTCGAAGTCTCTGGCAAACAGAACGGAATGCCTGAGGCTGTATTGTAAGAATAAATTGAGTCAACGGCAGCTACTTGTGTCTTCTGTCATTCATTTGACTGTTCACTCCTTTGCTATAAGCCTTTCAGGTCCATTTCATTGGTGTCAGAAGTGGGATATGGAAGCTACCATAGTAAGACGTTGTGATCATCAGCTGACGGGGATAACCAGAGACAGCATAGACGTGAGTAAAAGAAGACAGAAAACAGCCTCAGGCTTCTAGATATGTACCGGTAATTGGTTAAGTTATAAGTTAGTTTAGGGCCTTATTTTGTGTAAGTCTAAGTAGTGGATGTAAGTAGATACGTTTAGGCCGTCCTTTGTAAAGCATAAGGTAAGTGAGAAGGGCAAGTGGTGCAGGCATCATGACAGACCCAGATCCCAACGCTGTGAATATGGCCCTGCTGACCTAGCTGTTTAAAGGAGCGATGGGATTTCAAGGAATTCCAGTGAGTCGTCTTCCGAAATTTAAGGACCACCGTATGCAGCTGGAGATCTTTCCTTCCTTGAATGGTTAGAAGAGTTTGAAGGGATCATCGCGCACTATGAGCTGGAGGACAAAGATAAAGCACGTGCTCTGATAAATCATCTGAGTGGTCCAGCCAAGGAAGAGATAGCATGTTTGGGAGAGAGCAAGAGATCAAAGTTTGACAAAGTTGTGTCATCACTAAATCTTTGTTTTGGCACATGTATATGAAACAGTACAAAGCTTGAGTAGCCTTTTCCATAATCGCAGACAACAAGAGAGTGAGAACTTGTGGGGTTTTTAGTAGGTCCCTCAAAAGGTTGTACACGAAAAATGGAGATGTCTGCGTTATCAGAGGAGGAGAGCAAAGCCCTTAAGCAGCTCCGTGACAAGCCTCTTAGAGAACAGTTCATTCGTGGAGCCAGTGAGACATGGGTGCGTAGGGAGCTGAGACGGATTGATATATCTCCAAATGTAACTTCGTTTGAAGAGATGAGGAAGGAGGCTATCTTGCTATTTCAAGAAAGCGAGATGCAGCCAAGACGGTCCCGAGGCCCCTGTTGCGGCAGCTGAAGTCAAAGAGGATGAAGCCTATTCTACCCTGTTGGAGAATCAACGCGGATTAAGTGATGAGGTCAAGAGTCTGAAGGAGCAGTTAACATCCCTCCAGAACACAATGCAGCAATTCATTAACTCAGCCCCACCACCTGCCAACATAGGTCAACGTTGGAACCCAACTTGCTATTCTTGCCAGCGTAGAGGGCTTATTGCTCGGAACTGCCCGAGGAATCAAAGGAATGAGCAACAGATGTCACCAGGTCAGCATCCCCAAACATCACCAAGAAATAATCATCCGGGAAACCAATAGTCTCTGCTGTTACGGGAAAAAGAGAGTCTTTGGCAACGAATCGACAGCCCATAGCAGTAAGAGTAGGAGAAGTCAACGGGAAATATAGAGAAGATGCAGAGGTTAGAGTGGTGCTGGAGAGATTGATATCTTCAAGTCCAACTGTCATTGCGGAGATTGAGGGGGCGGAGGTAGGCCGCGTCCTAGACACAGGAGCGGAAGCATCTTTGATACCAGCTGTGGTTTACAGGGAGGTACTTTTCAGTTTGATGAATCTACCGACCGTTCTGTCCATGAACAAATGGGTTTACGTACACATTACATAGACAGTAATGGGAAAGTTAAAGTGAGGTTCCTGAAAATGATTGATTGGTT
This sequence comes from Apostichopus japonicus, assembly GCF_037975245.1. NCBI lineage: Eukaryota > Metazoa > Echinodermata > Holothuroidea > Aspidochirotida > Stichopodidae > Apostichopus > Apostichopus japonicus. The sequence continues at coordinate 1,826,122 of NC_092579.1, forward strand.
AAAGGAGAGACCTACATCAATTGGATGCTACAACAGCAGCAAGTATTGTAACAAAGTACATAGAAGAGAAGGCTCTTACAACATCTCAAGAGTTCCATTCCTGGGACAGAAGACTGTGTCATCCAAGTCAACATTAGTGAAAACTATACCAACAAGCCAAAAAAATGAAATTCAGAGTGCTTAATTTTGGTCGTGAAAGTTTCGCCATGTACAATATTTCTGTGTGGTACAGTGAAGGAGAAGAGGTAAATTGCAAAATTTTTTGCATTATCAGTGATAACATGTTTCATGACAAGCATGCAGCACTCCATTTCAACTAACTGATTATCCAAAAAGGGTGTAAAATTAACCCAAATGTAACTCCAAAACTTACTGGTTTGGATATTTACGAGTGACGAGCTTACCTGTCTCGCTACAACCTTAGCACCCTCATTCTACCGCGCCTAGAATGTCCTGGTAACCTTTTAACACTGTGCACCCTCTGTGACCCGGCTTCACGGGTCACTGCCCATCCTTCTCATTCTACCAACCAAAGCGTCTACATCGTTATTTTTCGAGCGGATATTTTCCATCGATTTCTGTCCACTTTTGGTTTCTAGGATCGGAAATTTTTTCCGCACTTCTGGTCAGATGGTTGTGCAGCCCAATTTAAAAATAAGTATTGTTTTTATCTCCTCTCCAGCATGTACCCCAAAGGATTAACCATAACATGGAGTTATGCCACCATGGCAAAGGGCCTATGGATGGCATTGGTGGTACAAACAAGGCTGCTGTTTACAGTGACATAAAGGCAGGGAAGATAGTCATAGCAAATGCTCAGCAGTTTGCAGAGTATGCAAATGCCAGGGTTGGTACAATTGAAACAATTTTGTACCATAGGGTGGTGTTATAACTTAATTGGAATGTTCACACAAAAGCTGTGAAGGGTAAAGCCTGCCAACGACTTTATTTCCTTAGAAAATTAAAACAATGCAGAGTTAATTATACGATCATGAAATTATTCTACCAGTCAATCATCCTAAGTGTTCTAACGTCTAATATAACATGTTTCTTTGGCAGTATGCCGAAGAAGTACAGGGCAGAGCTGGAAGGTGTTCAGCAGTTAGCTGAACGCTGCATTGGTTCAAGCCTTCCGTCACTCTCATCCATACAGTATATGAAGAGAGTCTGATGAAGAAACTAAATAATATCAAAGAAGATCACACACACCCTTTCTATAGTCTTATCGTGTTCAACAGATCCGGGATACGATTACAGGTGCCCCATATTAAAACGTCCAGGTTCCGTAATTCTTTCTTGCCTGAGGCAATACACTTGTTTAACTGGCGTGCAAAGCGATTTGGCCACAGTGTGTGATCTGTGACTTGCAGCTCTCTGTGCTGCTTCTGTTACTGTTCTGGTTCTGCTTATTTAGTTTTATTCTCGTAGTTGTTCACTAATAGCTTGTTTATTGTATGGCTTTGTTTGTATTCACTACTGTTTTTGGTTTACTGTCGACAGGAAATCATTTTCTGAAATGGACAATAAAGTTCTATCTTTCTTTATATTTAATAGAACTCCCTGACAAAGTATCTGAAGTGCCAGGTACTCAAAGATTTCGCTTTGTACAGAGTACAGTCTGCAATGGTTTCTGTAAAGCTAACGTTGTTCAATAATAGCCAATTTAGTGAGGCATGTGACGACGATAGAGGAGCTTAAGGAACAACTGGAGCGACTGACAGTATATCCCTGGGTGAATAGCAACAAGGAACAGTCTACGTTCTGCCGATGGAGAAGAAAGTTAGAGTTTTACAGGTACCCCAGCAGAGTCTGTTTGCTAACTTTGAAGAAGATGTAGAGGCTGCAATATGCCTAACAGAACTGATAGGAGACAGTGTTACTAACTTTGTTCTGGCACACACTGAGGGAGCAGCTTGACAGGAGCTTAAGCATCGGGACGAAAGTTGTAAAAAGGATGCAACAAAGATATTATGAGTCGTTACGAAAACCTTTGGAGAGAGGATAACCCTCAGTAATGTAATGCGTGACATTTGCACACGCGTGCAGAATGAAGAGGAGATTATAGCGGACTTTGCATACTCATTAATGTCCTTGAGTTTCAAACTCACTGGAATCTCTGGTGCACCAAATGCCAAGGACACGATAAAAGAACAATTTCAGGACGGCCTGAAAGATACAGCTCTGAGGAGGGAGATAAAGCGTATGCTTAAGGAAAAGCCCTCGGTTACATTTACAGAGTTGAGGGACTGGGCGATTGAAATGGAACTGGAGGATTCTATACACAAAAGGCGACCAGGGCGACGGACAGCTGCTGTTTCGTCGACAGAAGCAGAATTTGCTGGGGCCTTGGAGACTTTGTCGACTGCCTTGCTGAATCAGACGGAAGTGCTTCAAGGCATTAAAGTGCAACAGGCTCAACTTGCCGCCTGCATGGACAATTTGGAGCAAGCCCAGTCTGGAGGAAGACGTCCTCAGACCACCAGAGAAAGATCACTGGACCAAGGAAACTAGGTTCACCCAGCTCCGCGAGCCAGGAACTGGGTGTGGAAGGAGTAGAGGTTGGTGGCTCATCACCTGATTATGACAACGTTGTAGGGACTTGAAAGAAGAGCATGAACTTCAACAGATCAAAACAATGAAGTGGGAAAGGTGCTCTGCACAATTGATTGCTCTAACTACAAGAACATTGTAGCTGTTGTTGACTTGCTCCTCTCACTACCAGCTACATCTGCTGAATGTGAGAGGGGCTTCAGCTACATGAAACATGTCAAAACAGACTGGCGAAGCAGACTAAAAGATGTTATGCTCACAAGTCTCCTCCGCATATTCATAGAAGGCCCTGAAATCACAGACTACGACCCCAATGCTGCCATTGATCTGTAGTTGAAGGGTGCGTTGAAGACCAGACGCGACCATGGCATAAGCCATACAAGCCATTTGCACCAAGGCAGAGGTCTACTCAAGACAGCATGACCAGTAGTGAGGATGACTCTGATTCTGAAGATGATTCTGATGATGATTAAGTACAGTGGCCCTTTTTCAAATTTTACAACCTGCGACCTGGGTTACCTGCCTTCTTGCCTCAGTACACAAAACACTTTATATGATTATCAATAAACCAACAGAAGACTCAACATATAATTTTGTTATGTTATTTTTTTCTCTTATTATAGTTTCAAAGGAATAGTGTAAAATGAGACGGAATAGTGTATTTTCAAATCCACTATTCCAGCGGAATAGTGGTAAATATTCTTAATTTCGACCCCTGATGTTGGTAGGCATGAACGTCTTGCGTGAATTAAGCCCAGAAACCCTTGTTAAGTACGTAGGTGTGGAAAGTAGTAAGGTGAAGACAGGGATGAGTGGCAAGGCTACACAAGGTTTAGTGAGAGTTGCCGGTTCTGAGAAAGTTAAGGTACCTGCTCAATGTTTGTCGATTTTAGACATGACATGTCCACCTGTTTCTGCAGAAAAAGAGGTTATTGTTGGACCTGTTGCTCAGTTGCCTAAAGGTATTTTTGTTGTGTCTGTCCTTACGCTAGTGTCTAAAGGTCAATTGCGTTTGCAGTTCATGAATTTGGGTAAGGAAGATGTTTGGATTAAACCACGTACACCGTTAGGAGTTCTTCAGTGTGTTCTTTCTGTTGATGATGGGTCTGTCTCTGTACAAATCTTAATACGTGACTATAAGGATGTTTAAAGCCACCCTTGCATTGATGAGTCGCTTGATGTCCTAGAAAGGGCACAGGGGTTTAACTCCATAGATTTGCAAAGGTGTTACTGGCAAATAGAAGCTGATGAGTAAACATCAAACAGCTTTCACATCACCAATGGGTTTCTTTGAATGTAGCAGGATGCCATTTGGGTTAACCACCCACCTGCCACCTTCCAGTGTTTAGTGGAAGTCTTCAGGATTTTTAATCTCATACAGCACTAAGTCTATCTGGACAACATAATTCTACTTACTAATACTATAGAAGAGCACCTAAAACAGCAGGGGCAGCGTTCAAAAGACTTGCTGATTACCGATTGAAACTTAAGCCTTCAAACTGACTGATTTTTAGCAAAGTAGCTGATTAAAGTACCTCATTTCTTAAAGAACAACGTCCCATTTTGTATAAAGTTCTCACAGCTTATTCATGACATGTTTTTCAAAGAAATTTGCATATGAAGTATTTGCATATGAATTAGCTTTCAAAAATGTTAAAACATGTCTTAACTTTTGTAACTTTGTTCAATTAAATTAGAACATCAAGAATTTACTTCACTACATTCTTTGAGCAAAGAGCTTTAATTTGACACCTTAATTGTATGTATAGGACTTTGGGAACAAATTTTATTCCTTTTATTAAAGGGGAGTCATTTAGTGTGATAAAGTACCTCATCATGGTTACATATAGGATTGTAGGTAACCTGTCATAACAGACAGAGATTGCTGAGGCTATCATGATAGGCATCAGTTTGTGTGTGTTTACAATGGAATGCTTTATGCAGCTGTAAAAGCAGTGTACGTAAGTTAAGTATACTTCAGGTATATTGAATGTAAGCCAGCTATCACTGAAGGATCAAGTAAACACAGCTGCAAAGAATGAATTTGTAAGGATGACAAATAAAATTAGAGATGACAAAGATCACCCACTACATGGGCCACTTAATTGTCTTTTGGTGAAAACTACCAGGAATCTTAGGAACCCTCATATCTTGCCAAAATATAGAATTCAACTTTATAAGAACTCTTTCATCTACCGTGCTGCAATATACATTCAATTTGGTATTTTGGAACCTTTCATTTAATTTTACTAATTGTTTCACCTAGTTCTAGTAATGTACATAGTTTTAACGCTTTCTTGTTGTGCAATCATTTGAACATCTTATCTATCATGGTTTTCATATTTATTTATTTTTTAGTTTGACATGTGTACTCCTTTTTATAAATATGCTATATTTATACTGGTTTCAATAAATGAAATGAAAAAAATGAAATGAAACGTAAAAAGAACTGTCTCTAATCTTAAGATTCCATCTGAGCTCTGATTAAGGGAGGACTTGTACATAAATTACAAAGTGAAAATTGTTAAGATAGCACCTCGTCAATTTCAGCCTTCCCATAATTTCTCACGTTTCCTTCTTCATCCCTCTGCTGTCTGTCAGTTTTTTCCACTGGTATATCACCTTTCCCTGCAGAATGTTTTTAATGAGTTCCGGCCAAGATGGCTGCTCTTGGTTTTTTTGGTAGACTTCTCTGGTCAAACTGACTGCTCTTGTCAAGGACATCAATTGCAACTGTTTGAGAAGTGAACAATAACAAAGTTTGATGATTAATGACAAGAAAACAGTTTGTAAAGGGATGTGACAGGCAATAATTTGGCGTTCAAATTTTGTGTAGCAGCTCGAAAGGCTCTCCACTTTGTGTCTTATAAAATAATATGGTTCCTGTGTGAAAAAACAAATACTGCTATACATCTTTGCACAGCATTTTGTGATGTGTCTCTGGATAAATAATGCCCTACTATACTGCAAAACATCCAGATTAAGTTTTTTATTTGCTTATTTATCAGGTTTAGTGATAGTTATCCAAGGAAACAAACATGGTGTTCTATAGGGACTTAACTGTCAAAGTATCATAAATTGACAAAAAATCCAAGCAAAAGGTTATTATCAACTGCTCCACTATCATCTTCTGTGTTTTATTTACCTAGCTGAGTCTTACCTGTAACACAAGGCATACAACACTGTCCTGATTCCCTCTCAACTTGATGAACGAAAGTTGGTCTCTGAGGACTGGCCTCCTTAGCAACCATTTCACAGCAGTGTACCATGGGAAGGTACTAAGATGGTGAATGACCAATGCTATGATACCTCGAATCACCAGGACAACCATCTGTAACTGTGAGAAGAGATGAAAATATTAAGCCAAAAGCACTAGCCAGGCACTTAAAAGTTATTCTGAGCAAACCCTGTAACACTGACAAATAACTGATAACTATTCCATATTTATAACCAATTGACAAAAAGAACAATGTACCAACCATTCTTAGACAAAAATGTAACTAAAGCAGTACTAAGGCCCAAGGAGGTGTTGGGCCAAACAATATGTGATGATATGGAAGACCTGAGAGGTGCCACTGAGGTAGGACTAGGGCCCAAGTCGGTGTAGGGGTAAACAATATGTGATGACAGGAAGACCTGAGGGGTGGTACTGAGGTAGGACTAGGGCCCAAGGAGGTGTAGGGGTAAACAATATATGATGATATGGAAGACCTGAGAGGTGCCACTGAGGTAGGACAATGGGTTAAGGAGGTGTAGTGTTATCAACCACCACTTGGATGAGAGAGTAAATTATGAAAAGAGTGGATGAGTATTGACAATTTACTTACTGCTGTAAACACAGAGTAGAAGAGAAGAGACGTTGGAAGGAGAAACAGAAGGACGGTAAAGATGAGGGTACCGACGGCCAGTTGGTCGATATCATAAATACAAGAATCAACACGACTCCTTAAAACATTCCACTTTCTGCCTCGGAAGAGTCTGGATAGCGAGGTTAGGGCTGAGAGTTGTAGAGTGAAAATTCTGCAAAGGAGAGGAATAGTACACCTAGGACTTTGTGATGTCGCAATTGTCTTTTTGGTTGAGAAGTTACTCTTCCTGTTTAATATTTTACAAAGTTATGAACTCTGTGAGTTGCTTAAAGGTGACACATTGAGAATTGGATCAGTGTCTCAGTGACCATTTTATGGCTTACTAGCATATTTGGTGCCAGACTTTCAAACATATCATAGGAGAACAAATAAACTAGAGTGAATCAAGATGTCAATAAATCATCAACAGAAGCGAAAGAGAAGTAAAGTAAATAGCGTCCACATCTAAATAGCGTCCACATCTACTTACTTGGCAGCATAGACGTAGAAGCAGTAGATGTGGAATGTAAGCAGGGACAGTATGTCAGAGGCCACTGCGAGTAAGACAGTTAGTCCTAGGCAACCAGAGATAGTCATACCCCAAATAATGTTATCCATGATAGGGTACAAAATATAAAGATAACCTGCAGAAAGACCAAACAGGATCAATAACTGAAGGATTAAGTGATTACGGTTTTACAATGCAATGTAAGCAGGGACAGTATGTCAGAGGCCACTGCGAGTAAGACAGTTAGTCCTAGGCAACCAGAGATGGTCATACCCCAAATAATGTTATCCATGATAGGGTACAAAATATAAAGATAACCTGCAGAAAGACCAAACAGGATCAATAATTGAAGCATTAAGTGATTATGGTTTTACAATGCAATGTAAGCAGGGACAGTATGTCCCTTCAAACCCTCATATTCTTCAAACCCTCATATTCTGTTCTTACTTGCTATGTAACATCTGAAGAACATCTCCTGTAATGGCATCACAGACCACTTACTATGATCCACTCCAAGGTAGAATTGAAAGGTAAACCAGTGGAAATAGCTCAATTGTTCAAATCAAGTATAATTATCTGTTTCTGGACGAGTATTACATTGCCTGCCATTGAACTATCCGTTCAAACACTCACCAATCCATAAGTAGCTTTGATATAGAAAGAAATGTCCCAAGAAATGTGCATAACCACTGTTCAGTTTGAGGCCGGCAGGGGCGCCCATTAACCACCGGAGTAGCTCCTGTAACTGGAGGGATGTGCTCTACAAGATGTCGGTGAGAAGAGAGATCTTATAACACTCTGTTATCAAACTACACTTAAATTAAAGCATCAATGAAGGTCTTGTTGGCAATGATTTGCTGGCATTGCTAATGACATGCAAACTGTTCTGTACTTTTTAAAATAATTGCGAGGGAACCTTCAATAGTCTGGAAAAACTTGGCAAACTTGTATGTTCTTGCAATGTTGTGAAATAATGTCACAAACCTTACAATTTGATTACTTTGCTGCTTCTCTTATCGTGACAGTTATTGGAATGATGACAGGACATTGTTTCATAAAGCGATGGTTGTGGTTGCTTATTAATATGTTCTGTAACTAGTGCAATCATATTGAAATCCTGTTAGGAGGATAAAACCTGTTCTTGTCTGATTTGCAGATAACAATGTAGTGATGATATTTTGGGTATGCATTTAAAAGATTTTGAACTCTTACAAATTACTAGGTTCAGTGTACAAAAACTGCTAGAAATCTTTTTTTCAATCTTGTATTTCAGGCATGATTCCTGAAGAGCACAGCAACTACTGAATATTCATTAAGTTAGGACAGCTAGACCTCACCTCTGATCTCACTGGCATCTTAGTCGAATATTTCATTCCAGTTAAAACTTGATGATGAAAGAGAGATCTAACATAAATGATAACTCCTGACCAAAACATCACCACCAAAACAATTGCTAGTTTACCTGCAAGAATTTGATAAGGTTGTGGGAGAGGATTTGCTGAAGATGATATTTGTGAATGAAGTAGCAGACCAGACAGCCAAGGACAAGATCCACCAACAGGATCAACAGCTTATTACCAACCCTAATTGAGAAAGATATATAACAGAGTACAATATAGTTAATTACCAACCCTACTAAAGAAAGATATATAACAGAGTATAATATATCTCATAGTGAATAGTTAATTACCAACACTAATAAAGAAAGACATACTGTATAACAGAGTATATTATATCTGATCATTAATAGTTAATTACTGTACCAACCCTAATAAAGAAAGACAACAGAGTATAATATATCTGATATTGAATAGTTAATTACCAACCCTAATAAAGAAAGATATATAACAGAGTATATTATACCTGAAAATAAATAGAAAATAAATAAAACAAAATACAAATAAAACAGACTACAATATATCTGATATTGAATAGTTAATTACCAACCCTAATAGAGAAAGATATATAACAGAGAACAATATATCTGATATTGAATAGTTAACAAAATGCAAATAAAACAGAGTACAGGCCCTCAGAGCTTAAACGTCAGCCTTGAGTGTCTTTCTTCACTTTTTATAAAGTTTTTTTTTTCAAATTTGACTGTTGGATATGCCAGGGAATAATTTAGTAATCAAACTTTGTATAGCACTTTGGGATGGCTCTGAATTTTTTTCCCTCCTTGAAAGTTATTGTTTCTGTGTAGAAAGCAGCTGTACATCTTTACACAGTTTGTATAGCAACTTTACCAATTGATATTGCAATGTGATACTGGCTATAATATTCCTCTATGCTGCAGAGTTCATCAACGATATAACAGACAAGCTTTCAACAAACTATCAAACGGTTTCAAGCCCCATCTCCCTTAAAATTGTTATCTGATTATCTGATTAATGTTCTTATTGTTGACAAGTACCTGAGTTTGTCTACTTCGTTATTTTTGTCTTCATCCTCTCTCTGCATCGTCAAACCTTTGAGAATGTTGATTTTGGTTGCTAGGTGAGAGGTTAGCATCGGCAAGGACACTAGATGTTGGATCCAATCTGTTGACAACCTGAACAACAGATGAAAAACCATATATGCAAAATGAAATTTGATCAAGTTATTTGTTTGGATACCTATATAGGCATACAGTAAAAACTAGTACAAATTTGGGAATGTAGCACAGGTTAATTTTCAGCACGAAATTTATTTTGATGACGATGAACGCCAGATCACTCTGGGCTAGAGACTAACGTAAAAATTCATTTTGGAATTTAAGTAATCATGAGAGAAGCGAGACGCCGATGATGTGATATGAAGTAGCAGTAACACAGAATAACATCCCTCAGCCAGTTGGAACATGTTTTCTTATTTTTAAGAGGTGAGGGTGCAAAAGTTGTGGTGAAAATTTCTTGGGGGGCGGGGGTGGGGCGGGGCACAAAACAATTTGTGATCTTACAACTCCAATCGATTTTACACTGTTTGAAATTTCTTTCAGTGGAATAATGAAATTACCTACATTTGCTCCACTGCAGAGTATCCAGAGAGAAAGATTTTGAGGGTTGTACAAAGAGGCCACTTCACCAAGAACATCAACCATGCCAGGGTCAAGTGAACACCCCTCCACTTGACCCCTCTTTGCTCTCTCCTTTCTGATTGTCTCAATAGGTCTGACAAGATGTTAACTTCAGATGTGTGACCCTCATTGTACATTGTCTGGCTTGTCAACTTATGACCTTTGACATTTTCTTCATCAAAAACAATGAGGATGATATCCTCCCCGAGACCGTTGTGGATAGTGTTCTGATACCGACATGAAGGCAAACCATTGAAGGTGTGCTGTACAAATATCAACTCAATTTCACTACATTTCCAATCTGAACTGGCCTTCTTGGCTTCTGTCTGCATATAAAGGTTTTCCCAATAAATATATGGAATTAAATCTTGATCTGTCTCGGCCGATGATTCCTCGATGGCAAGGATGAAGGCAAGGTTTTTGTCTGGCATCCATCTTCCAAAGCAGTGGCCACTATTAGCATTGAGTAAATCTCTGGATATGAACACCTTGAGTGGTACAGACCCAGGTGCATTTGATCCTCTACCGTTCTTCATTTCATCACTGGATCAAAACCAGTCAACCTTTATAACAAAACAACAAAACATATATATATATCATAAGATTGAAAGAATCAACAAAGTACTTTACATAGCATTCAACTTCAAAACATAACAGGTCAGCGAGGCACTAAAGCAGGACTATGCTGTTATGCTGTTAATTTGTTTGTGGTATGATGTTCATTCACCCCTTGAGCCACTGCATGATCTTTGCAGATTTAAAGTGGCAGCATTCGTTTACTGGAAGGTGCCCTGTCAGGGTTTGAATAATTCAAGCACACCTAAGTATAACAAATACAGGATCCCCACAAGGGCGCATGGAATACTTTCCAGAGAACTGTATACATTCCCTCTTTTCTGATCCATGTTTTTTTTGGTACCTTTAGGCTTGAAGTCACAACCAGACTATAAGCAATACCACCAAGTGCTAAAGCTTTCAAAGGGATTTGCCCTCTGGACCCTCACTAAGACTTTGCAATACCCTGCTGAGATATTGAATTTCTCAATGTCATACTGTAGATGAACTTTAGTGAAAAGAAGCTCGAGCAGCACTGAAGTTGGTTTCAAACTCGCTGTACACCCCGTTGAAAAATGTTGAATGTGTATTCCTGATGCCATTCCTAACAAATATGGTAACTAAAGTAGTCTCTGCCATGACGGAAAGCACTTTTTTTCTATGATGAAAACCTATGCTTTACTATGGCAGACACTACTTGTAAAACTGGCAGCCGGACTAGCCGTGGCTGACAAATTCTCCTTAAGCAGTGCCGGAAAGCTCCTCACTTGTGCTGATAAACCAAACGATATGTTTCCTTTTTCTTTACTTATAATTCTGAGGCAGCCTTGACCTAATGAGAGAGCAGTATGTGAATATGTTATACTAGTACTAGCATGGTCACTTCAAAGTTCGGACACCTAAGCCTTAAATCACCCCAAAACTAAATCTTCTGGTATAAATCACATGAAAATATACTTGATATGGTGGGAGAAATTTGTTTTAGTACGATACACGGCCAAACTTTCTTTCCTGCAAACTGTTTTTACGTTGTTTTCCAAGAAGATTCTTCGTGATTGTGGAACTGGTATTTCTTTGCTAGAGTATTGCGAAGTTCGGACACGCAACCCAGTGTGGCGCTGGTGATAAAATTGGCGGCGCAGTTGCTCTTTCAGTAATTATAACAGACTTCATAGATCTTCGTCATTTTATTGACAAATATGTAAGTAATTTCTTGCACATGGGTCATTTTGGAGAGAAAATAACTGTAGCTTCGTACTTTTTGGTGAAATTTGGCTCTTCCTGTAGGTTTTCATGGTGAAATCGTGTATTTCTTAGGGTGTCCGAACTTCGCAGTATGCCGAACTTCGCAATACTGACTATACTAGTACTAGGCCTACTAGCTTTGGCCTATATCCTGCTTCCAACTCCTAGTCCCTACATGGTGGGGTAGCTTGAAGAAGTCTATTCTGGAGACTGGAATTTGTTCTTGTAAAGTTGTAGCCAAATACTATTTCTATTTTAACCTAGTAGGAAGTACTACTACAACTACTATCCTTAGGATTTGGCGATGAAAGGTTCGTGAAGGGTCCTTCACCATGGAATCAGTGAAATGTTGGAAGAGGAATGAGCCTAGGACTCACCGTAGGCCTAGGCTATTATTAAATGTATGTGCAACTACATGGCCTAACATACATGGTTACCGTTAGGCCAATTAAGTCGGGCTTAGCCTGTTGTAGCATGTTGTTGTACTGCTTACCAGTCAAAACGTCCCTTTACCAAAACGTCCCCGTACCAAAACGTCCCCGCTTTTGGTCAAAACGTCCCCGTTGGTCAAAACGTCCCCGTTGGTCAAAACGTCCCCGTAAGTCAAAACGTCCCCGTCTATCACATTCATTCACAGTTGTGAATATATATTAATTTTAAGTTATAATTGGGCTAAGTTATCGGCATGCAAGTTGCATTACAGGCGCTAAATAAATAACGAAGGACTATATCGTTTAATTATATTTGGTATGAACAAGGTATATGCTATATGTTTTTCAGTGAATTAACGAATTAAGGAAAACAAAAAATATTATACAAGAGGAATTAAAAAAGAATTTGGATGCGTTTACTGTACAATATATATAGCCTAATTTTTTAAAATGAGTGAAATCACTTTATTTTTACGTTTATTTTTACGAAGTAAAATTATGTCACGGGTACGTGCCCCTGTTGATATTTGACATTTTGAAGTAAAAAATATATCTGTGTTTTCAACCTAAACTATACTTATCCTTACTCTAATACTCTTTGATTTGAACTAAAAACATCCACACTTGCATTCCAACTGATTATAAGCGGGGACGTTTCGACTCACGGGGACGTTTTGACTGCGGGGACGATTTGGTAAAAAGCGGGGACGTTTTGGTCTTAAAAAAGCGGGGACGTTTTGGTAAAGGGACGTTTTGACTGGATACCGTTGTACTTATAGCCTTAACATTAACTTAGGCCTTGGCTAACTCCTATTCCTAACGTTAAGTTAGTTAAACTACGGGCTACGGTACAGTACATGTTTCGTTCGATAAAATTAGGAGAATTTGGGCCTATGTGTCTTGAGTGCAAAATAACATGACATAGTCAAGTTCCTCACGGGAATGTTGAGGCAGGCTGGAATCGTCTAACGCAGTTGTTGACTCGTTGGCCCACTTTCTCCGTAGATTCGAAACTCCGTGTAAGTCATGTAGTATAGTATGCGCGCGTTAGGCTACACGCGTTACGTCTATCTCGTGCTGGTAATGTACACAAAAATTGATACAGAAATTTCTGTGGTACTGTACTATACTGTGAACATGTTGTATTCCCCGGGTTGGATTTTCGTCCAACTAGTGTAATAATATGATGGCGCTAGATCAAAATACATTTGATGAGTGACCTGGGTTTGTAAGTAAGATTTTACTATGCCAATTTCTAACAATATATTTGCTTTCACTTCAGCAAAAATGGCGACGAACTGTGAAGACACGAAGGGCGAAAAGTTATCCCAGGCTACTATGGAAACTGAAGAAATAGGTCATAATGAAATTCAAAATGGTTACGGTTCTGAATGTCACTTAAGTTCCTCAAGGTGGGTTCGTCTCAACGTCGGAGGAACAACCTTTTTAACAACGAGTACAACGCTCTGTCGGGATCCCAAATCATTTCTGTGCAGGCTGTGCCAAGACGACCCTGATCTTAGCTCTGAAAAGGTAACTAGCCTAGCTCAAGTTGGTACATACTGTTGTATTCATAGCATAAGTTAGGCTAATATTGACTGAAATAATGTTAGGCCCAGACCTTTGACCAGAGGAAAATTGTTTTGTTGAAGGTGATCATATCTTAGTCCTAAATGTTGTTTAATTGCAGAATATTCCGCAACTCTTGAATCCCACAGATTATGAAATCCCTATTCTATAAACAATGTATTGTCGTTCTCGAAAAGCCAGTTGTGTGAGTTGAAGGGTATTCTGCAATTGGTCCAAGTTAGGCCTAGCCTACAGGCAACATTAGAAGGATGAGTAAAGCAAGACCACGAAAACTCAAACGTCAATTTCTTATTTTTGTCAAAATCTTAGCGAATCTCGAAGAAATATTTACAATGTTACTCACAAACAAAGTAGATGATTCCCATAACATTTCCTGAAATTTCGATCATAATCCATCCACTGGAAAACAAAAACACATCTTGATTAAAGTTGGACTTTTCAAGATACAAGGTTGCAAAGCTGCAGACTAGAAGTCGAACATCTAAACCAATATACCAAATCATCAATGTCACATTAAATTTACAAACACTTGTCATTGATACAGTATTTATTAGACAAAATGACTGAAAATGGGTGAAGTTAGGTGATTCAGTCAGACAATAGTGTTTCCAATAAGGTAGGCAGTTTATCGAGATAGAATACCATGTTTTTTTAGTTGGGCCACGTTTTGTTTCTTTCGATCAAATACACTGGAATACAACTAGAGAAATTACAAATTCTGTACTTTGTGATTTCATCGTCAGAAATTAAATATAAAAAGTTTCAGTTCCAAGGGTTGAAATACTTTTGTAGCTAAGAAAAAGCTTAAATTGATGTACCTCAAGGCAATTAAAAGTTATTCAACCCTAGTCATTCTTAGTGCTTACCTATAGACAAGAACATTCTAAATCTGATTAATACGGAGGCATCCAGATGACTTTCAGTCAAATGTTGTCATTTCTGGCTAAGCACGGATATTTTCAATTGGCATTGAACATCAAGGCTTTTTGGCAATGTCATAGTTTGGTTTGCTATATACCTATTCAGCTACTGTAGGCTATCCTACTACTAGTTACTATATTGTACTGTGTAGGCCACCATAGTGTAGGAACTATGTTAGGATGGTAGGCTCTATTGGTATAATATTTATATATTCTAACTTGATGATGCTAAGAGCACAGTTGTTCTCTTAGATTCCCATGTTGGTATTCAAAGTGGGGGTCGCGACCTTTTGTTTGGAGGGATTCCAAACAATTCAGAAGAACGGAGAAATTGCCGATATTTGTGGGAAAAAATGGAATAATCTTGAACATAAAATTACATAAGAAACTGCAAAATATTATCATTACCATTAGCCTTTTGCACTAAAACACCCTTAATCATATAGTAATTTCTCATAGGGGAGGAGGATGGTGCTACCTTGTAGAAACCTTCCACAAATCACACCAACAGCCACTGGAGTTTCACCAAGATGATCAAATGTGCAAATTGGAGTCTCCAAGCAAACAAGTTTGAAAACCAGGGCTTTTGAAGACCACAGTTATGATGGTTGCTCTGATGTTGCTGTTAGGTGTGGTTCTAATCCTCAACTTAATGATTTCAACCATGGTTTGATCAACGTTTACCAGATTGTGACACATTACACTGGAGTCAAAAATGTTGAGCCAAGAAAAAATGTCCATATCTTTGCACATGCATTTAAGTTGACAAATTATAAATTTGGTAAATTAATTAAATTTTTCATGAAATTGCTGCCAAAAAGAGAGTGATGTTCCCTTCTGCTGTGTCAAACTTAAATGTTATAATTAAGGCTGTGAGGTAACATAATTATTACATTGGAAAAACAAACCTGTAAATAAACATCATGGCTAGTACAGTGTCTATAGAAATTCACTAGAACCCAGAACTGTATGTGTATGCAAATTTTGCAGATACTCACTGGCTAGACCATAGAAAGAACATGTTACAGCTCAGTGCCATTCAAAAGTATTCTTAGATTCAAACTCAACAAATTTTTCCTACATTTGTACCAGGCTGTTTAGAACTTGAAGATACTGTATAGATTAAACTTCTACCAGTCGCTAGCTAGGCCTAACTAAGCACACATTATGAAGCAGCAAAGCGATTCCTGCAATTAGCCTTTAAAAGTATTTTGATTGGAGACTTCGAAAAGTCTATCTGTGAGTCAGTATAATAAAAAAAAAAAAATTGGTATTTAATTCCCAAAACTATGGTTGTTGACTTTCATATATAAAGTCCTGATATTTGGCACTCCTAGCAGTGGGAGGGGGGGGAGGGGGGACTTCTTCCTTTGGAATACAAGTGCCTGGTGTAGGCCGTCATGATCTCGGCATAACTTTGTGAATGTTACAATCTAGTATAAAGTGACTTTGTTGTATATATGTAGAGTTATGTAAACACAAGCCAAGAAAGAACATACGTTACAGACATAAATTTGGACCTCAATGCTGGTAGACCTCCAATCAGGCATTGTGGAGGTACAGTGGCACAATCAGCATACATGGTTTGTGTATCTATGTATTGATTTTACAACCAAAAGGTGCTGGATTTGTATGTTTGTGTGACCGGTTCTTAATATGTACAGTTAGAAGGAAAAGAACAAAGCTACAGTAACATTGTTTCAATAAAAAAAGCTGACATCATTTACTC
This sequence comes from Apostichopus japonicus, assembly GCF_037975245.1. Lineage (NCBI taxonomy): Eukaryota > Metazoa > Echinodermata > Holothuroidea > Aspidochirotida > Stichopodidae > Apostichopus > Apostichopus japonicus. Next base: position 1,842,553 of record NC_092579.1, read on the forward strand.
AGCTTTGAAGAAATGTTGCATTTTTAGGTTATTGATGAAATTGATAAAAATCTTCAACTAAAAACAATATGATTCATATTAATTTACATAAATTTGATCCATTGGCTTCTGACATACTGTATCTGTATACCAGCTACTGTACATATACAATGCATATCATCCTGTTCCCATATTCAGTAATGTGGTATATAGATAGAAATAGCACCAAGGTTTTTGTGACTTGTAACAGAAAATAAATATTATTGATTTATAGGTTTGTGTATGTCCCAGTAATATACATGTATACAGCTGTAGACTGCAGTATATATTGCACTGTAATAGTGGTCTTGAAATGATTTTGAGCTCAGATATCTTCTTTTTTGTTATTCCCTTGCAATTAGCATGACGGCATCTCTATCACAATCAGTGATTGTTGGATACAGTAAGTCATGTGATCATATGGAATACATGTCATTAATCTATCCCTTTAATATTTAACTTCCCTTCTAAAGAGCAACCCTGGAGATGTTTCCCAGAACTCTCTAGGCTTTTATTTCAGTCAGTTTGAGAGATCCAGTTTCCCCACACCTATATATATATAAATAACCAGTTAAGAAATTGTTTAAGCATGTTTGATTTACTATGTATGTACACGTTACTATCTTGACAGAAATTACAGAATCAGGTGTTCTTTTCTAGATAGTACACTTGTACTGTAGGCGAAGTTTACAGTACTTGGAATATTAGACAGAACTTTGTTAATTACAAATAGTCATTATACTTAAGAGATGTTCTGATTCGAGCAGCAAGACATTTTTGGAAAAGACCTTGACAATTTTGCAAAAAGCAACTCAAATGAGACTCTTTATGAAATATTAAAGTATGTAAGTACTGTGAATTTCCCCTTTCACTCTTTGGAACAACTCTGTAATTATTAGTGTGCACAGGAGGATAACGTCTAGGGTCTGCTTAAATCCTGCCAATGATTGTTAACCATGTAAAATTACATCCCATAAAAGATAAAAGTCTCTTTCAAGGTTGTTAAATTTGTGTCTAGGCCTTGGAAAGATCTGATATATTTCTCCAATCAGGTCTCAAAATCATTACTTATTAAGTAAAGGCAATCTATACACAATTATCTTTACACAATTTTTCATATATTTGAACTTGAGTACTTTCCTCTTAAGAGAAAGAGGGAGTGAAAGTTGAAAATGTTCTACTCTTGAATTTGAAGAGTTCTAGATGTTAGAGCCTTCTTTTCCTCTAAGTGTTAACTCCTCTGAAATCCACTTACAGGACAAGATGTGTATTTTGTACCCTCTACTGTGCCCGACGCTATGGAAAGACCATCACACCATTTATTTCCTTTAATTTCATAATAAAAATAAAACGCTGGCTGAATGTAAACATTCCAAAACAGGATGTTGATTGTCACTATTTATATAGTGACCAAAGTGGCTATATAGTAACATGCTAGAAATTACAGTACCTGGGCTAAATAATTTCTAGAAGATGACATAGGCTGTTGTGTAGTACTGTATTTAGCTGCTTCTTACAATGAAATTAAGGTCTTACTGGAAGAGATAACTTTAGAGTTGAACTGTGTGCTGTCACCTGACAGGAAATCACACTCATTAGATATCCTTGTAGAGGTTTCCAACCGCTGTAGTGCTATCAGGACACTATTGTACAGATACAGTACAGCGGTATGTACACAGTACTAAGGTCATCAAATGTGACCTGCTAATTTCAGAAGGTCTTACAGGTTGACCTAGCAGTGATTGCCACAGAGGTATAGTTGTCTGCTTTATGATAACAATGTTTTAAAAGCAGAATAGTGAACATGGAGGAAAGAATGACAGGAACTAGGTCAACTTTAGTAATTAACTTAAAGGACACTTGTGATACACCATTAAGTACTGTACATGATATTATAACAAGCAGAGCTACAGACTTTAGCATGCAAATCTCATTGTACAAATTCAGGTCTGTCAAGATTGTACTGTACATGTTACAGGTACAGCCTGTACTGTATGTACTCAGCCGTACTGCATACTATGATTTGCTCAGTAATGTGTTACAGTACAGCTTGATATTACAGCTATTCAGTGTACAGATTTACAGTATCATGATAGTACATACACACATACAGCCTGTACTATACACACTCTACCATACTGTATTAACTATGAGCTCCACAGTAATGTGTTACAGTACAGCTTGATATTGCAGCTATTCAGCATACTATACAGGTACAGTATGAGAATTGTACATGACACTTACATCCTGTACTCTACGCACAATAAAACAGGTACATTACTGTACACATAGAGTTCATTGACTTATAAGAGAACGGCAGGAGAGTCAATGGTGTGGGTCAACCTGTTAAGTTCACAGAAAGAGAGATTTTTCTCCAAGTTCATTTTTGAGCAGTAGTGTATGTGGCAGGAACACTTAGGTAAAAGGCAGTTTCAACAATCCTCATCCTAACATCTAGACAATTTTTTTTTTTCCTTCTCCTCAAGAGGTCAAAATCTCAGTTCATTATACTGACATCATAGATATGTCCACTTGAGTACTTGGACCAGCCTTCCCAACATATAATTTTTTAAATATTTTTTTGATCATCTGTTGGTGAAGGAGAACTCTTACAGTAAAACACACTGATATCCTGACGTTTGGTAAAACTCTAGTTCTTGATGGAATTACAATAAAGCTTGTCAGTTGTCTGTGTATTCAATGGCCTATGCCGTTGTTCAGATGCTCTGCAAACAGCGAAACTAAAACTCCCAACATAAGTAATTAGAAGGCGAATAAAGGATACCTGAAAAGTGAAAGTAAAACAACACACAAAATAAATTTACTGACAGTACTAAATGTAACAAATTATATACTTAAGACTTTTGATTGAAAAATGGTTGAACCTTTACTTTTATCAAACTTTACTTCTCAGGTTGGGTTTAGGGAAGGTCACTTGCCAGAAGTGATAGTATATATGTTGTTCTACTGTAGGCGTGTAACAAGATCTTAATACTAAAGCATTTGAGACAATTATCATGGTATTGTTTGGAGTTAAGAAAAAGAACTTTGTGATCAGGTAAATTAGTTAATACTTTGTTAAAGAGCTGTGTATGAAGCAAATTAAAGATTGGTTTGTAATTGTACATTAAAAATTAAATGCTGCATGTAAGTCAAACAAAATTGCAAAATTTTAACACAAGTTTCTCATTCTGTCTTCAAAGTTTGATTTCAAATGTATCTGCAGTACGTACAGGTGTAGACATACTGTAAAAAACATCCAGTACAAAATACTGTAGGCCTACCCTTTGACAAGAACTTGTCATTGAAACCACAAATCAATTATTTTACCATTTAACACCCTATTCAAGTTGCTTAGGATATCAAGTTACAGGGGGTGGGATATTCTTCCATGTTACAGGGGGTGGGGATTGGGATATTCTACCACGTTACAGGGGGTGGGGATTGGGATATTCTACCATGTTACAGGGGGTGGGGATTGGGATATTCTACCACACTACATGGGGTGGGGATTGGGGTATTCTACCAAGTGATACTGTAGATCGTGTAAGTGTTTTCCTCAATTAGGCTTGCCTACAGTGTGTGAATGAAGTCTGTGGTAGCTTGGCTGTACTGCCCAACCACTGCCAACTGTTACAGAGTTGCTTTATCTAGTCTTCCTACACTGTCAGGAAACTTTAGTCTGTATTCAACAGACCAGAGAACTTGACAAATGTTGATTGCAATCTTTTAAAATAATTTTAAAGATATATGCGGGTCACACATGTACAGTATATATATCTTGACTTGAACTAATAATAATAATAATCAATCTGCCAAATTATTCTGGGTAAGATAAAAAAAACTATAAAAAAATGGTAGATTTGACCTAACTGTATTTACAGTTAAACACACATAGAGCACAGTACACTGTAAATTATTACTAGTAAACGACTACCGTATATATATATATATACTGTATTGCCATACATAGCACAGTATAGATGACTACATCAATATCTCTGTAGTTTCCAAAGAATCTGAATTCTTATCGTGTATTAATTATGGAAATAGTTTCAGTATATACGCTAAGTTAACACTGAGTTGTTCATATATGTTTTGGTTTCTATGTTTTCTCACTTCACTTTCTTTTTCCTTTTGTGAGTATATTTCTCTGTCTCAATTTGGGAAACAATGAAATTAATGGTACTGTATTGTGGAAAATTGAAACAAGATTCTACACCTTTACTGACAGAGACTTACAATGTTTCTGGCCTACAAGTACAATATCTCATCCCACCTGCAATGATAGAGCTTTTCAACACTTCAACCCTTACAGTACACAACTGCCCAAAATCAAGTTCCAGCGTCCTACCATTCCTTCTCCTTTTATAGACACTGTGCACTTCCCCCCTTCCCCCTTTCCTATCCTGATCCCCTTCTAACACCCTATTTCTTTTTGAGCAATCATATTTTATTGTCTGCCATGGATTTACTGTAACTTGTTCTACTGTACAATAGTTGTCTGACATTCAAACATCTTCCATTTTCTTGGACAATGAAATATCAATATTCATTTCCTTTTGCATGCATATATTGCTGTCGGTACTGACTTATTGTTAACTGCACAGTACAGTATGTGTCTGTTGTGTGTAATTGTCACTATGAGTCTGGTGGTGGAAACTTAAAGCAGTATCGTAGTAAAAAATGAATTCATTAGATTCTCTCATCTCATACAGTCTGTCACATTCCTACAAGTTTGTAAGATTTCAGTCTTACCTACCATACAAGAATTGGTAACATGTGGGCACCTGGAGACCCACTTTGTCATCACTGCCCAGTGCCCACAGCCTCTTGCTGTTGAATCTTCCTTTGAGGCTTCTACGTACAGGTGTATAGTACATAAAGTACCCACAACTTATGCTTGACACTCACTGTAGTGGCTAGATTGACCTGACTGACCTCTTATGGTGACCGGTCACCTTTGATCAACCTTCGTCCTCATTCTACCATCTAAAGTGTCTAATCGGTGGATGTAAGTGCTGCATCCTACAGCACAGAAATTGCTGTTTGGTAGGTCCAATACTTCACAAAATGAAAGAAATATATACATTTCTACAGTACTTTATTTTTTGTCTGGAGGAGTGAACCCAACTATCATCATTACCTTTAATAAATTATGCTAGTGTTTAATACAACAAACAATTGCCCCAAAGAATCTTGTATCCTTTTGGGGATGGGGGATTGGGTGGAGGATGAAGGTTTAAATGTTTCATAGACAGTGTCCTGTCATGTTGTCAATGTTTAAATACTGTCATACTGTGGTGCCATTAAGAAGTGAAACCTTTTAACCATTCATATTTTCAAGTTACAGAACATGAACAGTGTTGTTAGTGCAGAAAATGTCATTACTAGCTCATATAACAACAAAAAACTCAATTATTTTAGGCTCACAATTGGCAATTTAACCATATATTTCAAGTAAATTTAAAGCAGTGAATAAGGAAAGTAATTTCAGGTATGAGTGTTCCAAATGCCCTTGAATGATGTCATAATTCGACATGCTCAAGTCTCTGGTCTCTTCAGTAACATCATAGTACTCCATGGTACAGTATCGCTGAAAATGGAATGAGATTTTTCTCAGAGCTCTGCATTAGTAGAGTGATCCTGTCTCTGTTGGCAACCGGATCAATGTTGATGGCTTGATTTACTTCTCCTTTAATTAATCAACGTGAGATTTGTCTTGCTTTGCAGGAAGTACCTGTGCTGTACATTCGCCAATTATCTGTACAGTCAGCAAGTATTTTTCTTTGTTGTATGATAAAGTATATATGTGTATTATTAACTATAAATAGAACCTACTTAAATTGGATATGAAAATTTCATTGTAACAGAATTTTACTGTTAACAACCAACAATAAAATCCACATTGTATTGGTCATTGTATGTGTGCAATAACTGGATTACCTTTTTTCTTTCATGGGTGTTCATTGACTCTTAGTCTTTAACCAAATATTTAACAATGGATTTGAAACTTCAGTTTCAAGTTTATAAACAAACTTTTCAAAGTGATCGGCCATCTTTCATATTTATCTCTCTCTAATTCATCTGTTGATGTACTGTACATAAATTTCAACTGACCATTATACTAAACCACTTCACTAAATGGGTTTACTTTTACTACCCTGATATAGAACATTGCAGGTATTTTTTTTTCTTTCTTTTTCAAATTTTCATTTTCACTTGATACATGTACAGTACATGTGAAAATGAATTACATCGTCAGTGACACCTTCAGCAATGGAGCAGTGAAACTAGTGTTAAATACTGTTGCTGATATGTAATGTATTGTACATGGTATGTACTGTATGGTATGTACATGTGTCCTGCAGTACTAACATGCATTGTAACTTGTATAACAAACAGAGATCTGATGAACTCTAGTAATACTTAGTTTGTTACCTCAAGTCTGGAAAATACATGATTTAACTCGATTACAGGATTCGGTCTCCAAGTCCTTTGACCGATACAGTAGATATTATGGACATTCATTCTCCCGTTATACACTGACTGTTCACAAAGTTAACTTAATGAAGCGGTCAAGTTGCATTTACCATGCTCCACTATTACCTGAATTTGGCTTCTTTATTCACATAGATTCAGAAAGACTGAAAGGTGATGGGTATCGTCCCTGAGGAGGGTCGATAGGTGTACAGTGCTAAAATGTTAATTAGTGAATATACTGGGTAGATGGGAAAGTGTATTCGATATAGTGGAGACACGGTACCTGTTGATTACCCAACCCTGGGAGTTTGGGGGTATTTTATCCAGGTTGGTCTTTGAGGGTCAGAATAAAGTTGTTTTTTTTATGGGGCTTTAAGCAACCTGATTTTGCCCTTAAGTAGTACTGTACTTAACATGAATATTTGCTCATCTCTTTTTGAAGCCACAAAAGCACAGTATAAAGGTTAAAGGATGTGCACTCGATATTGAAGAAAACATAGCCTGAAATTTCATGATCAGATAACCAGAATTACTGGATTTTGAAAGCAATAGTGAAAAGTACAGTACCTACAGTATGTACTACTGTACTGTAGGTCAGTCAAATTAATATTCAGTCATGGAAAACCTGCAAAACATAAACAGTTTGTGCATGGGCACAAGGTAAGTATTATAATATAAAACCTTGAATGATTTGACATGGAGGAGGAATCACTCTGCCAGTGGCTTGTCATAAAATTGTAATGTAGCTGCATTAGAGTACAGTATGTGTAATAAACCCAAATTAGCTTGAATGATTACAACTTACAGCACTTACATGATGTCATGACTCATGGCAGTATGAATGTATTTCTGTTGGCCTTGAATATCACTTGAAGGCAGCACTGTTTATAGTGTCAAATTAGTAAACTTGAGAAATAATTTTATACAGTGCAGAATTTTTGTGCAAGAATGCAGAGTGTCTGATCCCATAATGAATTGTATTAAAGGTACCATTAAGAACTTACCTAAGTACGGTAAATCATTCTAGGTGCAGGGTATTTTTTTTTGTATAAAAGAGCATAATTAATAGCTGAATAACAGCCTGATCCTAGATATATGTGCAGTTTTATTGCCATTGTATGAAGTACAGTACCACCATGCTGGTAGTGTGTATGTATAGTCTGTTCTGATCAATGTAGCTTCCGTTTGTTGAACCAAGAGCATTAAATTTATTGTACTGTTGTACAAACTCTACTTATAGCTACTGTAGTCATACTATAGAAGCAGCCATTTTGAAAAGTCTTAACATATAACTACATTGTTCTTGTAACATATATGTAGGACTGACAATAAAAATGGCCAGGGATTGGGAGAAACAGCCCAGGGTCAATAAGAGAGACCGGAGACATGGAGTGAAAAAGAATTCATTCTCATTCTCATCTTTATATACTTAAAGAAAAGGGGGCGAAAAGCAAGGAGGTGATTCACTGACAAATTTGTGTACTGTAGGTCCGACCTGGCTCTCAATACCCCTGAACATACAGTATGAGGTAGGAGTTATATTGTGGAGTTTGGTACTAAATTTACAAGACTTACATCTAATGCTGCACATTGAGATACAATACCTACTGTACTGTTAGAATGGTAAGCCAGGGAAATATTTACCGGTTATCACATCCGGAAAATGCTAAAAATGGGAAACTTGTCATAGAAGCAAAAAGATGTTAAGAACTGTTTGTATACTGTACCTGACACAACATGATATTACTTTTAAACAGACCAAATTCAAGAACCTTCAAAGCTACTGTGTACACAAGATTGGAACACTACAGTAAATAATATACCCAGTAAGCTGTTACTAATGTGTACACAAGATTGGAACACTACTATAAATATAATACCCAGTAAGCTGTAGAAGACTACTGTGTATGTACACAAGATTGGAACACTACAGTAAATAATATACCAAGTTAGCTCTAGAAGACTACTGTGTATGTACACAAGATTGGAACACTACAGTAAATATTGTACCCAGCAGCTGTAGAAGACTACTGTGTACACAAGATTGGAACACTACAGTAAATAATATACCCAGTAAGCTGTTACTATTGTGTACACAAGATTGGAACACTACAGTAAATAATATGTACCCAGTATGCTGTAGAATATTACCAGGCGCGTATCCAGGATTTTCTAACCCGGGGGGCGCGAATTACTATCTAAGCGGAGCGCCACCATCGGTTGGCGCGGAGCGTACAAGAAAATTTCTGGATTTGATACCCCCCAGATCACCGGAAATGACACTTCTCGGGCTTGAAAATGACCAACCAAATGTACACTTTTGCCTGAGAACCAAGTATTTCCCAAAAGTTTTTTTCCATCCATAACCTTTTTGAAGATTGTCACCAGTCACACATCATGTTCGACCTCATTGCATGTCCTATGGATCATTGCTTTTGTAGGCGATTCTACGTCACGGTCCACAATATCCGAAAGCCCCACTTTTCAAGGTTTTAAGCCCATTATTTGTTGAGAATTTGAAAATTCACATTTCTCGTGAATAAAAATCACTTCAAAACATGCCCATAATGTTGCACAAAATTCAATCTATGGACAACCAATAGGGAAAAACCTCCTTGAACCCCTAATAGACAGGTACAAATTGCACAAGTAGAGGAAAGTATGATGAAGAATGTTGGTGATGAAATTTTCTAAAATTCAGACACAGTTAATTTATTGGTGTAGAAATATTGCAACCTCTTATAATGGCTATTATAAAACTTGGTTGAAGGAAATGAAAAATAGCAGATATTTCCGATATCAGGTATATCGAAACCGAACACTACACACATAGGCGTAGGTCCCGTAGGAGGCGGGCTGCAGCCCCCACCCCCCCCCCCGCAACCAATCTTGTTCCTATTTTTTCGGGCACCTACTGAGAGAAAAATAAATAGCAATGAATAGCTTAAAAATGATCTCCTTGGTAATTAAAATAAAGTTGTAAGATTGGCTGACATTACTACTGTAAAAGAGAGTTTGACATAAATGGATCTGTATGCTTTTTCCCCATCTACATAAGACATTTGGTTGTTTACATTAGCATCCGGCGGTATACTGTGTTACTTTCACGGACCGTGCGGTACACGATGCCATGCAATGTAATGACCGATGCTTGATTATATGATATTAATATCGATATGTTGAACGCGCGCTTTGCGCACAAAAAAATTTTGGCTTTTTTTTCAGGCAAGTCGTTACAGCCCCAAATCCAATTGGGCTCCGCCTTCGACTACACACATAGACAGTTTTTGAGGCTGTTCATCGTGGAACAGGCATTTTAATGCTCACTGATATGATGTTATATCTGCTCTTTGCTTTACAAATTCGAACAGGCATGTAGCGAGTAATTGCCAAGGGAGGGGCGAAGCCTGTATGCAAACTATCTAAGCGAAGCGCTACCATGGGTTGGCGCGAAGCGTACAAGAAAAATTTTGGCCGAAAATGCCTCCCAGATCGCTGGAAATGACACTTCCCAGGCCTTGTAAGTTGCACCTAAGCATTGTCTATTTTGAAATTACTAGTGATGTCATAAAGAAAATTTGCTCGGGGGGGGGGGGGCGGTCGCCCCTTCCCGAAATGCGTCATGTTCCCGACGATCCCGTCGAGTTCAAGACCAGCCACAGTTGGTTCCATATATTGTACAATTGTTTAAGGCGTCCATACACACACACGCGTTATGATAGACCATATATAGTATTTATATAGATACATTAGTGAGAGAGGGAAAAAAACGTCAAAAATGGAGTTGTTGGTGTAAGGGGTAGGGTGAGGCGCACACCCCCTCCGTAATCCTTGATCTGTGTATATAACCTGTGTATATAATAGGGATCAGCGCTTAAACTATGACTGTTCCTCTTTCTCTTCCCGAAGTCTTGGCTATCTTCTACTCCCTCCCTTTCTCCTTTTTCTCTCTTTTTTCTTCTTCTTTTCCCTTCCTTTCTCTCCTCCTTTTCTTTTTTCCCCCCTCCTTTTCCCTTTTTTCTTCTCTTTTTTTCTCTCCTCTTTTTCTTACCCGGGGGGCGTGCGCCCCCAACGCCCCCCCTGGATACGCACCTGACTACTGTGTACACAAGACTGGAACACTTCAGTAAATAATATACCCAGTAAGCTGTAGAATACTACTGTGTATGTACAGTACACAAGATTGGAACATTACAGTAAATAATATACCCAGTAAGCTGTAGAATACTACTGTGTACACAAGATTGGAACACTACAGTAAATAATATACCAAGTAAGCTGTAGAGAAGACTACTGTGTACAGTATGTACACAAGATTGGAACACTACAGTAAATAATATACTCAGTAAGCTGTACTGTAGGAATACTACTGTGTTAACAAGATTGTAACACTTCAGTAAATATAATCCCCAGTAAGCAGTAGCAGACTACAGCCTTATCAAACAATTTGGTTCGTTCTGACACACGTTTTGTTAGTCTCTAGATCAGGTGTATAACAGAGCCCTACCCCCCCCCCCCCTTCCTCCAACAAATTCCCATCTGAACATTTCCCAAGTGAACTGTCATGATTTAACTGAGATACAGTATATCTGTTTCCTTACAATCCTTCACAACTACAGTGAGTTTTACCATCATAAAGTAAAGCATTGTACGCACATTGGAAGGATTTAGAGTGTTATGCAATGGTTTGTTTATAATAAGTTCCTACTACAGACCATCTAGCTTCCATGCATGATGTAGTACTGACCATGTAGTACCATGTACTGGTCTACACTTCGCTCATTTTACAGTTCATATTGTTTTGTTCATAATTCTGCTCCAGCTAGTGAAAATTTGATAACATTTTCAGGAAGTTATATTAGGGTGAATGAAACCAGAGCTTTTTTGCTAAGGGTTGCATGTACATGTGGTGTCAGCATGATAATGCACCATTCCTTTCTGCAGGATTCATACATTTATAATCTAAGGCAAAATAATTAAAGTGAAACTTCATTGTTAACTGATAAATGTTAAAATTTGAGTCGTGAGTGATGATGTAATGGTGTGATGATGTAATGGAGTGATGATGTAATGGTGTGATGAAGTGATGGTGTAATGGTGTGATGATGTTATGGTGTGATGAAGTGATGGTGTGACATTTCTATTTCGGCTCTTGTAAACTACTGTACAGTACATGGATGTATAATGAGGCCTGCATTTGATGTGTCTTACTACTTAAAGGGTGTGAAGACTCGCGCACAAAGAAACGTCTCATGCCGGTAATCTGACTTAGTTACGAATGAGGTGTAACAGAAGTGTTAGACACCACCATCGATCCCAGAAAATACACACACAGCTTGCTACCGTCGGTAATTAGACACTAGTGTTCAGTCAATACATGCAGCTACGGTCAATACCCACAACACAGTGTACATGGCAGCAATGGACATCTCAGGTCTAGATAAAAGATAACAAGGTATCATGTTTCATTAATGTCTGCATTTTGTAGTGAAAAAACGTCATTTGCAAGCAACGGAAAGTTAACTTTTTCAGAGCGTGGCACACGGTTTGGGGCGAGTCTTCAATGCGTTTAAACACATTTGTTTAGCTCTCTGTTACCTGTGATTATAAAGTATATGATATTATGTCTTTAACTGATGTATGGTGTTTATCCAGACACCAAACCGTCACAAAGAGAACTCCAAAGTTATGCAATGAGTTTTGTGTTGGACTTTTTGGTATTTATTTTAATTTGTTTATTGCAAACGTTTGGTAAAGAAACTGGAGATGGTTGATACCTAATGTTTCCATTAGACTGTTCATTGGTTAAAACTGTATATCTGTTTCTTTTTTTCTTTACAACACTGAATGTTTTACACAAGGATTTCCACTGCAGTGCAGCTGTTTTTCTGTGTGCACATTGAAACCTTGATATGACATAGTTAGCTAGATCCAAACAATAAAAAGTGGAACTTGAATTTAATTTTCTGAATTAATTATTAATTTTTGATAAACAAGTTTCCAAATAGAGAGATGCCTTCTCTTGCAGTTCTTCTATCCATGAGAATTTTGACAGCAGGTGCATTGCACAAGGGTTTGTTTAGCTTTTAACTTCAGTGTCCCATATCTCTGACGAAAGTACTTTATGAACATGCACATGTAAATGTATCGTAAAATACTGTACCATTGTATTTTAATTTTTCAATGTTTTGAGCTAATCTTTTTGCCTCGCATTTATATTGCACAAGAGTTACTAATAATGCAGGAAATACTTGTCAATAAAATGGTAATAAGAAGTAAAAAACTGGGAAGAAAAGCAAAATAGCATTAAATGTAAATCTCCAAGAATCTATCAAACTTTCATTTAGTTCAAAATTTCAAAGCAAAGTAACAATAGTAAAAAAACTGAGAAAAATCTGAGTTATAATGTAACTTTGTAACTTTAATAGCTGAAACAGATTTTTTATATGTTTATCATGTAATATACACCATGTAACACAATACTGTACAGTAGGTTGAATTTGAGCCTGTCTTTACTATATATAACCTTAACAAAAAGTCTACTGTGTAACAGATTATTTCAAATTAATAAATGAAACCATACTACTACAGTAGATATCCTTAAACGTACTAAGAAATGATTTATAATTCCTAAGTACACTGCAATACCCCAACCCAAACCTTGACATTATTGGGCAGGGACAAAGGGACCTAACACAGAGAAGATTTGTACTTGTGAACTGTTAAATTTATAACTTACTTGACACTCTGTTACCTGTCTCCTTTACCTATGCACACTTATCTACACTAGCCTATTAACTGGTAAAATTCTTGCACTGCACCCCCAATGACCCTATCTAAGGTCACTTACTCCTTCCCAATCTCCTTTACCTACACACACCTATCTACCCTAGCCTATTAACTGGTAAAATTCTTGCACTGCACCCCCAATGACTCTATCTAAGGTCACTTACTCCTTCCAAATCTCCTTTACCTACACACACCTATCTACCCTAGCCTATTAACTGGTAAAATTCTTGCACTGCACCCCCAATGACCCTATCTAAGGTCACTTACTCCTTCCAAATCTCCTTTACCTACACACACCTATCTACAGTACCCTAGCCTATTAACTGGTAAAATTCTTGCACTGCACCCCTAATGACCCTATCTAAGGTCACTTACTCCTTCCAAATCTCCTTTACCTACACACACCTATCTACCCTAGCCTATTAACTGGTAACATTCTTGCACTGCACCCCCAATGACCCTATCTAAAGGTCACTTACTCCTCCTTCCAAATCTCCATTACCTACACCCACCTATCTACCCTAGCCTATTAACTGGTGACATTCTTGCACTGCACCCCCAATGACCCTGTCTGAAGGTCACTTACTCCTCCTTCCAAACCTACCAGTCTGAAAATGTATCACACATGTTTATGTTGGGATTTTCAACCTTAATTATATTGGCAACAGCTCATACATTGTACAGTGTATTAGCTGAGTCAGACAGTTTAATTTGCTTACATAATTCTTCATGAATGTTTTATTCCTGATTCAGCAAGTACTGTACATTAATATTTGCAATGAAGTGATTCTTCCTCGCTGCTTAGTCCTGACATTTTCAGCTTCCTGTTTCTATGTTTTGAATGAGCTTATATGAATATCGAAGAAGGTTCTTCACTGTAGTTACCAAGGGAAGTCGAGAAAATCTGCTTTTAACAACTACAGTAGTACTTTCTTGAGGTAGCTGAGGATATTTCAGTTTGTGATCTCAGAGATTCTAGGAAATTCAAACAAAAGTATTACTACTGTAGTTGCTATGAAGTTGTGAAATACAATCTGTAATGTTACTCTTGACAAATTTCAAGTGTTCCTGAAGGCAATAGACAGTGTGTAAAGTGCTCATTCATCATGTACACAAGAAGAAGGATAAGATATATGACTGCTAATGTTAACAATGAGGGCAGTTTTAAAAGCAAACGTTTAATCCTATATGTGACAGTGAAATACTGTACTACTCTGTATTGCCAAAACTAGCAAACTTGTGTCCTGTATCTAGTACAGAGGTATTGTTTGGACAATCACAGTATTAAATTATTAATGGTACGGAATTGCTCCACTTCCTTAAGTGTATTTGAGATACATATGTATTCGAAACATTGTGACTGACAGCTCAACCTATCCTCAAGTTGGCCAACACCCGAACATTTTCTTCATTTTTATTTCCTTCGCTGTGTTGTCATGAGCCAAGTGATAATCGAGGGTTCCCTTATGAGAGCTGATTTTATGAGGTAAACACAATCGGTGTCCAAACAGTCTGATCACCTTCCCATTCCGTAAATGCAACTGTACGTTTTAAAAGAAGACTCAATGAACAGGGAATAAACTTAGTGAACATTCATATTTTTGAAGGCTCTGACCTTTTCCTAAAGATTATTCAGTACTAAGATTCCTGTTAACAAAAGATGCATATCTTTTGTCTTGCACCATTACAGCAATTTGACCGTTTTTCATCGCAGTTTTGCGATGGGATAATAATTGGATAAATTTTTCCCTGAATGAATATTTGATTTACTTTGACCTTCGCTATTTTGTTTTCATTCACAGGACGATACAGGTGCCTATCTCATAGACAGAGACCCAACATACTTTGGACCTGTCCTCAACTATCTACGTCACGGAAAGTTAGTCATCAATAAAGATTTAGTCGAAGAAGGTGGGTTTCAGTTTAGCACACCTGTTCTCTTTCTTCCTGTGTGTGTTTATGTGCGTAATTCGAGATGTTTACAGGTTCATCTTGCCATGGAGACAAATGACAAGTGATCCCTTCAAGTAATCAACAGTATCTCGGTGATCTGTACAAGAGATTCTGAAGGATACTGAAGCTCATAGGTGTTTTATTAACTACATGTGCAGTACCTATGCTTAACAAAAGTTCCGTTAGGGTTAGGACCTTATAGCATTGTTAGCTCCCATTACAGCAATGCAAGTATTGTTAGCCCAACTTGTGATGTTTCATTTCAATGACAGAAAAATGTAAAAAGTTGAACATTGTCAATTCACAATTGTACGGACTATCTGAATAGAATTGCTATTGTAAAAAGTTCATCTGGATGTCGATACCAACCAGTAGTGAAAATATCTCAATGTGAGATTAGCTAGAGTGTGCTGGCATCAGTAACAGCTGACCTAGCTGTATCCATCCTTACGTATGGTGCTAGTCCTCCAGAAACTGGTGGTGGTATCTCATGATGACTCTGCCCTTTAACATGAACAAGGTTTAGAACTCGCTACCTGCTTTTACTCAGGACTGCCCCCTTGACATGCCTGTGTCTACCAGGGACAAAGTGTCCTCAAGCTCCAGTTTCCTTTAAAGTGGAACGATAGTGACAGAAAAAAAATCTCTCATTTTCATATATAATGTAGTTCATATGTTACCAAGCAACCCATTTTTTTAATTTTCCAAATAGCACACCGGAAAGTTATAAAAAAGGGAATTATAACGTGGTTTTTTCGTCTCCGTAATTTAGGAATTTGCAAACACTGAAACGACCTTGAACAGCCCTCAGGTCAGTGAATGACGTCACTGTGATGATCTTTTCTGTTGTGAACTGTTCAGTACGGTGCTGTGCGTGCATTTCGTGTCAGCATAACTGTTATTTTCCGGCGTAATGTTCAAGTCATAAATAGATAATGAATATCATGGTGTTTCTTGATTTCTTCACCACGTGTTTACAAGTTTGTTTTTACGAAATTTGCGGCGATTTCGCAACGATTTCCCAATATCTGAAGAGGTAACTCGCAAGCTGACCCAAAGTAACGTTAATCTCAAGATCACGTTTTTGGCGGGTTTTATACAGAGTGATGTATGAATGTGCTCACTTACCAGTCAAACTGGCACAATAACAATAGTGATGATAGTCTCACGCCTAAACGTAGATTAGTATAACATCCGAAAGAAAATCCAAAGTTCTAAACAAAGTAGATTCGCTTGTATGCACTAGGCCTACTGTAAAACATAAACGTTCCTTGTTCCGTGCGTCATTAAATCCAACAGAAAGGTTTCATTGAGCTTGAAATACAACCGCATTTGAACTCAATCGAGTAGTTAGTCTAGCTCGAAAAATTTTCTCACTACATGCAATGCCTTTTGCGTTTATTCACATGCATGCCTCGTGGTTTGGGCTTAGGAGGAATCGTAATCTAGCCCAACTTCACGTAGGTCCGCAAACGGTACTTTCACACTGTGCAAACATAAGTGACAGTGTGCGCTACCGTAAGTAATACTTACACAATGTTTTGTTTCGCTCGAGCATACACATATTTCCTATTCGTATTACATTTAAAGTGGTTTGGAGGGTATGAACACATCTCTGCCCAAAAAAAGTGCCTAAGCGACGTCCATGCCCCAATTGAAATTTGCACGTTATTCTCTCCTCACATAGTCATTAGGTTGTTCACGTCTGACATGTCTTCCAATTCCAACACCTACTGTTGCATTTATCGGGATATATATAAATAATGCGGCATAAAAGCATCAATCTTTCAAACTTTTTTTACTTTAGTGACCTTGCCACACGCAAATTTCAATTTGGCCCGAGATGGCTCTATGACCGATTATTCCGTAATTTACACTGGGGCAGTCAGCTTCACTTAAACGACAAGAAAAAGCAGGAACAATAACACCTTTGTTTCAAGCAGTGTATCAAATCTCCTCTCTTCCCTTTCAATGTTACGTTTACGTTTAAGTTAAAAAAAATCGATGAGGGGCTATCGTATCCAGAGTTTCCGATATCTCTCTCCACTTTTTCCGCTTGGAAAATTGAAAAAACTTATTGTAGAGTCCACATTCGTTCTGTTGCATCCCCCTACAACGCAATTTCTTGGCATTTTGCTAGTGGTTTAAGTTGTTTGTCGAGTCCAATATAGAGTAGGTTGCAACTAAACTTACGCACTAAGTGCACACTGCTGAAGTACACTTCACTTTGTTATCATCAAAATGACGTCACATGTCACTGTAGATCACGTGATCATCAAATCGCTTTTCGCGAAAAGCCCAATTTTTGTTTAAAAAATCAACGAGTTTAGGAATTTTTTTAAGGCCTTTCCCAACATCGGATTGACTTGAATTTTCACATGTGTAATATGGAAACCAACTAGAATACTCTTGAATAAAATCGTATTTTTTCGTCGATGCTGAAAAATCACTATCGTTCATCTTTAATGTCAGATCGCTCATCCTACAAGGTTTTCAATGGTTGTTACTGGTGGCATCCATCAGTAGTTCTGCACCCTGCTGTTTGGACCTCGCCCTGCTATTGGTTCCGTGGGACCCAATTTTGTTTCCTTTGAGCACTTTAGTCTTCCCATTTACAGGAGCCTTACCCTTCACTTTAAACTTACCTGTATCTCTCCTGGAATCCACCAGAAAGCATGCAGTGTGGTTTTCTGAAGGGAGTTGTTGGCTTTGAAATAAGCATACTGTACAGTAGCTTCCTGTAACTCTTCTGCCATAGGATTGGGAAGCTGGTCAAGCAGTTCAGGCTGCAATCTAGTGTACACAGGCCTCTGAGCCAGGATTCCATCTCCTCAACACTTCAACAGGATGAATCCACACAGATCAGGCAGGCGAACCTACTCATTAATACATGCATTTATACAACAAACATCAACATTGCAATGTTAGATCTGAGGACTGTCCTGGGATCATTTTAGCCGTCACCTTACCTGTCTCCTCGCACAGCTAACTGTACTCTTACCTTAACTTGTATCACTGGCACTTGAACATCCTGCTGGACCACCTGCTCAATGAACAAAATGGCAGGGTGACTCCATACTGTAAGTTGAGGGGTGAGGCAGGGTACATCTAAAAGCAGCACACAAGAGTATTTTGTTGAGCAAGTTGTACAAGCACCTTTGGTACATGCTAAAATCAACTAAGAAATATGAGCTGTACTAATACAACCAATTTCATATTGGGAATCATACTCTAGAAGCAAAGAAGAGAGTTCCACAGCTTGCATATAACAATGACAATGCACAAAAATGCAGGATTATGAAGAAGTGATTACATGTTGTGTGAAGAATATTTGCAGAAAAATGCCATCCCGTATCTAAGGGGGTTGGGTTTGAAGAAGTAATGGGCTTTTTACATCACATGTTGTGTGAAGAACATCCCTACTGCATCTACAGTAAGGGGGTTGGTTTGGAAAAAGTAATGTGTCTTCTACAGTAAGTCCTGTACTTTGTAACCTCTCACTAATGACACAGGAAAGAATTGCTGTCATTGGAAATGCAATAATTTAATGTTGGGAGTAATGAATGCAAAGTATTGAACAGCTGTTGCAGTAAATCTATAGATGAATATGATCATGAAAACCAGTATGTTACTGTACTGTATAGCGCTGTATTAATTCTTATTGGTCAGCCTCATTTGGCCACCCCCTCTAACAACGCCCTAACTCTCCCTGTTATCATAGCAAGTAAACATTTCAAACTTGTCTTAGTCACTGTTGTCTCATCTTCTCCGTCAAACTCTGCGGTAACGGGTTACTGCTTCTGGTGTCAAAGACTTCTCTCCATCTTATCAATTGCAGTTTCCGTGGGCTATTTTTAGAACAGTCACGTTAATGAAGGAGGCATATCCACCTTTGTTTACATAAAAGAAGGATTCTGGCAGCTCTATATGAACATATGCTATGTCAGACTAACAGTATCTACATGACTTGTCTGTATGTCTGTGGCCCGTATTAATGTACTTTACAATTACATTTATATTAAGTATTGTTTTAAATCATATACCAGGCAAACTGACCTAACAGAAATCTGTGTATATGTTATAGTAATGTGCCCAGTACAAAACAGAAACAATTTTAATTGAAAAAGTGAAATATCTTCAATTTGTGAACATTTGTTGAACATTTTAAACTTTCTTAAGATTCATGAAATGTGTATGTACAGGACGTTTTAATGTAATCTGTGAGAATTATAAAAAAATTGTTAACAAATGTTATATATCCTGTTCTGTACAAGAATGTTACTCATCCTGTTCTGTACAAGAATGTTACATGTATCCTGTACTGTACAAGAATTTCATATATCCTGTACTGTGCAGTACCTCCAGTGTGATAGTTTATTTACACCTTCCTGAATATGTACAGCATGGGCATAACTCAACACAAAACACTTACAGTAGTACGTGTGATAGCGTTCAAACTGATCCTATTTCTTACTTTGTCCATCGAAGCAAACCTTACTGTACATCTCTATTTCATTGGTTATATGTCACAGATGCATGATTAGTAATTATTTCTTCATTTTCTATTTTATTTTTCCCTTTTAATTGTGTTCGGTCAGGTGTATTAGAGGAAGCTGAATTCTATAACGTCACACCACTGATAAGAATGATCAAGGAGAAGATACGAGAACGAGATGCAGGAAATCCACCGGTACAGTATGATTTCTCTCTAGGCAGGGGGTGAGGAGGGGGGGGGACACTGCAAGATATCACTTTTGTAATAAGTAGTTTGTTTCTTTAATGTTTCACAAAAACTGGAGGAAAAAAATGGCCTTCTTTTTAGTAATTCTGAGGTATTTTAAGTTGGGAATTGGTTAACACTGCTCAACTGTTCTGTAAAACTAATATTGGAGGACCTTTGTTTCAACTGTGTTGTCCTTATCGTAGACTCGTAGAGTATAAGTTTTCTTACAAACAATAAGATAATTCTAAAGTGGACTTTTCCTGTCAATAAAGGTGTTCTAACTAACACCAAAAATAATGAACCTCCCTTTCACAATCTTGAAAAAGCACCAGTATGATTGGGCTATGATAAGTTCTTTTAATGTTGTTCCTGCTTCTGTGTTCACGTGTACCTGGAATATACTGTACAGTATTACCATCGGTCTAATCTTAGAATATGTATAGCATATCTCAATCATATATATGTAAATTGGCAAATCTAATGTCAGTCTTTAAAGCTTTAAAACTTGTACTTAATTTGACAAAATACCAACTGTACCAAAACTGTAGATTTTTGTAATTCACTATTTACATTATAAGCCCTTTGTGACAACAAACACAGCGATGCTCATGCAAGCGTTGTAGTGTCTGTAATCATCTAGCAAATATACCAGAATGGGATAATGGTCAGTTAATGTCATTCACTTTTGTCTGTCTATACAAACTGTGCAGTTTGCAATAATCATTTCTGTGGCCTTGTCTATAATTCTTGATTGGTTTTTGCTGGTAAGCAAGGTTTTATTGAAAAAATTTCTCGAGAAACTATTGGTATGATGGAAGGAATCAATGTTTCTGTGGAGCACGAGAGAGTTTAAGTATATTAATTTTACTCTGCATTTGTTACACATGTATATACAGTAGAAATAACAGTTTCGAATCAGTGTGTCTAGATCTTTGATATAGCCACACAATGAAGGATTGAAAGTGGGCACAAGGATGTTGGAGTTACGCCTACAGTATACTTTAGAGCAATTCACAGTTAAGCAATGACGTAGGGATGTTTAAATTGCTGATCAAACTCAAAGCAACGAAAGTTTCAAACAAGGCCAAAAATATTTTTTATATGTTTCTGTAAAGACAGCCAAAACAGCTTAATTTGTTCACAGCTCAGCAGGAGTATTTCAGATTATTAACCTTCACAATTTTGCCTAAGGTTTACAAAAAGGCACGTTTTTCAACATTTGCACACCACCAGAAAAATAGTCTTCTGAAAGTTCAGGTTCCCAACACTGATCCTCTTTAAATTGTCAGCTATAGTAGATTAAAAAAACAAAAAACAGTATGTCTATGAGATGATCTGTAAACTAGAGAGTTATAGTCTCTTCATTATTTTGTTTACTTTTGTAAAAAGGAAAAAAAACTGAGCCACATCTTACTTTGCTTCTTGAAAGGTGTTTGATAACCAGAATATGTTTGTTTAATTACTTATTTGGTATCATACCATCTTTGTGATTATAATGTTCCTTTCACCCTAAAAATAGAACACAATATCAGTTTAAGCAAAGGACTCTTCTCTAGAGTTAGTTTTAATTACCACAACGCCCATCACTATGGACTTGCCATTAAAGGCCTTCATTCACTATGTAACCTTTTATATAGATCTGGGATAAAGTCGTGCAGGGAATAATAATTGATTGTTCAAGCTTTCTGCTGCAGTTTTCTGGTTCATGTACAAACTTGTACTGGTTCAAAGCTACAGTAGCCTTGTTGAGTGAGTGTTGGAGTTTACACTTAGAGTATACCACATACTTGAAGCCTATTTTGGTAGGCCTATATGTAACTAACTTTATGATAACTGAACAGCTGAACATTTTTATTTACCACAGCATAATAAAAACTTACAGGCCTCCAAATTTGGGCTATTTACTTGCTAAATGCAAGTGGATTTTTGCCATTTGCCAGTAGAACAAGAAAAGTCATAATTGTCAATTTTCTGCCAGTAGACATGAAGAACATTTAAATCACATTGTACAGTAAGTCAGTGGACAATTGTCAGTCAAAGACTACTGTACCTAGGCATGATTTCTGTAGCTAACATAAGCCATGAATTTATGCGTGTTACCAGCAAATGTTATTGGGCTACTCTCAAAAGCCTGTACATTTAGTAACTGATGCATGTTCTAATTTAGGAAAATGCCAGTGATTTTAGTCAGTAGATTTTGTTAGCACAGGCATATTTGAGCAGGTACAGTAGCTAAAGGGGTGAAATTCTATGCCATTTAACAGTTTCAGTAATAGTAACGCTACAGTAATACATAGTAATAGTAACGAGCAATACAGCATAGAAATAGAAACAATACAGTAATGCATAGTAATGGTAACAACACAGTACTGTTTACTATTACTTGCACAACTACATTACTGTATAGTTTTACATACTTAGTTATCAAATCACTCCTCAATAGTGTGTGTAATACTGTATACTGTACATCACTGATGTGTCCATTACCCTACCAGCATCTTACTGTGAATTTATTTAGCACAGTCAGCAGCTTCTTTGTCAGCCCTATGGCCAGGTTTAAAGGTCAAGTAATCAGAATATTAACAAATTTATCAAAAGGAACTGAGGACCACTGGGAGGTGGGGGGGGGGGGGGGGTAAGGGTTGTATTTAACTCTAGATATAAAGACTGTTTAAGCATCTGCATCATTTCCAAAATATTGTAAACCCAAATCTTTCATTAATGGCAATAACGTTCATTTGTTTAAACAATCTAGGAAGTTGTCCTAGTTAGACCATTTGCAATTTATATTCTGTGATGAGTAATACTGGATGGGCTTGGTGAAGTTAATGACACTGGTTGACGAATGAAAAATAAAAATTTTAAAAAACTGCAACTTGACTAAGATTAAGATGTCAACATCATCATCATCATCATCATCATTATCATAAATATTAATTTATCTGACTTTGTTTTCTCTTTTCCTCTGGACAGGCTCCAAGAAAACATGTCTATCGTGTAATCCAGTCTCAAGAAGGGGAACTCACACAGATGATTTCAACGATGTCAGACGGCTGGAGGTTTGAGCAGGTGATTGGTCATCATAATCATCGTAATCAGTCAATGTTGGTAGCCGGCATGTAGCTAGAAATTTGTCCCGTATAACTTGAAAGCAAGTTTAATTCAGCTGGTTATTGGCACAGGAGCCATGTTCATCTCTGTATGCCTTGATAAGGCAATGTCCAGTTTATTAGCAGTGACAATTTCCAATGAATTTCTCGTTTTGGGATTCAAGTGCCCTGGCATAACGGGAAACGTTACAATAATCAACTTATACAGGACCAGTAGGTCAAACTCCCAGAGTTATTTCCCAGAGGACGTTACTTTGAACCAGGTTTGAAGGCCATAGTATTACTGTTGTAGATATTACAGAAATATGTAAATCAATTTGTCTAATATTCAATGTTCTGTTATTTCAGAGGACTGATTACTGATGAGTAATGTGAGACATAGAAGTGTTTATTAATCTACTTTAGTGTGCATAATTATGAAATCTGTACTATATCGTAGAAGTGAAGAATTGCTTCACCAGATCACATCTCTGTCTCATAACAGTTGCAGTCTCACTGTACCAAGTTTGGTTACTTGTTTCCTAGATGGTTGTCAATATGTCTAACTCTTCGCTATGTGGCATACTGTCATTGCATGTTTAGGAGACCCAGACTACTGATGTCAACAAAATGTATTGCACATGGTCCCATTGGCACTGTGTGAAGTAGTAATAGTAATAGTAGTAATATATTCCATAGGAAGGAAATATCTACTGGAAAAATAAATTGAACCATATATATTAGACTTAAACTGTTAATCAATCTTGAAGATTTACGACTATAGGTGACATTGCTGCTTTTGTTTTGATGTTTTTTTTAACTTATATTTAGGGTTTTTCAGAAACTTCAATTTTTAGCAAAAGATGCCAGAAATATGTCTGAAAATGATACTCCCTATGACAGAAATGACCTAATCTCACAACAGTGTCTTTACGATATACATTCAGCATGTCATTGTCACTAATTTTGTTTCAATTTTGTTTTCAGTTGGTCAGTATTGGTTCATCCTATAACTATGGGGAAGAGAACCAGTCAGAATTTCTATGCGTAGTCTCAAAGGAAATAAGTAATAGCTCTGGCCCGACGGCGAGACCAGAATCCACCGACAGAGCTAAAGTAAGTACTGCCCTCTACATTGTTGATAAACTAATACTGCCCTCTAAATTTCATTTCATTTATTTTTCCATTTCCTCACAATGTTTATATAATAATAGGACTGTGAAGACAATACCATGCAAAGAAAATAATAAGTAATAAATCATATAAAAGAAAAATAGTGGAAATTACGGAGAGAAAATGGTGGAAGGGCTTGGAAGCCGTAGCTTGTACAAGAAGCCCACCAAAAATAAAGATAACAAGTATAAAGTATATGGGCATGATAATAAATAATAAGTAATAAATCATATAAAAGAAAAATAGTGGAAATTACGGAGAGAAA
The DNA here is from genome assembly GCF_037975245.1 of Apostichopus japonicus. Classification (NCBI taxonomy): domain Eukaryota; kingdom Metazoa; phylum Echinodermata; class Holothuroidea; order Aspidochirotida; family Stichopodidae; genus Apostichopus; species Apostichopus japonicus. Next base: position 1,867,046 of record NC_092579.1, read on the forward strand.
ATGGTGGAAGGGCTTGGAAGCCGTAGCTTGTACAAGAAGCCCCCCAAAAATAAAGATAACAAGTATAAAGTATATGGGCATGATAATAAAGCCCCTTACAAAGAAGACCTATACCCCCACCCCCTAAATTAAACAAAAAAGGCATTTTGATAATGTGGGAAATACTTAAAGTCAGAGACAAATGTAGATCTATAGATGTTGATACTTGGATAAAAGATGATTTTTCAACTTGAATGAAAATGAATTAAGGTACTTAATATTTCTTAATGTATGACTTAGGCTATTCCAGAAATTAACACCATAACAGACGATGGAACGTTTAAAGACATCGGTATTTATGGGCAATGAAAATAAATGTCCAGAGGATCTGGTGTAGTAGTTATGTATATTATAATTGAAATTAAAGTAATCATTAAAATTGACTGGTAATTTATTATTAATAGACTTAAAAATAAAAACTGCACAATGGTATCTATGTAAATCAAAAATATCTAGTAAGTTCAGTGAGCTGAATAGTGGTGGGGTATGTGCTAAGAAATCAGACTGTGTAATAACACGGACAGCCTTCTTTTGTAATAAAGGCAATTGCTTTAGGTGGGTAGAATAGGCATTACGCCAAACAATATTACAATAATTAAGATGAGGTAGTATGTGAGTATTATACAAGTTCTGGAGAATATACATTGGAACAAAGTCTTTGATTTTATTAAGGACTCCAACAGTTTTTGAGATGGTAGTTTTAATCTTGGAGATGTGAGAAGACCACTTTAGAGCAGGATCAATAAATAAACCTAGAAATTTTATAACCTCAACACGCTTTAACTGTGAGTTGCCAATAAATATATATATGTTCTTGATTTTTTTGTGGTTTGGGTGAAAAATCATAAAGTGGGTTTTGTTTATATTCAAAGATAATTTATTTACTTGACACCAAGTAGAGACTTTAGCTAATTCAAAATTTATGATAGATGCAGCATGATTTATATCTTTGTGTTTATATAGTATACTGGTGTCATCTGGGAAAAGTGTAAAATACAAGGTGTTTGAACAATTTATAATATCATTTATATACAAGGAGAAAAGCAGTGGACCTAAAATTGACCCTTGTGGTACAGTACTCCACATGTAATTTTACTGAAATTAGAATAATGATTATCAATATGTACACATTGGCATCTGCCAGATAGATAATTAACAAACCAGTTAAATGCAACCCCTCTTATACCATAATGATACAATTTGTTGAAGAGAATTCCATGATTGACAGTATCAAAGGCTTTAGATATCTAAAAATACACCCAAAGAATATTCCTTATTGTTAAAGCCATTATTGATATATTGTGATACATCCAAAGCTGCCATATCTGTAGAACGCCCCTTACGAAATCCAAATTGTCTATCAGTAATAATGTTTTTCTTGTCTAAAAAATGTACAGTACGGTTATATATTATACGTTCTAAAGTTTAGATAAAGATGAAAGAACTGAGATGGGCCTGTAATTGTTAATAGATAGCTTATCACCACTTTTGAAAATTGAAAAAAAAGAGTAACTTTAGCTTCTTTAGTACGAGTGGGAACAACACCTGTAGATATTGATAAATTAAAAATATATGTAATAGGGGCAGCTATAATAAAACGATTTTCGTGGAGAAACTGAACAGAAATATTATCAAGACCACAAGAGCCTTTTTTCAATTGCATTATTAAATTGATAATTTCAGAGGAGTTGGTTGGTGAGAGAAATAGAGATGATGGGGTACTATCAGTAAGAAAATCTGTTAATTTTGAGAAGTGGGAATAGAACTTGCAAGGTTGTTACCTATATTAGCAAAAAAGTCATTAAAGTTCTCGGCCATGTCAAATTTATTTGTAATTAACAAATCATTATCTTTAATTTCATCAATTGGAGTATTGATTGAAGTACGACCAAGAATTTTATTAATCGTATACCATGTTTTCTTTAAATTATTTTTATTGTCTTTGAAACAGTTTTCATAATACATCTTCTTGGCTAATCTGATAATTTTTGTCAGTTTATTTTTATAAAGAGTATATTTACTTTTATTGGTACTGGAAGGATTAAGAAGGTACTTTTTATATAATTTATTCTTTTTTGAAATTGAAGTTAAAATACTTGATGTTATCCAATGTGAGCGAATAGTATTGGATTTTCTTTTAAATTGCTTAACTACACAGTGCTTAGAAATTATATTGTTAATATTATCGACAAAAACGTTATATGCAGTATTAACATCTCGGAGATTGTATAATAGGTTCCAATCAAAAGAAGAAAGTTCTAAATTGATATTACGTAAAGAATCTTTACTGGTCCTCCTTATGGTAAAAAAAGTTATTGGAGCATGGTAATGAGTGAGCCTTAAAATCCCTACAACAATAAACAGGCAAGTGGTCACTTATGTCTGATAATAGAATCCCCGAGCTTAAGTTAACAAAAGTATCATTACAAAAGATGTTGTCAATGAGTGAGGCTGATTGTGGAGTAATTCTAGTTGGTTTTGAAATAAGTGGAAAGTAAGAATGGGAATACATTAGATCTAAGAAATTGGATACATTAGAATCATGATCACTTTTTAACAAGTCAATATTAAAATCACCACAGATATAGCAAGTCTTACTGACAACACTTAAATTAATCATTAGACTTGACAGTTCATCATTAAAATTGGATATTGGAATGTCTGGGGGCTTATAAATAACTCCTATAGAAAGAGATTTGTTGTCAAATTTTACATCAATAAATAAAGATTCAAATAATAAAGGGTTGGACATCAAATCATTTCTAACAGTAAAAGATGCTGAATCATGGACATAAAAACCAACACCACCACCCCGTTTAGTATCCCTGTCCCTATGCGTAAAAGTATAATCTGGGATTTGAATAAAATCAAGATTAGTATCGGAATGCAACCAGGTCTCTGTAATAGCTATAACTGTAAATTTAAATGATGAAGATGCTAAGAAATCGTGAATAGTATCATAATTACGCATTAAGCAACGGGCATTAAGGTGAATAATAGAAAAGGTGCTTTGTGAAAAATTGTGTAGATTATGTAAATCACTTTACATCAGAATATAAAGAGGAATCAAAATTAGATGAATAATTATCAACCTGATCATCATCTTCATTGGAGATTAAATCACACTCAGAAAAAATATGGTTCAGAAGAGTAGGATTTCCCAAAGTTGTAGAAATATCATTGGAAATGTTCGAGTCCAAAGTGTTAATTGGATTCATTAGGTCCTAGTGTCCTCGAAATAAAGAAAATACAAATTGCTTCTTGAACTACAAATTATTCAAGTCATTCAATCCATTTATTCGTTTCTTCAGTTCAACTCCATCTGGAGATTTTGTTAAGGCAAAAATCCGTCCATCTATGGTCCAGGCGGATGAGAAACGGAGATGGTCTTTAACCGTCTGTAAGAGTGCCTTGTTTCTGGCAGTCAGGTCCTCCTGGATGCCGATGCCCGATGATTTCAGTTTGCGTCTTGCTCTTAGCACACGTGACTTTATGTTATAGTTGGTGAATTTCATTATGATTGATCATGATCCTTTTCCGTTGGGTTTTCCAATACGATGGCTCCTATCGATGTCGGACAGTTTGAGATCAACACCAAGTTTTTCCTCGGCAAGTTTTGTAATAATTTGATCGGTATTTTCGCCTGTACTCTCTGGAATACCGAAAATGCGAATACAGTTGCGGCGAGAATATTGCTCCATTAAATTGAGTTCACATTTGTATTGATCTAAGTCACTTGTTAATTTCTCGTTTTCCTTGGCTAATGCAGCTAATTCTTTGTTGCTTTTGTCCATTTGGAATTCAAGATCCAGGATCCGACCTACATGGAGGTCAATGACATGAGATATTTTGTCAAGGGATTCTTTAAGTGCTTCTTTAAGTGCAGACTGGATAACGACTTTCAGATCATTGCTTTCAAGTAGGGCGGATAAAATGGAAGAGATCAATTCTTCCTGTTTTCTAGTTGAAACTCCTTTTGTGTCTTTGGTGTCTGGCATCATGGATTTGGTCGCTCAACAAGAGACAGAAGGCAACTTGTAGAGACTCGTATTTAACTGGAGTTGTAGTACCAAAAAAAAAAATCTTTGAAGTGCCTGTGTTGTTTGCTTTGCACTATAAAGAAACTTCATACAGTGATTTGCAACAGAGCCATTGCTATCAATCCAGGGTAAACATGCGGTTAGATGTCTGCACTCAGTCAGTGGTACTATAGTGTAGGCTAATCCTAATGCAAATATATACTAGTCAGTCGATCACAGAAGTTCAAATTTCCATAATAGTAAATCAACCAAAAATAATCAAAAATCAATCAAACCAAAATAGTAAAATTGTTGATAAACTAATACTGCCCTCTAAATTGTTGATAAACTAATACTGCCCTCTAAATTGTTGATAAACTAATACTGCCCTCTAAATTGTTGATAAACTAATACTGCCCACTGCAGTACAACACCGACCTCCTTTTTGTCTGTACAACTCTTGTTCTAGCTACAGTTGTGATACAATTCTGCTATGTACATCGTTGGCATTTCTATTCCTTGTCAAATTTAGAAGGATCTATGTGATGTGATGTGTGTGTGTATGAATGTATGTATGTGATGGCCCTGGCTTGTAAACACAACTTTAAAAGTACATGATTAAAGTAACTTCATAATTGATATGTCAATTCATCTTAGTGAGTGGTAGAGACCTGCTGTTTTCCATAGAATTTAAACTTAATCTGTGATCGTGATGGGTCCAAAAACACAATGAGTCCCTATAAATTAAAGCTTGGAGGAACTTCAACATAAAAGTAGGCGTGAGTATCAGAAAGTTACTTCCCATAAAGGTCACTCAGAGGTCATTTGAGGGCTACATAGGTCAAAGTATGAAAACCCTTGTGAAAGGAAAACTGAAGAAGAAGCTTAGATTCATCTCGTACTTGGTGTGTAGATCATCCTTAGTGAGTATAAGAGCTGGTGAAAAGTTGCTTGTCCTTTGAAAATAACAGAGGTCTTGGTTTGAATAGCTTATAAACATAATAACATGAATACAAGAATTCTATTGACATTGGTGGAAGTCAATGGTCATTTGAAGATCAACATAGGTAAAGGTCAGAAGAAAAAAAATTAGGAAAACTATAGCTGTTAATGCAAATCTTTGAAGAACTTAATACTTTGTAGGTCGATCCACCTTAGTGAGTATAAGAACCTTATTTGTTGCTGTTGAATCCAAAGGTCATTCGATATCCACAGAGATCAAACTCTGGGTACCTTGTAAAGTCAATATTTACTCAAACTGTTAACTTTGTTCGACCCCTTTTTTTATCTTTTTTTTATCAGTTACTCTTATGTCTTTTGGGCTATGATATGAGATGCAATAAACTACTGCTAATACTGCTACTACTACTGACTTCATTATTGGTATTTAGATCCTCGTTTGTTTGTACTGTTGGACTCCTATTGTTTTCTGTGAAGGAGAAAGGTCATTGGAGGTCAGCAGAAGGCAAAATCTGAAACCTTGTAACCTCCTAAAGTAAAGCATGAATGAATTTGATATACATGTGTCAGTCTACATCCGTGCAAGAATCATATTCATTGCTTGAAGTCAATAATGGTTCCATACAAAACAGATGTTGTGGTTATTGCTACTGTTGAATGTTCTCACAGTAAATTTGGGGAAGAACTCGCTAAGCCAATAAGCTTTCTGTTGGTTATTATTCTACCGTCTACATATAGCTACAGGTTTGACCTCTGCAGTGGAGATCCAAGCAACGTAGCCCATTTTATAAGGAATATACCAGAGGGACACAGCCATAGAGTACTTTGATGGTCCATGATTTCTGGTTGTAACTATTAGCAACAACAACAACAAAAAAGGACAGAGGGAAGCCGAAATACGGAGGAAGTTATTTGTGGATGACAAAAACAGATTTTTATGAAATTTTTCTGTCTTCATTTGTCATTAGATTCTTCAAGATAGAGGTTCAAGAATAAGACAGCATCGGACATAGATTGCTTGAACGGAAAACCTTCCATTCCTTAGGCAACAAAAAGAATTCACAAAGGCAAGACTGCAGCGTGACGGAGGTTACACGATATCCAGCAAAAAGAGCCTGGTTCCTTTAAAGTCTCCGATGAAATGCAAAAAGTGACGAAGAAAGATGAAAGAGGAATCCGGATTTGTCTTGTGAGAAGAAGTTTAATAACTCTTTGAATATGAGGTGATGATGGCCAGCCAAAAGCGTCATTGAACAGAACCACGAAAGGAGAAAAACAAGCTTCTGAACAACTGGCTTTGGTGATCCCATAGTTTCTATGCATTGAATTTCCAACTGAAAGCTGTTTGACAGTTTTTATGAAAGGTCTTGACAAGATTCATTTTACCTTGTCCTGGTTGCCCAAAGTTCACTTGATATATTTAGTCTTTCGTTTTTGGGATGAAATATTTCTTCTGACTTTCTTTCCTTTTTTTTTTCTCTTTTTTTTTTTTTCTTGTAGTGGGGCTTGATAGGTAGTTTTATGAGGGTGTGAACAGATGGGGAAAAAAATCATTTCTAAGATATTTAATAACTCCAAGTTTGTCAAATATAATTTACCTTGCAATGTTTCTCAATTTTAGTTTGCCAAGTGTTGTTTTTTTCCCTGTAAGAAACATAATATATTCCATCATCTGTTCTTGTGGTTAATGTGTGTTGTTGCAACCGCAAAAATTGCATGCAGTTGTAGAATTAGATTTTAAAACCAACATGTTGGGGGAGGGGGGGTAAGTATAAGCAAATAAGCAAGAACTCAATTTTTTTTTTCTACTTCGTAGGATATTTTTTCAAGCTCTGGTATTAAAGTACAAAGGAAGTAGTGATCGATAAATGATAATATAATCTAATGGATTGTTGAGAGAGAGAAGGGATGGAGAGGGGGAGAGGAGGGGGACCGGTGGGGGGGAGGGGTTTGTAGTGTATACATAGTGTTTGGTGGAGGATAGTGGTGAAGGTCAGCAGTAACATTATGCAGACAAAATAGTTTGCTTTTCTTTCCTTTTATCTGTTTTGGGTTTTTCTGTCACCTTGAAAGTGATGTAGTTGGTTCACAAAATTCATATTAAGTTGTACATTTGTAAAACTCCTGAGTAAGTGGCTCTGAGAGGGGAGCAGCGCGTGGGTGTGTCGGGGTTGTGAGTTAGTGGCATTGAGAGGGGAGCAAGACATGGGTGTGTCAGGGGTGTGAGTCAGTGGCATTGAGATGGGAGCAAGGCGTGGGTGTGTCGGGGTGTGAGTTAGTGGCATTGAGAGGGGAGCAAGATGTGGGTGTGTCAGGGGTGTGAGTTAGTGGCATTGAGAGGGGAGTAAGGTGTGGGTGTGTCAGGGTTGTGAGTCAGTGGCATTGAGATTGGAGCAAGGCGTGGGTGAGTCGGGGTGTGAGGAAGAGGAGGGAAACGCTGTTCTCATAGTAAACTATTCATAACAAGCATAGCTAGTCATTATTTATGTTTTCATTTACTTTAATTTTCATTCAATATTTGGTTTTTCTTTCTACTTTTTTTTTGGGGGGGTGGGGTGTGGAGAGGAGAGGAGAGAAGTTCATAACATGTTTAAACTGTACACACTATTATATGCAACATGTATAAACCGTGTCAGTTTTATTTGTTATTTTGTGTACATTTGCTTGGATGCTATTAGTTGTGTGCCAGTCCAGATGATCAACTCATTTCATTTTAACTTGCCTATCTATTAATCTATCTATAATCCATCATTGACTTTCAATTCATTGTTTACTTTTTTCTCTGAGAGTGAAAAATCATTTGGCACGAATCTGTTATCGTCGACGTGTTTGTAAATGTAGAAAGAAGATTTGGGTTTTGTAGTCTTACTAATTCGTGATCTTTTCCTCTACCCTCCAAAGGAATGATGAAAAGTATTGTTAGGTGTAGAAATTCTGGAATTTATGGAGTTCATGAAAGAAAAAAAAACCAGAAAAACATTCAGCACACCATATATCGTAGAGATGATGATGATATAATGGCTGGACAATACATTGACAGTTGTCTTTGAGTGTGGGATTTTCCAACGAGACAGGTTTTGCTTTCAAACCCATTTCAGTTTTCTCCGGCCATTCCCAACGATGATGGGAGAGAATTGAAAAGAGTCTCTCCTTTATCATTCGGTTTTCGTTTCCTATCTTGTTATATATTATAATGTGCCAAAATGTAACATATTCTAGTCCAAACATCACTGTGCTTCTATTTTCTAAGGTTTATCTGGCTTGGTAAAGCGATGTTCATACATTACATAACGTTAATCCTGTGTTTATTGACATCGTCGTAACATGTTAATCACCCAGTCAGGAAGATGCTGGCAACTTTCGACTTCTCCTCTAATACTGAGGAAGTCTTCTTCCTACTCAATTGTCAGTTCAATGAGATATTTTCAAGTAGTTAATCTATATACCTATGTACCTGTAAGTCTGTCCATCTATCTTCTGTGCAAAATAATCCAGAGGATCTGTTGTGCTAAACTTTGTGTCAACTATGTGTGTTCTCTTTTCATTTTTTGGTTTTTTCTCCCGTTTGTCCTCGTTCTCAACAAGCAAGAAACAGAACGCTAATCTTCGAGTTGTAATGCAAGTTTCTATCAACGTACATTAAGAAGAGAGAAAAAAGAAAAAGAAAACCTGTTTATGTGGACTTTGTTATGAAGATGCCTTTTATCAATTTTTTTCATAATTTTTAATAAGTTATTTTGGTTCCTTTGCATGTACATTGAATTTTTTTTATATAAGATTCATCGAAACTTGTATTGAAAAAAATGAAAAAAAAGTGAAAAAATGAGATAGAAAAACATATTAACAGAAGCATAATGGCCTCCAATATTACGTTTGTACTTTTTACAATTGACAAACCTCGATGCAATATATTCTCAAAATGAATTATCCTCGTTTCTTGCAGTTATTCATTCTTTGGAACTTGTTAGGAAAAAGACTGCAGGCATGGATCCCAGCCCAGCCCCCCCCCCTCTCCCTGCACTTTCACATCTCAATTTTAATTCATTCTTGGAGAGGACTCCAGATCCACATCCCCTTCTTGTTTTAATATCCTGGATCCATCACTGACTCTATTGCAGGCAGGGATTTGGCCAGTCACTAATAGGTAAAAGTGATTACCAGTGATTTTGTAGACTTGAGTCGAGTCATATACATGCATCCAGTCGTTGATCCAAGATATTGTATTATGTCCTGGGGGTGGGGTTGTCGGTAGAGGGGTGGGTGAGTTCAAAGACCGGTTTAGGGTACTTTAATAGTTGGTTCCAATCTCCGTGGCATGGTCTTCTATGCTAACATGATATTAGCTAATAATAAGACTGCATGGCTTTTGTTTATTATTGTCACTATAGTTTAAAGCAGCCTTTTTATGTTATATGAAGTATTGGGGTGTAAAAATTAGGGTTGAAGTAGCCTTTGTTCGTTATTTGAAGTATAGGGACGTACAAATTAGGCTTGAAGTAGCCTTTATACGTTATTTGAAATATTGGAGTGTACAAATTATGGTTGAAGTTGCATATATGTTACTACAAGTATAGGGGTGTACAAATTAGGCCAGAGAAGAAACTTTTGACCACATTAGATAAACGAAAGCTCGTATCATGTATAAAAATCCCTAGCAGAAGTGAAGGCGCACTCAAGTGATTGTTGGAATATAGGCTATGACTCCTAGTCTGGGCCCTCTATATAACAAACAAAGCAGGCTTTCTGAAAACCATAACATTACAAAACTTATTTCGACCAAGGGAAGTCAACCGAAAACCTAACCTAGTTCAATTTGAAGCAGACATGGAGATCGCAAATCTCATTAGGATCTGAACAAATTGATGTTCATTCATGTTGTCCCAGCTTTGAGCATTCTGAAAAGAGAATAGCTTTCCACCAGAGTAGAGGTTTCCTAGTGTTGTAATGGCCACCCATCCCCAAGTTCTAATCAGCGCATCACATTTTTCACTCATTCTTCAAACAATGCTAGAACTAAGGTCGATTTTCAGTGAGAGAAAGTGGTTTGAGGATGGATGTAGATGTGTTTAGACTCAGATCGGGACACAAGGGCAATTACCACCGTGCCCCTTTCTGCACTATTCAGTACCGTATCAGAAGCGTAGCCAAGGGGGGGGGCGAAGGGGGCAGCCGCCCCCCCCCTGAGCATTTTTGTTAATGTTTATCGCTAGTAATTTCAAAAGAGAAAATTCTAAGATGCAACTTACAAGGCCTGGGAAGTGCCATTTCCAGCGATCTGGGAGGCATTTTCAGCCAAAATTTTCTTGTACGCTTCGCGCCAATTATGGTGGCGCTACGCTTAGATAGTTTGCTATGTCGTATCTACGGCTCTGATAGTGTGCCTATATTTTCGCCCCTCCCTTCGCAAATTCCTGGCTACGCGCCTGTACCATATATCATGAAAATAAGTAACACACTATTCTTTATTCCATATCTTCCCTGGGCCCTCAACGTATTGACCCCCGGCCTCAAGAATGTGTCCAACTAATCACCCCCCCCCCCTTTCCCTTCCCACACACACACACATACTCTCTAATCAGGTCTGAGAGGATGTAACATGTCTGTGCAAGTCTGAGCATAAGTTAAAGATGAAGTGACCTTCCGTGATGTATAGTTACTTGGCGACTTCGGTTATGCAATTGGATCAGCCATTATGTAAACAACAACAAAAAGAAATCGAATGAAGGTATTATCAAAAGGTCTCATACCGAACCACGCTGGTTTGATGTAAGGAGAATGCGAATTAAGTTCATCTGTGACCGGTCACTTATAATAACGAAAGAACGAAATTTAAGGGGGGAGGGGGGGTGAACAATTAGTTAAAATAATTTGCTTATTGTACATATTTATTTGGGGAAAAAAGGAAAAATAGAAAAACTGTAATATCTTAAAGAATGGACATCATTATTCATCGTATTTATTTCAGCATTGATTCGTTCATTTACAAAATTGTTGAATAGTTTCATAATGATAATTATAATTATAAAATATGATAATAATTAGGTAGGCTTTGAAGTCAGTCACACACATGAATATGTAAAGGCACTACATTCAGTAACTTCTAAAGTCAAAGTCGCTTTCTCAATGAACATTATGAAAACAATTTTATCTGCTCCAGGTAAGAATTATTCTACCTTTAAGCATATAGCTGTACAAAATGATTTTCTCTTCATTTTACGTTATTGTTACGAAAAATAATTTAAATCAACCTCACGCGCTTCATTTTAAATTTCTCAAGATAAAAAAGGGAGTAGAAAAGTTATACATAAAACTACAAATGAAAGAGAGAAAATTTTTATTTATAAACTTCTCTATCTACAGTTAAAGTCCTGTAACTTATGTAAAACCATCAAACCATCTTTATTATAATTGTAAAAACGTCAAATATAACTAAAGCGTTTGTTGACCGACTCGAAGATAGATTCAGAGTTGAGATATGACGACCGCGGATTCGACATGCACAATTGAAGGGTGAACCCCGTATATACATTTCTAGTACTTTTCAACATGTTTTTAAGTGTTACGGACACTATACCCAAGTTGCTCCATATTCAGTATATATGTTGTGTATGATAATCTCATTCATAATTCTGCTGAATTGTTTTCGAAAAGCTCTCTGCGTTTCCAAAATATACACATTTGAAATTTTGATAAATTGGGAAACTTTTCAAATATATACAAATTATGACGTGGAGTGTTGCGATCATCAAAGTTTCTTATTTTAGGCCTTAATTAATAAGTCAAATCCTAATTCCAAGCCCACAAGTATCATTTGAATTAATGTGATATTCCTCTTGGTAAAGAAGACATTGAAATGTTTCAAAACATCGATTTAGGCCACAATCCTGGGTCAGTGTCTTTGAAGCGAAGTTTGTAAAAGCAAAGAGGTAACATAACATGAAAATTAGGCAGTCACTCCCTGTACATCATCAATGTGCATAATTAGCTAATGTTTATTCATAAATAAAACCAGAATTCAGAAAAGACTTGTAAAATGGTCAATCTTTGATGGATTTCGATGGGAGTTGCAGCCATTTCCATGATTGATACTGCCAATTAGAGTGATAAAGGACAATTTTGTTCCTATGGTGTCCGTAAATCTTTAACCTCACATATTTATTAAATGTATTCAATGGTCTCGAGTGATATTTAAAGCTACTAATTGATTAATTTTTCTGCCAAAGTCATCTATACTCTCGGCGAATATACTTGAAACATAATATGACTTGCATACTGGAATTTCTTAAGAACCCTCATCTGGTTACTACATCCATACCGTTGAAGAAGTATTGCTTAGTGTGTCGAGCCATTAGACTCAGACACGACTGAAAACTTCTACCGTCACGTTAACTTTAACTTAGGTGCGTAGAACATACTTGATATGATTTTATCCAGCTTGTCATGTTGTCCTTAAACCGTTTGCATTAATCTACTTGCGCAAGTCTCCGATAGGTGCTTTTTCATATTTATGAAACCAGCAAAACCAGAGAGTTGCGATCTGAAGAATAAGGTAAGACAAACCTAATTAACCAGGACGACATACCCTCAATACACGAACTGTTGTGAGTATTAAAAGGAGTGAAGAACAGCGCACAAAGAAACGTCTGATGCCGGTAATCTGACCTAGCTTCGAATGAGGTGTAACAGAAGTGTTAGACACCACCATCAATCCCAGAAAATACACACAGCATGCTACCGTAGGTAATTAGACACTAGAGTACAGTCAATACATACAGCTAAGGTCAATACCCACAATACAGTGTACATAGCAGCGATGGACATCTCAGGTCCAGATAAAAGATAACAAGGTATCACGTTTCATTACTGTTTGCATTTTGTAGCTACAAGGAAAAAACTTCATTTGCAAGCAACGGAAAGTTAACCCTTTTTTCAGAGGGCGGCACGTGGTTTGGGGCGAGTCTTCAATGCATTTAATTGGGCCTATTCTTACCTTCAGTGCGTACATCATAGCTTCGATATAAATTGCACTTTTGTTTCAATGCCCTGTTTAGTGTAGGCAAGTAACAAATCGAACACGCCGCTTCGGGCAATGTCGGTACCGTACGGAAGCGATGAAGAGACGTGTAAATTGATGTTTTAATGAGATGCAACATGACTACAAGTTGAAAATTGATGTTTTTTAATGACATATTCTAAATCGTCAAAATATTGAAAATCTGAAATTTACGTTTGATGCCAGAAATCTACAAAATGGCGTTTCGTTGAGATGCATCAATTCGTCAAAACTGACCCAACCCGAAATTTACCGACTTGCCCTCTTCCAAATCTGGAAAAAAATGAAACAAAGTCTGGTATAATGTCGTCAAAACGTCAATCTTGAGATATATTCCATTTCGATGAGTTAATTAATGCATCTCGACCGCAAAAAGAACGCCAATTTTCAACTTGTTGACATTTTGACGAGTTAATGCATCTCGAGAAAAAAATCGTTAATTTTTCAGATTTTGTTATTTACTTTGATGAATTAGGAAGTGGTCGACAAAATGTCAGTTTCAAGATACTTGTCATTTTGACGAAATTGATGCATCTGATCGTTCCATGTTCCTTCTACGCTTCCGTACCTGTAACCTTTATAATCGTCCATTTCATTCAACATGCGATATCGGCTTCCTCCGATGAATATTCAGAATGTTCAGACTTTAGAGCTGGATGATTCGTCATCTCGTCTCTCAAAGTGCAGGTATGTACTAGCTGACGTACCAGTGTCTTTATGCCGCAAGTCTTCGCTAGATTGCACAGTTGTGTAGTCTCTGTGGCAACAATACCACGGTTGAAAGATGAAGGAAGGCGACCCGAGGGCGAGAGGTATAAGCAGTACAGCTGCCAATGACCAGCAAGCAGCGATGGATATATGGGCGACACGGTATGACCCAGTCAGGTCATAACTCAAACCTACAATTATAAACAACAACAACAACAAAACATTAACGAATGTGTAAAATTCATTGACGAACTTTAAACTCATACTATCTAAAACTTTGATTATTTTGCTTTACTTTTGTGTAATACTCTCCCATTTTTTGTTTGTTTTTTGAAACCCTTGTACTCTTAAACAGATGCAGACTTGGACCCCATATTTTGCTAAGGATAAGAAAATACTCGAGAAGGTCCAGAGGAGGGCTACTAGGATGATTAGTTCCTTAAAGAGTGTTCCTTATTATAGGCGGTTACAGCTGCTGAATCTCACCACACTGGAGCTTAGGGGGTTACGTGATGACTTGATTCAGGTTTTTCAAGATTGTGTATGGTTTTGATAATTTATCCTTCACTGACTTTGCATGTTTGCTAATAGTAGTTGTTCTAGGGTCATTGTCTTCATAAGATACAAAATAGGATTATTATTCGGCATAACTATTTTTCATAATAGGGTAACGTTGTGAATGAGTGGAATGGTTTGCCTATGACAGGTTCTATGACAGGTCACGAAGTATAGGCATTTTTTGTAACATTTTTTTTTTAAATAGGGATATCCTATACGCATTGGAAGCGCTATTTGAACAAGACGAGCCATGAATGTCTACACAGTTATACCAATACACTCTGTCATTGAGGGATGAAAGCACCGCTCTTCCTCGCTCCCCCCCCCCCTCAACCCCACCCAACCCCATCACCCCTTGCACTAATTCCAAAATCGTACAATCGGAACTTTATGTTCGCTTTGAGACGACATTTTCGAAATAATATCGAAGACACACATGTTACTCCTACTGTGAGGAAAGGAAGATTAGGAGAGAGGATGGGAGGGGGAGGGGAAGAAGGTAGGAGGGGTGAAAACTATAAACTATAAATTTAAAGCCTATCGTATTGTTCCCCTTGGTTGTTTTCTCTCTATAAGGCACAAAACAATGTCAATGACCTGATATAAGCGCTTGTTATTCACAGTGAACACAAAAGGGTTCGATGTTTCTTGGTTTTCATATTTTCAGATGGCCGTAGCTGCCATCAACGGTTTAGTTTATGTTAACAACATATATCGCTCTATTCAAAATGCAAAATCGCCCATGTAAAAACTCTAACGACCGTTTACTTACCACCCACTAAAGAGGCAGAGAGGAATGCTACTCCAACAGAAATGTACATAAAGTTAATTAAAATTGGTGAAAGTTCCTGACCGAAGACTTCAATGGCGGCAGCCAGATTTCTCGAAGATATGTTGCCGCGAATTAGACCGTTCACTGCGAGAAAAAAAAATGAAATTTAAAAACCACTGCCCTTTTTTATTCAGAAAATATACGTAAGTCAAAATATAGCGTGTATATTACGGTATTCCAGATAAACTTATGTTAGTAACACGATCTCAATTTGTGTCAGTGAAGAACATATAGATAGTCATGGTGTGTATAGTATAAGAAAGTCAAGGTTAAAAAATAGTCTTAAGATCTGTGTTTGGTATGAATTCGACACTAACATTCTCGTAGTAATGTAGTTGCTTACCTAGCTAGGCAAGTTCATTTTCATTATACACTCAGTGAAGAAAAGTCTTCTTCAATTTAGTGTGTGATAAATATATTACTTGAACAATATCTGGGCGACGAAAATATTACAATGATATGTATGTATTGCTTGCTAATCATTGTTAATATGCCTGCAAACATCAATACTATTTCTGTTTTACTTTAATCAGTCGTTAACTTGTCTTACAAAACGGACGGATGGATCTCCAAACAAAACAAACCAGACAGCAAAACTGCAGTGTGGTTTCGATGATGCTACATATATAATGTGATATGTATGTGACACACTAGGCTGTAGGGTACAGCCAGGATGAATAACATGTTTCAAAGGAGTCCAGTAAAACACATTAATATATGACAAACAATATTAACATTGGCAGCTGATAACCGAGATGGACACTTTTCTTGTATTCAGCGTACATATTGATCGCTACAATGCTTATTGTTAGTAGCATATACTCTACTGTGCAGGGGTTGCCTGCGCATAACCAAGCCGTCGTTATATCGACGTTTAATTGTTTGTTTTTTTAATTGGTTGAGAAATGAATCTATGAACAAAACTTATTTATGAATGCCTTTAAAAACACATTACGTACTTCGTATGCATCACACCCTTCCCTCTAATACATTTTATTTTAGATTTCAAATTATGTTTTCGCTGTATGCTTATAAATGTTCCGCACATGAAAACTCCCCGTACAAAAAGCACGTGCAGATAGCGAACCATTTTACACAGCATTGAGATCAGTCATTGATAAAATTCTAACTAGGCGACAGTCAATTTTCGTACCCGGCGCATAGCCGTTTCCCAACGTAACTACATCCAAACCTGAAGTTTTTATTTGGCACTGAATCTCGACAATCGAGAAATACGACTGAAAACTTCCAATAGCATCGCTGTATGTACAAAGAGTACACCTTTTTTCACACAACGTATGTAGCGAAAGTATGCAGCCAAGCGACACGCTGAGGCCCACGGAACTTTGTTCGCGATTTTTTATTCGATTCTACGGATGCCCATAAGCTAATTTCCAATTGCCAACAGCCTCCTATTCTAACGAGGCGTAAAGCACATGTTATCGGATAGGCTGGTCGGTGGAAGATACGGTAGATTATAAAACAGGTTTGGGGGTTCAACAATTTGGCTTCTGGTGACTCCAATGGCCTTTGACCTCCACAAAAAAACAATAGTCTGATGTGCTAAAAGCTACTTTTGTTTGATATTTTGTTGGGGTTCAACCTGACCAAGACTCACATTTGACCTGATTTGCTCTCTGAATTGAATAAACCCCATTGTCAGAAGCTGCGGTTTTATTACAAGTACCGATAACCTATTCATCAGATAGGCAACTAATTAAAGTCGGTCATTATTTACTTCGTAAATAAGTTACAAAGTAAGTTAACAATAAAAGTGTTCGGTTTATGACTAGCCATCTGTATACACATTGGTATTTGAAGATTTGAACTTACGTTCGTTTGTTTAATACGTAGTTTGGAGCAGGAGCCGCAAGAACCAAAACAAAATAACACTTAGTAGGCTATAAAATATTAATTTCCACATTTAGTTTTTGAAAGTTTTTAAAGGCGAGATAGACACAGACATACAATTTCTTGTCAAAGCAGCTCTGTAAGGCTTCTTCCAAATTTCCTATATAAAGGTTAGATCTATGCTTAGTATTGAATTAATCACAAGTATTGATCAAATTAGAACATATTATAAAATGTGTTCTAAGGAATGACATAATAAGAGACATTTCATTGGTTTATAGAAAACAAGTCATAAAGAGACGTTTTCATATTATTGTTATTTGTTAGTATTAATCACAAGTGTGAAGAAGATTTTTTTTTCCACCGTTTGTAATTATTACCCATTTGAAATGAAATTTGAGTTGTCACCTTATAGTATATAGGATATAATTTACGTGTGATACAGTCAATGTTTGTCCTAACGAACTTACCTATACTGTAGGCAAAAATGTAGGCTGTAATGTTTTCCCAGTATACCATTCCTAGTGACATCACACCCCCAGTGATGCACATGAATACCGTAAGCATCATGTTGCTCATAAAGAGTCTATTCCCGATGATAATATTTAACACTTTCGCTGCAGTCTGTGACATGGCGTAGATTGTAACAAACCAAGATGAATCAGTAACACTTCTACCTTGTACTACCAAGATTTCAACCTGGAAAGATAGAAATAGCGATGAAGATGATTTTGGGAATGAAAGGATCGTAATGCAGTCATGAATTTCACTTTGACTATACCTGTGTTGATCACCAATGTATAGTAAATGATATGACCCATTGAAACTACTATTAGATGATCCTCTTGCAAAAAGAGGCATTTTTCGCCGCTCCAACCCCCCTCCTCCCCACTCCCTCCTCCCCCACCCTACCATCATTGGCTATAGTTTCATTCATGCACTGATTTCATACTTTTAGAGACTTGGACACAGCCTATAGTGAGGTAATATTATGACATTGCGTAAAACAATATATCGTGTTACGCCTGTGAATGAAGACACAGCACGGTCGTACGTATATGGACCCTCCAACCCCCCCCCCCCACCCATCTCGCTCATCTAACAAAAACTCCATGCGTGAAATATTGGAAATGCCGATTTGTTCCCTTTGTAAATTATTGACAGAAATATTATAACGCCGGTATTTTGGGCTTTTTTTCCAATTTTCGACGACATGCTTCTAGCTCGCAAAATTCTTACCAAACTTATCATGACAAACGCCATACAGAGAACGAACAAAATGGTTGTCAAGGAGAAAATCCAAATGGCAGGCACGTGCAGAGTATGCGCTAGATCTTTCTTCCTCACTACTCTGATTTCACCCTTCTGTAAAACGTCAGATTCGATCTTTTCTTTGACGAAATCACTCTGGTTTTCATCAGCCTCAATTGGAAGTTGTTCGCGGCTAGTACTGGCGAGGACGTAACAGGTTGGAAGGCAGAGTGTGATGATAACTAACGAAGAAATTTGACAAACCAATCTCCAACCGAGGTTTGTAACTCCAATTGTGAAAACTGGACAGAGGGCAAACATACCTGAAGATTATAAAGAAGTATATACAACGACATAACAGAAGTGACGGCAATTCACGTAGACATTTCCTTATGTTCCTTGAAGACTGGTGATTTTATGTCTCATCTAGAAGCGTAATGTTAAAGCAGTGGCGTCGCCGGGACATTTGTAAATGAGGGGTGGGGAGAAGCAAATTGAGAGCAATATGGGGTGGGGGTGGTCACATAATGCCGGTAATACAAGCTGGGGCCGGAGGCGGCGAGCGCGAAGCCATGTCGGCGTGGGTTCCATGGGCCCGTGGTGGAGGTCAAGACGGTGCAATCCCTGAAACCATGAGGTTTTCATCGTTTCGAGAAATTAAATCAGTCTTCAAATCTGCAGAACTTTGGAGGTACGCGTATTCTTATCATACTCAGTAGAAGTCAAATAGTTGTGTATCTTTCTACCTCTTTTGGGGACATGGAAAATTCATTTGATGGTAGTGGGGGGGGGAAGGATTATATCAAGGGGCTCGGAACATTATAGTTGTTATGATTATTGCTTGGGTGGGTGCAGTGTGGGCGGGGTGAGTTTTAAGGATCGGCGCCGATGCAGATAAACGTGGAATACTCTCACCCACTGTTTCGCCAATGGCGCAGAAGGAACACGCACGTACTAGTGCTGACCCTTTGAAGAAACTCGTGATTAGTTGTGTGGAAACAGTTTGAATGAAACAAAGTCCAAGACCTTGTACCACTCCGTAGAATAACATTATCATCCAGATCTTTGTCGAGAACGTGCATAGGAAGAGACCTCCTCCGACCATAAGTATACCAATGACAGCAACGGGTCTAGGTCCCCATTTCTGGTTCAGGAAGGTTGGTAGAGGGGTAGAAAGGTTACAAACAGCCCATGCTACTGAACCAATCTCACCTGTGGATTGACAAAACAGAAACACAAAAAAATCGCAAGACAATATAAACAAAATAATAATAATAAAATATGGTATGTATTAGCAGTAAGAATGTTTATGATTTGTCACATTTGACATACTCATGTAGCACTAAAATCAGTCGCGGTCTCGTTAGTACCAAAATTTTGGTATCATATACTAGTCCTCTGTTTTAGATATGAATTTAGCATATTCCATTACTAACGACTTGTTGCTTTTCAAATGTATTGTCGGCGCTCCATAAAGTTATGCGTTTCAATTTCATTCAAAGTGACTTATCAGAACAGTGCTGGTAAAGTACGTAACATGAAGATTAAAATAAGAGTATGCAACAAATACATGTTAAAATAGTTTATAAAAACATTTACAAGGATAGAATAAATCTTAATAACTTTCCCTTGCTACTTTTCGAAATATTAAAACAAAGCAGGAATGCGTCATGGACATCAAGAAATGGATGACTCAGAATAGATTGAAATTGAATGACTCTCTTTTGCTAAAGTGTTATTGTGCCATCTCCTTCTGCATGGAATATTGGTGTCCTTCTTGACGATACGTACACGCACACG
This sequence comes from Apostichopus japonicus, assembly GCF_037975245.1. Lineage (NCBI taxonomy): Eukaryota > Metazoa > Echinodermata > Holothuroidea > Aspidochirotida > Stichopodidae > Apostichopus > Apostichopus japonicus. The sequence goes on from NC_092579.1 coordinate 1,887,117, forward strand.
TTACGTATACGTACACGTTCAAACAACCAATAACAAGTACATGCCGCGCCATATCCTTCTTTCTACGGAAAATCGGGCGGATCAGAAAGTTTCTTTCAACGAAATCGTGCTCTACTAAATGTGTCCATGCCGAGTTTTCCTCGAAGCTGGGTTAATGTAATTCCTTGCTGTATGGCCTGCCTCATGTCCAATGTCTTCAACGGGCACAGAATACCGCAGCAAGAATTGTCACACGTAGTAAAAAATCCAACCATATCACTCCGGTGTTGCGACAACTACACTGGTTGCCTGTGTCATATCGCATTGAATTTAAGCTCCTGCTTATGGCATATACAGTTTTAAACGGTTTGGCCCCACAGTACCTACACAATTTGATCACACCGTATTCCAGCTTCTCGCTCACTTCGTTCTGCGAACAAGAGCCTTCTGGTGGTACCCAAATGGAGGCTTGCATCTTATTATGGTCGTCGTTCATTCTCCGTAGCAGCCCCTGAACTCTGGAACAAACTTCCGTCTGGAATATATATATATATATATATATATAGTTCGTTTCAACAGATATACATAGTGTATGTATGTGTATATAAACTGCAGGCTTTGTATAACTGAAATGAGGGCGTATTACCCAAGTGTTATGATTGTAATGAGTGCACCCGGGTGCTTTGAATCTGACAATTTAAACAGAATTACCACCTTCTAGAGGCAAGCCAAGTAAATAAGAAATGAATGTGTAGCAAATGGTATGACAGCTATAAAAGTCCCAAAAGGACGAAACCGGTCGTGAAGTAGAATTTTTCTGGTGTGTTGATCTTTATTAATTTATTATTTTATTATATACACTTATATGGAAGTGACAAGAACACCACGAAAGCGAATGACTATCAAGGTCTCCCCAGGGTTATTAGACTCTCGCGGTCTCACCATATATAATAACAAAAATATCATATAAAAAATCAGACCAAATAATACTATCCTGATCTCGCAAGTAAGTCACTACAGGTTTATGTATGTTTCCCGCCTGGGAATCAACCAGATACTTGTAATTGCATTTCATTGGTCTTCAGATCCAACCCACATATTCTGCTCCAAATCCCCCCATGCCCCCTCCTGTAACCCCACATCTACTGTCGGAACAGACGTTATGAAACGCTAAACCCATAATGAGACTGCCCTGGCGATACTCAGTCGGCAGTACCCATCATAAGACACACTCTTGCAATAAAGATATGCTTCTTATTGCACATCAATAAAAACTACCGGCATAATTAATGTAAGTTAAATTGTGTCGCAAATCGTTACAAGATCAAATGAACGGCAATCCGATCCAAGGTAATCAGCTAGTATACTGTTATCTCTATAATAGTCAACAACTGTGTTACCTTCACAGAGATAAGAATGACACACGTTTGTTCTTAGCGGCCTGATCACAGTGTAACTTAACCCATGCATGTATAGAATATGCTATACTGTGCATGCTATAGTAAAGACCAGCATGCTAATGGGCATATCTAGCTCAAAGACAACGAACAACTGCTAACGATGTATACCAAACATATCAGCATGGTTTTTTTTCTATGGAAGTAGTACCGCATGCATTTACCATTTGGTTATGCACGTTACAAATAAATCAACAGATAGACGTTGTTAGTATTGCGTCAAACTTTTGCTGAAAGTAAGCCTATCATGCATAAGTTGGGATATGGTCGGGGGGGGGGGGGGGGTGGGAGTGGGGACGCATAGAGTAACGATCAAAATGTTACGGTTTTACAAAGAACACTGCAGATGAATATAAAAAACACTACCGTTTAAGAGAATCGATTATTTTAAAACAGGGGAGATAAGGAGGGGGGGATTCGGGTGGGTGAGAAGTAAGTAGGAAGTAGGAAGGGGAACACTGCAACTCTATACATTGCCTCACCCTCACTCCGAAGGTAATTTGTGAAATCCACTTGTTCGTCTTCTGTGAAACAATGGACCTGAGCCGGGCTTAATAAAAATAAGCCACTGGAAGATATCTCTTTTAAGAGCGTATAACCTCAAACGTTTTAGAGTGATTCTAAATAAAATGAAAGAAGAGATTTTTCGCTCTAATTAATGAGACATGTTAAGAAAGCCTAGGCATGATAGCTTCAAGTTGCACATTTAAACAAAACCCAATTGACTGTTCAATAAACCTTTATCTAAGTTCACTGCTGGTCAGACGAGATAAATCTGCTGGTCAACAAAATGACCAAATAAGAACAACGGTGAAGCCACACACAGAAAAAAAAACTTACAATTACTGATTGATTAGCGAGATCGAATCGGACTTCCTGGAGTCAGGTACCTGTCAACTAACATTACGATAAATAAATAGTATAGTTAATCGTTAACGAGATGAATACCTCCACTATAACTGCAGTGTATAATATAACAGGTATAAGCAGGGATAAATGCACCCTGCAAACAGATTATATAGAAGCTTACATGGTTAGCTCATGCATGTCTCAAAATACACTGTGCTTGACTTGTGCTTGTGCTTGTGCTTGACTTGTGCTTGACAAAATACACTGTGCTTGACAAAATACACTGTGCACGGCAATGACTTAGCCGTGCTCCATTTTAATACCAGAATTAGTAGCCGGGACATTCTACTCACAATTAACGCTGGCCGAAAATAATTCATTATTACATTACTGATTACGACATATAGAAAAGTAATTGCCAACAGAAAATGCTCGTCTTATAGGCTAAATGCACTGCCAAGAGGGCCTCAGTATGACGAAGACCCTCACCACCCCCCCCCGCCCCCACCCACACACATATGTGCCCAATCTAATCACGCTAATATGTTTGAAACTCCGATTAATTTTGAGTCAGTGAAATATTCACGATTAATTATTAATTGTTTTGAGTAGTCGCATTAAATGAAACCTTCAGTTTAGTCATTCAAGGAAGCTGGAGGCCGCACTAATAATTATTTTACCCCCAATAATATGATAAAGGCAGGTCACCGATGAAATTCCACAACATCCTCGTCTTCACCCATGCATGTTGGTTGAATTCATAGCGACACTTCAAGGAATTGCCTTTGCTCGGCAAAATGAGTAATAGAAAATCCATTCGGTGCAGAAATGTATCAAACTTGGTTAAGAGATGTGACCTATAACTATAGAAATGGACTGATGATACTTTCCACAGCTGGACTTGGCACCAAATATTTCCTGTTTTTCAATATAGTTATAAATAATCAGTCGCAGCATCACAGCGAAGTTGATGATGCCCTAGTATATGGTGAGCGTTAATAACGAAGGTATATTCATACAATCGTGCCATCATCTCACAATCGAATTCTTCTTTTCCGTGTACAGTGGAACCTCTTTTATTTTCCACCAAGGACGAACTTGCTCGGTTTTTCTCTCGTTTCTCTTCGTCAATAATATAACAATGTAAAGCCAGTGCTTTACAATCGTCTACCCATGCAACAAAGTCCACAGGAATTTAAAAATCATAATAATAATAATAATCGTAATTCGTATGTAATTGTACATAACTAGTACTGTGTAACTGTTTAAGTTTATTCACAGTAGCCTTCATTTCTCATGTTATGTTGTCATCACTGACATTAACATATTTCCACTCAATGCTCTTGATATATAACTGCATGAGGGTTTTCTATATAAGATTTGTAACGTTTGAATGAATGTTAGATGATACGTAAAATAGGTATTAAAATCTCCCTTCTTCATTCCCCCTGTTATTTATTTATTTATTTGATTTAATTTTTTTTTCTTCTTCAAAGTTTCAATAGCCATTAAAAATGTCGGACGTTTGGGTAGACATATAGATGTGCCCAGCAGGACATCTTCCACTGTAGCTTTTGTTTCCAGGTCTTGTAAGAAACTGAAATGGAGCTGGTCAGCAGATTTTCAGGGCAGATGGAAACTTTCCAACAGCAGTAGCCTTCATAAACTAGTCTCCTTCTTTTGAGAAAGGAACTGTGGATTTCATAGAAAGTGTTGTTAAACTTGATTGCATGGGGGGGGGGGGGGGTACAACTATACATAGCCTGTACAAATTGCAAAGCCTAGCTGACATGCTAATTGATATAAAAACATGGAAAGATGCATTAACACGCACATAAATGTCACAGACAACTTTGAATATGTTAGCTGATCTTTATACGACCATATATATATATATATATACGATCTTTATACACTATGACTAATAACGACTTAAAATCAAGAACATTGTATTGAAGACACAGGGAGATCTTGTCAATAGCCACCCATACCGACAGGTGGACAGCTCCTGGAGGTTACGGTAAGAAAAAAAAAATGACAAAAGTAAAACTAGTGTCAGCCAGAGGAAGGGGAGGGGAAGGAAGCTGACTTCACTGGTAGGCTTCCTCAACCCTGGTAATACTAACCTCCCATGGAGTATCTAACCATAAAAGTCAAAACCTTCCATACAATGATACGTAGACTATAATATTGTATATAGTTAGTCAACTAAAGATGACCTATAAACTGTTTTGTGTGTGGGTGGTGTTAGCTCTCCCAGTATATAATTACATGCAGTCTATTATCATGCGTATAAATATGAATGTTATCACTGAATCTGATCGCCAGTCGAATATCTTTGTCTGAGCCAATATTTGTAAATCGTGGCACGGTCATATCTATTGCACTTAACTTGCTTATAAATTGGAAAGACAATAGAATAAGATAACCTCTCTCACAAGTAGGTCATGTGAAATAGTATTCTACCGTTGTGCAGGGTCCTAATTCTTGTGTGAATGGGGATAGTTTCTCCCTTTGCCAATAATCTGCAATTTACATTGGCTGTATATTAACCCTTTTAAATTAAGCAATGAAAACAAGAATTGGGAAAGTCAGCCTATTTAGTACATATGATGAACCATCTTTACTTGATTTTGTTTTTGTTTTTTGGGGTCATAACGAAAAATGTAAACGGATAGACAAACGACAATAACAAGCTAATACTCCTTCTTTAACAATATGTCATATTTCATACACCAGATACCATAGGCGGCTGCAGTGATCTGTGCAAACTTTATGCGAAATAAGTCGTCATGGTCCACCTCATTTAATTAGTTGAAAATAAAACGACCAGTATAAGAAATCTTACTCTTAAATTAACACAGACAGTGCAAAAAGTGTTTGTCCACCGGCTTTCGCATAAAGTTATCTTTTAACACGAATCAGCGATACAGTTATTTACTGTTTCAGATAAATCAATAGTTTAACAGACTTTGTTCCTTCTTCTTCACCAAAATGCTGAGAGCCTGATCCATCTTAAAAAAGCATTTTGCGTCCTTTTCTATGATTTTTCTCAACCTCAGTCACTGACTCCACTATGCCATAACGACATTCATAACTTTAAACATCGTTTTTCTCCAAGATATTTTCCGTTGGGATCCCAATAAACCTCGCCCATAGCATGAATATTTAAACACTACGAACGTCATTGACCAATACGTAATACAACACCATGCTTGATTTGTGTACAGTCTATATGGCAGTTCCATAACAACTCCTTGGTTGTGCCAACGCAACTAAACCTGCATCTCTGATTGGTTGAATTCAAACTAGTGGGTTTGGGGGAATTGTATGCGATTAATTTTAAATGTGGAATTTGTCTTGGACACTTTCCTCATTATCTGCAAATATCCTTAATTACTCGCTAATTAACGTTGTTGGCAGGGAAAAACTTGGCTAATATCTTAGTTTGCTGTTTTGTGATTGATATATGTAAAAATTTCGAAGGACATGTCAAAAAAGTAGAAAACAGCGACCAAACGCAAAATGCTGCTTTAAAAACATATACCGGCTCTCATTTAAATGTGTACGATATTCACTGATGTTCCATCCGCCAGTCAGTCAGTTATGGTCAGTTATGGTCAGTGATGGTCATTTATGTTCAGTTATGGTCAGTTATGGTCAGTTAGTCACCCCATCAGCTTCAGTCAGTCACTGACTCACTCAGTCAACTTTAGCGTTGAGAACAGTCAGCCAGTCAGAACGTCAGCTGGTCAACCTGCTATAGTTTGTCAGTCAGCCGATCAGATAACCAATAAGTCAATCAGTTAGTCAGCCAAGCCGCTGACCTGTCAGTCAATCAGCTAGTCAGGTAACCAGTCAGTCAGTTACTACATTCAGCTTGAGTTTAGACCCCAGTCGGTCAGTCAGCCCACAAGTCAGTCAGACAGACATTCAGACAGTCAGCGCGCTAGTTACTTGAGACACTTATTTCAGAGTGCATTCCGTCAGTCAGACATCCTGACATTTTGTCAGTCAGTCAGCTAGTCAGGTAACCAGTCGGTCGGCTCGCCAGTCAGTCAGTAACTACATAGAGTTAAGTCTCCAGTCTGTCAGTCAGCCCACAAGTCAGTCACACAGACGTTCAGACATTCAGCGCGCCAGTTACTTGATACACTCGTTTCAGAGTACATTCCGTCAGTCAGACATCCTGCTATTTTGTCTGTCAGTCAGCTTATAAGATATGCAGACAGTCAATCAGCTGGCTAGTCAGTCGGTTACTAACTTTAGCGCTGAGTTCAATCATTCAGTCAGAACGTCAGCTGGTCAACCAGCTATAGTTTGTCAGTCAGCCGATCAGACAGCCAATCAGTCAGTCACCCAGTTAGTCAGGCAGCCACTGCCGGCCAGTCCTCCAGTCAATTAATCAGATATAGCTATAGTCACGGTAGCCAGCCGGCTCAGTAGGACAGCCAGACAAACATTCAGTCAGCCCGCCAGGTTAGTCAGTTACTCATATCAGCGTGAGGCCAGTCCCCCAGTCACTAATTGCAGAATGAACCTTCTTGCTTGACCTTCCGACTTACTTTTTCAACTAAGGCGTAGGCGTTTTAAGTTTCACGAATATCGTAAAAGACAATGGAATTTTTATATTTTCTGCCTGCGGAGGATTCCAATTCGTCTGGAAACAACATGAGGTTAAGCGACCTTTTCAAGAATTCATTTCCTGGGTTGTCAATAGTTCAGTAGAAGCAGACCAATCCCGGCGGTGCTAAGCCTGCCTGCCGTGTTCGTAAATAGAATTGAACTAAGCTCGAGTTCATATATAGTTTAATTCAATAACTGAAATAATAGTTCCCTTAGATATAGAAAACAGCTACCATTGACTATGTCTTTTGCTAATCTTGTCCAGAATATCAAACTAAATGGAGAATTGCTTAAGCTTTACACAATTATTAAGTAAAAGTACCCCGGCCTATGTTGTCATTCACATGATAGACATAATCACCAACGGGCATTATGTTGTTGTTAAAGGGAGTGATGTTTCAGTGATAAGACTTTCTTCGCCCCCTAAAAGTACGGTCACACGTCTGACGACCTCTGACCATTGTTAGAGTTTATCTGGCATTTCTAGATAATTCTGTAATCAGATATTCTGTCGAAGAGAGAAAACACTGTCATCAAACTGCTTATCTATACTGCACAAAGATTTTGTAGGTAAATATATAAATTAAGTTAGAGCGCCTAACGTTTCGATCCGGGCAGGAGCTTCTGTCTTCAAAGGCAAAGTGACGTGTCGGTCAGATTTGTAAGGGTTGACGAATGTCTCTGTTTCTGCCGATCATGTTAATCTCTAAAGGACGACCATCATTTTCCGATCCCACTACGCTCATAATCTGCTAGCCGGGACGTTCGATTAATACTGCACGATGAAAGAGCACGCTATAGAAACTCATTAACTGTTACAGAAATATGAACAGGCAAATTATCCTGTTTTTATGATTTTATGAATTATTATGTAAATCAATGTCCAAGTGACTTATGAAATTCAAATATGATATAACTTGTTTGCTATATACTGTGACCATTAAAGAAGTAAAGGTTGTCTTCGAATGTCGACAAAGCACGAATCGAGTTGTCTAGTACAATGTTCTCCCCTGTACTGCTACCTCTATCATGGCTAACTATACAAGGATACACGTAGTACAAAGTACAATGTGAATGTGAAGAATTCGACCTTCAGATGATGAAAACACCGGTCTTCCATCTGTGCTTTCGCAAAGGTAATAATAACCTTTCCAGAACTAACTCTACTGATTATTGCCTTACTGATAATCCACTATGTGATATAGTCTGTCATGCATGTTGTTACATGCAACTCTGTCCAATAGACAGCCAATGCACTGATGTAATGTGCACGCTGTAGTGTAATGTAGTGTTATTTCTAGACATAATGGGGCATGCCGTATAAACTCTCATTACAAATACACCATGATATGATTGCGTGATGATATGGAACTACCTTGAATCCGGGATTTATTATAAGAGGATAGCGCAACGTTAAATTTATGAAGTGGAACATTATTCAAAACATCCTGGTGGAACTTATATTCAAAGTTTTACCTATACTTCATATTTTGAATTCTTAATAGCTGTACAAAGTAAAAAGTTTGTACTATGAACGAACTCGAAGCAATCATATGCGATGCGATAGCGGCACACAGGCTGACTGACAACAAAATCATGTTGAGTTTTGCCTCCCTTTTGTTTTAACCTGTCCTGAATTAGGCATAACCCCCACAATACCACATATACAATATGATGGACATTTTGATAAACAATATATGCACTGGGGGGAAAACATCCACCATCTTAACGGAAATCGTTCAAAATAGGAAAGTCATAATGAATTCAACGTTGTGTACACATTCATGTGCAATGCGGTAAACGCACTTTTCTGCATAGAAAGTGGTTATGTTACTCCCTAGCCATATTTTTCTACCCCATTGCGGTAAAACCTTGTGGGAAAACTATTTTTTGTCAAAGAGATCTGGCCTCTAGAAGAATAGTCGGCCGCAACGCTCTACTCCACGGTGGCCACCTCCATGATTCTACAGTATTTGTAAAACACACCTTTAGTGCTGTGGAGTAAACCTGTTCCTTGTCAGGATTTCAAAGGTGAGGAGGTGAGAGATGAGGGGTGAGGGGGTAAGGGGCGAGGGGTGAGGGGTGAGGGGTGTGGGCATAGATTAAATACCAACAGACTAATTTAGGTAGAGGCCTACACCTGTATGAGACGACCAGAGAAATATTTCCAAATGAGGCGGTTCTGCACTGGGGTCATTGAAGCCGGCTTCCGTATAGGGGGTTCTGAAGCCAACCCTACCAATCCCACCCCAAGAAAAACAATAGACGTAAATGGTGCATTCTGCGATTTGGGCATATTTAGACTCTAAGTTAGGTCAATAAGTAGCTCCAAACGCAAAATTTTGGTAATAAAAATAGTTACAAAAAAGAAACAATAATAGTCAAAATTCCACACTGATTTAGGTATAAGGGGCCTTAATCTTTATGGGAGGGCCAGAGGCCAATCAAGTAGGGGTGCTACACTGAGGCATATTTAGTTTATAAGTTAGGTTTGAATAAGCAGCTCTAAATGCAAGATTTTGCTAAAAAATAATTTTGTGAGGTTTAAAGCAAGGAGGATGGGAGGGTGTACCCCCGCAGAAGTGTTCTAAATTTTGTTATCCTGCTGAATGCAAAAAGTCCTCGATTTAGCGAATTCCCGCCAACTAAATAGGCCAGGGAGAGGCCATGTCACCTTGAACTTCTCGGCTTCCGTAAAAATACCAGGCAAATTGCTTGTTCTGTTGGTTATGTGGGTGGTCATGGTACTTTAATCGCTTGTCCACAGCACGTATTTAGATAGATTGTTGGTTGCGTGTATTGTATGTCTACTTGTTAGTTGGTTTTATCAGTCCCAGTGACCTTGCATTGTGAAGAATTTCTCCATGACAGGTCAGGCAAGAAGGAAGTAAATACTTCCAATACGCACATATGACATTGTACAATCCACCGAGACGTCTATGGTAAGCCATGTGGGACAAAAACACCGCATATGTCTTAATTTGTATATATTCGCTTATTATTGCGAATATATGCGCGTATATATTACAGCAAATCATAAGGCTTAAATATATTCACGTATTTATTCGAATATATACACGTATTACTTCGAACACATATGAGGACTAATTCGAATATATACGCGTATTAATTCGAATCATATATTTGCAATCTCTCATTTATTGCACTGACGAGGCTACAATGTGATAAATCTCGAAACTCATTGAGAAAGCTATAATATACATGCCAGTTATTGTTTGTTTAATACGCGTATGTATTCGAATTAATCCGCATTTTCATTCGAATTAATCAACGTATATATTCGAATTACTACGAGGATATCTTATGCGATGTTTTGTCCCGTATGGCTTGCCATAGACGTATCGAAAAACATTAGATCCATACTGCTGAGAGGTTAAATCTTAATGATGGTAACAGAATTATCAAACAATTAAGGTGAACCCCGATAACCTATACCGCGGAGAGTAAACAGGATTTCTGGAAGTGAGGGTGAAGGGCACATTCAGGGGCATATAAACTGAAGCCGAGAAACTGAATATTTCATAAGAGAAAGACACGCTTTCCAGTAACAATTAACTTTTTTACATATGATGACATTTTATTTAGACGTAGGCAGAAGCATCATTCTATTTAGCAAGAAAGACTCTTTCTGAAAGCCTGTAGTGGTACAATAACGAAGTTGCAATGTTATATTTATGTACATTGGCTATATACGTAGGTATTCAATCAACGTTAGTAAAAAGTTTTGCCCCTAAAACAAGTAAATTACAGTAAGAAAGTTGAACCAATTTAGTTGTCGAACCAGTGGGGAAACCCATCTATGCTGATATTTGCCTTTAAAGACATTACATAAGCTGTTACACAGAGTTGTTTGCAAGCTAACATTGGCTGTAGTTCATATTGCAGATTGATATATAGGGCTATGAAGCCTATGAATCAGAATCATTGCAGACATGGTTTTATGACGGAATCTTTTTCATGCTCACTCTAACAACAATTGCATAAGTTGCATTCGTAATAGTTAACCTGATGAGATCCATTTGATATTTTTAAATTTGGACCTCTGCTGACCCCAAATGAATTTATTGGGTTCTGTACTCACTATAGGAAAGAAACATGCCAAATATGAGCTATGTGATGTAACCTATCTTGGGATATCGTGTTTACAAGATTTGTGTTAATAAGGCTTTACAGAGTGTGACCATTGATGACCCCAAATGACCGTTGACTTCCACCAAAACCAATATGGTTCTTGTGCAAAATATGAATATAAACTTAGTAAAGCTCCTATCTGGAGATACCATGTTTATAAGGATTTCAAGCTTTGACTCCCGGTGACCTTAAATGAACTCTGACCTACACCAAATTGTGTAAAACCTTTAAACCTGCATAAGGCTATTCTAACATACATATATGAGCTCATTTGATGGTTATGATCGATAGAACATTTTTGAGACTTTCACATTTTTCCTCTGCTGACGTCAAATGACCTTTGACCTCCACCTAAAACAATATGGTCCTTGTATTAATTATAGGGAATCCACATGCTTATATGAGAACTGCACGAGAACTAGTGAGGTATGATAAACATGTAAATTGTAGCAGACAAAACACAAAGCGCTGCTTTGGAAGATTTCCTATGATATCCGCGATCAGCATCTTCGTATGTAATAGTGCAATCACGCAACTTCGGTAGGGTCAACGAATCACGGTGGGGAGGGGAGGGGACTGCGGGGAGGGGGTTCAATACGATCATCAAGAGGGCAGGATTATATTTTGGCATGCGACCATTTTACGTAACTATCCATAAGTCAGTGCATGTTATGTTATGTGTGCAGGTGTTATTTCTTCGGATGAGAATTGTTGTGCAGGCACCTAGTGAAGAGGGCCCGGAACAGGGGAAGATGTGCAAGGGAAAGGTGAAAAGGCGATGGAAAGGAGATCGGGAAGAGGCCAAAGCGAGGTGGTTATCAAGCTGCAGAGCATTACTCAAAACAAGATTCCAAAGTCCCCGGAAGGTGTATCATACGTAAAGGAGAGTCAGCCGACTGGGAGGAGGGGGAAGTAACTGGGCGAGCATCATTATGGGGTAACATCCCCCGCCCTTGGGAGCCCCCACTGCTCGAGTAGAATGACTGAGTCATTATCTATGTGCTTGTTCGACTAACTTCCCTTTCGAAATTTAGCGCGCACATCCATAATATTAACCAACAACGCCCTCATTACCTTTCGGGAATCCTTGCATATACTGTAGTTTTGATTAGCTTACCTGCATCACATATGCTGTTCCAAAGAACCTGCGTTACTATGACAGCACAATGTGACGTACGTACAAAACGATCGACCAACTGACAAAGTAATAGACATTTGCCCAAATGCATGCTGGATCTTATATCCGTCATGATTGTATGCAAATTGAGCAGCAACATACTGCCCTCCAGCCAGGATCTGGGTATACCGCGGCTCAATCATTTCAACTGACAAATCGCACAGGTTGACCTGCAGTTGTCATACAAAGGGTGCGTTGAAAGGTCACTTTGAGTTTGTCAAAGAAAACAATAGGCCTATATATGCCTATGCAGACAATTGTTTTCTTCTACCTAGGGTGCAACGAAGAATGGAATATTTTCAATAATTGGAAGACTATATTATGTGGGTTAACATACGCTAGAAGCAATTGAAGATATCAAAATGGGTATGTTGCACGAGTCCCTGAGATGTTACCTTTGCGTTAAAGCATTCAGTCACAGCGTGCCTACAGAGGTATGTTTAAATAGCGATGCCTGACAATCGTCTCCAGGCCTAGTAAACCCTGGAGGTGCAGCTGGATGCGATAAATAACTAGACTAGTTTAGTCTACGCATGGTCTACCTCCATGGTCTACGTGACCGCATTACAGTTGGCATGTTAACTAATTAGCAAGGCGTCATGTGATGAATACAATTTACATAATTATGTGAGTTTGATATGTGGAAGCAATCAGAATCACATTGAAACGTCCCGACAACATGGACCTCATTCCAATGTTTGCATGCTTTTTTATTACAACTGCAATTCTTAATTCCTATTATTTTTTGTCGTTCAACTCAGAAGACACTTTCGTCATTTTCTTATAACAAAACGTTGCTTTTGAAGTGAACATTTTTTTAGTACAAAAATGGAAAAAGTGTCTTTTCCATTTACAACAAGTGGTGCTTCTCTATAGCTTTTGAAAAGAGGAACTTTGGAGAACTTTTAAGAAAAAGCCCCTACCAACCCCCTCCTAAAATATTACATATTACATATTAATATCCAATAACTTGTATCGTTCCAATAATCTACTGCTGATCTCCGAGACCCACAACCAACACAATGACATGCGCAAAAAAGGGCCCCGCCTCCATCGACTGTCTGGGGTCAAACATTCAGTAGGGAACAATTACACCTTCCTCGGGACCTTGGAACCCCTTCCATAAAGGTTCACCCACCTATGTCTAAGTCAGTCTGGGGAGGGGGGAATTGGCCCAGTCACCTCACCCCTACCTCACTGACCAATAATCTTTACACAAGTGGTAGGGCGGTTATTCGTTGATTGGACGGTTAAATTAACTGTATTGACTATAGTACGGAGAAAGAAATTGAACACTATGATAAGACAGTAAATCAATTCATTTCACCTGTCTCTTCCCCTCCCTATCCCCCTTACTCCTCCCCTCACCTTCAGTGGCGTCGCCAAAGAGTGGCCTGGGGGCACGAGCCCTCCCAAAATAAATCGTGCCCACAGGGTCCTGTGCCCCCCCCCACCCCGAAATTTGTAGTGTTAAACACATACTCAAAAAAAAACTTCTTTTTACAAACCTATTATGTTCATCAGTAAAACTTCTTCCCACCGACCATCACAATAACCAGTTGTTTTCTCACTATACAAGGTCACAGTGGCCCCGGCGTGAACCGCTAGTGCTTAAACTTCACTACTACCCTGCATGAATTTAAATTTAAATTTTCAACACCATTCTTCATGTTGTAAACTTTCCCAAACCGTCTTGAGATGGGGGGGGGGGGGGGCTGAAGTATGCTTCCGCCCAATTTATTCAAGCGAAAAAAACATCTGCTTGTTCTCTCATAATTGATAATCACCAGATAGCATTTTATGATCCTTAATTATTTCAAAACATTATCAAAGTACAAGGGTTAATTTCATATTTTATAACTTGTTTATCCGCCTCAATTAAAAACATTAATATCGGACAGACTAAACCCGAAAAATTCTTGAACATAAAGTTACGTCAAGTTGCATAATATTGCACCAGATTGCATCTAAAGACCCTTAATTAATCAAACAGTTCTCACCCCTCCCCTTAGACCCATCCCCCAGGATGGCATTCACAAATAAACATTGTGCCCCATAATTAAAAGTGCTGTGCCTCCCCCCCCCCCTCCCTCCTGTGCACTCCAAGATTGAAATGTCTGGCGACGCCAATGCTCACCTTCCCTCTCCGTCCATTTCCAACTACTCCCCTCCCTTCCCCTCCTTCCGTTTTCCACCTCATCTCTGAACAAGAATCTATCAAAAAATGAAGAGAATTTTAGAGTGCGACTTACCAGTTACTGTAGAAGAGGCTTGGAACTCTTCCTCTAAGGCCACAAATAGAACAGCAAACACAGTCAGCGGCGCATAAATTAACATATACAGCCAAGTTACTGCGGCAAGTACGACCATCGCCTTCCTGTTCTCCAGGCTGAACAACCCTTGTCCGCACATCCTGGGGTTGTTGGTGGCTCAAGATAGCAGATGCAAACTACACTATGCTACCAAATTTCATTCTGAGAGCAGTTAACTCCAGACGCGACTTTGCAAAACGAATCACTGTACAGATCTTTGTTATCTAACCTTACACCAACATTATAACATATATAAATAAAAACAGATTGCTGCGCAAATGTGAGCAGCCTCAGTTATGCACAGCTGTGACTTGTTGGCTTCCTGCTTCAATTCTGGGGTCAAAACTTAGAGCAGAATATATGAACTAGAGGGCGGACTCATAATATCGCTAACGCAAAGCCACTGTGCGACCATGGGGAACCAACCCGTACGCGATTACCAAACCGGGCAAGACACAACATATTGAGCGCGTATGTGTGTACAAGCTGTATACGACCTATAGGCTAGCTCAAACGATTTTTTCCTTCAAAAGCCAAAATAAGTAGGAGAGATGATCCACAGCCCTCGTAAATTAAAAAAAAAGGACAGTGCATCTTACCTCCATGTCAGCAAACTGTGCGAAATTTTCACAAAGGATATAATCCGATATGGAATGGTGACACGTACGTTAAATTTCCTTGATCAACAGAACAAATTATATTATACTATAAATTATAACATATTTCCGGATAATCCAAATTTTCAAGAAATGATCCACATAGAAATTTTCTTGGATTAATTAGTTACACTTGACTGTCAAGATCTTACATTTTCTTAAATAATTTAATCATGCATATGAAAGTAGCGACTTCTCCTCCATAAAACAAACTATAGTATAACACCGCGGCTGGTTTATTCACATTTCGCGAAATGATATTCCACATGAAATAATTAGGCGTGTACATTTCACGGTCAAGATCTTTCTTTCTTCTCAAAGAGTTGACTCCGGATGAAAATGGTAACTGTTTTCCTTTATCCATAGCGTTAATTGTAACAATGTATATATATATATATATATATATATATATATAGGCCTATATATATATATATATATATATATACATATACATATACATATATATATATATATATATATACATATATATATATATATAGGCCTATATATATATATATATGTATATATATATATATATATATATATATATATATATATATATATATATATATATATATATATATATATATATATATATATATATATGCAATGGAGGTAAACGACAAAGGCAAATGAATATATATAAATGAAAATCGTAATGAGTTGGAAAATCAAGAACAGTGAAAAAACTTTCACTGTTATATATATATATATATAAATATATATATATATATATATATATATATATATATATATATATATATATATATATATATATATATATATATATATATATATATATATATAGGAATAACGGAAAAACTGTTAAACAACTATGCTGCATTTAGAGAAAGGCTGGATCTCGAGTGAGATACAATAATTGAATTAGGTAAGTGATTGGAAGTAAAACAGCCAATGTTTGGTTTTTGCAGAGCTTTCGAGCAAAACTAGCTCTTCTTCAGTGCATGATCACCGAAAGTGACAAGGAGTAGCAGGATTTGAAACTGTTTTATAGAGAAGATGTCGGCATGGTTGTAAAGGCAAAGCGACTTACTGATTTCTGCTGAATAGAGCAGAAGTATTAGAAATTCGGATTATTTTAATCCGCGTCGGATTATTTTAATCCGATTCCGTCGTAATTGTAAAGGAATTGTTTTGGTTTATCTGGGACGGCAAATCGTTTCTGATGTTTAAACCGAATGGTGCCGTGGTCTTTAGGTTTAGTTCCCAGAAATTTTCTTTCGCTTTCCTAGATTTATCTGTCCAAGAATCGTTCTGGTCAATGGCAATAACACGCAAATTCTCAATTGAATGATTTTGGAGATTGAAGTGATTTGCAACAGGTTGGTAGATCTTTTTTGTTTTGATCGCCGATCTATGTTGTGTCATTCTCATTCTAAGAGTGTTTTTTGACTCTCCAATGTATTGTAAGTTACAAATATTGCAGTAGATGAGGTAAATGACATTTTTGGATAGGCAGTTAATTTTGTGCCGAATTTGGAACGTGCGTTTGGTTTGGTTGCTCTGAAAGGCCCCGGTCGAATCGACAAGTAAGCACGTTTTGCAATTTTGTGTACAGGGCGATGATCCTGTAGTTTCTGTTTTGCTTTCCCCTAATGGGGTGTCATCCCGAAAGGATGCCCGAACTAAGATATCCCGTAGGTTGCTGGGTCTTTTAAAAGCGATGACAGGTAATTCTGGAAATACTGATTTCAGGCGTTCGGTGCCTTGAAGTAGGTGAAAATTCTTCTGAATGATATTAGCCAGTGGTGGGAGACCAGGGTGGAATTCAGTAAGCAATGGTACCCTTTTGGAACTGGTTTGACGAGTTTTGTACGTCAATGTTTCGGTACGGGGTTTGCTTTTAGCCTTTTTGATGGCATTTTCAATAGTACCCCGAAAATACTGTCTGTTTAGGAGGTGTTGTGACAGTTCTTTAGTGCGTGAATCAAAATCGACTTCAGAGGAGCAAATGCGTCGAATGCGCAACGCTTGACTGTACGGAATATTTCTGGTACAGTGACGTGGATGGCAACTGCTTGGTAAGAGGTAGTTGTGCTTGTTCGTGGGTTTATTGAACAAGTCTGTTTTGAGTGAACCATTTTGTAGGGTCACGGTGGTGTCCAGAAAGTGAACGCCATGTCCAGAAAAATCAGCAGTGAATTTGATAGTGTGATGAAACGAGTTTATGTCATCAATGAAGAGTTTTATATTAGCCTCACCATGGGTCCATATCATAAAGATATCGTCAATGTAACGTAACCACGTGTGTGGTTTCAAGTTTTGTCGAGATAAAAATTCTTTTTCGAGATTTCCCATAAAGATGTTGGCAAAAGACGGTGCCATTTTGGTACCCATTGCGGTGCCATGAATTTGGAGGTAGTGTTTGTTGCCAAATACCAGATTATTGTTGGTCAAGATAAGTTGCATTAATTCGGCCAATTCTTTCTTCGTGGGGGTTTTGCCACGTATCGGTTTTGCCACGTATATATATATATATATATATATATATATATATATATATATATATATATATATATATATATATATATATATATATATATATATATACAAGGGCGTAGGAACCGGGGGGCTGGGGGCGCCGGCCCCCCAGTGAAAAATATGGGGGCGGAAGTATCATTCCGCCCCCCGCTTTGCAAGTCAGAAAACCCCTTTTTCATTTCTCAATAAATGATAAAAATCTCATTTGGAGCACCAAATTGCATCTAAGGCCAGGTGAAAAGGCAAAATTATTTACAACAATGGAGTGGGTGTTGAAGTGTGCTATATTGCACCAAATGGCATCTGATGCCACCTGGAAATGCCAAAAAATTCCACACCCCCTCCCCTCAGGCCGACCATCAGTCTTCAGTCCCCCCCACTCAAAAGTACCTTCCTATGCCACTGTACATATATATATATATATATATATAAATATATATATATATATATATATATATAAATATATATATATATATATATATATATATATATACATATCTATATATATATATATATCTAAATATATATATAGATATATATATATTGATATATATATATATATAGATATATATATATGTATATATATATATATATATAGATATATATATATATATAGATAGAAATATATATATATATATATATATATATATATATATATATATATATATATATATATATATATATATATATATATATAAAGGGGTGTAGCGAGCTTTTTGTCTATATGGCAATGATCATCCTTATATGCTATCATGAGATCCTGTTCGTGAAAATGTTCTCCCAGGTCAGAGAACACCGATTCGCCAACGGTGTGAAACACTTCCAACTGAATTTAATTTATCAGTTCATTTGATGCTTTCAGCGGTGTTGAAGTACGGGACGTCACTGTTATCCTTATTGGAAAGAGAACAAAAGTTATTTGACATTAAAATCGAAAGAATTTCCAAGTTCCTGAATGGTTAGAATTCCGGTATCATTTATTGACAAATTATTTTA
This sequence comes from Apostichopus japonicus, assembly GCF_037975245.1. Lineage (NCBI taxonomy): Eukaryota > Metazoa > Echinodermata > Holothuroidea > Aspidochirotida > Stichopodidae > Apostichopus > Apostichopus japonicus. Next base: position 1,905,823 of record NC_092579.1, read on the forward strand.
CAGGAATCGTTTTGTATTTTAATATGTAAACAACAACAACAACAATGTACACACGTATACACACGCACATACATACAAATACAACAAAAAATTATAATAAAATGGTGTTAACTATTGCACTACGCAACGCATACCAAACATCCACTTCTTCATGACCCAAATAGCGTGATCAGAAATAGCGCCATCCCATTAAATCTTTCAACTGTCGAAATAAAGGTATGCATATCTACAATGGACACAGACAGCCTTTTGAACGGAAATAAAAATATTAGTTGTAAACATCTCGTATAAGTTTAAACGTTCGCGGTTAACGGCAGATATGATTATCAAGTAACATTTATTATGGTTATATTCTATCAATAATATTCAAGTAACAGTTATAATGATCATATTCTAGCGATCCAAAGGTATAAATGTTATGAAGGGGAAATCACTAATGTTATGATGCAATTGTTTATTACTATGAAATATCTTTCACTCTGTAAGCTATATCCGTACCAATGGCAAACCGTATTCGCCCCTCCGCCCTCTCCTCCAAGTGCGAATAAAAGATGTAAAGCTGTGATATTATAACTGAAGGTATCTTAGTTCATTTGAAATTATCTTGACTAAATTAGAGATATCTCTAAACGACTGACGATATATTTAATTATCAGAGTGTACCGTTAATTTACCACCTTGTCCCACCTGTTGTCCAATATACAAATCCATTCGCGGATGTCAAGCTAATGAACTGCGTAGAGTTTCTTTTTGCTTTGTGAACAAAACTCAACTGTAAAAAGCCGCTACTATAGGCTACAAAATGTGAAACATTGGACATAGAACGCTGAACAGTTACCGTACTCGTTTTACATGTTACCAGGCGGATGTGTGACAGGGGGGGGGGGGGGAATAGAGTGGCACGTACGTACTGCTGTCAAATTTGGTAACCGAAAAAATTATGCCAATTAACTGGAATGTTTGTGATAGTGACATCTATTCTTTTTTTCACAGTTATTTCAATTATCCTTTTCATTACTTTTCACTTTTCATGCAAGGGAAAGTATTTATAAGGGGAATGGAAGGAATGAAGGGAAGGGGAAGAGAGGTGAGGGGAGGGGATAGAGAAACGGAACTTCTGTAGGAGTTCATCGGTCTGAAGTGACCAAAATGAAGTGATGTAATCCGATAATAGGTAATGATATAGCTAAACAAACTATTAAACATTCAATGTCGGTTCAGAGTACCCGGACGTGCATCATATCCTGGTGCCCTGAAGTTCAAGTTGTGGCTATACATAGATTGTATAACAAGTTATTGTGATCGTCACCAACTTTTCAAGTTTGTTAAATATTGAATCCTTTATTCTAGTGAGAGTGTCATTGAAACAAACTAATACCGTATAATGATACAACTTGTGCAAATAATCTACCATAAGCAACAATAACGACAAAACCAAGACGAAATAAAAGGGGTGGGGGAAGAAAAAGAAAAACATATGTAGGCCCAAGTTTAATTTTATTTGTACGCTTGTATAGTATATATTTGTTATAATATGTACTTAAATACGTCAAAGCAAGTGGCTTTCAGTTAACTGCCGCCCTTGATGTAAATAACATATTTAATAAACAAAGGTTTACTGGAAAGTACAACCGGATCTTTGAAAAATCTAAACGGTATTTCTCCTTACTAACTACTTCGTGGTTACGGATCACTGATTATCAATTACACGTAGCCATTGACGCGTTTGCTCAAGTGAGGACGCTGTTGCACAATGTCATGTTTACTATATGGCAAGGTTCGTGAACGGGGGACCGGGCTCATAATGTAAAGCCTAGTCTGGGTAGTAGACTTCTAACGACGGGCTCTGAAGTTTGCCAGAGTCGTGTATAGAGAGATGAGGCTCAGAAATTTGTTAGTCAAGAGCGTCATCACTTCGTGAGATGGTAACAACATTAGTAAAGCCTTGGTGGAGGTGGAGTTAACGAGAGAGACTTGGGAGGAGGCCTGGTGGAAGGGGATCTTTGAACCCTTTCATATTGTATCCTGCCCTGTAGCTCGGTTGCCCGCTTTGCAATCTCCTTCCTCTCTCTCCACCTCTCTCTCTCTCTCTTTCCGTCTCTCATCTACTTATTCCAATGATTTCCCTGTCTACCTTTCCGATGTAGATAAGACAATCAGTACGTCAGGCAGCATCCAGTAATTACGGTTAAAGTGAAGAGTTAGAAACGGCAAGAAAGAAGAAAGAAACAAAAACTAGAATATGACCGTTAATGAGACTATTTCGAAGATTTGAATTTGTCTCAACTCAACTTGGGAAATCAGGATTGTCAGCTGTTTACAAATATGAATAAATAGTTTCCCAAATTGAGATTTCGGCCCAGTGATTTCAAACCCCTGTAATATTTCAAGGTAATGAGAACGTTTGCAATTGTGAAAGTCGAAGCAATATTTACATCAGAATCTGACTAGGTGTTTTAAGCTTATATATGATCACAATAAAGGAGCCAATAACCGTCATTATTGATATATTTGACAAATTAACTGTCATGGACAACTTAATTCCCTACTAAGAAAACTCTAATACCATTAAGGAGATATCGCAGATAACTCAGGGAAGAAGAATTGCTAATGTCTAAATATAATATCATCAATTGTTTATGTTTTTCTTTGTTCATTAAAATATTCTTCCTTTCTTTCTTTCTTTTTTTCTTTCAATTTTTGAGCTTATCTTTCAATTTTGGTATGATATGGAAAACTTATGAAATTTTTGTAAGTGCTCCTAAATAAGTCCTTCGGCTACACTAGTTATTTTCAAACAATATTTATCCCAATACGGTTGATTTCATTGCATTCTTCTTAAGGGCGCTGGTTCTGTTTATTTGTTTATTTCTGCAAACCCCCATTACACTGCAATTTTGAAAGTATGACTACATCGTACGTTTACGATGAGTAATAATTTGTAGTCGCGTAACGAACTCTGGGTGAATCCCCTACGTTACTAAAAATAGACAGGTTAATGACATCATGAGAACGTTAAAAACAGAATTGCTTGCGTCATTGCGAACATTCCAATACTATAGTTAGGCTAAGGTATAATCCTATCCATTTGTTTACTAGCAGGAAGTAAGGCGGAACTGAGCAGGCATTTCGAGTACGAGAAATACTTGGTAAAATTCTATCACAATGTTACACACTGTCGGAAGAGTACAGTTTTATTCTATTTAAGCATAATTCCATGCTACTATCGGTATCAGCATTATTTTGCGAAAGGTTTCCACAAAACTTATGGCATATATTACTACAAATGATGTACTGTCGTCACGAGCCTAACGTACTCATGGTGTGCAAATAGGACAGCTAGGCTCTTAATAGTAAATTACAATATAACTTATATTATAAGTTTATATAACCTATCCTACACATTTAACGCATTGTAAGACTGTAATTGTTAGTCCTTATTATAGAAGTTTAAAGCCTAGGTAGACACTGATCACTTTCAACTGCTATTCCCTGACCAAAACTAAAGTTCTTTTCACTTTAGCCTTAGTCTGTTTCCAGGAGTTTTGAAGACAAGTAAGTAACCTGAGCCTAGTAATAACTTATTCCTAGGCTAGGCCTAATTAAATTAATTGCAGCAACTTGTATAGTCAGTAGTACGAAGTTTTGGCATACTGCGAAGTTCGGACACCCTAAGAAATACACGATTTTACCATGACAACTTACAGGAAGAGCCAAATTTCACCAAAAATTACGAAGCCACAGTTATTTTCTCTCCAAAATGGCCCGTGTGCAAGAAATTACTTACATATTAGTCAATAAAATGACGGAGATCTATGAAGTCTGTTATAATTACTGAAAAAGCAACTGCGCCACCAATTTTATCACCAGCGCCACACTGTGGGTTGCGTGTCCGAACTTCGCAATACTCTAGCAAAGAAATACCAGTTCCACAATCACGAAGAATCTTCTTGGAATACAACGTGAAAACAGTTTGCAGGATAGAAAGTTTGGCCGTGTATCGTACTATAACACAATTCTCCCACCATATCAAGTATATTTTCCGGTGATTTATACCAGAAGATTTAGTTTTGGGGTGTTTTAAGGCTTAGGTGTCCGAACTTCGAAGTGACCATGCTACTTGGTAGCGTAGCATGACATATATGGCAAGGCCTCAGGTCAAGTAATTTTTCCTACACGCTGTGTTTCAGTCTCCTGTTAATGTTACAAATTTAAATAGAAATGGTTAGTTGTGTGTAAATGTCAAGTGCCATTTGAACCATACCTCTTGGCCTAAAAGAAGGTCATAGGGCCTTGGCTACTTTGCAACTATATACCACATACAGTACTTAAGGCTGAACCAAGTAGCTAGGCCTGCTATACTCCTGTAGACAGACAATGTAGACATTGCCATGTCTAAAAAAGACTGCCTCCCACAGGAAAGACAGCTTGCATTTTTACTCTATAATCCTGTAGCTAATTGAAACTAAGTGAATGCTTCCCTCACTACATATCTGCTTCAGCCTAGCCTTTTCTTTTTCAACTCATGGCCTTTCCAAATGTATGACCTGCATGCTATGGGTTGCAGACTGTTCTCCATTTCTTGCCATTGTAGGGTGAAGGCCTGGCTATAGTTTGTATGATGTATACCAGGACTCATGGACTAGTCGAACCCCAATATTATCAATACTATGGTTGCAAACATCACAGTATGATGAAAGCAGTACCTTGGTGAACTTGAAACAAGTTTAACTGATTTTCGTCAATGACCAACCTCAATTGGAATTAACTGTGTAAAATGGATTGCTGACTGCACATGCATGATGTACAGGAATTTTTCATATGTGGCATTTTTTCACAAATTTCAGGGAGCTTTCCCTCCATTTATACACTTAACAGCGAAAAACAATTAAAATCTCATACAGGGAACAGGTTGAGATTACAGGGTACTAACTGTGTTTTACAAGCATTCATAAAACATATTGCATTCAATATTTGTTTGTTGAACATCAATATCTTACAGAACTCTTTGTTATGCACAGGCATCCCCTAAACAGTAGTGTAAACTACTAGCGGCCTAAGTAGACTACTAACAATAAACGTGTGGAAATCCCCATCTGAACTTTTTTTGGTCTTTTTCTAGGTACTATCACATACAACAGGAAACCTAAAAGACAAATATAGGAGCATTATAGCTTGAGGCATTTTCTACATCCCACGGTCATAATTCCCAAAATATTCTAAGTTTGCTGCCATGATTTTTTTTGCAAGTCCTGAGTTTTCAGATTTGAACTCAACACAGGTTGTGAGTGGGAGAAACCCGTAGATTTTCATTGCGGAAAAGATAGTTTTGATTAAGGCAATGGCGTGAAGTAACATCACTTGACACTTTCAGTGCGTCATTTGTAGACGTCAGTTAAAAGACGGTAAATTTACAAAGTCGCTAATTGAGTAGGGGTTTAGAGTTGCAGTGAGGTACTGTATAGGCATACTCTCGCACACCTAGCTAGTATATACTGTATGCCTTGTACTACCGGAGTCTTAATGTTACAGAAGCCTATTTTAATGATTCTGCAACATGTTTTACCTTGGTCACTACTTTCTTTTGGTAGAAAAAGGTTAAATTTCATACTGCACAGTACATAATTTGTAAAGTGCATTACAAAGCACCATGCATTGGCCTTATAACCTTAGTTTACAGAAAGTAAGTGATGTTGTAGTTTTGTACTATACTATAGGAATAGAGACTAACGAACTAATATTTCGAGTGAAATTTGGCTTTTTGATGATTAAATTTGTAGTCACGGTCGCCAAATGGCAAGAAAACTTATAAAAATAATTGAGGCCTGATGTATACAGTTAATTACTTTTCGCTCTTGCTTTTAATTCAGTAGACCTTTGCACTGATACATGTAGAGTTGTCGCAATTTTGACAGGTCTTTGTTTAGATTGACAAGTATGTTGCAAAAGCAGGAAATTATGCCCATGAGTTGTCAGTGCTTTCAAAACAGGAAACACTTCAAAATACAACATTAATGTTTGTATACAGAATAAATTTGAGAATGCACAACCCCCCTGTTCTGTAGTTTATTTACAGTCTGAGAAGCCCTTTGGGTTTAGTTCTCATCACTAACATCATTCCACATGTAAATACTTTTATTTATGAAATAACTATACTGTAGTTTAGGTAAGTTTAGTTCAGTTCTGTTTGGCTGAGAACAGGCTTACAGGGTCATGTGATAGCATCATGCCTTCAAGTTTGGGCAAGTCTTCAGAGAATTGCAATTTTCAAATCCATTCCTCCCCCCTGGATCACCATTTAACATCTCCATTTGATGGGCTATAAAAGAATGAACCCCAGCGTCTGACCACTTTCTCAAACATCGAGGGAGGTGAAAGCACTCCATCATACATCAGTGCAGTGTTGTCATTGTGAGCAAAGTTGTTTGCAAAACTAGTGAGGAACCAACTCACCTTTTTGAAAGTCAAACTCACCAGAAATAGCAATATACACAAAAGACTCAACACCACCACCTACCAAGAGCAGCAATGTTTTGTGTAGGTCAAAAGAATGTGGCTGCTGTTAAAATCTTGTTCCAGGCGTCTAATGATTTGGAGGACAGGCATTTATAACGTTAAAAACAAGATGGGAGAAAAATAATGTAGATGTACTGTGTTAAAGAACCTTGCTTGCAAGTTCTAAAACTATATGTACAGACCTTTTAGGCTTCTAACATCATGCACTTGCTCCTGATCAAGTGATGCCTTTAATAATTTACTGCAACTATCTCATCTTCTCTGTCTCCCTCACTATCTTGGGTGTCGTTCTTGCCTGAATTGGTTCATTCAATTTGTCAAATCTTGTAACGAACATTTTGGTGCTTTCACTCCAGCATGTTACTCTGTCTTTCTCATATGACTTTCACCAGTCAACTCTCGTTGACTCATCCATAAAACATTAACATAATTGTTTTCAAAATATACATCAGTCAATAGCATACTCATTGGAATCAACATAATGAGCAGCTTAAAAAATTACGACGAGACAGCTGGCAAGAGGGATACATGAAAAGAACTCAAAGTTATAGTGCAGTACTTATAATACAAAAGTTAGGAACAGTTTGATAGAGAAGCATGGAAGCAAGCAATACAAAGAAAAAAACATCCTCTTACTCAGGTTAACTTGCCTCACTCAGCAAGACTGCAACATTAGTGAATTAGTGAATCAGCAAATCCAGTGCAGAGAGCTTTTATACAAGCTATGTGTGTACGTAAAAACTTATTTGATGTAAATATCGTGTTAAATGTCCATGTTTTTCGAGACATCTTGCATCTGTTAGATTGAACCATTTGTTTTGTAAATAAAGAAATAACAATGTAACTTGTGTTTAAAATTATTCTGGTTAGAGAACCACTGTACTGAACTAACCACGCATATTGTGAAGAACCACATGATCAACAGATGTGCATGGATTTGTGTGGTGGGATGTATGACATGTAGAACCATATCAACATATGTGCATGGATTTGTGTGGTGGGATGTGTGACATGAAGAACCACATCAACAGATGTGCATGGATTTCTGTGGTGGTATATGTGACATGAAGAACCACATGATCAACAGATGTGCATGGATTTGTGTGGTGGGATGTATGACATGTAGAACCATATCAACAGATGTGCATGGATTTGTATGGTGTGATATGTGAGATGAAGAACCACATCAACAGATGTGCATGGATTTGTGTGGTGGGATGTGTGACATGAAGAACCACATCAACAGATGTGCATGGATTTGTGTGGTGGTATATGTGAGATGAAGAACCACATCAACAGATGTGCATGGATTTGTGTGGTGGGATGTGTGACATGAAGAACCACATCAGCAGATGTGCATGGATTTGTATGGTGTGATATGTGAGATGAAGAACCACATCAACAGATGTGCATGGATTTGTGTGGTGGGATGTTTGACATAAAGAACCACATCAACAGTTGTGCATGGATTTGTGTGGTGGGATGTTTGACATGAAGAACCACATCAACATATGTGCATGGATATGTGTGGTGTGATATGTGAGATGAAGAACCACATCAACAGATGTGCATGGATTTGTGTGGTGGGATGTTTGACATGAAGAACCACATCAACAGATGTGCATGGATATGTGTGGTGTGATATGTGAGATGAAGAACCACATCAACAGATGTGCATGGATTTGTGTGGTGGGATGTATGACATGTGGAACCATATCAACAGATGTGCATGGATTTGTGTGGTGGGATGTATGACATGTAGAACCATATCAACAGATGTGCATGAATTTGTGTGGTGGGATGTATGACATGAAGAACCACATCAACAGATGTGCATGGATTTGTGTGGTGGTATATGTGACACAAAGAACCACATCAACAGATGTGCATGGATTTGTGTGGTGGGATGTATGACATGTAGAACCATATCAACAGATGTCTATGGATTTGTGTGGTGGGATGTATGACATGTAGAACCATATCAACAGATGTGCATGAATTTGTGTGGTGGGATGTATGACATGAAGAACCACATCAACAGATGTGCATGGATTTGTGTGGTGGTATATGTGACACAAAGAACCACATCAACAGATGTGCATGGATTTGTGTGGTGGGATGTGTGACATGAAGAACCACATCAACAGATGTGCATGGATTTGTGTGGTGGGATGTGTGACACAAAGAACCACATTAACAGATGTGCATGGATTTGTGTGGTGGGATGTATGACATGAAGAACCACATCAACATATGTGCATGGATTTGTGTGGTGGGATGTATGACATGTAGAACCATATCAACAGATTTGCATGGATTTGTGTGGTGGGATGTGTGACATGAAGAACCACATCAACAGATGTGCATGGATTTGTGTGGTGGTATATGTGACACAAAGAACCACATCAACAGATGTGCATGGATTTGTGTGGTGGGATGTGTGACATGAAGAACCACATCAACAGATGTGCATGGATTTGTGTGGTGGTATATGTGACACAAAGAACCACATCAACAGATGTGCATGGATTTGTGTGGTGGGATGTGTGACATGAAGAACCACATCAACAGATGTGCATGGATTTGTGTGGTGGGATGTTTGACATAAAGAACCACATCAACAGTTGTGCATGGATTTGTGTGGTGGGATGTTTGACATGAAGAACCACATCAACATATGTGCATGGATATGTGTGGTGTGATATGTGAGATGAAGAACCACATCAACAGATGTGCATGGATTTGTGTGGTGGGATGTTTGACATGAAGAACCACATCAACAGATGTGCATGGATATGTGTGGTGTGATAGGTGAGATGAAGAACCACATCAACAGATGTGCATGGATTTGTGTGGTGGGATGTGTGACATGAAGAACCACATCAACAGATGTGCATGCATTTGTGTGGTGGGATATGTGACATGTGCAAGATCAACAGATCAGAAGTACTTTATGACAATTTTTGATACCACCGAAGCCAAATGCTCTCCTCACATTTAAATAAAAATCACAGGTACATTTATATGCCCTAGGGCAATAAAGGCTGAGCTGCATGTGTTAAACTGTAAGGCCCCATCAACATTTGACCACGAGCACAGTGTTGACCGGTGCTCGGCCATTCGAAACCAGCGTTAGACTGGGATCAAGGGAAGGTCAGGATCTGTGCTCAGTGTTACATAATTTGTAAGGTAAACACAGCTTGGGATTGACTTGGGATCAGCGGTGACCATTACTTCCATTGTCGTTGTTTGTTTCTCACATAATCTGAGGCAGTAGAAGCAGCACTGCACATCACAAGGTTGATGGTGTACTGTAGTAAAGAAACCTCAACTTCTTATACATTGAGCTCTGGGTCTAATTTAATACATATATACATACATACATTCATAGACACATATACAATATCATCGGGACCTTAGTTGCATATCACATGACATTGTCTAGTATTTGACACACACTCATCTGTTGGGTCGAGGAGGGAGACTAGAAGTATCTTCAAAAAAATTAAATAGATTGATAGGTCATTTGAGATTGGGTCATGCATGCACCAAAGTAGGATGTGGAAACTTGGGAAATGAAATAAATTAGGCAGTTACGTGGACAGCAGTCTGCTGAAATGCACAGAGAGTGTCATATGATTCCACTCCCAAAGTGACCTAGATCGTATTACAATAGTCTGCACTACAAACAGGAGTACTTTCATGTGGTAACTTCAACGCAATATATGATTCCCGTTTGTATTGACCTTATGTACTGGAAAATAAAACCGGAGGTGAATTCTGTGACGCGGTTTCAGTTGTGCTAAAGCTACTACTGTATGCACTGAAGTTTTGATAAGGATTTTGACAACCAAAAGTGAAATGCTTTCACAGAGGTAATCAGATTGGGTGCTACCTACAATAAAAAGCTATAAAGTTCACAAATCAGAGTTTGATTACGATATAGGCAAATGATCATGCACTTTTTTGTCTGTTTATTAATAGAAGTTGAAAAAGAAAATAAAAGAAGACAGAATTTAAAACGAGTGAGGGTCATTTTTGTGAAAGACAAAGACTGTCTAAGGAAATTGCCTTCAAATTTAAATCAGAAAGAGAGCATAGTTTGAAAAGTGTTCCGTCTGGCTTTTAAAAACTGCGGAGTAAAGTCCAAAAAGAATGGGGGAAATATCAGTGAACTGTTCGTGGCATTACATAATTTTATCGGTCCCTTGTATTTCATTAAACAGTTCCTTTCAAGGGTTTAATTCCATGCTATTATACAATAAACATCTTTTTTAGCCTGACTGTCAACCCAGAGACCCTCCTATACTTCATCACGGGATCATATGCATACAGTAGCACTGTCTTTATGCACAGGGCTTGATGCCTTGATTATAGCATAAGTTTAGTGCTCCTTTATTTAGTACAAATCCTTTATAACACATTACATCATATGGTTCCTTGCTGTTTTGATACACTGTATCACCAACTGTGAATGTCCAAGGTACAAATTCTGTACCAAGTGAGCTACATGAAGATTGGGATGTATAGCCTAGTGTTAATGAACTGAGTTGTCATCACAGGGTTTGCAACAGTTCTAACAATCTCTGCCAATATAAAAGGACACACTGTATATGCTTTATTGACCTGGACTTTGTGGCTAAAGGTAACAGAAAAAGTCTGCAAATTTTGACCCATTTCCTTTCATTATTTTTGTTTGTTTCAGACAGGATAACCTGGTGAATATTCGGAGAGAAGTTTTCTCATCTATCCTGTGAAATACTTGAAATTATAGCAAGTCTGTCTCCCTTTGAAGGAAAGATGGTCAGAAAGGCAGGTCCTACAGGTCAAAAGTCAAAGGTTAGTTATATACTTCATACTTTTCATTGTTTGCCACAAACAAAGAAGGCTCTATTTTCATACAAATTTTTATCCTAATTTATGCTTATCAAATTCTGGACGGAAGAAGGTTAGGAATGATGAGATGTAATGGCCGATCACCTCGAGGATCTGTGAGTTGACGTGAACAGGGATATTGTCGCTGGAAAACGTTTGCTTTGAGTAACAACCGTATTAGTGTACTCATCTGCATATGGTAATTTCAGATGACTAGTCATTTACCATGAACCCATATAGTGAGTAGACTTCAAGAACTTAGCAAGTATTGAGTTTTGTAAAAGTTTGCATTTCTCATACAATTTTAGAGTATGCAAGAGTATACCTCCCCCCCCCCAAAAAAAAGAAAGAAAATTGCTTCATAGGCACTTGATATTTGTGCAGCAAGTTGACTATCCTACATAGGAGTTTGATTTACTATATAACATTAATGTTTAACACTAATGGTAAGTATGTGTCTCAAATACTTTATTGAATACATGGACATTTGGTCCGCACTGATTGTACTGCCTTGACAGTACAGGTTTACTAGATCCGAGAGTCCAGGTTTACAGCAAGGGTCCCAAAGTCTTCTTTTCCGGCTATGTGCCAGACCGCCCAGATTCTTAGTATGCTGCAGATAGTCCTGTAAAAGAATCTTTTCATTTTATCACATCAATGAAATTTTCCGTGGCATTCACGTTGTACATTTTTATACCAGAGCTGGATGGTTTTTGCACAGTATGAAACCTTTTTTTTTAGAGTTGTTTTTCTTTATATCTAGATCAAGATTCGTTCAATAGAAAGGCCAAAATGACTCCTGTTTCATTTATGGCTGGACCAATCCTTGCCTCTTATGTTTTCTTCATCTGATTTTAGGAGAACTTAATAAATATTTTGGGATTATTGTTTTTATATTTGTGATTATGCTGTTTCTTCTGCACATTCTATAAAAAGATTTTGCTGTGTTATACTGTATCCCAGAGTCCAGCTTTGGTGCTAGGTCCCAGAGTCCTGGTTTATTGCTTTGTCCTGGACTCCCATCTTTGCTGCCACTGTAGGCCTCAGATTGTGGGTGGGCTGCTATGTTGCTGACTCCAGGTTTATTGCTACTGTAGGCCCAGAGTCCAGGTTAATAGCTTAGTCCCAGAGTCCAGGTTAACAGCTTAGTCCCAGAGTCCAGGTTAACAGCTTATTTCAAGAGTCCAGGTTAACAGCTTAGTCCCCGAGTCTAGGTTAACAAGCTTAGTCCCAGAGTACAGGTTAACAGCTTAGTCCCCGAGTCTAGGTTAACAAGCGTAGTCCCAGAGTACAGGTTAACAGCTTAGTCCCAGAGTCTAGGTTAACAGCTTTCAAGATTTCTTGGACAAACACTGTGTTGAACTTTGTCCCCAAAATGAAAACTTTTCAAGATTTTTGGCTGATTCTTTGGTTGGTTTATCAGTATTATCCTCACATCTGCTCATGAATAGGTCATTGCATCTCTTCATAGTGTTTAAGAAAGTAGTCTGAAAGTTGATTTTCTCTATACTCTGCATGGAGTTTGTTAAAGTGTTGAACTGTGGAAGTACAATGGGGTAACTGTTACACCCCTGCCATAGCGCCTTATTATCCAGCTATATATGCAGTACTGTATTCTCTGTTCTGTGAGTGTGCCTCTGTGGGCACTTCTGTCCATTTCACTTCTGTTTTAGTTGAAGATGCTTTTGTCAAAAGTAATATTGTAAAACAATTTAGGGAATACAGTGCAAATAATCAATGTTCACATGTCAGATTAGTTTTAGAAAGAAAACATGAATTGAAGAGAGAAAAAAAAAGAGAAAAAGAAATGATTGGCTTTATTTTGGGTTAACAAAGCCAAGGTCAACGGAATTGTGATTGATCTGAGCTAAATTTAACTGCAGTTACTGAACAGCAGAATTCATCATAAGTACCTCTCCTTGTCATCTGACAAACTGTCATTCAAATTGAGGCTGGGAAGAATGGATATGAAGTACTAAAAAGTGTACATAACAACAGTAACAAGGAAGTTTCACACAGGTTTAACAAAAAAAAAGAAAATGGGACATTAATGACCAATCTCAATCATAGTCTACCCTAATTATATACACCACGGCAAACTGTTGTAAGTTTCCTGTGTTTCAACCCATCCATTAAAGCCGAACGATCTCGTAATAAAAACCCCTCGTTAATGATTTATCAGACATAAGCGGAAACTGCGCCACTTGAAACCTCTTTTGATGATCGCAGCCGTCATTGTTTGCAATTTGAATTTTGTGAATGGGGAACCCAATGCCTTATTTGGAAACGGCACTCTCTCTCTAACTCTCACACAGGTACACACTACTCTGCGCATAGCAGGAAATCATGGCATCTATTGACGTCCATTCTATTCTGCACAGGAAGCAGTTCTCTGTAAAAGCTCGTTTCCTTGACAGTTTTCCTTTCACTGGAAGTCAAACTTTCCTTTTGATTTAACAATCCAGTGAGATGATTTTTTTTCTCAGGCTACTTTTTCTTTCTTTTTTTAATTTCTTTGCATGCACTCTTGTGTTGTCTGAAGAAAAGTACTTCTCTTTTGAAATAGTTTTCTCCACTTCTTCGATTCATACTGTAAAGCTTTCTCAAGTGCGATTTAATAGACAATGGGAAGTTGATTTAATTTCCCGGCCATTGTATCAGTTATAATAGTGCAATGTGTGCTGTTCCCATGTATTCTAAGACTGCTCTCACTCTCATACGGCATTGAAAATCTATCAAAGATTTCAGGTGAGCTTTTGTTTTAACCCTCGTAAAAAAAAAGGTGGTTATCTTGAGAACTGAAATCTCGCTTTGTATCCCGTACAATAGAAAAAGGAAAGAAAGATCATTATAATTTAAACTGATGGGTTTGTACAGTACTTCCCTCTTTCTGTATTGTTTTTTCTGATTAACACGTCTCGATGTCTGAGACTGGATTCGAAACCCTGTGAAATTCTCCAGCACTGTTTATTTGAGAACTTTATGGAATTTTCTTAGTATCTAACTAATCTAATAGTAGGGCTCCGCAGTTACTCACAAGTTTAAGAGTTCAGTTTATAAAAGGTGTACAGGTTTCTTGACTCATTATCGTTAAGTGGGAGGGAAAAATCTGGCAGGTTTTTATTGGCCAGCAACTTGCATACATGTATCTATCTACTATAAAGAAAATCCGTATTTTCTTACCTGAGAGACGATCATTTATTCTCATTGTCTTATGGAAGTCGTTAACGATCAAGGAAGTAACGTCTCTAACGATTTCGCGTGCAAGTAATGAATTTATGGGCGAGAAATATGAATAAAAAACCAAGGAGTAGAAAAGTGACTCAGAAGGAATGAAAGTAATCAAATTACCACACCTTTCCCTCCCTCCCACATAATTATCAAATAATTCTACAGTGTATGACATTTACAAAAATGCCGCAGTTTGAAAGCTCTTTCTCTTCCTGTTAAATCCCTTTTGTCTTTCAAAAAGTAAACTGACATTTACATTGACAATATTTAACAACATTATGAGAGTATAATCCCACCTCCAGCTGTTTCAGTTTACTGTCCTTCATGTGGACAGGGGAAATCGTGGGGGGGAAATATTTCTTTCAAAATTGACTTGGTCCACTTGTTAAATAGGATATGACAAAAAATTTCTGTACCTTGGCATGCACATACAGTATTAAGTGTACATTTTGTTGTACACAACTGTGAGCAAAATTGTACAAATTGTATTGTCTTCAGATGTAAAAAACTGTATAAAACTGTATTTTATACACAGAAATGTGTGTTTTCCGATCGTGTTTTTCCTTGATTTAGTACATTTCTCTGTCATTATTCAGTGTCAGAAAATTACCAAAATTAATTTAAAAAATTTGCAGACTTATTTTAGGACTTGTATAAACTATTTAATCTCAAATATAACTAAGTTTCAGCTAGGTCTCTCAAAGTGAGAGCTGAGGAAGTAGCAAGTTTTGTCAGATTATTATTATGATGATTTTTTTTTCAATCTTCTTGAAACGAGAAGAGTTGATTTGATCGATAAACGGCGATGTACTCTAGTACTCTTAGTGCTATGCATGCTGCTGTGTACAGTCAATTGTACAGTAGGGAATTCTTAAGAAGTGCTATGCATGCTGCTATGTACAGTAAATTGTGTACAGTAGGGAATTCTTAAGAACTGTCTAAATTGTCTAAAAGATGTCTCTTCCATTAATGGTTGTTGTGAGCTGAGCATTCAGCCTTTTATAGTGTGGATAATCTTAGATCCATTACTGTAGACACAGCTCTGACCATGTAAGGTATTATTATGGCACTGGTGTATTACGCACACAGTGTTGATTGACGTCATATCAATTGTACAGCGAACACAGAGAGGTGTGATTCAGTCAAACCGCAGTTGTAAGTTCAAACAGTGTGGTACTGTAGTTTACTTGTCACCAGCCTTCGTCTGCGTTGACAAGGATGCTGTTCCTGTTGATTACCCATTCATGTGGAAACCTTTTCCCAATTCATGCAGTGCAATGAAGCCTTACTGCTGGAAATGAGCTTTGTTTGGCTGATAACAGTTGCTGAAGTCTGGACACTAACCGTACCTGTTAGTCAGAAATATGCTGAGTAAGCACTTTGACCGATACTGTACTGTAGGCATTCCCTATGTTTTTTGAAAAAGGCGCTTAAAGTGGGATTTTTTGATCAGGTTGTAAATTTCTTTGTGCCACCTGATGTTTATAATGCCTTGAATAAGCCCTGACTCTTAAAGAACAGATGTGTTTGATGAAACTCATTTGTTAGCAGACTTGCCAAACTTTATTGATTTCTTTGCTTGTTAATACCAACAACTTAAGGATCTTTTGTAGAAACTTAAACCTCTGTGTTAAAACGTGGAAATGATCTGATTTTCTCATCACAACAACCTGCACCACATAGAAGTATTCGGTTTAAAAACCATCCGGTATATTCTTTGTATTTTTTAATTTTGCAAGGACAAGCGAGAGAAAACTTAGGCAATATAGCTTCTGGCACACTTATTCGTCACTTTTTGGTGAATAAATGTAAAATTAAAATTTGAGGAAGTACTGGGTTGCAAAGGGAAGAAGTTTTACAAGGATTGACACGATATCATTCAGATCTACATCATCAGAATAAAAATTATACCATGATGTAATTAATGCAGACTAAATAGTTTCCTGGTACAGTGTCTCTCGAAATATCATCCAAGAGGTCGACTTATGTCTTTTTGGCAAACTTTTGATATTTAAACTTTACTTTGTCGATCTAAGTGATATGATTCTCTTCAAGCGAATGGTTATAACTTTGTTAGGATCTGTATCGTCTTCAAGTAACTTAGCCAGTGCCTCATCAATACTGTATAATAAATAAGTACAGTATTTAACAGACCACAAACTACTGTATGGGGCGAGACCAATAGGTGGGTTGGGAATATCTTTGGGGTCGGCCGCTGGAGTTTTGCCAGACATTTGAAAACACAAAACTGTCTAGTACAGTTTTTGGAGTTTGACATTAATTATTAAGTTAATTTTCTTTGATGTGAAGATCCCATAGTCCCAACTACTGTAGCTTTCATGTATTTTTTGAACATTGACTCTGAGGATTGGTGGGCTGGTGGGTTGTGACCCACTCTGCCTGGGAAATCCTGGCTCATGGGCCTAAAAGATTGCCCCACTGTGGTACGACTCTAGATTGTACAGTAACACCTGTTAAGAATGTTGCTGTTGTTACCAGATTTCAATATTTCTGCTAGAAGTTGTAAGGAAATCTGCAACTGATTTGTACATTTCTTCTAATCACCATGTCATGGATATGTGATAAAGTATTGTAGAAAAGGATGTTTATGATTGTAATGGTCTCATGTTGCATTCAGAGCAGTGTCATATATACTGTACTGTTGAGGTTAACAACCTTTAGCCACACCTAGCATAACAGTTCTAGGGTTTAAACTTTGAAGTGGAGTGGGAAGCAGACATTATAATATAACCTCCATTTTTATAAAATTGAAATGTCGCAAGATTCTGTAACTTCTAAGTTTTCTCTGTGTACAACTACTGTACCTATAGAAAAGTACGTGCAAATCAGTGCGACTTAAACAAAATGGCTTGTTCTCGTCGGGTACAATGTTGTGTATTAAACAGATTGGGTTGAGATATTAGTACTGTATATCGTGGGACAACACACCCACCCACAAGGGAACAGAAGATTAAATGCTAATTATAGATTAAGGCTCGGACGTATTTACTGTATATGGTTTTATAAACCGCAAACTGTGCATAGCTGCCCACAAGGTGAAGTTGTTTACAGCAAGTTTTTTCAACTTCCGCGCTGTATTAAAAATAGTTAAACAAAAGTAGCTCGATTTTGAGTTGAATCCTGGAGTATTACATATATAGTACATTCCAACCATTGAAAATATTCTGAGAATAGACAGCAGAGACCCACCGAAGCATTTGGTTGTGAATGCCGATATAAATAGACTATCTCCATGTATGGTGCCTTTGTTTCCTTTTTCGAGTTCCTGTGTAAGCATGTACTTACGTAGATAGCTTTAGCTTTAGTGTACAGAGCAAGCCAGCCACCCACTGACTAAATATATCCTTCTTTCATTTGAGTCACAGCGATTGAGGTCATTTGACGTAAGTTCCTTATTGGCTGTTGGAGAGTAGAAGTAGCCAATCATGCCCTGTTTTGGCGATTGTATGAAGGCAGATCAGAGAGCACAGTCGAGTTGATGAAGTTTATTGTTTGAAAAGTTTTGCGTGCTTTTTAAAGTCCTGTTTGGTTTTATGACTGCGGCACTTCTGAAACTGACTTTGGACACATACTCTCACTCCATCAGAAAAACTCTGTGCAATTCCTGTACAATTTTCATATTTAAAGTTGAGCTGCTCCAATATTTGTGGGAATTTTAAATACAATTTTTTTGGTTTCCATTGGGAATTGTGAAGTTCACTTTTTAGCAGTGATAAATGGATACCTTCGATTCGAGCATGTACTTTGGTCAACAACCAACATCATTCCCATACCCTCAGCAGTGCATGTATGGGCAACCACAGCAGTTGTACCCATCCCCTCCCCCACCCCAGCAGTGTAACTACCAGCAGGAACCTGCCTACCCCATGCAACCAGCATATCAACCACCTCTTACCATACCTCAGGTAAATTCTTTAAGTCAAATTTGCAAATTTCATGATTTTTATGGGATAAAGTTTTTTTTCCACTAATTTTCAGAAAAGAGAGTTATAGTATAATTTTGAAATGTTTTGTCTTTTCAACATTGTGCAAAATTTAGCTAAGTTATGGTTTTTTTCATTAATTAATTTTTCATGATAAAGTTGATTCTGTTTTGGTCTTTCTAATGATATATTTTATTCATAAGTATATTGAAAATGTTTTATTTGTAACAGGTTTTTGCGACGATATACTCATGCCAAATTTTGTGTTTACTCAGCTTTTTACGTTCCCAGTTAACCTTTTAATTTTGATTGGATTGTTTTTTTTTGTGTCAGAAATAACATTTGTATCATTTCGGATGTTTTAAATTCATCTCCAGAAATTTTATACTCTTGCCAAATTTGTGTTTACTCAACCTTTCTTTTTCCCAGAATGCATTTTTAATTTAACTGCGATTTCTTCTAAATCTGAGAAATACTTAGAAAGTTTAATTTTGGTGTCATTTTGGTTGTGGCTACATCTCCAGAAATTGACAAGGTTTTGTGCATAGTTGTTTCAAACACCATCTATTGCTCGAACTACACACATGCTTTGTTTACATTAATTCATGTTTTGTGGACTTGGAGAGAGGGTTTCTTTGCCAGTTTGCCATCAGTATTCAGACAAAAATTGTTAAACAATTTTATCTTGTAAATTACGATTACAATATTTATCACGGTCATTCATCAGAATTGATCAAATGCACCATGATTTTTATACAAAATTAAAGATATAATCTTTACTAATATACCTTGCCAACACTGCTAAGAGATATCTTTTAAATTCTACTATGCTGCACACTTAATTCTAGGACTGTAGTACAAGTTTATTTATCAGCAGCTAATCTTTCCTGAAGTGTCTGCTGTAAGACTTTCATTTCTTTCAAATTTCAAAATAAAATCATTTGAACATTTTTTTTTAGCAAACTGACTATAGTTAACAAGCAGAAAAGAAGCCGACTGTCAAGCAGTGAATTAATTTACTGTTAGAGTGCAAATACATGAAATGAGTAAATGATATCTTTGGCTAGCCTGTTTAGCTTTGTTGGTGGAGCAGATGTCTTGTAACCCTGAGTTTAACTATCAAACTGTATGTACAGTAGTGTGAATCCTGTTCTACAGTAGTACTAAGTACTGTAACATGTTTCTTTGCCATTTTCTGTTGTTTATTTACTTGTCAGTTAGTGTTGTTGTTGCTCTTTCATTTTCTGATACTGTATAGTGAGTGGGGAACAAAATGAAACATAAAATAGCACAGCCTACAAGTAGCCTAATTGTGACAATTAAAGTACAAAACAAAAGCAAATTGTGACAATTAAAGTACAAGAAAAAGCAAACAAGTGGCGAATCGTTTGCTTCACATCGCAAGACGCTACGCGAAACGGTCAAATTTTCTTCGTACGAGTCCAAATTTTGCTAAGCAGTATTTTTTCACAGGAACAATGTAGTATTGTTAACAAGGGACAATGATAAGAGCCTTCTAAACAGCTACACAAAATATGAACCACTGAATTAGTCTCAGGCTAATATTTCTGGCAGATTTGACCAAACTTAGCATTGTTTGTTGCATCCTCAAAGAAACCAGGTATAAAAATACCATATATACAGTACGTACTACTGTACATTATGTAGAAAACAATGCACTTCTCACAAATCTTTCAGTTATAACACATCAGGAAATCAGCCGACTTGATTTAAGAAAGAGATTATTGAATAATTATGCAAAACAATAAATAAACAGAGTTTCCTTCATATCTTTCTGTCAGATATAAACATAATTAGCTTTATATTGAATTAAAATAATTACTAAAATAACCTATTTTATGATCTGACAAACATACCATGGTTTTACTTCATATTATACTTTACTAAGTAAGTGTTTGTACTGTGTAATAATATGTTGGTTTTCATAGTTATGATTCCTGCACTTAAAATTAAATCAAAAAAGATAAATCAAAATAGAACAAAGAAACAAAGCAAATAAAAACATGCCAACATGTGATTCTGAGAGGTGATCTTGCTAGATGTTATATAATATTTCTAAAAAAAGAAGAAGTTATTTTACTGTAAGTCAAAGTGAATGTTTTGAAAGAAATATATATAATTCATCTAGCATTGAATTTTTCAGAACTTAGCCCATTAGTGCACATCAACACATCAGGGTATATTTGCTGATATGCTGTAGGGATCTGTAAAAAAAAACAAAAAAACATTCAACCAACTGGGTTATAAACAAGTACTTAAAATCCATGACAATGTTGCTTAATTAACTCAGTTTAAATGAAACCCCTCATACAGTAAATTTGTTGATGTAAAGTATTATATTACTATATATATTATTGGAGTGAGACAGCAGAATTTTTCATGAGTAAATAACTGTATAGGTAGCTAGGATACTGTACAGTTGTAACTGTATAAGCTACTCAACTTCTCTAAGTACCCATTTCTGTCTCTTTAGTATCAAACTTTCCTTCTTGGAATTTGAATGTTTAATCGGAGGAGAGAAAAAGGAAAAGAAAAAAAACCAATTGTGTGTTGCAATGAACCTTTCACATTGTACATTATTTGTGATAAAATATGAAATTCATTTAGTGTTGAAATGAGATTAGTTTGGTGCAAATCTCAAGTTCATCCAGCATGCACTGTATTATATCTAAATTTCAATTAAGTTTTGTACTGGAGTTTGAACATCAGACAAAGTTATTATTTATTTTTATTTTTCGTCACCATAGAACAATTTTTGTGAAAATTCCCATTTATTTTCACCTTTTCGTTTCCTTTTGGTTTTTTACCTCATCAGACTCCAGTGACCAGAAAAGATGCTGGCTCCTTTAATTCCGAACAGTATATCAGCGACAGCGATTTGGTGGCTTGCTCGGTGCGAGAATTGAACAGGCGACTACGGACCCTCTCCAAGGAGACCGTGTCACTCCTGAAGCAGAGGAGGAGGACCCTGAAGAACCGTGGTTACGCCGCAAATTGTCGGGAGAAGAGAATCACCCAGAAAGATTCCTTAGAGAGTGTCGCAAAGAAATTACAGGACACAGTCTCAGACTTGAGAGAAGAAAACGCCGAGCAGAAAGATGAGTTGGAGAATCTTAACTTCAAATACAAGGCTCTGTTAAAGTTTGCAATGAGCAACACACTCCTTGACACTTCCACGTTTCTCCAGAGGGCCCCCGGAGTGGAAACACTCGCCACGGTCGCAGAAGCTATCAGGGGCAGAGAGAGTACGGATGCGTCAGAGCGTGCTTCAAGTTTACTCGATTCAGATCTATCCCTGGATCTTAAGACAGATATGAACTTATCACTCAAGCAAGAGCCTGGATTCTGAGAAGTGTCTTTATACATAAAATAAAACTATATATATATACAAACTCAGTAACAAGTACAAATCGCTGGCTGATCCGTGTATGACACGTTATACCAGAGTCGACGCTAGTCTCCCCTCCCCGCCTTTTCCCACTCCCTCCCTCCCCCCTTCTGTTCCTACAGTATGACCATTAATTCCATAAGAATCTGAGTACAAAGAGTGGACTTTCAATATCACAGTGTTTTATTGTACTGTATATAATACTGTTCATGTATGTCTAGTGTCCAAGAACTGTGTTTTTGTCAAGAAATGAAACGAGGTTTTAAGAAGCTAACAGTCTGTGTCATCAAAACTGAGGATATTCATTATTAGAGGTAAGTTTGCTCAAGAGTTTGAAAGTTGTGATTTGTTGAACGGTCTGTCTGTTTGTCACAGGTTGTACCTGTACATTCCAATTAGACCTTGTGTCAACCTTAAAACAGATACTTTTGCCAACATATTATGCTAGGTTTGATAGTTACATTAACAAACTCCCACTCAGTGCAGGATGGATATTACTACATTGTGCTTACATTGCTTGTTTATTCTTTGAGAGCCCTTTCGAAAATAAGCAAAAAGACAATCTTGTCATTGAAAGTGGTTGGGAAACATGTGCCTACTAAATATATCAAGTTTTCCCTACAGGCATATCTTACATAAATTTGAAAGCTTCGCATAATTGGTTAGAAAAAGACTAAAGTGGTGAAATCTAATATTATAAAACAGATGACAGAGAAGAAGGAAAAACTAAATTAGAAAATATAGAAGTGACCTTTCCCCAATGTCTTCCCATTTCGTTGATTGTTTAATGAGATTGTTTTTTTCCAGTCATTGAAACACGTGCAAGAAACTATACCACTATCTGGTAATTAATGGCCTTTGTAATTGTCTGTAAAATGGTGTTCGTACCGAGACGTATCAGCACATATTTAATTCTGTAGGCATGAATGGAATCTACTGTAATTGCCCAGTTGTGGATTTGAGATGATAGTTTGATCTTGGTTTCACACATGCTATAAAATACCGTATTTTCTTGCAAAACCAGATCCAGTTTTTTTGCTGAATTTATTTAAGTTTATTTCTATCATCAAGTCAAAAGTTGTAAATGCAGATGGGAAGGATCATAAAATAATTCAAACATATACATATATATATATATATACATACACCAGTGAATTTCCAAAAACTGCCCACAGAAAAAAAAATTGATTTGAAGGTCCCTATCACCAAAACCAAAAGCGGTATATATTTGCTAAGAATGGCAGAATGAATTTACGACGAAGGCAATGCCTGTAGTTGGGGTGTAACTTCTAACAGATATCTCATATTTATTTTCCTTCATGTGTTTTCATTCACAAATGTTGGCATTTTTGTCTACTGTACTTCACCACTAGTATTTGGTCCTTTTAGTCACCAGGAATGATTTTTACGTATTACAGGGTGAAGGAATCTCATAAGTTTGTTCAATATGTAATGAAACGGCTTGATTTAAGATTCACTAGTCACAAAAAAATGAAAGAAAGAACCTCTTTCTCATTTAGTCACATATTAGGTATAAACTTCAATAACAATTTGTTATTCATTTGTATTGACCGATATCAACCAAAAACGCCTTGTATAATTTTTTGGTTGTTATATTTGAATTCAATGTCACATGAAAATATGTCGGGCATGAAATAGCAATGGAACGTATTAATGCTTAGCAATCGCGTAGAACATCGCGGGGTCTGCCTGTCGCCGTCTCGTTGAAGTACTGCAGGGTGAGCATTGCATGATGAGCGTGGCACACACTGCAGGGAATTGCAGACCAATTTATTAAAATAGGAGAAACAAAAAGCCAGGAGAAAGAATACAATAAAATAAAATGAATAAATAAGTAAAAAATAAATACAGAAATTAAATCCCTTTTAATTGTCACCTTGCTTTACAGTCAGATATGGTTTTTACAAATTGATGGCGTATAGCGATCTTTTTTACCACAGATTGAATATTTTGTTAGTTTTTAGTCCTGCTGCTTGTGTATAGAAAATATCGACCAGTCAAACCGTGTTTAAAATATCAAACACTCAGACGAATATTGACTGCTTTTAATGATAGTTTCGTTTGCGTAAATTAAGCCTTGCGACCGGTATCCGCTGTAATGAAGCATAAAATATGCATGTATGTATCAGCTATATAATAGCTTCTATTAATTGTCAATTTAGATTCCATTGGTAAAACAAAGCAAAATCCATCTATTTAGCTCGGTCGCCTGCTTGCTGTCCAAAATAAATTTGGAGATAATCTAGAAAATACAAAATATTGCAGTGCCGTTACACTTGCAATGTTGTATTTTTCTTTGTCTGTAAATAACACAATAAAAATTCATCAACTTTAATACTGCTATGCAAATTTCAAAACTGATTCCGTTTGTGAAATATTCAAAGAATGTTTCTTTTTTTTTCTCATAATAGACACAGTAAAATGGAAAAGTTAACTGTTTGGAAAAAATGTTGTAGTTTCAGTGAAACGATTTTACCCCATTAGGGAGATACAAACTATAGTTATATTAACCGTAAAAAATGGGTGTGAAAATTGGTGTAGCGCAATTGCTAAACATGTATTTATTTTTCTTATTTTTTTTTTGAGTGCTTGTGCATCAATTTCATTCCGAAGACATGATTTGAGTAATGTAAACTTGATAACATTTATGATTAAAAACTCTTTTTGTTGGACTTACCCTTTCAAGTGTCATCCATTTGATGTATACAAAGTTGATTTACATCGCAGTTATTTTATTTATATCAGTAATGTGGGTAAATGTCAGTACTATTTATATCAATTTATCTCATTGCAAAGTCATTTTTTATAAAGTTCTGAATAGTGTTAGAACCAAGAATAATAAAATAATAATAATAACTCCACTTGTTGTGAATTTGTGAACTTTAGAAAGAGCAAAAATTCCGTGAAAAGTGTGGATTTGAGATTTTTTGGTTTTGTCTTTTGGGCCGTTTTATTTTAATCTATTGACATTGCCTGTGCCTTGGTTATCAGATTATCTTCTCATTGTTTTATATACTGTATGTAGAGTTTAGCAGGACACTGAGCAAAGACTGTCCTAGAAATCAAAGAAATCAAATAACTGGCAGGACGTCTTCATCATCAAATATATAACTTGATGATACTTCATGTTAGAGACTCTTAGGATTTCGAGAAAATTTCAAACTTTAAACTGAATTAAAATTAAAGAAAGAGAGATAGGAAGGAAGGAAAGGAAACATGTAAATAAACTCGAAACATGACGGTTTATTTTTAAATTTGGAGAAGCCTATATTTACAAAATCTTAAGTTTTGGGTAAAGAAAGTATTACTTTGACAGTGGGTGCCATCCAAGTCCCAGCTTGGTATTCTATAACTTTTGTTTTGTTTCTTAAAAGAAGAAAGAAAAAAAAAAGCCCACTAGTTCCCGTATACTGTAATGTTAGAATTCATTTATTTTCAATTGTTTATTGTTTGGTTTTAAATACTTTTCTTCTTGTTTTGCTCTCATTTGAATCCCACATGTAAAGAAAACCTCTATATTTACTTAAGGTTTTTTTTTGGGGGGGAGGGGGGGGGGGGTTGGTATTCTAAGGAGGATATTATTCTCTGGTAGAATTTTGTTCTTTATGTTCGGTGTTATTATATATGTTTTCTTATCGACGATCAAATTTTGCTATGTATATAATATGAACGTGTTATTAGTCGAACAGGTTGGTATGGTGCTGGTCACGTACCTTCTATACAGTATATATATGTTACCACTTGTGATTTAATACAGCAAGGAATTTTAATAGAAACGCCAGAACTGGTTTACAAACAAATATGATTGTCTATGATCCTTTCTGTTGTGTGGTTTGTTCACCTGATAGATTCAACTATACTGTTCTCCGTAATAACCCTGTTGAGTAGACTACTGGAGGACAACTTTTCATATTTCGCTTTTCCAGGCCACTCCATATTTTGTGAGCTTACTTACCAACCCATTTTCAGGGTTTGCACCCCCCTGAAAGCCCCTCCCATATAGTCAGGCCCACTAGCACGATGTTTTGTTCGAACTGTATGAGGAAACATTGTTGCTTCTAAAAGAGTAAATAAGCTTTCTAATTAGCGCGTAACTGCATTCCTATTATACCAATTAGGCTAGGATCATCTACATGAAACATGTACGGTAGGCTCTAAGTTAACATTGATGTTGCGTCTGATACGTAATTTGTAATAATACTGCAGTCCCCCCCCCCCCCCAAAGTACAGGTTTGGTTTGAGCGTATTTGGGTGACAAAGGAAGTCACAGATTGGAAACACAACCGACTGCATTAATATTTCAGTCCATATTATCACATAAGGCTTTAGCCTACTAGAAGAGCTTGATAAAGGGAGGAAATGTCAGGAAAATTTCGCATTGCAATGAAACGAAAAGTTTCCAAATTTTTGATGATTTAGTCTGTATCAAGTTTCGTGAATATGAGTTTTTAAATAGAAATACTTCACCAGTAGACCTATATCTCGGCAGGACATCTTTTTTTTTTTCAAGTCACCATAGATTTAAGATGACCACGGTAGTTTGCCATGTCATTACTTTCAAACAAGTTGAGACTTGCAGAATTTAACACACGCAAAAAACATTTCCTTCCTTTGGCTTCCATAAAGGCTCACATTCTACCAGTTTATGGTGATAAGATTTAATATCTTTTGCATTTTTATATGTAATGTGAGACGGGCTGAATGGTTGATTTGGCCAATTAAGAAAATAGACAAACAAAACGATACTGTATTGAGTGCGGTGCTATTATTCGGGCCTTCAGCTCTTATAATGTCATAACTTTATAATTCAACTATCGATAGTTTCCACTTATTGTTCCTGTACAAATTCGTGTACTCGAAAGACAAGGGTATCGGGAATAGAGGTACTTATAAGTCGGCAGATTCTCGACAATGGCAGACAAAAAAAAAATAGCTTTGGACTAAAACAAAAGAAATATTACTATACCTTGAACCAAAGCGAAAGGAAATATTGCTATGAATTCATTGAAGACTTCATTTAATGGGGGATATGATGTCTGTCTGTGTTAAGTGATTAAGTAGATTCTACACTATCATCAACTGTTGGGACTGTTCATGTCTTTAACCTTGTCATTTGTCTTACGAAAAGTAATCTTGTCAGTCTTGTCAGTCAGTACATATGTTTAAATATGTTACAAGTTGTATATGTGACTTGATGCATATGAATGTGAGTGCATGTGTCCTGCAATAAAACTCCTTTCAAGGGAACTCCAATGCTGAGGATTGCATAAAACTGAGGAAAACCCAAACTAAGGGAAATCTAAGTATTCAACGTAGCAATTCGCGTTCACACCGAAATATGATGCATAAATGTCTGAACCTGCAAAAAAGTAATGGCGAGTTTCATTATAGTGGAAGTTGTGCCTATATCATATAGTAAAATTCGACACTGTACACAATGTCTGTGTGCATGGTGAGCCTATAGCGTGCCCTACGTCTTGAAGTCGACATATGTCCAATACATTGGTATATTTCAGTTTCTCGTGCTCTCATTGGACAAAATCTTCATAGTTACGATAACAATCAGGGTGTTTCTCGTGTTTTCATTGGCTCTTTTAAAATTCAGAGATTCTGATTCGAATTAAGAAATCGGCATATGTCGAATTCAACTGTCACCTGCCAGTTTCTCGCACTCCCGTTTGGAGGACATAATTCGACATGTTTCGATTTCTCTCACAAAAGAGAGTTTCTTCCAATTAAGAGCGTTATATAGATGGACATGTGACACAGTCCTCCAATGACAAGAAAAAAAAATGAAAAGAACAACACTCAATAATTTTAATTATCAATGGAACT
This sequence comes from Apostichopus japonicus, assembly GCF_037975245.1. NCBI lineage: Eukaryota > Metazoa > Echinodermata > Holothuroidea > Aspidochirotida > Stichopodidae > Apostichopus > Apostichopus japonicus. Next base: position 1,933,654 of record NC_092579.1, read on the forward strand.
GTCGATTGTGGGGAGGTCGTCAGATGTCGATTTCTCGCACGATACACTGATGTAAGCCGTTGGCAATATAATTCGACACATGTCGATTTCAAGAATTTGGTGTACAAAGTTGTCACGCTTGGTGTACAATGATGGGTATACATTCTCTTCGTACTTATGCAGCTTTTGTCCTTCAACTTCACATATAGTTCTGTCTTCAAAAACCACAACACAGGCGGTTGTTGACATGACCGTTTAAACACAAAAATTCATGAAATATAATCAATCAACTTGATAATAGAAGGAAATAAAATAAGGAAATGCCAAAAGGAATCGTTAAAAGCAAATATAACCCCGTCCTAAATCAGTTCATCGAGATGAGTAATGTTACAGAAAGTTCAAGAGAAAAAATGAACAATTAAAACTGGCAACATCAACATCAGCAGCAGTAGTATCAACAACAATTTAGCATATTCATCAAATATATAAAATATTAAAAAAAAACCAGAAAAAACAAAAACAGAGGACCGTCGTGACTTTGCTTAACATTCCGTTTCCTTTTTAAGTACATATTCTGGGGGTTTTAATTGCATGATCTTATTTAAGAGTTTTGCTTGTCTCTTGTATATAGTAAGTGAAAACTAATAACATATCATTTTCGCTGCAACAACAGCAGCAGTAGTATCAACAACAATTGTAGCAAATACATCAAATATATAACACATTTAAAAAAAAAAAAAAATTAAACAGGGGACCGTCGTGATTTTGCTTAACATTCCTTTTCCATTCTAAGTACATGTTTTGTGGTTTTAATTGAATGATCATATTTAAGAGTTTTGCTTGTTTCTTGCAGTAAGTGAAAACTTACAACATATTATTTTCTCTGCAACGACAACTTCAGTTGTATATAGCATCAAATACAAATACATCAATATATAACACATTAAAAAAAACTTCAAATATATAAAATATTATAAAAACGAAAATCAAAAACAGGAGACCGTTTTAATTTTGATTTACATTCCTTTCCATTCTAAGTACATGTTTTGTTGGTTTAAATTGAATGATTATACATACTTCTTTCTTGTAGTAGTGAAAACAAATAACATTATTTTCTCTGCAACAGCAACATCAACAGTAGTATCAACAACACTTGTAGCAAATACATCAATACTATAACACATTAAAATAAAAACAAGGGGAGCCGTCTTGAGTTAGCTTAACATTCCTTTTCCTTTCTAAATACATGTTTTGGAAGTTTTAATTGAATGATCATATTTAAGAGTTTTGCTTGTGAAAACTAATAATATATAATTTTTTCTTCGTCTATGCTTTAATATATACAGCTGTGAGATTGGTCGTATTTCTGTATCGACCGATGGTTTGATTTAAGTTGTTTATAGCAATGACTAACACCATGTTGACTTTATTTGCCTATTATTGCTAAACTGAACGTGTAGGTGTATAGGACTAAGCATATTGGCAAGGGTACTGAAAGTGGGGAAATTACCTCATCGTATACTAATTGGCTATTATTAAGGGCATACACCCAGTTTAATAGGTATTATAAGAATGACATCCAACCTTTTCAATAGGTACGGTATTATATGAGTATAGCCTACATCATGTTGAATATAACTAATGGGTGATATAGCGCTCTATAGTTACAATTTTTATTATTAGTTATAAGTTTCGTCTTCGTGTAACATGAAGTACTCAGCTTTTAATAATTTTAATTCTTTTTAGTTGCATATCTCAAAAATAAAAAAATAATAATAATGACAAAAATAATGAACATTTAGTACTTTATAACAGAGTCGGATCCCAAAAATTTATCGGAAATCAGAGTGGTAAAGTGTTTTGAAGTACCGTCCTTAAAAACAGTATCTACCGAAACTAACGGTATATGATCACGCGACGTTACGGCATAAAAAGTACAGCATGCTCGCACGTTATAGCGTGTTAATCTTTGTTAATATAAGTTCCTTCGTTTTGGGCAACACTATGGCCTTGAAGCTATGTATCATTTTATTTTTAATTCAGCAAATTTCAGAAGAGGGCTCGTTTCCTGCAGTTACCTGGATTCACTGCTGCATTATGTGTCGTTTCACTTACAGTGCAGTTTATCTGAATTTAAATATAATATTATTATAAATTCCACTATTTTTTGGTCATATTTTAAGAGTTTGTACCGAAAAATCAGTTCTCGTCTGGTTTAATACTTTTCCATCTCTGAGGTTTCGCGTTCCACGTTGGCGGATGCGCCGGATGTCCTATTCTCTACTGATCTGGTCACTACCGTCCCCCAAATCGCAAAGTCACTTTTATAATATATCAAGGTCATATGATGTTCTGGACATTGATTCCATGTTTTCACATGATCTAACCACAAATGGTTACGTTTCCACTTTCACCATTTTGTTGTTATTGCTATAACGTTGTTGGTAGGTCTACATTTATAGATACAATAACGCTAGGCCACTGAAGTAAGCATATATGAAGCCATAAACTTCTTCTGTGGATAGAATGTGCATTAGTTTTGCTCTTGAAATAAATTCACTGATATTTATGAAATTAGCTTTCCTTAGCAAAACCTTCCAGGATGTCTTTAGAATAGGTGTACTTTAGTCAGCAGTCCACTATAACAGCAAGTGAAATAGAATTTAAAGTGAACAATAACTGGCCACCTAGAAGTTACACATCAGCAGAAACAGGGTAGAAATCTTGTAAAGAGGTTTAATCAGTATTTTTACCTGCAAGGCAATCTCGTTTTACTTCAGAGAGGGAAGGTTATACAATTTGTTGGCGAAACCAGGAGACATCAAACCCATTATTGCCTCGTGGAGAATTATTACTTTTGACAACCGACATTGAATTGAAAGGTTGGTTTTCACACTTTGCACATTTCAGTGACGAAATATTGCAATGGTATTTCTTAATCAAACTTAGAGAGTATTTAAGATATGGAATAATATATAATAAGATAATTAATATTTACCAGAACTAGTAATAAATTGTGGGGAGAAGGACATCTCGCATATGGCTTTATGCAACGCACGTTTAAAGAAGAAGGTGTTGAGAAGAAAAAAACAAAACAATCATGGTCTTGTTTTATATAGGTGAGCACTATGTCAACTAACTTCGGGCTAACAACTTCTCGAAAAATTATAGTAGCGAGATTTACTAAACTATAACATTAATGAACTGTTTTTCTTAGTTTCTGACATGTTTTGCATAAATTTGCAAATCAATCGCCCTTCGCTAAACAGCAAGTTGAAGTTGAGATTGACAATAACGCTACAAATTGAAAGGGGCAGAGGGATGGAAAGGGGAGGGGGGGGGGAAGGAGTAAGCGAAGTGGAGGGAAGAGTGACGCGCTTGGCCGTCACGGTACGTCTTTTTAAAATGTGCATACAATGAAGGTCTGTACTAAATAGTTCTTATTTTGACAAAATTAGTCAAGAAATTAATAAATTGATTTTGTTTCTGTGGAAATGTTATGAATAAATTTGTTTCCTACATGACCTCAAATTGCCTCAAAGTACCTTGGCGTACACGTCGTTCACGATGCGTTTGTTAATTTATTGTCGCAATAATCTATATAGGATTGTTTGATGGTGCATGGCAATTATTCTTTGAAAATAATGAATATATTGAAAATAGACATGCTAAAATTCGGAAATCATGGACAACTAGTTGTTACTTATTAAGAATATATTTATATATATGTTTTTTTTTTCTATCCTTTAGCTTACAATGCGGTTTTGTGTTACTACAGGTCTCGTTAGTTTTGATTATACCGCAAGCAGTTGTAATAACAATTTACTCTGTCGAGTTAGTATACACACATCACGCATTAACTGTGTTATTAATGTAAACGGAAGAATATTATGGGGAAAAGAATGACCTGGCCTCGCGATAAAGAGAAAGCGGATTTCACAATTATTCGCTGGACAGTCGAAAACAGTACCAGTCTTATACCCTAGTTAGGGTAAAACGAATTAAGAGATAAACAAGCTAATCTGATCGAAGAAAAGGGTAGAAAAAGGGGGGGGGGGGTGGAAAGACTTCTAGCTAAAACCTCAAAAGCCACTTATTGTTTGTTTGCTAAAGCTCCTTTCGGGTTACTTTCGTTTTCACAAGCGAATGTTACCATGTTTTCTGAGGAAAACACGGTTTATCAGATCGTTTGATTTCGTCACCAAAATCAATGAAAAATTCCCTGATATTTCAGCTGTCAACACCTATTTACAGGACTTGATTTGTTAAAACTGTAAGTTGCATCGGGCTTTAACTTTTTGTGTCTTCTGATGAAACCATGTTGCATTCACTCAAAACCATGTTGCATTCACTCATAACCATGTTGCATTCACGCATAACCATGTTGCATTCACTCATAACAATGTTGCATTCACTCATAACCATGTTGCATTCACTCATAACCATGTTGCATTCACTCATAACCATGTTACATTCACTCATAACCATGTTGCATCATTCATAACCATGTTGCATTCACTCATAACCATGAGGTGCATTCACTCATGCGGTATGTGTAGTGACTTTTCTTCTTTGAAGTCCAAAATATAACCAGAATGTAACAGATTTGACACAACGTACAATATTGAATGTAGGATGATTTGGTCGCTATCTAAATAGCATTATTGACAGATAATGCCTCTCATTGGACATTTTCGTTACATCGGCAGTCTTCAGAACGAAAAGCAGGGCCAAACTTGAGTAAGGAGATGGAGAGGGAGTTGGAGAGGGAGAGGTGGAGGGAGAATGAGAGGGAGAAGGAGAGGGAGAGAACGTGAAGGTGAATGTGAAGGTGAGGTGAAAGTGAGCCGACTGGTACACCAGGGAACTATCACCGCCGAAAATAGCGGTAACTCTCCGAACCCGGATTAAGCCCTGCAGAAGAGGAACTACTTTCGGAAGTATTCGCGATAGGAACTAGTTTCTATAGAAATTTTTATATATAGGAGGCTGGAAGTTTTTACACTGTTCTTGATTTTCCAACCCATTATGATTTTCATTTATATATATATATATATATACATATATATATACATATATATATATATATATATATATATATATATATATATATATATATATATATATATACATATATATATATATATATATATATATATATATATATATATATATATATATATATATATATATATATATATATATATATATATATATATATATATATATACCATGATGCGCGTCGATGTGACTTGAATGTTTCATGATTGCTTTATAGATCTGTGATTGAACGAAAAAGGAACAATTTTGTGCAGGAAATCAAGAACAATATCTTGGACTGAACATGCACTATAAGTGTAGAAAAAAAAATAATAATAATGATAGATATTTTTATAAAAGATTTGAAAATTTTCTAAGTTCAAACAGCTATACAGTATGACGGGATGATTGCCTAAAATAAGCTGTTGAATTAGCTATTGTAGACAATAGTTCTAATGTTCATATACTCAAATAATATTACTTTATATGTTAAATATTTATAAGTGTGGGGTGTGTTGTAGATATGCTAGGTAGTATCGTTTAATTAAGATACTTGCACTTTAATGCATATATAAAAAGAGCAATGTTAATAATGACGTACATACAGTGTTGTATAGGTAGCAATCGAAAGTGAGGGGTCAAAAAACTGGTGGGGACCCCTATTGCGGCTCAGATGGGACATTGAATATTTGGATAATTTTCATATCCATATTTCTAATGTTTATGGCAACCTTTTCGAATTTCATTTGAAAATTTCGAATTTTGGTCGGAATTTCGAGAGAGAAAATTCAATAGTGGACGTTTTGTGAAGTATATGGAACGGAATTAATTGATTGCCCCACCGCACACCACCCCAGCCCCCCCCCCCCCTTGCTATTACAAAGACTCCAGTTTAATGATAACTGACGTACGAAGAGCATTCATAAATTGAAAGTGAGGGACGGGAGGGGAGGTCCCCGCTGTCCCACTCTTCCCCCCTCTTTGCACGCCTATGATATATTTTATAAAAGTATTCCACGCTCATACTATAATTGCCTTACTCAAGGTCTCTGGGCTTTTATATTATGACGAACATTCTCCCATTAGAAAACCGAATGTGGTTATGACAATGTAATGTTTAGGCGTATATATCTACAGAACTATACTCTTTGTATATTAATAATACAGGGGAAATATTGTCAAACTAATATCGTATCATTGTCGTGTTAATTACATCTGGACTCATGTGTCCATACTAAACCCATAGATTATCTTCAAGTTTATTGTTTTTATTCTTCAAACAGGCCAAAATCACTCACAACAAGTATATCACCTTCTTTTGTTGTTATGGTTGGGAAATGCTTCAAAAAACATATCCAAAGAGAATAAGTTTGTATAGTCGGGTCCAACACATCCGTGTCCGAAGAGACTCATTGTTACTCTATGTACTCACGCGCAAACGTCTGCTAGGTATCTAGGCATAAAGTTATTAAAAAAAGTCACATTCAGGAATGTGGCACTTAATAACAATAAATAAATAAAATATATTTATAAAGCGCACACAATTGCATTAAAACATGATCAAAGGCGCTACAAAAAATAAAATTTATATATAATACAGAAGAAGAAGGTAATACTAAAACTGAAAATAAACCTAAAGCCATTAAAAAAAACATAGTTAATTAAAATCCAAATACATTAAATATAACAATATCAAAAGGCACAAAGGCTAGTAAACAAAAATAAATTAATCAATCAATCAAATAGATAAATAAATAGGTGATAAAAAAATCAGTAAAAACGTGTAAAACAACAATTAGGCCTACAATGTGGAGTGCTAGCTCAGTGGTTAACGCCGGTGCCTTCCAATCATAAGGTCCCGGGTTTGAGTCACTCCAAGATTAATGTATGTCGTTCATTTACAGAGTTGTTGACAATTGACATTCATAATCATGGACGTTAAATATGAATGTAAGAGACTGACTTCGGTCAGCTTGCGGTTTTGATAAGCCAATGAGGCTTCTTCGCGAGTTCCTGCTTGCAGGAGGATCTAAAATACATACATACATACAATCCATAACTGCGTTAAAAAAGCAAGTTTTAAGTCTCTTTTTAAATGTTTGAAGGGAAGGGCTGATAGACGACTATTCTCGGGTAGATCGTTCCACAAACGCAGCGCCAAATTTTCGAACACGCGATCACTATACAATGCTTTAGGACTGTTACCGAATGATATGGACTGTCTTACAGACTTAGCTTAAAGCAATGGTTTCCTCTCATGCACGCAATTTCCGAATGCGAATTTTATTTTTCTCGAAAGAAGATAAGTAACTATAGATGCCAGGCCATGAAAAAGTTTGTAAACAATTAGTAGTAATTTATAATTTATCCTTTGTTGAACCGGTAGCCAATGAAGCGCCATCATAATATCGGTGATATGATCGAATTTTCGAGCACAAGTGAATCAGTCATGTTGGCGACTCTCGTTCATAGGCAAATGTTAATATCAACCCCATTTGAGAAAATTTTATATGATTAATGCAAAATGGTGTCATTTATGTTTAAGATTTTTTTGTTGTTAGCACATCTTTTTTAGCTAGCAAATTAGGCAATTTAATTTTTTTTGGCGAATTTTCCTTTACCGACCGACCAAATTATTTGGCGTCTCAAAACAGGGTCACGCCCCCCCCCCCCCCCACCAGCTTTGAATACCCGGGGTGAAGACCAAAATAATACAGATTTTCGACACTGTTACCAGTCAGTGAGGTTCTTGCTATGCAGATACATTTGACGGTCTACAGCCCCCACCACCCACCATTAAAAAAAATGCAACATTTTAAGCAAAAACCTGATATATTTCGTTAAACTAGTGAAGAAATGACTTGAAATAATTTATTTTACGTTCGGCTTGCAGAGGAAAACTGAAATAATCAGAATGAATATTTAACCGTAAATATATTAATATTTAACTTTGCTGGAAGAACGTAAATTATACGAAAATATCTGAACTTTTCTGGACTTAGGCCTATACAACAAGATATTAATTAAGCAACAAAGATTTATAATGCGCGCGTATCCACACAGAAAAGGGCGCTCAAGGCGCAAAGGACGAGTGTTTAGCTTCTTTTTAAAGGAATAAAACACTTTAAGCCATCTTGATTTCAAGGGGTAACATAAGGTATTCCACAATCGCGGTGCAGCGATTGACAAAGATCTACTTTTTAGTATTTTCAAATATGGAACTTAATTAATTTAAGTATGGAACGCGGAACAGCCAATATAGTTTTGGTTTTTATTCAAATATTGAGATAAATTTGAACCTATCAAACAGTTTTCCACGGTTAAATCTGCTGCTACACTTGTTATCATGCTTATTGAGGGCAACATATTCCTCCACGTTTTGTTAATAGGATGAATTTTGAAACGTTACGCCTGTCAGTGACACAAGTGAATTGCGCCTCCTGATTGCAGAAAAAATAAATCATTTCAAACTTATAAATTTACCCAGCTGATTCCAATAACATCGAAAATTAGAATTATCACTTAGAGATAGAATAAAATATAAGTTCCTTCAAAACGTGAGCTTTGAAGTTCGAAGAAAATTCATAGGCCATGTTGAATCTTTGACATTCTACTTGGACAGTTCAAACGAACCATCATCTATCAATGATATATGTATCCATTAGTGTCTCCGAAGAAGGTTGTCTTTGGCGTAAAATATAGTTTACTTTGGCAATTTTGCCGTGATATCACAACTAGGGGCCTTTAAAGATCCATCTTGCTTGATCTTATTTCAAAATAAAGCAGTGTCCAGACCCCGATAGTGGCAATCCATTGTAATATACCCTTGGCTTAGTTTGATAGCTAATATCTTTCTGATATACAGTCATAAACAAGCCATTTTTGCTCATGTTCTATATTTTTAAAGCTTTAACTAATAATTCCTGGCTTAAATTATTTTAAAATGTTAAAAGGATATATCGGCGAAACATTTTAATCTTGAATTATTAGTCCACAAGATTTTGACAATTAGCAATTTACCGCCGGACACAAGTTCTTAGTTTTGTCCCCCCCCCCCCCTCTTGTTTTTTTTATAGATTTATATTTGAAGCGTCACCGCGATAGTTCATGAGTTTATCGCTTGACTCCATATAATAATATATTTCATATTTTATTTTGACAGACAATAAGGAAATAATGGCCCACGTGAAATTAATACCAACATACCTCGCAAATAAACAAAAGGAAACTTAATGCTGTATATACTCCTTTCATTAAAACAGAAAAAAAGAAATGTGGCGGAAAAAGTAAGAAGGGTGAGAGCCTGGAGTAAGATCAATAAGAACCTTGTCAGGAAATGGTAAGAAGCCTCCTGTAGCGCTTCCTTTAAATATGGATAATATTTACATCTATGTTTCTTTATTGAGAGACAAAGAGGAGAACTCAATAGTTTTAATTTTCATTCTTTTTTTCCTACTGGAGGAAACTGGCTTATTTAGATTAATGTATCCGATTTGCTGAACAGGCTATCACTGAATTCCGTTAAAATGAAATATAAAAGTATAAATTGTTCAAGAGAGATGATTATGCCATGAATTAGCAAATCAACAATGTTATGGCTTGCAGTCATGATTGGAATATTAGCTTTATAGGTTAATTTAGCGTTGTAAAATCATGACAGAGGCTTGTCTAGATATCTAGTATTTTATATGACACAAGTTGTGTCATATCATGGTAGGCTGTTATAGCCTATACCGATACGGAATAACCAGTTGATCAATACCGGTATGTAATATCTCTGTCTTCTAAATCACGTCATAAATTTATAAACAATGGAAATATTGCATTGGAAATTGACATTTATACTTAATCATGCACATTGATGTAAATTATGATATGACAAGTTAATTGCAGAAAAAGGTCTATAAAATTTCCTACAACATTTGATAAAAACAAAATACTGACTTTTAGTCAAGTTTATTTTTTAATGTTTCATCAATGTGTCTGGCAACAGCAGAGTGAATGAAATCAGTTCAATCCCGAAATTAGTCTTTTACCAGTTAGTCACATGCCTGAACTGAACTTGTATTTATGTGCTGGATAATTGTAAACAATCCCCTTGTGAGAGAAGGGTGTGGGAAGGGGAGGGGGTGGTTGTGTCACATGTCCAGTCAATGCAGATGTTTAATAGGAACATTTTTTTGTTTTTTGGTAGATTATTGTGGTATATTTTGGTAGTTTTGCTTTTTAAATGCCTAAGTTTGTTAACAAAGGCTTGTGCGTTCATACTGGGTGGACTATTACACGTTAAGAAGCAAGAGTTTAGGTTTAGCTACTATAAAGGGCGGGGAGCTCATATACCTATGCATCCTGTGTGAGAATAATATCTCGAGTGTTAACTGCAGGCTTACAAAAGAGTTCTGCCTGTAAGTTGGTTTCGTTATATTTTGTTACATTTTGTAATAAATTAAATTATACTGTGTTACGTATTCCACCCACACCGTTTGGATATTGTGTAGACTATTAGGAACACGAAAAGCCAATTAAATTATTGCAGGGTTTTAACTAGTATGCGTTGCCTAGCCATGTTATACATCCTCGTTGAGGTAACGGACGCCTGTTCGACACAGAACCGTCTCGCTCCATTGGTGCGGACTGTGTAGTTACGCCTGTGAGGCACTTTCCAAAACTGTACATATTGAAAATACCCGAAACAAGAAAACAAGCGAACTAGTGTAGACTCTTTTTGTGCGAATTAATTTTTGTTCATCTCAATTTTATAATAATAAATAATTTTCGACGGAAAAAAGATAAACATTTGAAGAAAAAAAAACCCATTGATATTTTAAGGAAGTCATTTATCTGGCTACAACTGAGTGAATGAAACCATCATTTAGATTATAGAGTTCGTTTCTATCACTTACAAATTGTTTCATCTACAGAGAATGTTAATAATCTTGTAAACCAAAAAACTCTGTATTTTGCAAATGTTTCAATGTTTTGCATTTGCTTGCGATATAAACGAAACAGGAAAGTAATATAGGTAAGGACTAGAAGTCACTACAAATATTAAACGCTTGGTTCCATTTCTGGCGTAGAAAGATATTTATGAATCTTGCAACAATTTCTTTCATACAATCTATATCTGTAGGTAGGAACACAGACCTACCTTACTTTTATATACTAGAAGATTTTCGATTGCATCAATTAGAAGATGAATAGATGAACAGCCTCAACCTATAAATAGTTAAAAGTCACTACATATAATAAACACTTTGTTCCATTCTGGCGTAGAAAGATTTTTATGAATCTGGCAACAATTTCTTTCATACAATCTATATCTATAGGTAGGAACACAGACCTACCTTACATATACTGGCAGCTTTTCGATTGCATCAATGGGAATGAATAGATGAAAAGTCTCAACCTATAAACAGTTACTTTGTTACTTTCCTTGGGGGGGGGGGGGGGGTACATAACTTCTGTGGTGTCATGCAGGGCTCTAGGAGATGCGAAGCTATGTACAGAAAACGAAATGTTTCCTGATCGAGAAAAAGCAGTACCACAGAATTCATCGCAAGCTTAACAACTCATTTCAAAAACCCATAACCATATCCAGACGCCTCAACATATTTGTTTAATACCAATTTCAAGTACATATTTAATTTCTGGCCAGTTAATGAAAGGCGGTAATAACAACTCCAATCGACCAACTTCTCTCATAAACAGATATAAGAAAGTCAGCAGGTAACATATAGTTTGTGTTTGTAATTAATATGATAAAATAAATAAGTTTACAAAAATTATCCGTATTATTAAACAACAAAATTCCTGTATGTTACGTAGGTCCCAAAGCGCAATGTCCGGTACTGGTGTGTACCATCTAAATCAGTCTCTGGAGCCTAACCAGTGCCCGCTATATATTTGTAAACGGATGTATCAGTTTGTGTTCAATTGCTAAAGGGTATCATGAGAAGTGGAAAAGGTTAAGAGACACTGCAGTTTAAACGAATTGTGACTAAGACACCACTCTAAATATGTATACTAAGTAATTACTACTAGTATAGTTGAGTAATTAAATAAACTAATTGGAACTAAGACGTCCTCCGTTTGTCCACTAAATGCAAAATACTGATTGAGAAAATAATGAAGGCGAACTTAAGATGCGATCCCAGATGTGTCTACCACGTTCATCCAATTTCGAGTTTCATTGTTACTATAGTTTCAACAATGTTGTTCATGTTTCAACAATGTTGTTCATGTCACTAATGAATCATATTCAAGAGGAAACTGGGTAAATTCTACAGTTTTGACTGTAGCTTCAGCATATTAAGTACACTTGGACTAGTTAAACTATAACGAACGACGATGTTATGGGATTTTGGGTCAACTGTTTCAAGACTTTTGCAAAAGAAAACATACAACAAAAGAAGTTGACGTTAATTCTTCAACCAAGTTTATATATGCCAGCGACCTGTTTATGAAGTACATGTTCTGCAGTGAGAAATCAACTTACTGTATATTCTCTTCCATGACCATCATGGCCAACCCCCCCCCCCTTCCCGCCTGCCTCAGCCCACACCAATTTTTGTCTGTAGATGTTAACGAATTAATCTAACGTAGCAAAATCCCATCAATAGAAAAATAACAAAAATCTGAAAAACAAATAGTATTGATTTATGCAATCAATGATAGACACGTGGAAAAAAACTTACTACCCACTCAGGAGCTGCAAACAATAGCGCTTAATAAAAAATAAACAAAAACGTTTGAAAGAAAAATTCAAACCGTTGAAAAGATCTAGAATGCGATTTGTGTTTCCCACACCGAGACCCTGCTTTATTCAGCAGTTCAATTAATGGTGTCACATTGGATGATCCTGGATTTCATAAACATGGGCAGGGAGGGGTGTGACCCTGTTTCGTTCAAAACCGATTCTGTAACCTAGGAGGTTAGGAATATATTCTCCCAAAACAAAATATGTACAGATATAAAAATAACAATTAGACTTTATTAATGGTCTAATGGTGCATTCTGATGAACATTTAAACCAAATTTGCTTTGTATCTGGTTGAAAACTGGAATAAACTACACTCAATTCATTGTTCCGCGACTGCGTTACAAACTGTATTACTATTACACTTATATAAAACTAATTAATTTCAGTATCAATATCTTGCAATCACACGAACTTTGACTTTGGGGTATACTCGTGGTAATAACCGAATTTGGTGCTGCACTTTGAATAGAAAGGTGAGGTGAGGTGGGAGAGGGTCGGAGATCACTAGAATTAACACGAAGAGGAAGAAGAATTGGTCGAGGTAATTCGTTAGCATTGAAACCTCTTTATGTATTCCGTTTTTAGTACTATTGTGGCGTATATAATCACATAAAATCACTACGATATATTTCGTTTTCTTGCCAAACGTTTGGCCCATTCCCAGAGATCCATTGAATGACAAATTCTAACCCAAAGCATCCTATTTTGTGTACAAAAATAGTCGAACCAAAAAAATCATCAGACGCATGCGCAGACTGTTCTGAGTTCAGCAAAAAATGTTCATTGCTTTTATTTTTCAACGTTGCGTATTGAAGTCATTGGATTTGCTCGATTACAATGTTAGTTCGACTGTTTGGACACATAAACCACTCAACAAGAACAAAAACCAAACTTGAAAGCTAAAACAGCAAGTCCCACAGGAAGACTGGGCTCAAAATACTGCCATTCCGAACAGGTCATTAGAATCTGTGTCCTGGTGTGAGGTTTTGAACCGGGAGATCGCCAGGCGGATACTATAATCCCTGCACCACGCATTTACTTTGATAACCTGATTTAGGTAAATCAGACCATGTGTTAGGCGTTAGGCGATTACTTGTCAAATTATTATCCTATACTCTTAACTGGAAACTTCTGTAAACACACTTTGGCTGAAAGGTTAATTAAAAAAAAAGAAATGCAAGGGTTGTCTCTGATTTCAATTATTTGACTGTCCTCGTTACGAAGTTGTATTAATTCAATATTATATTGTTTGCTATATTTTATAATAGTCATTAAAGATCTCGGGCGCTCAGTTCCAGGTGAACCGTGTCAGAAAGTAACTACAAATTCTCAGTTTTGTCTAGATTTTGCCCATTCGCCAAAACTTGAAATGTCAAAGGGTTGTTATTGGTATCGACATTGTAACCTCCACGAGTAACACTACTACACGTCATTTATTAAGTATTCAAATCAGCATTAAAATGAATGCGCTCTCGAACAAGAGCATGCACAAAAACAACACCAACAAAAATTCTATGAAAGAAGTTGCCGTGTATGACGTCACAGCAGCACAACGTATATGACGTAAACTAAATATCTCAATATAGAAAAGAAAATGGAATTATACCACAAATGAACCGGAACGATATTTCCACCAGGGTTTGTCATATTTTCTTTGTAACTGCAAAGTACGTTTTACAGAAAAACAACATCCAATCAAACAATGAAAGTTGTCAATTTATTCAAAATAGTGGGTGGAGTTATTCTTAGATTAAACAAAGGAAATATCGTAACACTATTTGTCGAAGTTCCTACCAGAAATTATTTGGGGTTTAACGTGGGGTTCTCATTTTATGTTACCCTTTTCTTGCCATACTTTTAAAAAATATCGTCTTTAAATGAAAAGTTCTAAGAAAATGAGGGCGTTTCCCATTTTAAGTGTACTCCTCTGAAGTCAGGACCAGAATTGCTTCTATATATACGGCTATGTATAATACATAATAGCGGTTTTATGTGTCACCAATAGCTATTTTGATTTTCATAACTGCAATATAAGATAGTGTGTTACGTGCAGATTTGATCCCTTTAGGAATCTTTCAAATAGTATTATGAGCGGATTCGCACAATGAATGGAAAATAATCGTTGCAATGACCTTGAGAAAATCAAAATATGAAATATTGTTAGAAATAATTATTAGTTCAACATCATAATCATTATCACAAAAAGGGACTGTAAAGTACAATACTAACACTCTGATATCCTATCTGTGTTAACATTTGGGCGTCCCCCACCCCCATGCACCCACCCCCGTGCTACTGTTTCTACATTATCGGGACGCACAGGGTTATAAAAGGTTCATATCCTCATCACCTAGATCTATAATTTATCATTTATTTTGTGATAGGAAATATGAGATGAGTGCAGGAAGGAGGTTGGTGTCACTGATAGGATAACTGTTTGTTCGTATGTTTATACTAGCGACATGAGACAACCATTACCCCATGAAAGTAGCAAGATCCGTGACCAATATCGATAAATTTGTTTCTGATGATAAGGATCAGACCACACCGATATTTTAAACTGCAGATCGTTCGGATGTCGTTCTACAAAGAATTGTTTCGGTATATATAAATTTCATCTTTATCCAAGATTACTAAAGTACAGAAGTGTTTCACTGACATGTTCTACCCCCCCCCCCACCGCCCCTTACCCCTCCAGCATGCCAGTGGATTTTCTGATGGCTTGGAATAACAAGGCATTTTGCAAATTTACCCAGCATGAATCTTCATATTTTGAGCTAGAAGGTGAAAGCAAAGCATAGTATATATGTACTCCCCAAACCATACGTCAGCTCCCCAACAACAATGATTTATTTCTACATCCAAGCATCATAAATAATGACGAAAAATTGAAACATGTACCCCCCCCCCCCCCGCCCACACACACACACACACACACACACAATAAATGTAGGGAATTTGCCCGAGAATATTTAACCATTTCGATGGATGTGCATTATTCTAATTGTGGTATAGTATTTTGGGAACTGTTAATCAACATGACACATACGTCACACACAAACGTTACCTGATTGGTCAAAAGCATATCGTCTATTTAGTTCCAGCATTGAATATCGCTACGAGAGACTCATGGTATACATGGTTGTACAATTTAAGACGTATAGGCCTGCCGACTTAACTTGAAGGCGTGGGATGCGGCAGTGTAAACCCCGATTGTCCTCTTTATAGTTGTGAATAATAATAATAATAATAATTGTATTCACTGTATTTACAAAGCGGTATAATATGAATTGCAGTCTTATTAAATTACAGGAAACATTTAATGTCGTTACTATGGAAATGTTTATTTATAGCTTGCCAAACCAGTCTGATTCAGCTATACCTCCTAATGTATGCATACGATCAGCTCATGCGCAGGGTTGAAAACGTTGTACAGGGTTTGTTGTACCATTAAAACATGGGATGACGATGAAGATTAATGTACAGAATCTGTAAAGAGTACAGGTATATACGTTGTATGTTTTGTTTTCGTCTTTACAGCGACAAATTAAGTATCCTCTCTTGAATGGTTCATTGGCACTCACATCTATATCTGTTGTGTACGGAAGCGTAGAAGGGACATTGCATTGACGCGTTACCAACTTGACAAAACGACAATTATCTGCAAATTGACGAGTTGACGAGATGGTAACGTGACAAAAATCAGAAAATTGATGTTTTGACGAGATAACGGATCTCGTCAATGCATCAATTTTCTGAATTTTGTCATCTTGTCGAGATGGTATACGTAGTAAGTGTGCAACTCGTCAATTTGCAGAAAATTGTTGCATTGACGAGATCCGTTATCTCGTCAAAACATCAATTTTCTGAATTTTGTCGTTTTGTCGAGATGGTAGTAAGTGTGCAACTCGTCAATTTGCAGAAAATTGCTGCATTGACGAGATCCGCTATCTCGTCAAAACATCAATTTTCTGAATTTTGTCGTTTTGTCGAGATGGTAGTAAGTGTGCAACTCGTCAATTTGCAGAAAATTGCTGCATTGACGAGATCCGCTATCTCGTCAAAACGTCAATTTTCTGAATTTTGTCACGTTACCATCTCGACAACTCGTCAATTTGCAGAAAATTGTCGTTTTGTCAAGTTGGTAACTCGTCAATGCAACGTCCCTTCTACGCTTCCGTAGTTGTGGGAGCTATTATTTGCGTTCCCGGACACGCAAGATCAACAACGAATTCTTTGAAATCAGTGCTAACTATAAATAGCATTAGTTTCATTGGCCACTGGATTTTATCTTGCAGTTTGCGCAAGCAAGCATGAACAACCTGCTATAGAAAGTTCTCGGCGTGACGCCGTAGATTTTGGCAAGTTCATATGCAATATGTGTTCTTTGTAGATACACAGGACTACGGTTCAGATCGTTCTTGAACTTTTAACTATGATCATAGGGTTACAGTCTCGATGAAAGGGGACTGGGGTTGAGAGTGGATCTAGTCGATTGGTCTTGTTGGTTGTTTTTCGCACCCTGGTAACATGTTGGGTGACTTTTCTTAGGAAGTACGTTTTTTGTGGCCTCAAAATTGGGTCCATATATAACAATGTGGTTACTCAAATACTTGTCAGCATGCGTAGGCCAATACGGCACCGCCATTAGTCCAGTCGTTTCATCAGTTTTCATCCTACATACATGCGCTATTGAGTTTGCACTGATTCATGTACTATACCGTTTGTCTCCACGTCAAGATGATGTATACCGTGTATCTGGTATATGACTTCCATATTGTATGGGCCTCAATGTAACGGATTGGTATCCCCAAATATATACGTACATGTGGTTAGTAGTACGTTGAAAAACAAAATGGCGCACGGCGTAAGAACGAATTACTGTTCCATTCACGTTATGTTATATCAACAGGTCGTGCTAAAATATTGAGAGATTGTTCTTTGCTAAATGTGTCCTTTGAACTTTGGTAACTCTTTAGAACCTTGTATGAACTTTTACGCAAACAATGTGAATATTTTTTACTTTGAAACAATGGTACCGGCAGTGAAAAGAATGCAATGACCACCTATTGCTTTGGTTGGCAGGCTTGTTGGCATAACATTGCTATATGGGTGCATGGGTTTCTACAATATTAACTAAGGTATAGATCCGTATGTCAAGAATTATATAAAGAATTTATCTTATATGATAGCCGTCTATTGCAAGACAAGTGATGTTTACTCAAGTAAATTAGCTCCTTATACAGTTTTACGTCACAGGCTTATAGAAAACGTTCTACGTTATTTTGTATATCCATCCATGCACTTAATGATTATATCCCTACAGTACTGTATAAACCTTAATATATCTACACTGTGAGCGCATACTTCGAAAACAACTAAAAGACGGAGGACTGCAAAAAAATGTCAATGCAAAAAAAAAAAAATGTCAATGCAGATAAAAACAAAATAGAAAACAAGCTTAGAGAGGAAAATTGTGTTCTGGAGAGGAAGAGGGTTTGCCCGAAATTACTCAGATTTGAACAAACACAAGCATTATAGTCACTTGTTTTATATCTGTTTGCACAAACATTATCAAGGGGGGGGGGGTCTAGAATGTACCATACTAACACCCAGTGCATAATTATATATAATTAATCATTTTTCAGTGAATGTATTTCGAAAATATCCACGACGTCATAAATCGTCGTCACTATTACAAATTGTTACCAGGGTTATCCCCGGGATTTCAGCACATGATATAAACACTGTCTCGTGACAAGAGTGATGGTGCAATCCGTCCTACCACGCTGGAGACTAAAGCGGATACTTCAGTTTCCTTCGCATAAAAACAAAAACAAACCAAGTTCCACATGGTGTTGCATATGACCTCTCTATATACCTGGTGAACAAGAGAAAGAAATAAAAGAATAGAAAAACATAGATATCACAGAACACTTCTCATTAAACTTTGTTACTTCCGGGACTTATATACCAGGTTCAAAAACTTTTTGAAAATAATTTTCAGGACAAAAACTGAGACCTTTTCTTAGTTGATGTGTCTCTCACGGCCCGGTCTGCGAATGTTCTTTCACCCTTTCACCTTTCCCGTGAACGAAGGTCTGTTTTCTGAATTATTAGACTCTCGTTTTATACATAATTTCGTAGCTTCGCTTTTAAACTTCCCATGTTAATCTATTTATTATATTGAATACAAATGATTAATATTGGCAATTTTACCCATTAACAATTTTTGATAATTTTATTCAGACTAAAAAATATTAAAAACAAGACACACTCACACAGATTGTTTTTTTAAAGTTTTCTGTTATCGATTGGCATGATGTAATGTTAAAACATGCTCTTCACCGGATTACTTGTCAAATCACGTAAGTGGTTGCTTAATTGTGTACTAATTCTACATATATATCATATGCCATAATGAAATATGAAGAGAATTTGACATGAACATTTAAATTGGGTAAAAATGGAGACAAACCCAGCCATCAATATCAATCTGTAAATGACAGAAGTAACTGATATCATGAACTGCACCAAACAGCTAAGAAACAAAAAAATCTAATTCTATTCGTGAAATATCATCAAACAAAACAAGGCTGAAGTCTAAATGTGACATCAGATACTTGAATTGTTTCTTACGACTGTCTTTCTTTATGATAATGTATATTTTCTGTAATGGAAATCGGATTTGCCAAAGTTAAAATATTGAACCTCATAACATGACCTAATGACGACATTAATAATAATAATAATAATAAATGAACTTATAAAGCGCTAAAATCTACGAAATATTCAATAGCGCTGTACAACCCTAATAGAACGCCAAATTTGGTTTCTAGTCAACACTGTTAACATTCTACCTTGACAAATATGAAAAGAAAACAAAATATTCTTGATCCTGAAATTGATAAATATGCAATAACAATATATTAGTATACGTATAATTGGAACGTGTGAAGTCAAACCGGTATATATTTGAGATGAAATAGGCTTATCATGCAATTTTCAAAGACGAAAAGTTGAACATTTCAATTTCCTTTGTGACCTTGGAAAGGTTTGAACCCAGCCCGTATCTCGGATAAGACTGACCTATAATATATATGGATAACTTTGTTTATCCCCAAATTTTTGCAAGGTATGTCTTTTTTCTTCCTATGTATTACATCATCCACACATCACATGCAACTTTCCTCAGCATGTGACACTTGTAGACCTTGACTGATTCTGCACATGCGTGGTGTAGTGCTTATGGCAACAATCAAAACAATTATCAATTTTAACAATGCAATAACAAACACACATCTAAAGTAAAGCGAGAGAGAAAACGCAAACATCTTGTGATTTACTGGGTAAACTGAAAATTCTACACATGCGCAGTAGAGTTATAACAGTGCAGAAAGCTAAGGAGCTCAATTTTAAAGGTTTTATTCACAGTTTTTTTTCTTCTAAATATTCTTAATTTATCACATCTCCAATTGATGAAGGAAAGTATATCAAGAAATATTTCTTCTTCTTTCAATCTTAGAAGAAAGAGTTTTGTACACGTGACTTTTCTGGGTGATGGAGGGGCGCGGGAGAGGGGGGGGGGGGCGGGTGTACACTACGACAAAAAGTTAACGTTAAATGAAATGTTTGTTGTAAGTTCATTTCTTTGGAATGTAAGCACCGATAGTTTGTCACACAATGGGATAAAAAGTTGGTATCGTAGAAACAAAGGACAGTTAATCATCAACGATTGCAATAGAAAGTCCCAAACAGCTGGTATTTTAGTCTAAACTGCATACATGAACATAAAATTGCATTTTGATGAAATTAAAACAATGGAATGGCAGATTCAAAATTGTCGGTCTTTGTCGTATTATATCACTTCCGCGAAATTTGCTCTTCTTATGCAATGTAATGAATGTTTCATTATTTTAATATAATAAAAAAATATGTGAAAAAAAGTAACAAAGTTTGGACAAACAACGTCAGGTACAATGACAAACAATGTCAAGTAACTCTTTTTTGAACCAAAAGAAATAAATGTTCTAATTTGCATTGTATGTCGGCGCTCGAACAATGCACTGAGAAATATTGTTTCCTTTCCATTATTTTCGAAGCAATACATAGCAATGAGGGTACAGGAACTTTAGTTGACAAGTCAATTGGTTATGGTATTATGATGAAACTGCGTCTACATCAACAATTGATGCTTATAGACACATTTATAATAGAGCTAAATCGGCTCATAATTGAGGCATTATATTCCCAGGTCAGTTCTCTGTCTAGTTCAGTTAAATAACGGAATAGTTACGTCTATATTGCTCAGGACTTTCGGCATTGTTTTATTTCCATTGCATCATATTTGCACGTTTGGTGTTTTCGTGGCACATGTTTGGGTTCCTCTATAGTCTAAGAGATGTGATTAATAATCTTTTGTTCCCTATATTGGGGGGGGGGGGGTTCATCATTAACCCTTCGTGTGGTCCAAGTACACTAACACTGGAATCTTAATATATTGTTTGTGTCTCACAATATTTAATATTATGTGTTTGTGTCATTTGCACTCTTTCAAAGTTCATGCCTATATAGTTCTCAGCCAAATCAGCGTCGTTTTTTGACCAAAGTAACGTATTTATTTTATCGATCGACGTCAGATAATTGTGTGACAAATTCTCAGAAAACAGACAGTAACTCCTGATGAAACTGAAGAACAAAATAGTCACGCTGATCAGGCAAACTAAACACCACTTTGTATTGCAAAATATCTCGAATTCATTGCTATACTATTGTATACTTCGGCTATAATTTACTACAATGCATTTACTAAAGCTTATTCATTTTATTATTATTGGATGTAACAGAATACTTGACGATCTAACTAGTGCAGTAGAATCGGTCATCAGTCAATCAAAACTATAATATATGTATGTATGTATTTTAGATCCTCCTGCAATCAGGAACTCGCGAAGAAGCCTCATTGGCTTATCAAAGCCACAAGCTGACCGAAGGCAGTCTCTTAGATTCATATTTTAACGACCATGATTATGAATTGTCAACAACTCTGTAACTGGAGGACATACAGTAATCTTGGACTGACTCGAACCCGGGACCTTATGATTGGAAGGCACCGGCGTTAACCACTGAGCTAACACTCCTTAAAGTATAATGTATACAGTATATAATGAATACAGCAGAGTTATAGCTAGAAGTCTTATACCCTATTTGTTGTATATTGATTGTAAATAATCATATGTGTTAATGCACTTCATAGCGGGCTAGCCTACTTTTTAATATTACTGTAACTACTAAGTAGATATGTTGTACGGGGAAACCGACTCTATATGTATGTTTAAGTTTTTCCCTCGTATTCATAGGTGTAATCCATTTCGGACTTGCCGGCAAGATATATAGGACATGTGCATCACATGTAAAGTTAAGGTCTATCTGAGCATGCGCTACACGTTTCAGATGGATTTTTAATTTAACATTGAAGGTGGGCACTGAAGGTGATGGGTGGAATCGTTCTATGATGAGGGTATGGGAGGGGGGGGGTAAGAGTGGGACTAGAGCGTTAGGTAGGATGGAGGCAGGGATGGGGTCTCATTTCATGAAGGAGAATTATTGTTATGAGATGATAATTTATATATGATATTTCATATATGAGAAGACAATCTCAACACGTTCAATTGTAATCTCTAATACGGGCAAGGGGCGCAGGCACAACACATGGAAACAGGTATGATATTTCAGCCAACCATCATAAAAGCTTGACTTTAGGCAGAATTTTAGATTTGATATATCATAGTCAAAGAAAGAAAAAAGGAGGAGGAATTAACTGCTAGTATAATGTTTCCTGTGGCTATGTGGCTAATGATTCCGGTTTTCAAAATCGTCACCTTTAAATTTATGCTTCATCTCCGGAACGCTCCTTTAATGCTAAACTGATGACGTCAGCTTTTTAGTAGGCAGGCCTTGCAGTTAATGTATATACGTTGCTAACCTGTAGTAGTTTTAATTAACCCAATCAAAACATTTTTTTAAAACTTCACATGAGCAAAAAAAGATCCATAGATGGCATTCAACACGCATCCGGCATTTGTAAATTGAAAAAGTTGTAACACATTACAAAGATGTCATTTGAGACCATCAAAAGTTTCTGATTGAGTTTTGGTTTGTGTTCCTTCTGAGGAACTGATCGAATGATCTGTGTATTAGACTACACGGTCCAGTCGCTTTGACTGATGAACCCCAAAGGATTTATCGAGTCATTCCTCAAAGATTAAATGTGGTATAGAATTCCAACCGGGACTATCGAAGTGAGTTTTAGTATAGTCCACAGTATATACAAATTAATATTGTACTCGAGGTAATCTTTTATAGCCACTGATAGGCCAAACCACGAGGTGGACAGCTTTTATCCGTGTCACATAGTTACCGCAGTATACATGCACTGTGTCCATGATTCGCTACTGAGCCTGATTTGGATCGGCCATCTCGTGGTTTATAGGACAATTTCGATCATTTACCAAAAGAGAGCTAGAAAACGTCCACAATTTGGAACGTACCGTAATTATTATACATCCTAAATACATCAACAATGGTTAGGTAGGCTATAGGCTATTGCCCAATACTGGCTTCAATATTGACTTTGCTAGCCTGAGATGGGATGGTAAAACTGCATGTTTAAGGTATACAGTCATTCAGTAAACAATTTGGCTGTTATTGGCTTATACTAGACAAGCGTTTTCTGACTCACGTAAACCAACTTAAAAATCTAAATACCATTCTCATATACTATTAATCATTAACTAAAAGCAAACAGCCAATATTGAACAAGTCACACTGGCACGGTAAACCTCTCCAATCGTGCTTCGTTAATAAGTAATTCAGTAGGGGATAAAGTCCACTTTTAACTAACGGATACGTTGTTTTCGCGCCCACTAACTGATATATACGCTCACATTTTGTAGTTAACAGTGTTCGTCTGTTGTATAAAAAAACAACGCCTTGGCATACGGATACAAGCCTACATATTTGATATTGCATATATCAACCTGTTAGTATACTCAAAGTGACTTCTCTCTTTTTCTAACAAAGGTAAGTTTCGAAACTGGATCACAAGATCTTTCCCCGTGGTTCATGGTAAGCGCGGTTTTCGTTACCTCGTACTCTTTGCAGGAAACAACTCCACCCAGTTTTAGTTATCTTGGTTTACAATTCTGCTGACGACTGTTATGTTGTAACGAGCTCATGAGCAACAGTATATTTGTGTTTGAACGAACGATGGTCTTTTACGCAGTACAGGCCTGTAGATTTAATAGGCTATACAGTATAACTTACGCGCCAACGTTTATATAGGCCTATCCAAGCGTTTGGGGTCTTAAGGTATACGATTCAAATTGTTATAAACTTCAACAAACGAATATTTTTGACGAGATGCATAGTTCCCTTGTCACAATGACGTTATCATTTCGCTATATCAAGCTTCATTTACATAATGTTTGCACTATGATTTCAACTTTAAGCATAAAATAATGCTTATTGTCTTGAAATGTGAATACAAAAGGAAGTTTGCCCACCTGCGAAAGGCAACAGAAAAAATGTGAGATTGCGGTTTGCTTTAAACAAAATTACAAATATTTGAACTAGAAAATGTCACCAACTAATGGTATATCACGCTTGACCATCAGTAATTAGAACGAAAGTAGATAAACCAGAAATGGTTACTTCAACTTCCACCAAATATCTATCTACGTAGGCATACGTAAATAGGCTATTTATCGTCACGGAAGATAATATGGTATACGTACTTGGCTACGTAGACTACGTATATAACATAAATAGTGAAGCTTTGTACAGTAGCTTTTCTGCAGTAACGTCTACAATGATTGAGCCCGAGTGCTAGTTAGGGCATTGAGGCTATATGGGGACAACATTCGATGCCGTTTGGCATTAAATTTCAATCAGTAAAATCCCATTGTAAATTTGGTTATCCATTTCTCTGACGTAATGGGAGCAATTAGTTGTGTCTATTAGGCAAGGTGTGATTGTAACGCTACATGGCCTCCAGTCAGGGGAGGTAGGATTATGAAAGGGTAGAGAGGGAGGGGGGGGGGGCGTGGCGTAGTTCGCTGATTTCCAACTAAGGAATTTCAGGAGAGTGGCTTCCCGCCTCCTTTCAAGAGCTGAACGTGATGGAGACTTTGTATCAACTGATTTCCTTAAGTGTTTTGCTGTGAATGTTTATGTTAGAAATACCCATTTCCATTGTAAACACAATTGAGGAAACAGAATTATACACGTAAGTAAATTTGACAACTAGAATAATGTTAGTTTTTAGTTCCTTTCTTTTTCGCAAGTTGATAGAACTTTCAACAATTATAAGTTTTACCTGCTCATTTCCAAGTGTTGGATTTCTTTGACAAGATTGCTGGGCGGGGGCGGGAGGAGGGGGGGGGGGCGTTGACTTCGTCCCATCCTAGCGTTCTGACACCTTCGTCACCCGTTGTCGTCAGGGCTCGCGTTTTCGTGGAGACTATGAAAGGTTTTAACGCGGACTAGTGGAAATTTCTGCTCTATCGTGCTATCTCTGCATGGGAGTCGATTTCAAGAGCCCTATAGGAACACCGCTTCCTTGAAAAAGTCCTGAATCTGACTGTCTTTTCCATGAATGTTCCTGCCCTGACCTTATTCCGTCCTGTAGTCTAAAAATCGCTCACCCCCCTCCCCCACCCCTTCTATCCCACCTGTTTACGTTGAGTTCATACAATGTTTTTCCCATGTTAATGCACTTATTTACAAGTCCAACGGCAATCTTATATCTATTCCTTTTGATCAAAGAGAATAATGGTAAGATGTTGGACTTCAACCGTTTGTCTTTACTTTTATAACTATCGGCAGCAAATGAACACCAGTCAATGATACAATCTGAACGTGTTGTACCATTGCAGTATAGACTTATAATACCAATACCGCACTGCATTAATTATCACAATGTCGTCGTCCCTAACCAATGATATGCGTAATGTGTATCGGTAAACACAACAAGCCAATTAGCAAACAGGCTATCATCATCACCAGACCTTTGAACTTGTTTGTTAAAGGCATAAGTGATCAGTTTGTAAGCCAGTCCCATCCAAATCTCGCTTCCGCATTCCCATCTTTGGAGATCACATGACACATCAGACGCCAAATAAATACGACACGAGGATGGCTCCCGCCTACATGTTTGAGTAACACCAATGGTCAAATGAAGATGGCTGATAATAGGGTATATGTGGATGTATGAATATAAGGAATAAAATAGCGGTTGCCAAGGTGAAATGACCTATTCTTACATATGGTTTCTCTTGCATGTGTATATCCAACATTAAAATCTCCTATTTCTATTTCGTTTTAACTTTTCAACATAAATTATAAGTGATTTGCGTCTTATGCTAACCAATAGCATATTGCTATACCATTGTGTAGTATAAATGCCGCATCATTGTTGTTGATGTTTGATGCTCTGTATACATTGCTATTTGACACAAGCAGTTTATCATGATATTCATTAAGAAGAGTTTAGTTAACTTTCATATGAAACAGCGAAGATGTCATAACCGTTCAAAATGTACTTATTTAGAGTACCTAATTATGAAAATGTCTCTGAACGATGATCAATTTTTCAGAATTTTTCAATGTACCATCTCATAAAGGCCTGTCCCCCGTTTTGTTATCTTAGGCAGTATATATAGTTTGCTTCAAACATATGTTTAAAGTTGGGAACATAGCGGTATAAGGTAGAAATATTTGGTCGTTTCTCTTTGTACTTGGCACTGATATTTAAGTTATGTATCATTTTGTCTGTAGTTATGTCGGTATCTCCTGAATACTTGTTCTGCCCAGGCACCGCTTTCGATAAATTCTTGATTGTTAGAAACCGTGGAGGAAGGTGCCTTTTATTGTAAGAAAAACCAAATAGCCTATGTACACCACAATAGATCTATTCGCAAGTTATTAACGAGTTTTGTGCTTTGATAAATACAGCTCAATATTAGTCTGTACTTTAGTTCTCGGCTCTACAATTATTTTGGTCACAAAAGCTCTTCTCGGAAATTCGTTGTTATTAGCTTCACACGGTTTGCTTATAAGATAATAGAAAGATTTGGGTTTGTGGTTGGCTTTGATAGTTTTTCTTTTATTTAGTGTGTCGTTTAACGTAGCATCTATAACAATATTGTACGTGGATAATTTAATAATAGTCATAATGGCAAACCGAATACTCATGTGTATACCGCATAGAAACAACACTCTGAACTGCTGAAGCGGTACCTAGACAACTTCAGTCTTACAAATAACTGTTCAACCTCCAGGGAAAGATTATACCATGGAAAGCGGCACTTTGTCAAACTTTCATTCCTATTTTGGTTAAAAGTGTATTCTGGGGATTACAAAATAATCTATCAAAAAATGTGTAGATACGAGTACAACCCATATATACGAGTACAACCCCATTGGATACGAGTACAACCCCATTAGATACGAGTACAACCCCATATATACGAGTACAAGCCCCATTAGATACGAGTACAACCCCATTGGATACGAGTACAACCCCATTAGATACGAGTACAGCCCCATATATACCAGTACAACCCCATTGGATACGAGTACAACCCCATTAGATACGAGTACAACCCCATTGGATACGAGTACAAGCCCCATTAGATACGAGTACAACCCCATATATACGAGTACAACCCCATTAGATACGAGTACAACCCCATTAGATACGAGTACAACCCCATTAGATACGAGTACAACCCCATATATACGAGTACAATCCCATTAGATACGAGTACAACCCCATTGGATACGAGTACAAGCCCCATTAGATACGAGTACAACCCCATATATACGAGTACAACCCCATTGGATACGAGTACAACCCCATTGGATACGAATACAACCCCATTGGATACGAGGACAACCCCATTAGATACGACTACAACCCCATTAGATACGAGTACAACCCCATTAGATACGAGTACAACCCCATTGGATACGAGTACAACCCCATTAGATACGAGTACAACCCCATTAGATACGAGCACAACCCCATTAGATACGAGTACAACCCCATTAGATACGAGTACAACCCCATTAGATACGAGTACAACCCCCATTATATACGAGTACAACCCCATTGGATACGAGTACAAGCCCCATTATATACGAGTGCCACCCCGTTAGATACGAGTAAAACCCCTTTGGATACGAGCACACTGAACACCCATTAGATACGAGTACAACCCCCATTAGATACGTGGTATGTCACAATAGTATTGATATGAAAAGGAAGGAAATACTTAAGTAAAACCTACATTGTGAAACTGTACTGCAGCTATGCATGCATGTGTCGGTTAGATATCAACGTAGTTCTGTCTTGGATCTATTTCTGTAACTTGGTTGAAAAATATGCATAGCTTTACTTCGTGTAGTGAATTTAAGTATACCAATTGGTTATTGACATTATTTAAGCTTACACAGACTGTCAGCCGTTATTGTGATGGAGGTACGGGAGGTATGTGTGGGCGAGGGGGTGGGGTGGGGCTGTGGTGGGAGGTGTAGAAAATATCCCAAAACAGATACAGTACACTTGTTTTCTCACAAATAGGAATGGGAAAATTTGATCTCTCTCCTGCTTAAACAATATGACTTTTGAAATCACTTGCTTGGGAAATGTTTTCATATAAATGATATTTCTACAGAAAAATGATTACAAAAAGTTCAACTTTGAGGGAGGGCATATGTGTTGGATTGCAAATATAGTATAGTGTATACTCGGAAAGAGCCTCAAATTTTTCTTGTGATTTGATAGACTGCTTTGACAACACCGTTCATCCAAGACCATCAGTTCCAGTTATCACGACAAGAGGGGGTAATGTTCATGGGTAGGCAACCTCCCCTGTGGATTAACCAACCATCCGGACTATATACTTTGTCTGCACATGAAACATTCTTTGAGGGTGAAGGCCGGAGGCGATGAAACATGAGAAAGCGAAATGGATTTTACCAAAAGATTCATGTTTGAAATCACAGGATATTAATTCAGTACCAGCAAGAATTACCTATCTGCCCCTCATCCTCCTGCCCCTGAAAATGAAAACACCCCCCCCCCCCCCCCCAAAAAAACACAAAAAAAAACACACATAAACCGGAAAACGCGAACTTCAAGTTTCGCTATTATTCATGTGATTGCGAAATCAGTAATGTTAATCTTTTAAAAATAAACACGAAAGTGACATAGCTATTCACTATGACCTACTTTTCGATCAGGTTAAAAACCTTATGCATGCTGTGAACTCGACCAGTGATACATGCTAAATTTATAGGCCTCAAATGGTGGGATTACAGATTACAATGTCGGCCACAATGACTTGATATGTAATATCCTGTGTATAATACTCAATCTCTTTTCTGGTTTTTTTTTCCTCCCTGACGGATGGCTATGGCGGGTACGCGGTTACTGGTTTATACATCTGAATTGTTTTATTTTGCTGTTTTCCATCAGTCACATGCTCCAAATTCTCTCGGAGACCATAAAGAGGGAGCAGTGGGATGGGGAGGGGTAGGGGAATTGTGGAGGGGGTAGATAACGTTGCATCTCTCTAGAACAGGAGTTCCCTAACTGGGGTGCATGAACCCCCAGGGGGTGCGTGAGTCCATCCCAGGGGGTTCGTGAGACTTTTCTGAAAGTCAAAACTATAGAGTAGGCTACTTTTTGTTGAACTAAAATCTGATATATCATATAATTTAGTAATGTACAAAGGTCGTACCTATCGAAAAACTCTTTTCGCGTCCCATACGCATATGTTGCAATAGTAGTACCAGGGAGTTGTTCCATAACAACTCCCTGGTAGTACCGTACCGTGCATGTGATGCTAGATCTCTTTACGAAGCACTGTTATGCCTATTATAGTATAATAATAACTCAGATCGTGTCTCGAAAAGGTGGGGTTCGTGGACAACTCTGACATCCACAGGGGGTTCGTGGGGGGAAGGGGATAAAGTTAGGGGAACCCTGCTCTAGAATCAGCTAGAAAGAACATGCAAGATTCGTTTCGCAATAAAAAGCTTGATATAACCTTTGAGTAAGTAATTTGAACTATATATGAGAAAGGTTAATTTTGACGCAACATGTGGTTACAGAATTTGCGGAACTTACCAAACTTAGGCTTGATTATTGGAAGGATTCTTCCTGTTAGGATACCTCAATATAATAAGAGCACATGACGGCGTTGATATGACATGTGATCCTGTATTTATATCAAATTGAAAACAACTCATCCGATGGCAATGATTTGCTAGTTTCGAATGCGTAGAGGCGGAACACTTTCTAATTATAATTCTCAAAGAGGGCAGCTTTTGTTATCCACTTCTAAAACCTGTATAAGGTCAATGAATCAAAGACCAGCTGGGAGATGCTATCTGGTTACATGACCTGACCTGGTAGGGCACTGAAGTGATGTAACTTTTTTTGAGATGTGGACCTTATTAGTTGACATTGGATAGGGTGAGGACAACGTTTGGCTGTATATATTTACGTTTTGTTGGGTGGCGTCTATCTTGGCGCAGAGTCCCACTCTATATCCGGTGGACAGAGCGAAGAAGATGCATGATAAAAACGGGTCCAGTTGTCTGATGATCGATCAACGCGTGAAACTATGAGTAACTACCACTAATCTCAACTAATTCTCATATATATATATATATATATATATATATATATATATATATATATATATATATATATATATGCACCAATTTCAAATTAGTTTTGTCATTTAAAAATGGGTTCATCAGAATATAATGCTCATTGGTTTAGTATGAGCTTAAAAAGCCATGTAGCGTGCGTTAGAAATCCAAGTTTAAAAAGAATGAAAAATAAAGAACAAAATAACAATATTTGTGTATCACCATGACATCAAACATACAGTACCTACTCCAATATGCAGTTCAAACAAAGATATCTAAGGAAAACACGGCATGTTGGAATTTAGAGAAACTTTCACTAGGATACCTGTCGTTCAACTTCCTCTTGTTAGACTATGTTACACAATATTATTTACATATTACGTAGATAAAGAGGCTCACTGCAGACTGCAGTGACTCTGCATGGACGCAAACCACAGAACTGTATACATATAGAAGCCATATCGCACCTGCTGACAACAATACGCTTTGCAGCTATTAGAAGGTCGCTCGCGCCATCTTGATAAACCCCAAAACAATGACTCACGCAGAAGGTGTCTGCGTGATATAGTAACGAGGTTTCGACGGAATTCTGATCTTATCGTCAAAATATCTTTCAGTTTCACATATAGAAACACTTGATGCACTAACTTATTAGCTCGAATTTTGTGGAAAGAGATATACTAGTTGAAATGAATTGCTTGTACACAGTTGGTGACTTAAAAAAAAAATGCTAGCATGTTCGCAAATGTTGTACCATCTTATGTTAGGCCCTTAACAAGATACATAGGGCTCCATGCCCAACCTTCTATATCGATCACCATGCTAATTTAAATTAGAAAAGGATGTTGGGGAGACTGCTTTTCAGAAACGTTTGGACCCCTGAGGGGCTGGTACTCCGACTTGGACGGGCACCAACAATTTATTGAGGGGCACCAATAATTTAAGGGACAATTTAAGGGTCTGTGTGAGAGAACACTAGTCTGAAGGTGGAGGGGCATGCCCCCTGAGACCAGCTTGGCTACCGGACTGCTGGGAAAGGGTTCATTCTCAATAGGAGTAATATAGTCACTTCAACAAATTATCATTGAAAGATAAAGACAGTGATAAAGGCCTACACTGCAAGTCATGTTGAGGTAAAAAAAATCTTGAAAATATTTTTTGGCAATTAAGGTCAACAAAAGCTGAAGCTCAGTGAGTGATCTTCGAGAAATTGCTGCAGTTTTTTCAACTGAAAGGTACCTCACAGTAATGCAACAACCACAATGCCATTACTGCCGTGTATCAGGTGATGCATGATGCAGGTGCCTGTAAATCACACAAATCGACTTTGGATAGAACTTCCCAAAATATATTTCTCTGTATACTTTCTGACTATTTTCAATATGGTGTATCGGACTGTCATCTCAGTCCCAGCAAAGTTTATCACCATTAATAGAATTGAATTCTAATTTCCTATCTTAGCAATTGGATTATAGCCTATGCCTAGTGTTGCTTTAATACAGCGATAACTTTACAGCTATATATAGTACTAGCCTAGCTAGTAGTATACATTAGTTGACTTGTAGTTGTAGAGCTAGGCTAGGCAAGCCATATGCTATCGCCCGTCTGTGTCACTGCCATTGAAATGCCAAAGGACAAACGCAGTCTTGCGGTTATAATGTAATATTGATCGACAATAACTTCGATGACATCCTACGAGTTGTATATTTGTTCATTTAAAAGCCGCATTTCAATTTCTTTGAACCTGGAAAACGTCGTTAAACGTGCAGTCTGGCACTGTTACATGTTGTTACGTCCCAGCAGTTTAGTAAAGGCTTCATAATTGACGCACCTTCTAATCTGACGCACCTTCAAATATTACTAGCAACGATACAGGAGGCACCTAAACTTTTTGCAGCCAAGCTGAGTTACATATTTGATGAGTTTTAATTCACTGTGTTTTTTTAAGCTTTTAACATGCACCCTCCCCCTAGTTTTGCGCATTGTTTGGGCATTTGGAATCTTACTTCATAAAAATAACCAAAATTGCCTCAGTATGGTACCACTATTCTCTGGGACCTGACCCTGTCTGAGCTTAGAGGCTCAGAACATAGCCAACAGCATCCAAAGTCAATGGATGTATACTTAGGCCTACACTACAGTTAGCTTATCGACGAATGTGTCAATTTGGGGGTATATGAAAAAACTTGACACGGCAGGCATTTTGTGGTCAAATTCTGCTCAATTGTGAACGTTGCGTAGGCACAGAACAATAAATATTTTGAGATCATTACATTTGTGAGGAACTACACATATGAAAAATGCATACAGTTGAGTGATTTGGATTTTTCGTTGAGAGACATCGTTAAACAAATCCTTAAATGCGTCAATTATGAGCCCACCATCCAACACATCGAGCAGTAACAAACTGTTTCGTGGAACCAAGTTTTTAACATGATAAATATTCCGTTTCGTTTTCCAGTCCGCACACGTATACCCTTAGAAGTGGCTCACAATTCTGTGTAGCTTTTAGACAGTTTTTAAGTTTAAGAATGTCTTACAATCTGAAAAATTAATTAGGCACTTCATTGCCTAACGTTGAGACGTACAATAGCATAGTAGTTTGACGCTTTTGGGTGAGCTGTTGATATTCAATTTGCTGCAAGCTTCTATGTATCAATTTCTGTGACGCACATCAGATAAACTCAAATGACCAGTCGTTTTTAGTAGAACGCTTGACCTCGGGTCAAATTTACCCTATGTCGACAGCAAAATGCGCCAAAATGTGAAGCTGGCTTTCGTGCACGCAATTTCAGCGATATTACTCTATGCATTACACAGAGTCTCTATATACGGCTCTGGCATTACACCACCAATAGCGCCACTAATACAAACCAAAAATGACCACCAATAATGTACGCTATTTATAACATCTTTTGTCTCTTATAGAGAGTCATATCAAATAAAAGGAGTTTACCCCTGTTCGACCTCGCAAGAGAGTCATATAACACTGTTACCACCTTAAATAGAGGCCTTCTTTCCTCCCATGTATAAACAGTGCTTATAGGTTTATATCAGCAGATACGAACCCAAACCCTGTCAATAGGTAGCGAATAGCGATAACGACATCCCATAAACAAGACAATTATTGGTCTGTTCGGGGTAGCGTAGCGTAGTATAAGTTCTTTCACTGAGTAAGTAAATGACTGAGTCTAGAAAATACATTAGCAGCTTAAAAGTTCGTTTTTATTCTGTCATTTTGTGTGATGTCCTTACTTTGATGTTAATGACGCTACTAAAATAACAAGTTTTGGATACATTAGTAACTTATCGACATTGACTGCAAAATGTTTTCTTTAAACATGAAGAAATGGGAATATATAAACACCCTTAAATGCCGTGACATTGAACGGCACCAGCTGGTGAAACTAATGAGATCTGAGACTACCAGCAATTTTGTCATTTTAATTTCAATATCACTATGGTATATCCATGTGTTTTTGATATTGTTTATTCATCGGATGTGTAGAGCATATATAGGGTACGATCTTAATGATAATTTCCTCTAAAGGGGACGGAAATCGATCAGATAATGTCTTTAAACCACGTGAAAGAATATTGAGTACGATTGACATAATTAAAGTGAATGAGACAAGAACACCGTACTTGTTTTTAATATTTTTATTTATTCATTTCTATTTTTTGGTGTGGGGGTGGGGTGTCACTTATACACATTTAGCGTTGCGTTTGTACAATTCTTTTGGCTCCTTTCCTCTCCCCCTCACCTATACCCCAGCCCCAGACCATCATACTCCGACTTCAAAACAACAACCCTGCTTATTTTCACGAGTAGTGTAGTACTGTTGATTTATGTCCGTCTCAACTTTCCACGTTACATTTATCTTTTGGATCTGTTGGCAAACTTTAAGGGTTTGCTTTATTACATTCCGTTCTGGGACTAAGGATAATTTCTACAACAAAATGTAATATTGTGTAACAGAAGGGATGGGAGACGGGTTTTTGGTTTGGAGACTTGCATCGACTCCTCTACCAATTCGTTGCTATAATTAATGGACATACCACACTACCTACCGTCCTACCCAATGAGGAAACAATTACCCCCACCCCACTCCCCCTAACCGTTATTTGTTTTGTTCGACGCAGTTTTCCTCCAAAACCAGGGACGTCGGATCTCAGGGATAATGATCTAACCTGGTCCTTAAGTATAATACGACAATAAGAATACCTTATTCTTAGCTACATATTTCTCCTGGCCCCCTTATTGAGCTCGGTCTTCTGGGATATATTCCAATCCACTGGACCCCCACACTTCAGACTTGCCAAAAGCTAAAACTATATGGGAAAACCAGTGGCGGCGGAACCGGGGGGGGGGGGCTTGGGGGGGGGGGGGGGGGCTCAGCCCCCCAATGAAAAAGTTGAGGGGGCAAATGCATGATAAGCCCCCCAATATTTACCAAGGCTCCGAAACGTGCATCTGCCCATTTTTCAATGCATACTTGTCGATCTGTCCGATGCACACGTATACTATATAGGTGTAATAATTTTAGTAATTGCTGGGGGACCCTGGTCCCTCGGACCGCCCCTGGCTATAGACCACATTGTCACCCCAACCGCGTCTTCACGCCGCGTGAAAAGTGGAAGCAGTTAGTGTGAGTACCGGTAAGCGTAACACAACTTCGTCTTAGGCCAATGACTTGCCTCATTTCAGCCAGTTCTCTAACATCCCCTTACTTAGTGGCGGAGCGTCCATATATACAGTCAGGGGGCGGATCCCTCCCCCTCCTGACGGACTCAAATGGACTGCTGGCGCCCTTTTCAGCTTTTCACTACTTTTAACTTATTCGCGATTATTGACTATTTTATTGCGCTCTCATATACCTATTGACATTTGTCATATTCTGTTGGTGTAATTTTCCGACAAAATGGCGACGACACCTATTTATTCTCCGTTTATCTGCAAATTAGCAATGCCCGGAAAGGGTCATTTCCTGCAATCTAGGGAGTAACTTTACTCAAAACTTTTCTGTACGCTCCGCGCCAACCTGTGGTGGCGCTCCGCTTAGATAGTGTCGAAAGCGCCCCTACAGACCATTCTTGCCCCCCCCCCTGACAAATACCCCTAGCTCCGCCACTGCCCTTACTACACTCAAAAACGTCTTTGCGAGTACACTACGAGTAATAGCTACTCTCTTAAAACACCATCGAATATACAAATTACAATGTTTTTACAGACTTTTACGTGCAATCTGAGATATTGCAGGTTTGAGACCCATATTTTAGGGCTAGGTATTCGCAGCATAAAACACTCGGGAAGTGCCGTTTCCGGCCATCTAGGGGGTTTGAAAAAACCCAAAATTTTCTTGTACGCTCCGCGCCAACCGATGGTGGCGCTCCGCTTAGATAGTCTCCACACATTAGCCCCCCAATAATTTTTCCGTTCCGCCGCGCCTGGGGAAAACTGACAGGTTATTATATCAGAATAAATAGCTCCCGTGTCTGCATGCTTGTAATCTTTTCTGCTAAAACATATCACATCTTGTATGTTTCGCTAAAGACACCCGATTGGCTTTATTCATACCTAGTCCATCCCGCTGGGAAATGATATTTGTTTGATGTAATCACTGTATGTAGTCGGATGCCGTTATCATTGCATATAGTTGTAGTCTCACCCCTCTCTGACTTTCAGTAACTCTCCCGTTCTGTATCGCAACAGTGAGCTACCAGGACCCTCCTCTGCCCTCACCTAGCCCCTCACCTCGAATGGCATTCATTCATAGAGGTATGACGTCATCTTGTTACTCCAGCGATGTGAGCTAACAGGGACATGAAATAATAGCTGACATGAATATCACAGTATTATTGGAATATTGGAATATTCCGAAACAGAATACGAAATAACGAGAAGAGTGCAACACTAAGAATTCAGCAACATGCATGTTTGTTCTCAACTTCCCCTTCGAAACTAATTATTTCCCTTTTGAGAGGAGTAGACATAGTAATATGCCGATAAGCGGTGACCGAATAACAGCCAGAACGGATGGATACCATGTAACTGGCCGTGTGATTCAGACGAACTTTCTGTGTTAAGTTACGAGTACACGATAATTCGGTTATTCTTTGAATTGTTTACAATACTAGATTCAAGTTTGGCCGGATCTGACTCACGTAATTTAGAGAAAACTGGTATAAATTCCGGACCATTTTGGAATTTACTTGACAAATATAAAAGTCCACCCGATGGACAGGGAGTGCAAAATATACAAACAACGGTATGTTAATTCCATGAAATTATATAGGAATATTTATTATAGAGGGTTCAATGACTTATCCGCAACAACAGCTGGATACAGACTCATAAAACATTGACTCATTAAGAGTTTCTGAAATAGCAAAGATATGTATTGGCTACAGATTGGGATTCGAGTCAGTATACATCATACTTACAAGTCAAGTGCGTATGCGAATATATCCAACCATAATAGTTGGTGTCGATCCCTTTATAGCCATTTCTTTGCTGGGGGCACAGAGAGTTGGGAACAGTATTCTGTGGGGTGGGGTTGGCGGTGGGGGTTAGGTGGGGGAAGGGAAGCAAAGGCCGCTTATATCCACGGACCTGCTCGCATTCCCTGTAACAAGAGATCAAATACCAAATACATTCGAAGGAGAAAGGCAGAAATTAGGCTCTTTGATCTATAATTGTTAGTACACTGTACACCATAAGCATGAATTCATTTTGAAACAGAATATAATCTATACATTGGTTATAAAAGGTGATGCGATTAGCTAATAATGTCCTTGATTTAGGCGGATCCATTTTAGTACTCGGCATTACTTCTTGAGTATATTATAAAAATGAAAAAACACAATTCTTTATTCCATATTTCCCGCCCCTTATTAAATCCGAGCCACACCGACCCCACCACCCCGCCCTGTCTCGTCAAGCTTCGATGCAGCAGGACCACTTGCTACTTTCAAACTTTCAATTTGGGCCTCCTAACTCCTCTTCTTTCAACCGTAATATATATTATCAAACTTTCAATTTGGCCCTCCTAACTCCTAATATATATATATATATATATATATACATAAATATATACATAAATATATATATATATACATATAAATATTTATTTTTTTTAATTTTTTTTTTTACCAACGTCCACTCAAATTTAGGCTATCACATGATTCCTATATTTAAAGAATAAGAATGTGATAACTATGTCTTCCCTTTATCTATCTAAATATCTCTTCTTAGGACATTTGAATTAAGACCTAATTATGAGTCTATCACGTGACACATTCGGTAACCGAGCTAAGGAACAAGATGAATTGGAGAAGAAACTGTCATCATTTGAGAAATACATCCAGTCAACATTCGCTGAGTTCATCGGAACAGCTCTTTTTACTTTTGTGGCCTGTCTTGCTGTCTCATCGAGGGATGTCTTGTCCATCGCTTTCGCAGAAGGACTTTGCATCGCGCTGTTGTGCGCTGCATTCGTCAATATCAGGTCAGTGGAAACCTCTTAATTTCGATTGATGTATATGTAGTGTTCAAACTTACGAAATTTAATATCTTTACGAGGACTCTGTTGGGTCAAACATTAATATAGATTGAGAGAACCCCCTTGATCCCTCCTCCCCCACCCCCTCCCGCCGACCCGAAAAATATGTTGCACGTCGTGCAACATGCGTAGTAGTGAGTTAGTTAGTGTGTTACACTATAAAGCTGAACTATCTAAGTTGCTATATGCTCGTCGGTGGTATTATAGTTAGGCTAACTCAAAATATTATTATCTCCTTCTCTTTGCCAACATTTTCATAATGAAATCATCTTAATGTTGGTTTCTTCTAGTTCATATATTCACCCGTAAATTCAATATATTTATATTTAATTTTATATTTTGGCACTATTTTTTTCAATAGCGGAGGTCATTTCAATCCTGCGTTATCCTTTGCTGCAGCCATCTGTGGGGCGATAAACCCTATTCTTGCAGTCTTGTACTTTGTTGCCCAGACATGTGGGGCCATGGTCGGTGCATCGTTCGTCAAGGTAAGTGGAAACATTTCACTTTATAGATGTTCGTTGCATCCAATATATATATATATATCAAAGTATCTCTTTCAAGATCCGGCTTTAGGAATCAAATATGATTTTGAGTTGCTTAACATCATGTTTGATCTCTAGAGTAAGGCTATGTCACCAAAACAGTTGTTCGATACAGGTGACAAACGCCTACAGTGGAATTACGACCTTCCTTACCGGTTTCGAACCTCTGGACATACAATCGGCGTCCATAGCCTATAGTGGTTAGGGTGTCCGCATATAAAGCGGGATGGCCGGGCTGTTTGACGTTTGACGTGCTGGCTGAGAGCCAATCAGAAACGAAGAAATGATTTCAGTGTCAGTTCAGTTTGGGAAAAATATATTCGCGGCCGGGCTCGAATCCCTGTGGAGGGTGGAAGTTTTTCACTGTTCTGGATATTGCAACTCACTACAATTTCAACTATATATATATATATGTATGTATTTATGGAATAAGACTGATCTGAAAATACATCACGATTAATCGTATTCAAGCACTCAGTTCTGCTTATAAACTGATTCCTCAGCAACGAGTAACACATATTATTGCAACTAATGAGAAATGTGTAATTGTTTCAGTTATATAGGCCTGCGCTACCTACCTCGGAGCCCCAGCCTTGTTCGAGACATTAAACGGTCACTATATTCATTATCTACAGTGGTTCGAACTTTCAAGATGTCACTAGATATAGCATCCGGCTTACTCTGAATATATATATATCTATAAATATTCATTTGCCTTTGTCGTTTACCTCCATTTCATTAACAAAGGTCTGTTCAGGGTATGTCTATCGAGATCCGGGTTTAGGTATCACAAAAGATTTCGAATTGTTTAGCATCATTTTTGATCTCTAAAGTAAGGCAAATATGTCACCAAAAAAATAACTATATTGTTCGATACAGGTGACAAACGCCTACAGTAGAATTGCGACCTTCCTTACCGGTTTCGAACCTCTGGACATACAATAAGCAGTGGCGTAGGAAGGTACTTTTGAGTGGGGGGGGGGGCTGAAGACTGATGGCCGGCCTGGGGGAGGGGTCTAAGGGGAGGGGGTGTCCCCCTCCCCTTTGGATTCTTTTTGCATTTCCAGGTGGCCTCAGATGCAATTTGGTGCAATATAGCACACTTCAACACCCACTCCATTTTGTAAATAATTTTGCATTTTCACCTGGCCTTAGATGCAATTTGGTGTTCCAAATGAGATTTTTTTCTGATTTGGAAATGAAAAAGGGGTTTTCTGACTTGCTGAGCGGGGGGGGGGGCGGAATGATACTTCCGCCCCCCATATTTTTCACTGGGGGGCTGGCGCCCCCAGCCCCCCGGTTCCTACGCCCTTGACAAT
Source organism: Apostichopus japonicus (assembly GCF_037975245.1). NCBI lineage: Eukaryota > Metazoa > Echinodermata > Holothuroidea > Aspidochirotida > Stichopodidae > Apostichopus > Apostichopus japonicus. The sequence goes on from NC_092579.1 coordinate 1,973,582, forward strand.
CAGCGTCCATAGCCTAGTGGTTAGGGTGTCCGCATATAAGGCGGGAGATTTGAAATCATCAACAACTAACTAGACATCATGGCTATGATGACGTCATGATAGTTTAGGGTTGTTTGGACTGTCTATTCGCCAAGACTGAGTAGATCTTGCAAATCACTGTGCTGCCGAAACGCCTAATCAAGCATACGGAAGAGTTTTGACAACATCGCACTATCGAGTTACAAATATTACTGTAAAACTATAAATATGACCGTCTTGCATATAATACGTTACCATGTTAAATAATCGTTTAAGAAAGTATAAGCAACCTGACTGATCGGCGTTTTGGTAATTTTCAGATTTTACTTTCTGTTCGAAGGGGTTAGAATTTTTCGTCCTAGGTAGGGGGGGACATTCATATTCGAGGTGTACTCGAATAGGTTTAAAGGTAAGCAATATGATATGGACTCTTCTACACTACCGTACAAACACGCCAGGAATGTGTTTGATTTTGATCAATCACGGAATCGTTTGACGTCACAAAATCGACGACTGTTTCACGCACTGATGAATTATTTCATTCAGAAAATGGACTTGTTGATGACAAGGCTGAATGAACACCAGCCTACTCCCAACACTTGAACAAGAATATGTATTTTATACTTGGCTACGACTTGCAACAAGTCTAAATCACGCATAGGAAGTCCTCGATGATGTCATAAAGGGGTGTGGTGCCATGACGTGTTATTTTAGTTTCTCAATGCTTTGATCATTCGATCTCGCCCCATATGTGAGTTAATATTAACCATATTCGTGTTGTGTCCTGTCCTATATGGACATGCATAACAATTCTACACTCATATAGTAATGTTTCCAGTCCTATATGGACAAGCATAACAATTCTACACTATATATATCGTGTTGTGTCCAGTCATATATGGACAAGCATAACAGTTCTACACTCATATCGAGTTGTGTCTAGTCCTATATGGACAAGCATAACAGTTCTACACTTATATCGTGTTGTGTGTGGGGGGGGGGCGAGGGAGAAATTCAAACACATTAATTAATGAAAACTAGTAATGCTATCAGGACGACCATCTCTAGAACAGTCTTGAGATTACACCATCGGGTTGATGGCTTTTTCAGCCTGACTCTGTCGACAAAGCGCTCTTCATAAATCTGGGGACACTTCTCCAATTTAAGTAATTGAAGCTGCGGGCATCTTCCAAAGCATTCTTTACAAGCATCAAATTAATTTCATAGCGAATGGAACATATTTCGATTTTTAATTTAATTTGGCCTATCTCAAATATTTTGTACTGTTCTCACTTGATTCTTTGAAAATATATTTCATGGAGTTGCTTCTTAAATTTATGCAAAAATTAACAGATATATTTATTTCAAGGATATTTGTTTGTACATATTTTGTTACAGGCTGTCATTCTGGGAGACTCTTACCATATTCTGAAAGGGGGCGCTAATCAATTCCGTGGTCTCGGCGTTCCTTATGATCCATATGATTCCTTCCATCATCTGAACGTTACCCCGGTAACCGCTATTGTCGTGGAAGCCATCTTGTCCTGTCTGATCTTCACTGTGTACCTGCAGGCTAATATCGACAAGAAGAGCCGATCATCCATGGGCCCGATGGCCTATGGATTCGCCCTGATAGTGGCTATCATATCCGGGTCAGTATAAGCTCGTTGTTATTTTATATTATTTGACAATGAGGCTTACGCTATATTTAATAGCTTGAGTTCAGAAAAATCCAAGTTAATGTGATTTAGAAAAGAGGATAGTAGTGTACCTTTCTTTTATTCATACAACTATATTTAATTTGTTTTTCTTTGAAAGGGTGTGTGATCTCTTTCGACTTTTCAAATGTAACATTTTCACATGTACCCCAATTCTTATAAATACGCATCATGAAAAGAAGAAAAGAAAAAAATATCGAAAAAAAAACAAGTTTGTTGTTGTTATAGCAATATTTAATCCCTCACAGTACTTCTTTACTTTACAGTACAAATTTCAATATAGATGATAATATAAACCGTACTGGCATATAGAAGTATTTAAATGTCACAAATACTTCGACGATGTTTTCGCCTTTCCGCGTCTCTTTCATTTCTTGAATTATCAAATAGCACCCTCTCTAAACTATCGCGACAAACTTTACAACTATGGAGAGGGCGCTAATTAGGGATCTCTGAATCACAGAAAATGAACTTTCCTATAGATACCGCCTTGGGCAACTAGAACTGCATTCGGCATGCAATTACGTAATATTGTAGTGCGCATGAGAAATAATTGGGCTCGTAAAACTGCATCGTTGCAGTGAATATATATCTAGGGAAAAATTTACCTGTACAGATATCACTCTGTAACGTGGGCAAATTCATGTTGCACAATTCGCTGGGTGGCCTATTCTTACACAGAGGGTTTGTTTTATATAAGTTGTGTACTTACATTTGGAGACTTCTCCAGATAGTTGTGACTGCAACTTAATGGGCAGGTTAAGCGGGTGGGGGTGGGGGGTGGGGGGTTGAGCGATGACAAGAATGTTCCCTTAACATTGAACAGGTGTCAGTGTAGTAAGGAATATTCTCTACCGACCTTTCTTGACAGTTTCCATGTTTCTGGTGGATCATTCAACCCTGCTCGTAGTTTTGGACCAGCCGTTCCTTCTGGCTACTGGGATCAGCACTACATATACTGGGCTGGTCCATATGTTGGCGCCCTCGTATCTGGTGTTATGTACAGGTAAATATGATTTCGATTTAATGTATTATAGCTATTTCACCAAGACTGTTTTATCGCAATGTTTTATTTCTTGTTGTTTTGAAAACATTTAAACTTATCAGAAAAATTGAATCATTTCACACATAAAGTTATCTTTTAATGCAAATGCTTCCTCTTCCATACTCAAGTGTACCCAGGGGCTGGATATCAACACTAAGCAGCTTTAAAAGATGATTAGAACCATTGCTAACATTACCGTTCAGCTCTTTTCAGTTTTCATATTGTGAAAAGTGTGATTTTTCAAAAATATTCGAAGTAGATGTATTACCAGCCGTTTTATTAGTTTTGTTGTAAAGAAGGCAATGCCATTCTCAAATTGAACTTTATTTTTCCCATTTTATTTCAGACTTATTCTTGGTGATGGCAAGAAACGGCTGATCATGCGAGACTAGATTCATGTCAGCAGTTTTCAAACGGATGTAATAAAATCATGTTGCGTACAGTAGTGCCCAATTCAGCTTCATTTCGGAATCAATACAGACGCTTTTAATGCAACCATATCTGCAGAAAGTCGCTGGAAGAGTTTTGTTGATGTATATAATTGGGTTATTTTAGGGCAGCATGATATAGTTTTTCTGTTTCTTAAAATTTTGTACTTCTTTTCACTCCCGCCTTTTTTTGTTTTGCAAAAATAAATATTGTGGATTTGTAGTTCATGAAATAGTATAGGCTCTGTATACTTGCTATTAAGTCTATTTCTCTTATCTGTCTTCTGCCAACCCATGAAAACCAAGATTTCATTTACTTCTAAAATTTCAACTGCTTACTTTCTTTTTTTGATTATTATTTCTAGCGATGTAGGTCCGTGAGCCGGTGATTTTTAAGGGAGCGTACTGGTCGAAACGACTTTCGGTACTCCGCAGTTAAACTGGTTAAAAAGGGATAATATTGGAATATGGACTAATCTCACAAAGTTAGGTTTTTTGGATAAACACCATGAAAACAACGAGTTCAATTGTATAATAGCCATGGTTATTGTTCTGTGCGACCTTCAGTATGCCACCGTACTTTTCTGCTAATGTAAAATCAGTCATTTTGTTTACGACCATTTCTCTTCCACACAAATGCCAGCTCCCGAATAGGGCTCATATATTATTAGTTCAAGGTGAAGCTAGCATAACGTTAGATTCATCTATGTTATAGTATATAGAGCTAACTTTATATTCTCAGCGGCCAATGTTTATCAATTTCCATCCACTTTTTCACGAAAGTTATTTTGCTTTCCCCAAAAAATTTGTGAAATACAACAGGAAAGAACTATAATGATTATTTCATAACGTTGCCTCATTTGATAAAGACCAATTGATAATTATAAATTCTCGATTCTTTTTTGCAACTCTCCTCCCCCTCCCCTTCCCCTTCCCCTCCCCAGAAGGAAGTGCATTGGAACTGCTTCAGTGAATTACACTGGAAATGAACTGTTCACATCAAATATGAGGGGAGGGCAAGAATGTACAGTACTATCATAAGAGTATTGGCTTTTCGGTGTAGTGATCATACAAGTTCTGTATCGACTATCGGTACTGTGTATCATAGCCACTGTAGTCTTCCATGTGGGGGTGGGAGGGGTGAGGGGTTGGGTAGATTTGGGCCTATTCAATCGCCATTTGTCGGGTAACAGACTAAAATAGACCAATTTTTGTAAATTCTATTGATGATTTTCTTTGTGATCCGATGTTCCACGGCTTTTCGCTTTCTTTTATCTGTTTTATTTTAATCAATTAATATGCAAAGTATGTCGACAGTTTCGCATATATAATCTCAAGATTTTACTTTCTTTCATACGTTAGTCTTCTTGATCAATTTTTCTGCCAAACTTTGAAACAAATACCGTATTCAATGATTCTCATCCCTTGGTATTCAGAACGATAGAATTGATTATAAAATATATTGTAATTATAGTACATGTGTTGTTCTTTCAAACGCTGAAATTTTTATTATTAATTTTGTGTAAATGTCAAAAATAAACGAACCAATAATTATCAGAGTGTGATTAATCATCTATTCGACGATCTTTCTTCCTTGCTGTATCATGTACTTGTCAAAGGTCATCGTACTTTAGCCCATGGGGGTAGGAGCCGGGGGCGATTTTTTTTTTCCCAAACAGGTTTGCAATTACGGAGTTTTCAGCCAATCAGATTGCTCGTGACGTCAGCATAAATATTAGCCATCGCTTGGAGGTTCTGCATCCATTTGTTGCAACGAAGTTATACCCGTTCAAAATTACCCCGTAGCTTTTCGTACATATATTTAGATATGTTTGGAGTTGGTTTAGACATATTTAGCACACTAGTATTATATGATCTAATTTGATCGAAGTTTTCTGTGAAGGCATTAATCGATAACATCGCACAGTGAAAGTTTCGTACAGGGTACATCTCATATGCGCTGTAGGTCTATATGTATTATAACTCTGTACACAATGCAGTGACGGAAATATTTCATACTATACACTATACTGTTTTGCGTATATTTACTGAAGACTCGCGTCGTGAAGTTGATTTTAGTGTAGGCCTACCCATTCCACGAAACGAATTCTGATTTCAATAGAACGGCTCACGAATCGTGGATAACGTAAACACGAACCAAATAGAAGGTAGCGTATGTATCATAAGTGAGGTCAACATGTTATCCAAGCATTTAACTCTGTACACAGTGCAGTGTCGGAAATATATCACACTATACTGTTTTGCGTATATTCACTCAAGACTTGTGAACTCGCGTCGTGAAGTTGCTTTCAGTGTAGGTCTACCCATTCCACGAAACGAATTCTGATTTCAATAGCACGGCTCACGAATCGTGGACAACGTAAACACGAACCAAATAGAATGTAGCGTATGTATCATAAGTGAGGTCAACATGTAATCCAAGCATTAAAAGTAAAGTTAGGGCGTTTGGAGGGAAACCCCTTAACTAGACTCAGTCAAGTGTCAGTGTGTAACCCAGTATATGTCTTCAAGTCGAACTTCCAAGCGATGGCTATTATTTATGCTGACGTCACGAGCAATCTGATTGGCTGAAAACTCCGTAACTGCAAACCTGTTTGGGAAAAAAAAAATCGCGTCCCGTGCACGTCACTTGTATACCAACTCTCATAACGATACTATGACTGTTTTGGGGCGTGTCTGTAAAGCCTATGTATAACAGAACTAAGTGAAGAATTATCGATAATTATCGATCGAGGTAGACATTCTTTTATTTTTATTTTTTATTATTGTCATCTTTAATGAGGGTAGTCCTGCTCAGTGCAGAAGCACTGCTTTTCAGAAGAGCCGTCAGTACAAAATATACAATAAATATGCAGAAGAAAAACGGCAAAAAAAGCAAAAAAAAAAAAAAAAAAAGGACTGCAAAAAGATAGACCTACAAATATCAGACATCTAAACAAAATATATAAGTTTTCATATTGCGTTTAAAGTATTAACATTTGGCAAGCATTTCAAATTTGGGGCAAGACTGTTCCACGACCTGCCTCCAGAAAATAGGACCTTTTATATTTCCCAGATCTATTACAGGAGCAAGTGAAACATTATTATAGAGCAGCTATAGATCTATAGTTCCGTGGGAATCTCTCAGTAGAATAGTACAGTAAGGTAAATCTCGAGCCAGGCCGCGGACACACCTATAGCCTACATTAGAATATTCCTGAAATATAATGCACGTTGACGGACATATAATTTAGCCACTTTAATTCAGCAAAAATATCTATAAATTAATGTAGGCCTACATCCCGAAGCCCACACCCCAGGATTAATCTAGCCGCATGATTTTGAAGAACCTGAACCCGGTCAACCAATTTGTTCGTCGCCGTAGTCCAAACGGCAGAACAATAATCAATTTGGGGTACAATTAGAGCGTTGTACAGAGTATTACGTGAATGCTGGTCAACACACCAAACGATAAATGGCGTAGTTACTAATAAAACTAGGATTTTTTTATTATAACTCTTATATATGATTCGCTGTTGGGGGAGGTTTCTAAATCTCTCCAACTGATATGTAGCTTGGGTCATGCCTGGAGGCTGGAGCTGTATGAAAGAAGACCCGGATCAAGAACTTTGTATAGGGGTTACGTGTTCTTATCCCTCCCCGATTAATACATAAAGAAACCGTACAAAGATCGCACCAAACCTCAAACCTATCGACCCAAAAAGTCTCCTTCCAAGTTCCAGCTTTAGGTATAAGATCTTCGAGAGAGTTATTGACAACCGCACCAGAACCCACTTAGAACCGCAAAACAATATCATTCCCCCGTTTCAATAAAGGCTTTCCACTGCACAAATCCACAACCAACCTAACTTTCCGCTTATCCGAAGACATATACGCATCGGTTTAACCAGGGAGTCCCTGGTTAAACCATGGAGGTATAAACAGCTCCATGGTTTAACCACAAAAAAAAAACAAGAAACATACTACTGCCCTTTTTCTTGATGCCGAAAATGCGTTTGAGGAAGCATCGCATAACGGAATTAGAATTAAACTCCTCTGCAATTACCAAGGGCGTAGGAACCGGGGGGGGCTGGGGGCGCCAACCCCCCAGTGAAAAATATGGAGGGGTGGAAGTATCATTCCGCCCCCCCCCCCGCTTCGCAAGGCAGAAAACCCCTTTTCATTTCCAAATGAGAAAAAAATCTCATTTGGAGCACCAAATTGCATCTAAGACCAGGTGAAAATGCAGAATTATATACAAAATGGAGTGGGTGGGTTGAAGTGTGCTATATTGCACCAAATTGCATCTGAGGCCACCTGGAAATGCAAAAAAATTCCTCCCCCAGGCCGGCCATCAGTCTTCAGCCCCCCCCCCCCCCACTCAAAGTACCTTCCTACGCCACTGCCAATAGCATCAGACTTTTTTCCTTCTTTTCTTATTGACCGCAATGTAATATCTGTTACAAATACCACGACTCCAAAAATTATATTTTCCTTCATGCTGGTAGGCCTACTCCACCGGGGGCTCAACATAGAAAACTGAATTTTCTGGAAAAAAAAGAACCCGTTTATGTTAGCCTGCTGAGCGATGATTTTGCTGTGTCATCTTGACATACCAGATCGCTACATACCAGTACACGCAGGTAGTGTGAACTGGAAAGGAAGAGTGTCAGTTACAGGTTAGGACTTGGCTTGCAGGTAGCGTACGTTGCAGAAGTTGATTTGAAACATGGCTGATAAACCAAAAATTACCTATGTCCGCGGACGTGGGCGAGCCGAAGTATCCAGACTTATTTTTGCTGTCAAAGATGTGGAGGTAAGCCAAATATTATTTTTTTGAAAGGTTTAATCCAAACGTTATCATATAATATATGCCTAGCTTAGGCCTACGATTTACAGGGTACAAAATACGGGCCCAGTAGCATATATATGCATACATCTATGTACAGTAGCTCTCACGTGTGGCTTGTAGGGTGGCATGCTACTGTACTAAAGTATTAGAGTCTATATGAATCCCTCCCGAGTGTTCTCCCGTCTCAGGAAATGTGACAAAGAGGATCAGGAGAACATCATTTTTGACCTGTTATCAATCAGGGTCTGTTTTTTTGTTGCTTGCATGTTGGAGAGCATCAATGGGAGCACGTGTGGTGCACAATTGGGTCAATTGAGGCAATTCTAGACCCCTTATCCCTAGCAGCATACAAGCAGCATACAGTACCTGTACAAAATTGTTTTACTACTGCGTGAAGAGGTTTGTTTACAAGTGACGAAAAAATTCGGCTGGGATAGCAAAAAATCTGCATGGCCATGATACAGAAAATTGATAGTGCCATGAAAGGCCAACTTGTGAGCTATCCAGTGATGGGTAGCATTTAGCTAGTGAGAACTTTTATCTAGACTTAGAGACCACATTACTTTTGTGATTTTGTGTGTAAGTCAATGGGGCTTATAATGGGCGTATGCTACCATAGTACAGACGGCTCAGTTACTATAACTTAAGCAGCAGGGGATCTGGCCTACACTGAATTCACTACATATTGCTGTTTTACTTTCTAATTTCGGTACTAATTTAAAATTAGTTACCAGAAGTATAGAGGTGTCTACTAAACCTTACCTTGTCGCATGTAAAAAATGTATGAGGTGTACTTAACATACTTCAAGGCACTGATTCTAAATTAGAGCCCTAATTTCTTTGAATACTGTTAGCGTACATTTCAGTAGAAACAATGGATTTTAACATGACTTCTACAATCTCAGGTTATTTTAACTCTACATATTATGACTTATTTCAAGTCTGAAGTTAAGTATGCCTACATTAGACATTGGTCAATTTGAGGTCCAATATCTCATGCTGTTTCAATAAACCCAGTCTACTGTAGTTGAGTCTAGACTGAAGAAGAAATTTTAGAGCCACATGTCCCCTTACACATATCCCCTGACTTTGTTGTTTTGTCTCTAGAGTAGAGGACAAGTTTAAACATCTAAACTTAGATGTTAGCTTCCAAAGAATAATTCAGCATTACAGTTATAAAAAATGCACTCAGCACTATAATTTCAAATGCAATGCATTCAGCCTACTGTTTCAAAGAATGCATTCAGCACTTCAGTTTCAAATACAATGCATTCAACACTATAGTTTCAAATACAATGCATTCAGCATTAAAGTTTCAAATACAATGCATTCATGTACAGTACAGTGTATAATTTCTGTATGCACAGTAGTATGAACCTGAAATAGTGTTCTTGGATAAGTTAATAATATCTACATATTTTATCTTTATTGCAGACAACAGAGGAACATATAACAACAAAGGAAGAGTTTCAGAAATTGAAAGCAAGTAAGTTGGCATACAGTATGTAGCAGGGCCGTCTTAACGCATGGGCCCACTGGGCACTGGCCCAGGGCCCCGCGATGTCAGGGGCCCCGCAATCGTAGTTACCCTATTTCTTAATCTGGGAGGAAAACTTATTGAATAGGCCATTATGCCTGATTGAATTCGATACTTGACAACTTGTGACGAGAGTTGGTGAAACACTTAAGAGTTTGACATTAAATATTCGAATCTGAGTTGGCAATCCTGAAATATACAATGCCCCGAAGGTTTACAACACCAGTTGGTCATAGTTGGTCATAAGAACCTACGCTAGTCTCTCCTACTATTAACAGTACACTCAATTCAGGTGCAATTATGTTTCACCACGAGGAGCATGCTATAAGTTCATGTTCTTCGGGCCCTCCCTTAAAAATACTTCAGGTTCTTGGCGACTACGTTGCGTTAGATAGTGTAAAACCGCCTACACCCCCTTTCATTTCTATGCATGATGGTTACAAATTGTACTGGGGAACATTCATATTCAAGGTTAAAACTAATCAATAATCTCCGGAACAGAATGGGGCAACGGCGACTTAATAGGCTCTCTCTCTCATGTGCATAGAAAGCGACATCGTCAAAAAGATTGACTTTCAGCCAATCATACTACAGTTTAAGATCAAGAAATGCCGCAAGTTCCGTTAGTTTCCCCAGTTGAAAGACTCAACACAAGGGTGTTACAAATGGTGAGTCCAGTATTGTTAGGGAAGGGATGGAGGGCAACTGGAAGATTACTCTTCTATCATGTATTTCAGCTTTTAGATATATCACGTATGTTATTCAGATAAAGTTTTATGCTTAATGCGCGACATAGGGAGGGGTGGTAAATGCAGGCATGTCTATGCTTGAGCGATTGTCAAGGATGTCAATTTTCACGCAACTTTTCTCGAACTCACTTGCTTGAGGGGCCCCGCTCCATTGCCGGGCCCAGGGCCCGGTAGTCTCTTAAGACGGCCCTGGTATGTAGGGCCAGGGGATGTTCAGGTACTGTATGTACCTGAGTTTTGGAACTTTTGGATAAACAGTAAAATGGTGAACGTTAACTTCATTTCTGGGTTTTATTGAAGACATATATCCACTCTTGACAAAATTTGCTTAAAACCTCAAGCACATTTGAGATATCAAACCCTGCCTGTGTACAGCTCATTAATTAATGTAAAATGCCAAAGTTCATGTAATAAAGGTTAGAGTTCAAATATGTGCCAAAATCATTTCCCAAACTGCTCAGTTAAGGTAATCGATGAACTTTGTGGGTTTTGCCTGTGAATAGGATATAGTGCCGACTGTTACTTGTGCAGTGCCAGAGGTCCAAGGAAAAGAAAAATTAATGTACAAATATTTTGTCTTTCATGGACATTTCAAAAATGTGAGAATGGCTGAAACAAAAAAAACCTGTAGTAGGTGATCAGTCCCAGCATGATATAAGCTCAATATAGCAAACTTCAAAACGTCTAAAATGTTGTAGTCTGCTAACTCTCTAGGAGTACATTGGTCATGATCCGCCTAATTATCTTTGTAAACGAAGAGACTAAACAACCCAGCTAAAATGGTAAATAGCTATGAAAGAATCCAAATGGGATAAATGCTTTCTAAAAGTGCACAGCAGCTTATCTGCAGGTGATGTAACTCATATTTACTTATTTTTCTACTACTTTTTTGCTTCTGAATGTCTCAAGAAAAAACCGTACATGTTTCTTTAACCATCTTTCTTTCTTTCTTATTTTTTTTGTTGGTTTCTTTCCTCAGCTGGCAAGCTAATGTTTAACCAACTGCCCTTGATTGAGATTGATGGCCTCTGTCTGATCGAGTCTCAAGCTCAAGGAAATTATCTTGGACACAAGTATAACATGCTTGGGAAAACTGACCTGGAAAAAGGAAGGTAAGACACTGGACAGTGGACAGTGGACAGTGGTCAGTTAAAGCAGCTCTCCTGAGGATACACAAATAAGGAACTCATATATTTACATCAAGAATGTATAAATTTACATGTTGATGAAAGAAAACGATACTATATAGAGGGCATCAGTTTGTGTTAGAAACAATCAACATAGCAATCACATACAACATAATTTAGTGTACAAATTCTGTGTAGCTTTGAAATTGTGTCTAGCAGAATGCTATTATGGTCACTGTGCATAAAAGATACTACTCATCTTTGCATATGCATTTAACTATTTGACTAATTTGCATATGATCAGTAGCATGTTGTGATGAGACAATGGATAAATTAATCTCTGTCAACTGTTTGCCTAGAACAGTTCTGCAGCAGCACATTAAGATGTAGCCTTATTTGGATATTACGATTTCTTGATATCATAAACTTATTTCTCAAATCTCACTGTACCATTAAGTAATAATAGAATATCTAGACCATTAAGCTAGTTTACTTAAGTGAGAAATGAAGGAAAAGACACGTGTCCAAATGTTGTTTAACACAAGCTGTTGCTAGGGTAATTACAGGTGAAAGGTCATTTGATTCAATTGTGTTTACTTACAAGAGATGCAAATGTGACTTTCAACAATAACAATGTCAAAGAAAGCATGGAAACATGTTTGATATCCTGGTAAGAACTAGTGACTTACTAAGTTACTGATCAACTCAGGCCTGCTAACAGTAACAAAAGAAAAGCAATATTGAAAGTACTTAGTGTTTGGCATCTACTGGTTCAACTTTAATCTTGATAATTAGCAGTTTTCAATTTCTGAAAGCATACAATTTAATTCAGTTACAGTATGTTATTTGGATATGAGTGCTGCTGTATATAGCATAACGTGTATGTCCATATACTCAAGGTTTCAGTTCAGATATATACATATATACAATAAACTTCAACATCCAGGAATTTGTTACTTCTCTGTTCAATTTTTATGGACTACCATTTTTCTTTGCAGAGTTCAGATGTTATTTGCTGGGTCAAATTCATTTAACGGTGTAAGCGGACCAAGCTGGTTTTTCATGCCAGCAGAAGCAAGAGCGGATGCAAAGAAGTCTGCAATCGAAAAAGCAAAGACCAGATATTTACCCGTGTTTGAAAAGGTAAACACATTTCTTGATTTTCTTGTCATTGTAATTAAAGTTGTATGGTACCACTTATGCATCAATTGCTGTTTGAATTGTTTGTAAAATGGAGGAGGGTGCTTATAGGTGCATAAATGATGCTATATTTTCCAAGGTCTAATAGCAATGCAACTTTTAAAGATCTAACGAACACCAATGAACAACATTGTCATAATCATTTTAAATAGGCAATAGAAATCATAAAGTAGCTTCATCTCCCAACAAATTCCATCAAAGATTTACCATTTTACAAGTCTTTTCTCAATGCAGGGATGTGGCCACTGGGTTGTGCCCCAGGGATGTGCTGGGCGGCACTGGGCGGCCCTGCCCAGCACTAAATATTACCGCCCAGCACTGTCTTAAAAATCGTGAATCCCGCCCAGCACTATTATCATCTAATATCCCCACATTCCTAACATTGTATTCAACATAAATTGGGCCACATGTATCCTCGTTCCCCCCCCCCCCCCCCATTTGTAGAAGTCACGTAAACACAGGTGCGGAGATATGGAGTAGGCATGGCTTTAATCTGCAGTATCACACTACACTAGCTTTGTATACAACTTGCCCTTGTCAATGTCAGGCTGGCAGTTGTAGCGCTAGTGCACCACGTACGTATATATGTCACCCCTCCCCTAAGACCCCTCCCCCAGGACAGGGGATCAATGTACCCGGCGCTCAGGAAGTCCTGGGCACATCCCTGGGAATGAATGTAACATTTTGTCTGCCAGTGGGGAGATATCCCCCTGATTGTTTTTTTTTGGGGGGGGGGAATGGATGCACCCCTGGATGGCTCCATTAATAGTGGATCCGATTTGCACTATACAAGGATGATGGAACATTTCAAACAAGAAGAATCAATGTTGGTGTACAAAACATTATTTGCATGCATGTACAGGCATATGTATTAACTTCCCAGTTCGTACATGTAGTACCTTAGGTATGTTGTGTACCTAGTCACCATACCTAGCACCATTTTGTAATATCTCTGTGTTGCAATACTTCAGGTCACTCTCTTACACTCAGCTAATAAATATATATCAGCAGAGCCAGCCGTTATGGCAAGCCAAATGCCCAATAGTTCAAGATTCCAACCAAATACTTGCTTTTTCAGTAGAAGTAGATATTCCATGCATGAGTAGGGACTGGATAATTGTGTCTATAAATTGGAATCTGTTATTCAGCTCTAACAGGCCATAAAATTTGTCTTTCAAGAACATCAGTGTATGATTTCAGAGCTGAACAATTGCAGGATAAGCGTCATTTCATAAGACATTGTTCTCACTTTAACCGTTATCTCTTCTTTACCATTTCAGGTCTTAACTGAGAATGGAACTGGTTTACTGGTTGGTAGTGAAGCTACAATTGCTGACTGTGCTTTGTTCAATACCCTGTCATTCATGAAGGAGATGTCAGAATACAATAATATTCTAGATGATTTCCCAAAATGCAAGGTAGGCACTTTAAGATGATCTGTGGCCTTTTTGTCTGGTATATTGTTGATTTTAAGACAAGAATTTTTCCTGTTAATGTTATTCTAAATGTTTGCCTGCAAGCAGTGCTTTGTGCAACTGTATCCAAATGATTTTCTGGTAACTGAAGTTGATATCCTAGCAAAATTGCCGAAAGTAGAGCTTTTTGCAGCAGGTATCATGAAGATATGAGTTTTCATCTTTTGTGACATTTTGTAAACACATCTAGAACAGCAGAATAGATGATTTCATCAGGGTTCTTAAGCTGCAAATGTCTCTACTTTTCTTGATAGTTTGTTGATTATTTATACACAGGGGAAAATAATATTTCTAATAAAAGATATGTTGTGATCAAATTCTTTGTTTAGAGTACTTTGTCCTTTGAAATGGACTATGTTCTTTGAATTATGAACTTTGAACTATGTCCAAATAACAGCTAAAGCAAAACATTTCAATGTATCAGGTTTCCAGGATAAATAAACAAACAGTTTTTAAAGCCTTAACATAAAAGCTGTTGATGAGCATTTGCGCAAATGACATACTATAGACCCCCTACTGGAGTAGTTGAAGTAGATCTGGAGTAGTTGAAGTTAAAGCCAGTCAAGATAGGTAAGATGCAATCAACCATATGTCAGAGTTAGGAGCATGATATTGAGATGGGGTTTTCAACTAGCAGGGTGGAATATTTTCTTCTTCAGTATTAAAGTTTCAAATTGTTTGTCCCAGCCTCACAGGAAATCCATTGACTTTTGCTTGGATAAATTGTGTTTGCATAAATTTAAACCCTCAAGTTCCTATAAATCCTAATATAGTTTAAAAGAGATATTTTTTGCCCCCTTTTTATTTTGTTTTTGATGTCCTTTATTTGCTTTTAAGGAACTGTGACCCACTGTGTGATATATGGATTATAAAACAAAGGAATACATTCCATCATCCTACAACACTGTGTTCTAACAAGTAGCAGATTAGTAGTGGTTTTTGAATGGAATGTATTTAATGTAAAGTGTATTATATAATATAAAGCAACTGTTATTGTCCAACCACAATTCCAACGTGCATTGAGGCTTTGATGAAGGCTATGATGTAGTAAGGTATGTCTTTTATTTAGGAATATAATACTTGAAGATTCTTTTCATAAGTTATCATTCATACAAGACCTTTGATTCCATCCACTGTTATTCTATGTTGAACACTGACATTGATGGATGATTGTAACTGACTAGAACATGAATGATGTTGTAGCTCAACTGACTTTTGCAAAGTAAATTGCACGGTCAGTCGTGGTTCATTAATCACACATGTGATATTGTGTTTGCAATGTTTTCACATTTTCACCTAGAGCTGGTTACTGCAAATGACCTTTGACATACAGTAAAAAACATTATACTTCTTCCACAATATGGTATTAGTGTACACAGTATGAAATTTGTGGTAACTCCCCTTCTGGAGATACGTATCCTCTACACAAGGCTTGCACATCTTGACCTCTGGTGACCACAAATGACCTTTGACCTCCACCAAAAGGTATACACTACTTGTGTGCATTGGTTGCAGTTTTCATGTTTCAGAGGTGTCAATGGTTGTTCCACTTGGCAAGTGTTCAATTTGTAAAAGCTAATCACAACTCGTGGTTGTCCAGTGAGAGAACAAGAAATTGTGTCTTTTATTGTAGATAACAAAGACCCATAAAATATTCCTAATACCTTTAAGTCTCAATATGTGTTTGCTGATGAATTTTGGAAAACAAATTTCCAAAGCAGATGCAATGTTTCTTATTCTAAATGCACTCTGACCAGGTGGGTTTAATGGAGAAAAGCTGTCGCAATAGAAAAAAAGAAATGTATTTTCTGTTGCCCTTATGGCGTGAATGATTTACCGTAAAATCACTGTGACAGCCCATGTCAGCATGTTCATTACACAAACTTAACCTATACAGTACTCGCAGTTGTATCGTACACTATTTTTACCCAATTCCATGAAGGATATGTCTGAAAACACCTGTATATTAATTGCAGTGGTAGGAAATGACACAATTTTGCAAGCTACATCAGTTAGACCAAAAGAAAGATACTATTCAAGAGAAGGGACCTAACACAGGCTACCCAGGAAAGTGAAACTAACGGTCGTAAACAAACAGAGATTTGATTGTCGCATGATCTGTTGGGCAAGGCTTGTAAAGTTTGAATTAAGTTTGTAGAATCTACGGACTGGTTAATAAATCTGGCAAACTTTATTCAGCTCAAAATGTTTAACGACAGATAACTCAATAAAAATAACTAATATTGATATGGAATGTGCATAGAACGTTGTCATTTTCACTGAGCTTTTCGTGCAGTAAGCTGGAAAGGTTGAAGTTTAAATGTGGCAAACACGTACTGAGACTTAAACAATAGATTAAGTTGTCTCCTTTGATTTAACTGTTTGCTTTCTTTTTTTGCTTCTGTTAGGCATTTTTGGATACATTTTCAGCCATTCCAGGTGTAAAGAAATACCTGGAGAGTCCAAGACGGTTTCCTATACCTGATGATGCCTACGCTAAGGAAGTCATCGCCGCTCTGTTCTAATAGAAGCTTTTGGGCCGTTTCATTATTTAAAAGCTTCCAACAGGGTACCTTTGTCTTTTAATGTCTCAATGTTTTGCAGCTGAAAGTAGATAAACAGGGTAATTTACAGTTTCTGAATCGAGTCATATTCTAAATCACCCAACAAACATCTAAATCTTGTAGACCGGCATTATTACTAGCCATGGTCAGAATTTGATTTCGTTTTGTTGATTTGTTTCTTCGTAAAATATATACAATGATAACAATATAAATACATATAATGTGACATATTTATGAATTAAATTTATGTTACAAAAGGAAGTTTCATTCAACACAGTAACCAAACATCAAGATGAATGTTCGCAAATAAATAGCCTCATCACTTTAAAACTAAAATATTAATATATATAGTTACAGAAGTTTGTGATTTGATGAACCTTAATTATATCCCATATAAAATGTGTGTAAAAGTAAGTTGGCCTGACGTTTCCTTCCTGGCAAGATTTTCTTCAGAGGCTGAATTACAAGTTTAACAGAAAATACAAGGGACATAGTACAAGCAAAGAAAACAGATAGGTTTCATGAGCAGGGTGAACACAAATAGATAGATGTAAGTGGATTAGTTGACAAAGGATGGAGAGAAGAAAGAAACCAACATGGGGAATTAGTGAGGTAAGGGACAAGGAGAGGAATTAAGGGAGGAGAGTAGGGAAATCACGTAACTTTCTAAAATGTTGGAACCAGGATTTTCTCAATTATCGGCTATATATATATATATATATATAGAGCATGATCAATGAAGTATCTACATTTGTCTTTTGAGGCTGATATGTTAAGAATGAAACTACCCTTTCAAAACTTGTTACAGTTCAGTAATATTTTCAATCCCGAGGCTAACTTTAGAGGCTCTACAGCGACATGTTCTAACAATTGTATGATTGTGTTCTTTACTTATCCATAAGTGACAAGGGTGCCTTAAATATTAATACAACCATCATGAATTTTCGTATTTATATGATGTAATTAGCCTATTTTCCCTTCAATACTTTTCTTGATGTCGACTTAAATAAAAAGTGTCCGATGGCATTTGTCTCTGTCCTCGTGTTGTTTTCGCTCACTGTCATCAACTTGTTAGTCAGTAAAATCAAAGTTGAGAAGAATATGAGGAAATGCACTTGAAATTCCACAAATTACATCATTGGCAAAACGAACACAGAATTGAATATAATGATATACCCAGGTGTGATTATTACAATGATGACAAAGTTCATTGCCCTCTGGTCGTTGATTACAGGTTTTCTCATGTAAGGAATAATCTGCGTAGCATTATAATAGTGCAAAGCAGTGGCTTGCCCAAATAGGAACATAGCCAATTACGTCACTGTATTTAAGATATGAGAGAACACGACTGTTATCCAAATGTTAGAAGGTTTTGTTGGATGGAGGGGCCTGTTGGACGAAGGGGTATGTTGTATGGAGAAGTATGAGAGGTACAGTATGTTGGATGGAGGGGTATGTTGGATGGAGGCCGGGTATCTTGGGTGGAGGCCAGGTATCTTGGGTGGAGGCCGGGTATGTTGGATGGAGGCCGGGTATGTTGGATGGAGGGGTATGTTGGGTAGAGGGATATATAGGTGAAGGGGTTTGTTGGATAGAGGGGTATGTTGGATGGAGGGGTTTGTTGAATGGAGTGACATGTTTGGTGGAGGGGTATGAGAGGAATGTTGGATGGAGGGATATGAGAGGTATGTTGGATGGAGGGGTATGTTGGATGGAGGGCATGTTGGATAGAGGCGTATGTTGGATGGAGGTGTATGTTGGATGGAGGCGTATGTTGGATGGAGGGGTATGAGAGGAATGTTGGATGGAGGAATATAAGAGGTATGTTGGATGGAGGGGTATGTTGGATAGAGGGTTATGTTGCATGAAGGGTATGTTGAATACAGGGGTACCGTATGTTGGATGGAGGGGTATGTTTGGATAGAGGGGTGTGTTGGATGGATGGGTATGTTGGCACATGCCCCCCCACTTTTCCTCAGGTTAAAAATGTGCCCTTTTTCTACATAAAATGAACTCTTGATCACCTTATTAGGTCAGCGATATTTCAGTAAGAGATCTAATCCTAGTTTAGAAGTATTAATGAATTTTTGTGGGTTGAACTCAAATGCTTACTACCACAAGGCTTCTAAAATTCTGGTGAGTGCCATAATGCATTGGTATATTACATTGTGACTTTGTAATAAGCAGAAGCCATTTATAGCCTAATATGAATAATGAGTTTAGTTTTAATATCCCATAACCTATCCCCTCGTGTTTTGACATATTTCATTTGCTTCCATGCATGTATCGATCGCGTGTGCATGGACTTGGTCTTTATAATGATTTCACCTCATTTTGTCTCGAAAGAAAACTTGTTTCTTGTTTCCAATGTGCACATTAGATGTTGCAGTGCTAGTATGCATTTTTTCCCTTGGGGGGGGGGGGGCAGTGGCGGAGCGTCCATACAGTCCCCCTGACGGACTCAAAATGACTTCGGGTAATTTCGTAATTGACCATCTGGAAAAAAAAAATCAAAATATAAACAAGAGGGCAATCCCCGGATCTGCATATCGCATCGCCAATAAACTGGGAAATAATAGAATAAAAATGAAAAGAGTTAACTACGTTCCAGTGAACCAAATATCGCATGTTCAAGTATAAGACTCGATGCATCGTCACAATTAATGAGGGAACATATCTGGTTTGGGTAGTATATGTGCATTAAATGTGGGGCGATTACAGTAAACTGTAGTTTGAGTTTAAATTAAAGGTCTGCTGTATAGACCCCGACTATAGCACGCTGTCGTGACAACGTTTCTTGAGATTACGTAAACGACCTGCATTGGTCGTAACATGACCTCTTTTTACCAATTAGTCTGCAACGCCTGCCACATATTTGTTCTTGTATGAGGGTCTTTGTGTGAACGCTGTATGAGTAACTACACTGTAGACATGAACACTACATGCAGTGTTTACACAAAGAGCCTGATGTTGTTAAGAAGCTATGTAGGCTAATTGTAGAGACCGGTCGATTTACAACCGTGGCAGGTCGATTACGTAATCACAAAACTTTACTAGCTATAGCGTGCTATAACTGGAGCCAATAGAGCAGATCTTTAAGCCGGAAAGTATTAGTGAATTCTACAACTCTTGCGTCACGGTGACGGAGGATCTGTTGCTGTGTCAGTGGAGTTGGAATGAAACCTTCAGTGTGTATCTTTAAGGGTTGTCTGTTTTCCCTAATCATCGTCCTTTTTTACGAAATGGAAGGGCATTACTAAAAAGAAGTTTGAATTAATTGACCATAGAGGCATGATGATCTGTAATTTGGTGAACTATACACTACTGAATTCAAAACCTAGTACATTAGATTACGAACAAACTGAAGAAAATGATGGGACAAAAACATATGCAACATTTAAGGAAAAGCGAGACAGTGAAGGTACATTATCTGTTGCATCGACTCCTGAAACGTTGGAAATGAAATGACAACTAAGGAGAAAGGGAAAAGTAAACCCTAAGACAGTGTTCCAACTTTTGAGACAGTGCATTTACAGAATGGGCATTTAATTGTTGTTACCAGAATGGTGTTGCACATTCCTTGCAAATGGCGTGTCTACACGGAATGAAGAAACTTGTTTTGTTACA
Source organism: Apostichopus japonicus (assembly GCF_037975245.1). Lineage (NCBI taxonomy): Eukaryota > Metazoa > Echinodermata > Holothuroidea > Aspidochirotida > Stichopodidae > Apostichopus > Apostichopus japonicus. The sequence goes on from NC_092579.1 coordinate 1,993,922, forward strand.
GTCACTACAAATGACACAAAGAAGTGTTGCAGCATCAGATACTTCCGGTTGGAACTTGAACACTACATTACCTGTATGGTAACCATAAAGATGAACAATTAATCCTACAGTAATTTTTCCATAAGTTCAATGCTATACAAGTTAACATATTACAAATATGAACAATGCTCAGAAGGTATGTATAGTCATATTATTTGCTTGATTTGTAACATACTATAATAGCAGTTGAGCCCAGGTTTTTTCCAATACATCTTTTTTACAGCTTTTGATGGACATATTCACCTTTACAATATGTTCAATGTGAGGAATGTTCCTTTAATGCAATATCTACATGAGTTCATCTCCTGAGTATAGTCCTAATAGTTAATGTTAACACTTTCTTTAATAATAATATGAAGAAAAGCAAACGTAATTGTAGTCTGTTGTGCTTAAAGAGGTTATGAAATGAAAAATTTTCATGTCTTGGAATGGTTTATCTACATTACTACAACACCACCCATGCATAACTTTCCGTAAATACGGCTTCAAACGCCAGAAACACGCTGTCAAAGTATTCCCTAGAGACCTCTCGAGCTGCCACTCGTAAAAAAAAGCAAAGCTGCCCACCGCAGTTCATCTGACGTCATCAAAGGAACCCTTTCAGCCAAAGCCGACGTCCCGCTGTTTACCGATACGGCGTTATACAGTTTACAACATGTAACCACAACACTGTTCTCATCAATTGTCTTCTCCCGAATCTTCCGATTCCGAGGAAATAGGACTTCACCTCTCAGGACATTCGTAAGCTTTGACTAAAATTATTTTCTTGAGGAAGAAGAGGAGGAAATAGTTTTGAGGGTGATGAAGATAATATCGATGTTTTTCCCTATCAATTGAGCCCCTTGCAGAAGAATTGTAAAACGATCCCGATGGCCGAGACGCGTCGCTGCCGAGCGAAGTCCCCGAGCAGAACGGTTGGACGACCCTGAACCGAAACTGGTCGGTTGAGCATAAACAAAACCACCGTTATTAAGACCTTCATATGATTCAAATTATCTCGAATGTCGATGATCCTGCTACTTAACTTCGTAGCGAAGCTTCTAGAATTTTGTGTCTTACAGTGCAAGGAAAACGTGACATTCTGTTACTGTGCAACCCTATAGTAGAACTGGTAACATGGCCCTAGACCTAACCATAGGCGTACGGGACCCTTTCAGTTTGGGGGGGGGGGCAGAACTTTTTGTGCCCGAAAGTTCCCGTGACACCATCTAAGCGGAGCGCCACCATCGGTTGGCGCGTAGCGTACAAGAAATTTTTTGGCACACAATGCCTCTCAGACTGCCGGAAACGGCACTTCTGAGGCCTTGCAAGTTGCATCTAAACGTTCTTTATTTTATAATCTCACGTTTTAGAAATTTACACTTCCCCAAAAATTTGGTAAATTAGAAGAAGAAAAAAATGGTAACATCATTTTGAAGGGGAAAAATGGGACAGTTTATTTTTTAAACTCCTATTTAGTTTCCTTATTTATTATTTTAACACAGTACTCAGCTACCTCCAGAAAAACATACATTGTTCAACGACACGTAGGCGGGATAATGTCGCTGTGTCGGATGAGAATGCAATTTGTCTCACAAAAAAAGTATAAAATATTACAAAGAATATGACAAACCTGTACTTCTAGGCTTGTAGACACTCCCCCCCCCCCCCCACACACACACACAAGAAAACGTTTCTTATAAACACTCATGTCGGGGATGTCCAGGTCAAGGGCGGCGGAAGCACTTTTAATCTGGGGGGGGGGCACCGACATCAAAGGGCACTTTGCAGAAATTCGATTGGACTGATGCAGCCTTATATTTAGTACCCTTTATAACTATTATTGTATTATCTTATTTGTGTATACACATCACTCCATCAACCCCCCCCCCCCCAAGGAAAATATGCATACTAGCACTGCAATATCCAATGCGCAAATTGGGAAACAAGGAACAAGTTTTCTTTTGAGACAAAATGAGGTGATATCATGCTAGTTGCTTATGTAGGAATCTTCCGAATTAGAGTTTTATTCTTGTTAATATCTCAACAAATTTTTTCCATTCGAAATAGCTTTGAGTTTGACCCACAGAAATTCTTAAAAGTCACTGGCTTAGCCAGGATTTGCAAAGTTGTATGCACGACTATCTGACGCTCCGCGCCACCATCAGTTGGCGCGGAGCGTACTAGAAAATTTTGGTTTTACAAACCCCTCAGATGGCCGGAAACGGCCCTTCCCGAGTGTTCATTCTGGTTCCCTGGCCTCTTGCTAACTTGAGGCACCTCAATTTTTAAGTAGAAAAAAGGCACATTTTTAACCTGAGGAAAAGTGGGGGGGCACGTGCCCCTGTGCCCCCGGTGCCGCCGCCCTTGGTCCAGGTATACAATTGACTAGTTAGAAAAATATTGATCGTGCAAAAAGCATGGTAGCCCAGATGAACTGCTTACGGTGGTTACACGGAAATATTCGGGCATCATGATGCTAAATAAAGAAAATCATGGAATTGTCGGGCAAAAATTGAAAAAAGATTCGGGCAAGCTACTGCATATATTTCCAGAGGACAAGAAATTCGTGCAAAAAGTCCTGAAAAATTCGGGCAGCCTAAAAAAAAGATATATATATATATATATATATTTTTTTCTCCTCTTAGGCTGCCCGAATTTTTCAGGACTTTTGCCCGAATTTCTTGTCCTCTGGAAATTGGGGGGGGGGCAGGGGGGCAGACTGCCTCGTACGCCTATGGATCTAACTAATAGACGTTGTATAACAGGCTAGCCCGTGTAATTGTATCATCCAACTGTTACGTAAAATCACAACACAACGCTAGTTTTACCACAAAAGAAAACTTGCAGATCTAGAATTGATTGTTCTAAAACCAACTGGCTTTAAGTTTTGTGCAAAATATTAGGTAACCAAGGAGGCCTAGGCTATGGTCATAACAAGTAATTTGGCAACAGTATATGCCTACAGGCACTCATAACGTTGTGTATGTGTAGTGTTTTGAGCGAGTCGTGTTCAAATTCTTCGATTTCTGTCATCTTTTGGAAAAGCTTGCAGTAGAAATCCGTCTTTACTTGTGGTGGAGCAACCTGATACCACATATCGGTTCGGCATATTTAACAGTAACGAGATAAATTTACGTAAAAACAAAACTCCAAACACTAAATCTCAATTACTATGGAGCGCTGCAACAGTGTAATGTTGTGTGTTCTCAGACGTTTAAGAATGTAAGCATAGCGTCTCGGAAGTGAGCTGAGTTCCTTGACTGACGTCACGCCGCATTACCGTAAATACAACAATTTTTCGAAAGTTTTTATTACCCTCGAATTTTTGATCGTTTATTCCTCGAGGATGCGAGCTTCGTTTGACACAAATTGGGTATCATTGGAAAGCTACGAGTGTACAGAATACGATGAGAAAGATTTTTTTTTTCCATTTCATAACCTCTTTAAGTTCTTTTTTCTGGTCAACTGGTGGCACTTCCAGCAGACTGTTCATAGCTTGAAATCGGAATCATAGGAATGTTATTTCAGCAGATTGCTGCATGTTAATATCTATGATATTATCCTCCATCTACCCAATAACTCACACTTGGAGTTCCAGATGATGGGGATGGTAAATCTCTTGTTCATACTTCTGGTGATGCCAACAACTCCTCTGTTAGGTTCCAAATATTATTTATTTATTTGTTTGCCACAAAAGTTCAAAGTGGAGGAAGTCTTCCATAAAGCTTAAAAGCTTAACAATGTGGAAGACTCCCTGAAGAAAGGAAAGAAAAGAAAAGAAAAGAAAAAACAAAATATATATATGTGTATGAATACATACATAGATATAAATACAAATTAAATGTTCAATATATATATAGTAATTACATACAGGTATAATTTAGTTTTAGTCAGTAACTAGCTATTATTTCCTTACAAAACCACTTCTTAAAGGATGTGACTGACTTTTTACTCTTTAAATCGTTCATTAGAAGATTCATTAGAAGATCGTTCATTAGAAGATTCATTAGAAGATCGTTCATTAGAAGATTCATTAGAAGATCGTTCTTTAGAAGATATTAGGCTGTGGATTTGCTGTCAGGAATTCTTGTGTATTATCCAAGATGAATGGATCACACAGACTATCATTGAACCACACGAGACTTCTGTAGTATTTAATGACTGAAAAATGAGAATAAAGTAAAAAAAAAATAAGCAAAATATAACTTTTTTATACTATTTTTAATTTGGTTATTAAATATGACAAGCAATTTGGACCACAGCTGTCATTGCCCTTCAAAATAATTTGAAGTGCAAACTGCATCCATCAACTCCTAGAAAATTTGGTGATAAAGATGCTTCATTTGTACAAATATGCCAGCTCCAATTTTACATTTCTTGCTTTCATAAAACTGTTAACTTTTAATAAGACTACTCTTGAAACAGAGCCATTTTAGTTCTCACATGCCATTATGACATCATGCATTAACGTATGTGCCTTTCATCATGATGGCTAAGCTAGCAAAGACAGTGTTTGTAACTTCTGAGTTTTCGAGGAAATGAAGCACAGAGTGGAGATCCCTATCTACCTCCTCCTCACAGTCAAATTTGTCAGGAGTTGATTTCTGTTAGCTAATTAGCAACTTTCAGAGATACACACAGCTGTTTTAGTAAACGCTAATTGTATTGATTGAATCATAAAGTATTTTATTCTGTTTTTGCAATTAATATATGGGTAGGAAATGTTCTGATGCACCAATATGTGCATGTTATAGCTTAAGTATTGTTTAGTCCCACTAATTGTCGATCTCACTTTTAACAACACCTGAAACAGTGAAACAGAACTGCTGATGAATAAAACATACTTTTAAGGGTAGTCAGTATAGACCCCAAATTATAGCAGGCTATAATTGATAGAAGTTTCAAAAAGGAATTTCCTGGAGGTCTTTACTCTCCAAATGTTCAAGGAACACACAAGATGAATGAATGTCACAGTGAGGAAAATCATTAAAACATACCTGAAGGCTTAATGTCTTTATTTCTTCTCCTCGTTGCCCCATTTCAGCGGTGGCTAAACGTGAATAACCTCTGCATGTCAGAAGAATTTGTACGGTATCGTTCTGGCCTTCTTCCACCATGTTGCATTCTATATATATTTACCGTTCTTTACTTTACGCATGAATCATCTACCGCTCATACACGTCTCTTGAACATTTGGCAGAAAAATATTGAATTGCCGAGATGTGATAAGTTGTCAGTTAAACATTTTGCAGAAAATTGTTCAATTGCTCAGTTGGAATGAAGTGAAAAATTTAACATTTTGCAGAAAATTGTTGAAATGACGACATATTCTAAGTTGTCAATTAAACATTTAACAGACCATTGTTCAAATGCTCAGTGGGAGCAACTGACAAATCTTACATTTTTTTGATTTTGGCTAAGATATTATCTGGTTATCTATACAATTTACTGAAAATATTGACTAAATTGGGGCAATTTTTTTTATGTTGAAAGCACTTTTAAGCTTCCATAGACTTCAGGCCTATTCATGGCTTTCTATACAGTGCAATTGTAACAATGCTTCATTTATCAGTCATTCCCTGGCTCAAAATAGGCAACTGATCCTTTCAAAAAATAATTTTATTAGCCTGCTGAAGCGGTGATTTTGCTGTGTCATTTGTTTCTTCAATGCACGTCGTAGTTTGACATACCAGGTCTTAACACATACAATAAACATAGTGTGTGAACTGGAAAGGAGGAGTAACTAAGTGTTAGTTAGGAGTTGGCCGATTGTAAGTTGATTTGAACATGGCCGATAAACCAAAAATTACTTATCTCCGCGGACGTGGGCTAGCCGAAGTAGCCAGACTTATTTTTGCTGTACAAGATGTGGAGGTAAGCCTATTTTTTTAAGGTTTAATCCAAACTTTATCATGAAATATCAGCCTAGCTTAGGCCTACAGTCTACAGGGTAGAATATAGGCCTTAACTAAGATGCATAGCTCTAACATGTGGCTTGTATAGGGTGGCATACCCCTATTACTACTCAGAGTCTATGTGAATCCTCCAGAGTGTACTCCCGTCTCAGGACAAGTTCCAAAAAGCATCAGGAGAACACCATTTTTCACCTGTTATTTCTGCTTCTGCTTCTGTTATATACTCATTAAAAACCCCTCTCATGAATCACAACGAGGATGAATGAACGCAGCGCAGCAGTGCTTGAAGCAATGCGTGGGCAATCTAGTTTTAAACACCTCAAGACTAGGGCTCGTCTTAACGGCCAAGGATTGCGTATCCCAGTCTTTTATAGTCCTAGGAAAGAAATTACACTTAAAAGCACGATGATTATGTGGATTGTGGAATTTGAGTATAACGGCCACGTCTCCCTGGTTTCAAGAAGGGTGATTTGTCTCGTTATGGACTGCAACTAGGCCGTTAATAAATTGATAAAAAACATTAGTCTGGCCCTTTTCCTTCTTTCTATGAGGGGTTCCCATTTCAAAGTCTTCAGAATCTCGGTGACGCTGGATTGCCTACGGAAATCATGAGTTACAAACCGTGTTGCCTTCCTTTTGTTCTATTTATCTTAATCTGAAACCTTATAAGGGTCCCAAATCTGAGCTGCATATTCTGAGCTGCGACACATAGACATATATGCTAATTCACGTTATTCTCGTGGGCAAGAGTGCAAATTCCCATTCAGGAAGCCAAGGGTTCTGCTGGTCCTAGAGCATATCATATCAATATGTGTAGAGAAAGATAAGTTGTCACTTAACAGGATACCAAGAAAGGGTGCGCAGTGACGCACTACAATATTTGATTGTATATGGAGTAAAAAAAATCACAGATTTTGCCCCGCTACGCTTGATCGTCAAATGAGTGAATCATCCGCAAATAAATAGTTGCGATTTAATGTGATAAGTAATGTCGTTTATATAGCATAATAACAGAACTGGACCAAGACAGGTGCCTTATGGGACACCTGAGAGAAAAGGAGAGGATGTTGATGATATTCCATCAATAATCACACTTTGGGTCTGTGTGACAAGAAACTATTGATCCAACAGAAGAGATCTCCCCGAATTCCACAATGGCCGATCTTGGCCAGCAATTTACGACGAGGGACTACATCAAATGCCTTAGAAAATCAAGAATATTAATATCAATCTGGGTACATTCTTATCATAATATTGATCTAAATCTGAAATAGTCATGAGAAGCTGAGTAATACATTAACGACTTCTTCTGAAACCATGTTGTAGGTCTGTTAAAATTGCATGATTGTTCAAATGATCCATTATGTGTTTCACCACTATATGTTCTAACAACTGCGAACAGACACGTGTAAGAGAGACTGGACGGTAATTGGATGCAAGCTGTTTATCATCCTTCTTAAAGATTGGAGCGATATTAGCAGTAGGCTAATCAGATATACAGCACCACCACACTGGTTAAACAATGAAACAAGAATTGGAGCAAGTTCAATAGCTAACTCTTTCAATAGACGGTTAGGAATATTGTCTGGCCCGGACGACTTAGACTCAACAATATTTCACAGCAATTTTTGGACACCAAGTTTAGTGACAAGTAATGATTGAATATCAGGGTATGGTTCCTCGTGCATATAGGGGATGCTGTCCATGGTATAACGGGTAAACACATAGCTAAACTGCCTGCTCAAAATGTCCGCGTTCTGCCTGCTAGAACTGTAAAGAGTCCCAGACAACATGAGAGGTGCTACCCTAACCGCATCCTTTCTTTTCTGTTTAATAAACACGACTAGAGCAACATCGCGTTCATAACCCACCAGTGGTTTTTGCGAATTCATCGTGCTACCCTTTGGTCTCTGCAATGCTCCGGCAACTTTTGAACGGTTAATAGAGAGTGTTGAATGGACTTCACTGGCAGACTTGTCTTCTGTACTTAGACGATATAATTGTCTCTGGTAATACTTTTCATGAAGAGCTAGTTTGTCTAAGACAGGTGTTCAACCGCATCAAAGAAGCTGCATTTAAGCTAAACCCCTAGAAATGATGTCTGTTCAGTAAGAAGCACCATACCTGGGACACTTGGTGTCTTGTTAGGGCGTTTTCAGCGATCCAGCCAAGGTCAAGACAGTGAAAGATTGGCCGACATCGATGACAGTTAATCAACTGAGAAGTTTCTTGGGTATCTGCACATATTACAGGAAGTTTGTAAAGGGGTTTGCCGACATAATCACCAAAAAAGAAAAAGAAATTGCATGGTCAGAGGAATGCGAAGAAGCTTTCCAGAAATTGAAGACTGCCTTGATCACAGCACCAATACTTGCCTATCCGACAGATGATGGAACCTATACATAATCGATTCCGATGCTAGTAACTTTGGGCTTGGATGTATACTGTCACAATGTCAGGAAGGCCAAGAACAAGTCACGGCATACTTTAGCCGAACATTGTCTTAACCGGAGAGACGTTACTGTACCACGATGAAGGAGCTTCTGGCTAGTTTGGCATCGGTAAAGCATTTCTACCATTACTTGTACGGTCGACGTTTTAGCATCAGCACAGATCATGGTGCCTTGCGCTGGTTGACATCATTCAAGTGGACTGAATGTCAGGTCGTCCGCTGGCTGGAAGTACTCAACACTTACGACTATGATATCCAACGCCGAGCAGGAAGACTCCACGGCAATGCAGATTCCCTCTCCCGAAGGCCGTGTAGTGACTGTAACCATGCGTCAAGTTGAAGGAGCAACTTACAACAATCACCAACACTTATGAAGCAAGTTGTAGATCGATAAAAGTTCGTGCCATTGGAGAAACCGATTCCACCAGAGAGGAGTCTAATGTTACGAAACCCCCAGAAGGAATCAGTGAGTATGATTTGCTGAAAGGTAATGGTAGCACAGAAGAGAAGGAACAGCGTTGGTTTGGTTGCCTTACGCATGACTAAATCAGATCCAAACAGAAAGTAGATAAAGATTTGGCATTGTGCTAGGCTGGAAAGATATGGGAACGATAGACCCCTTGAGAACAGGTAGCTGGAAGCCATAATGCTGTAAGAAATTACTGGAATCAATGGCAACAACGTGAAGTGAAGAATGGTGTACTTTATCGAACGTTTGAATCTTCAACAGGTGAAAAGTTTACATATCAGCTGATAGTACCGGAAGTCATGCGAGAGGACATACTAAAACTTTCGCACGACCACAAAGTAGCAGGTCATTTTAAAACCAAGATGACCATCGACCGAGTCCGTTACAACTACTACAGGAGTGGCTATCGGAACGATATAGATTAATGGTGTTAGAAGTGCGACCTCTGCAGCGCCCGGAAAGACCCCAGTAAGTAGAAAAAGGCCGGTTTGCAGAACTACAAGTCAGGAGAACCGATGCAGAGATTCATTGGTCCCTTGCCCAAGACAGACCGTGGGAACCAATACATCCTGGTAAATACTTCTCCAAGTGGAAGTAGGCTTTGCAATACCTTGCATTCAACATTACAGTTTCAAATACAATGCATTCAGCACTAGGTTCAAAGAGTGCATTCAGCAAGACAGCTTCAAATACAACGCATTCATGTTCAGCACAGTGTATAATAACTGCCAGTGTTTGCCCAGTAGTATGAACCTGAAATAGTGTTCTTAGATAAAGTTATTGAGTATTTACTTATTTTATCTTGATTGCAGACAACAGAAGAACATATAACGACAAAGGAAGAGTTTCAGAAATTGAAAGCAAGTAAGTTGGCATATGTAGGAGATGTTCCTATGAGAATGTTTGAAGGACAAGAAGAGGTTGCTGCACTGTACATGAGTTTGGAACTTTTGGATAAACAGTAAAATGGTTAACGTTTCTTCATTTCTGGGTTTTATTGAAGACATATCCACTCTTGAAAACATAGCTTAAAACCTCAAGCACATTTGGGATATCAAACCCTGCCAGTGTACATCTCATTAATTAATGTAAAATGCCAAAGTTCATGTAACTAATGGTTAGAGTTGAAATCTGTGCCAAAATCATTTCCCAAATTACTCAGTTAAGGGAATCGATGAACTTTGTGGGTTTTGCCTGGGAATAGGATGTAGTGCTGACTGTTACTTGTGCGATGCCAGAGGTAAAAAAAGGTAAAAAAAAATCAATGAACAAATATTTTAGCTTTCATGGGCATATCAAAATGTGAGAATGGCTGAAACCAACCAAACCATATACAGTAGGTGACCAGTCCCAGCATTTTAGACGCTCATTATAGCTAACTTAAAATGCCAAAGATTACATGATGAAAGGAAATCAACATTCAAAAGTTTGCAAATTTATGGAGTTAAAACATTTTGTGAACTATTGTACTCTTAACTATAAGGCATATTTACTTAAAAGTAAACTGGGCATGGCATCTAGTTTCCTCCAGGAAGCATTACATCATATGGTGATAATTTACGGCCCTTGGCATGGGATATATCACATACATGACGAATGATGGGTCAAAACTCTCAGTGGTTATAGCAAACATTACCCAAAGCAGCAATTGAGCCCTTCCAACTTTCAGAGACCCACGAGCCAGGTACTGTAGAGATATCAGAGTGTAGAAGTTTACCCTACGTAAACTTTGCCAAGTTTGTGCACGTACCAAAATGACAAAGTATCAAAAATGTGTGGTAAATTACTTCTAAATTTCAAATGAATACTCTGGTGGCTATAGTTGATGGTTCAAAACTTGTGCTTGTAACTTAGAGTTAACAATTTCAATGGCTATTGTACATGTGATGCCAAAGCAACAAAATTGCCAAAACTGTCATACCAATGTAAGAAGTAATGACTGTTTGACTGAATGTTTAGAGCTTATTAACACAACATGTCAACGTAAATGAGGTCGGGAAAGTTCAAGCTTCATGTACCTCAAACTTGCTGTATCAGAGTGATAAAATGATATGGGTCAAAGAGTTCTGTATACCCAGATTTGGGGATGAGATTTTAGCTGCATGATTGCCTTGTTTTCCTACTAGTTAACTAGTGCTATAGGGACCATCTGAATTGATCTCCATCCTAACTGATAGTATATATGATATATCATATGATATATTATATTATATGTTATATATAATATATCCGAGTTTATGTGATAGCAAGGTTAGGGCAATTTTTTATCATATCACAATGCATATTTGGAATAATGTAAAAGTGAGAAATGAGGCAAGAGGTCATTTTCAGTTTAAACCAGAGTCAAACTCAAAATCTCAGAACAAGTTTCTCTTTCAGGGAAAACTAATGGAAGTTTCATCATTTGCAAATATAAAGAGTTTTTGAGTGTTGTGAAGAGTAAAATGATATCAAAGTGACATATGTACCTCTGTTACTGTCACGGACAGGCAACAATACAGTATACACCCACCAATATACGTCTAAACTGTTGTAGTCTGCCGACTTTCTAGGAGTACATTGGTCATGATGCGCCTAACTATCTTTGTAAACGAACAGAATAAACAACCCAGTGAAAATGGTAAACAGCTATGAAAGAATCTAAATAGGATAAATGCTTTCTAAAAGTGCAGAGCAGCTTTAAGTCCAGTTGATATTACTCATATTTACTTATTTGTCTACAACTTTTTGCTTCTGAATGTCTCAAAACAGTTTTAAGAACACAGCATACTGTACATGTTTCTTTAACCATGTTTCTTTCCTTTGTTTGTGTTTGTGTTTGTTTCTTTCCTCAGCTGGTAAGCTCATGTTTAACCAACTGCCCTTGATTGAGATTGATGGCCTTTGTCTGATCGAGTCTCAAGCTCAAGGAAATTATCTTGGACACAAATATAACATGCTCGGGAAAACTGACCTGGAAAGAGGGAGGTTAGGCACTAGACAGTGGTCAGTTAAAAGCAGCTCCCATGAGGATACACAAATAAGGAACTCATATATTACTTCTTGTATTTACATGACGAAACTGATCCTACATAGAGGGCTTCATTTAGCTTTAGATACAATCAACATAACAATCACATACGACATAATTTAGTGTACAAATTGTGTGTAGCTGTTTTGAATGCTTGAAATTGTGTCTAGCAAAGTTCTATCATGGTTACTGTGCATAAAAGATACTACTCATCATTGCATATACATAACTATTTGACTGATTTGCATATGATTAGTAGCATGTTGTGATAAGACAATGAATATATATATATATATATATAAATATATATATATATATATATATATATATATATAAATATATATATATGTTATATTCTCTGCCACATCTCACGTGCAACAGTTTGTAACATTTTAGAAAGGTTTCAGACAAAATGTCATCAACATTTCAACTTTCTGCCCAGAACTGTTTTGCAGCAGCACATCTAGATACATTTTTATTTGGGTATTATGATATCTGGATATCATAAACTCATTTCTCAAATCTCACTGTACCATGAAGTAATAATGGAATAGAATATTTAGACCATTAAGCTAGTTTACTTGTACCTGTAAGTGAGAAATGAAGGAAGACAGTGTCCAATAGTTGTAACACAAGTTGTTGCTAGAGTAATTTCAGGTGGAAGGCAATTTGATTGAATTGTGTTTATATACAACATATGCAAAAGTGACTTTCAACAATAACAACATATAAAGCATTGTAAAATGGTTCAACTTTAATCTTCATAATGAACAGTTTCAAATATCTGCAAACATACAAGTTGAATTCAGTTATGTTATTTGGATATGAGTTCTGCTGAATGAAGTAAAATCATTATGCATAATTTGCAAGTATGCATGTCCATGTACTCAAGTTTTTAGTTCAGATTTACAATCAACTTCAATATCCAGGAGTTTGTTACTTCTCTGTTCAATTTTTATGGACTACCATTTTCTTTGCAGAGTTCAGATGTTATATGCTGGGTCAATTTCATTTCGCAGTGTAAGCGGACCTGGCTGGTTTTTCATGCCAACGGAAGCAAAAGCAGACGCTAAAAAGTCTGCAATCGAAAAAGCAAAGACCAGATATTTACCCGTGTTTGAAAAGGTAAACACATTTTGGTTTTCTTGTCATTGTAATAAAAGTTGTACGGTAACATTTATGTATTGCTGTGTGAAATTGTTGTAAAATAGAGGGTGCTTATATGTGCAGAATGATTCGATAGTTTGCAAGGTCTAAAGCAATGCAATGTTTATGGGTCTACGAACACCTATACACAACATTGTCATACTCACTCTAATAGGCATTATAAATCATGAAAATAGCTGCAACTCCCATCAAAATCCATCAAAGATTTACCATTTTACAATTTTTTTCTCAATTCTAGTTTTATTTATGATTAAACATTACCACATAATGCACATTGATGATGTACAGGGATGATGATGATGATTTTCTGGTATGTTATCATTTTTTTCCTAACCTTTGTTTCAAAGACACTGAACACAGGTTCGTGGCCTAAGACGATTTTTTGAATATTTTATTGTCTTCTTTGAAAAGAGGAACATCACATTATTCAAGTAATAAGTGGGCTTGTAATTAGGGAATCATGTTATTAAGGGTTCAAAGAAGAAATTTGATGAGCGCAACACTCCACATCATACTAGTATGCACATATCTAATGAATTTCCCGAGATTTATAGAAACTTCAAATGTGCATATCTTGGAAATGAAAAGATCTTTTCGAAATATGTCACATATTTTGAATGTACTGAATATTGACCAAATTGGCTAGGTTTCTATAGTACTTTAAGGTTATAACATATTCTATAGAAGTTTTTTATTTGTACTGTGCACTAGGAATGAATGTAACATTTTGTCTGCCAGTGGGGAGAGATCCCCCTGATAATTTCTGGGGGATACAATGAATGCACCCCTGGATGGCTCCATGATATAGTGGATACTATTTGCATTATTATACAAGGGTGATGAAAAATGTTCAAACAAGAAGAATCAATGTTTGTTTTCCAAACATAACTTGAATGCATGTACAGGCAGATGTATTAACTCCCCACTGCAGTTCATACATGTAGTACATTAGGTATGTTGTGCACCCAGTCACCATACCTAGCACCATTATGTAATATCTCTGTTTTTTAATACTTCAGGTCACTCTCTTACACTCAGCTAATAAATATATATCAGCAGAGCCAGCCGCTATGACAAGCCAAATGCCCAATAGTTCAAGATTCCAACCCAAAACTTGGACTTTCAGTAGATATGCCATGCATGGGGGAATGGAATGGAATCAACTGTTCAGCTCTAACAGTCCATAAAGTTGATCTTTCAAGAACATCAGTAGCTAAACAATTGCAGGATAAGCGTCATTTCATGAGACATTGTTCTCACTTTAACCGTTATCTCTTCTTTATTATATCAGGTCTTAACTGAGAATGGAACTGGTTTTCTGGTTGGTAGTGAAGCTACGATATCTGACTGTGCTTTGTTCAATATCCTGTCAGAAATGAAGGAGATGTCAGAATACCATAATATTCTAGATGATTTCCCACAATGCAAGGTAGGCACTTTAAGATGATATGTGGCTTTGTTGTCTGGTATGTTGATTTTAAGACAAGAATTCTTCCTGTTAATGTTTTTCTAAATGTTTGCATTCAAGCAGTGCTTTGTGCAACTGTATCCAAATGATTTTCTGGTAACTGAAGTTGATATCTTAGCAAAATTGCCGAAAATAGAGCTTTTTGCAGGTATCATGAAAATATGAGTTTTTCATCTTTTGTGACATTTGTAAACGCATCTAGCAACAGCAGAATAGATGATTTCATCAGGGTACATAAGCTGCAAATGTCTTAATTTTTCTTTATAATTTGTTGATTTATACACAGAGGAAAGAATATTTCTAAGAAAAGATATGTTGTGATAAAATTCTTTGTTTAGAGAACTTTGTCCTTTGAAATAGACGTTGGAATGTTCTTTGAACTATGAACTTTGAACTATGTCCAAATCACAGCTAAGCCAAACATTCAAATGTATCAGGTTTCCAGGATAAATATACAAACAGTTTTTTAGGTCTTAATAGTAAAAGCTGTTGAAGGCTATTTGCAAAAATGACATTATAGACCCCCTACTGTGATTGATGGAGCATTGCATCTAACTAGAACATAAATGATGTTGTAGCTCAACTGAATTTTGCAAAGAAAATTTCATGGTCAGTCGTGGTTCATTTATCACACATGTGATATTGTGTTTGCAATGTTTTCACATTTTCACCTAGAGCTGGTTACTGCAAATGACCTTTGACATAAAAGCACTACATTTCTTCCACACAATATGGTATAAGTGTACACAGTATGAAATTTGTGGTAGCTACCTTTCTGGAGATATCCTCTACATAAGGCTTGCACATCTTGAACTCCGGTGGCCACAAATGACCTTTGACCTCCACAAAAAGCAAAAGCTACTCAATAGGATACATCGACATGCAAAGTATAAGATTTGGTGGAGATTCATATCCTGAGATACTGTTTACAAGACCTAAACTGACCACTGACCTCAAGAAAAGAGGAATAGGCATCTTCAACTAAAATATTGGCAAGAAATGTACCAAGTATGAAATTCGTCGAAGGTTCCATTTTGGGGATATAGTGTTTACAAGCAAGGCATCACAACCACCATTTTTGTGTGCATTGGTAATGATTATCATGTTTCAGAGGTGTTAATGGTTGCACCACTTGGCAAGTGTTCAATTTGTAAAAGCTAATCACAACTTTTGCTTTTCCAGTGAGAGACCAAGAAAATGTGTCTCTTATTGTAAGAGATTATTCATATTGTAGATAACAAAGACCCATAAAAATTCAAAATACCTTAAGTATAGATCAAGTTGTCTCCTTTTATGTAACTGTTTTTTCTTTCTTTATTGCTTCTGTTAGGCATTTGTGGAGACATTTTCAGCCATTCCAGGTGTAAAGAAATACCTGGAGAGTCCAAGACGGTTTCCTCCCCCTGGTGATGCCTACGCTAAAGAAGCCGTTAACGCTCTGTCACCATAGTAACTTTTGTGTCGTTTCAAATCTTTAAGGGCTCCTTAATAGCTAATGTCTATGAAATTTTTGCAGATGAAAGTAGATTTATAGAGTAATTTACGGTTTCTGAATCGATTCATATTCTCAATCTCCAAACATCTAAAGCTTGTAGATCGTCATTATAACCAACCATGGTCAGAAATTTATTTCATTTCAATTATTGTTTATTCAGTTTTGTTTTATTTGATTAATGTCTTCGTAATATATACAGGGATAACAATATTTACATATCATGTGACAATGTTTTATTTTACAAAAGGAAGTACTTAATATTTAAAAAAAAGACCTTTGTAGGCTTGTAAAGCAGATCACTCCGTTTTCTTAAAAGTGGATGAACCAAAAAAAAGGGGGGGGGGAAGATATGTATGTACCAATTGATCAATAAGTGTTCATGTCAGTGTACTTAATAGTCTTGTTCTTAAAATATCAGAGTGAGTTGCAAATTCGAATTTCATTGGGATTGGCATTCCATGCAAGATACTCGTACAAGTGAGCTCTACTTTAACAAACATGTGATGTTATGTTATGTTATGTTATGTTAAAAAATGAGTGAAAATGGGGTAAGCGGAGACATCTAGACTGCCTTGTATTATGGTCATCAAATAGCTGTTTTAATGTAGTCACGTCTTCCAAATGTGTTTCAGAGAGAACTACAAAGCAGGACAGAAATGTCTCGTAATTTTCACTGGGCTTTGGCGGCATCTAAAATTTTGGGTCCGGTACTTGTGGTGAACTGGTGAATCCAACTAGAACTGCGACCCATTGTCATTCAACACAGTGACCAAACATCAAGAATAATGTTCGCAAGTAATTAGCCTAATTACTTTAAAACTAAAATACGATAGTTACAGAAGTTTGTGATTTGATGCATCATAATTTTCTCCCATATAACGTGTTATACAACTTTGTTGGCCCAAGAATCGCTCATACTTCTATTACCTCGGTAGCAACAGTAGAATACACATTCCCTTGGAGAATGTGAAGATGTTATTTTCATAACGTTTTGTCGTAGCCTGTCTCAGGACGAATATGAATGGTTGTTCTCACTAAGGAAACCCTACTTAGTGTGAATTCATGGAAAGCTCCTCCTCTACCTACAGAAAAAGTAGCCCGAAATCACAAAACTTTCTAAAATGTTGGAACCAGGATTTTCTCAATTATCGGCTATATAGCATAAGTCAGTGAAGTATTAAGACATGTCCGTTTGCAGCTGATATGTTAAAATGAAATTCGCCTTCCACGTTTTGTTACCGTATAAGTAATGTTGGCAATCGAGAGGGTAATTTCAGAAGCTGTACTGCAACATATGCTAACAATGATAGGGAAAAGATGGTGCTTCATCCTGCTTTAAATCTTAATACAACCATCATGAATTTTCGTACTTATAATATGTAATTAGCCTATTTTCTCTTGAATACATTGCTTGATGTCGACTGTCATAACAATTGTCCAATGGCATTTGTCTCTGCCCTCGTATTTTTTTCACTCTGTACTATCAACCTGTTAGTCAGTAAAATCTAAGTTGAGAAGGAAATGCAGTTGAGATACAACAAATTACATCATTGGTAAACTAATACAGAATTGCAATATGATAATATACCCAGGTTTGAAAATTATAACGGTGACAAAGTTCATTACCCTCCGGTCGTTGATGACAGGTCTTCACATGTATAAGGAATATCTGCGTACCAATTAAAGCAGTGGCTTGCCCAAAAGGAGAATAAGGGCGAAAGTAATAAAGGATTGCATTAATGTGTGACTATAACAATGATCAGTGCGGAAGAACAACGGAGAAAGTAATAAAGGATATCATTTATACCTATGTGTGACTATAATGGTAACAATGATCAGTACGGAAGAACAATTAGGGAGAAAGTAATAAAGGATAGCATTTATACCTATGTGTGACTATAATGGTAATAATGATCAGTGCGGAAGAACAAGCCAGGGAAAAAGTAATAAAGAATAGCATTTATACCTTTGTGTGACTATATATCATGATAATAATGATCAGTAGTCCCGCGTCATTATACATAGTGTAATACCGTCCAGAAGTTTGTAGTTGAAATAATCTATGTAGTCTATTATCAATGCAAACAGTGGCGGGCGCAAGGGAGAAGAATGGGAAGGGGGGCGGAGTGGGCAGTGGCCACTACCCCAGCCTACATCGTCAGTCCGAAAACTAAATCAATTGGAGATGTTTATAACATGCAGTCGGGGAAGAATAACCCCACTCTGCAGACCCCTCCACCCCCCCTCCCCCGGAGCTCCTCGGTCATATCAAGCCCATATGCACACAAAGCTAAAAGATATCTTATCATCAGAAATGTTCGGTCTTTTCGAAACTGAATGGGCTATTTTAGAATGTATCTCTCAAACTGGTTATTCGCGGTAAGTTCAATATCTATGTGAATGCTTAATTCACCCATTTACCTTTAGGCATATAGACAACACACGGCAATATTTTAAAATATAAATATTATTCTTAAAAAGTGGTTGGACATCCTACACTCTAAAAATGATAGGTATTATTTTCTGGGAAAATGCTTGGTTGGGTAATTTTTTAACAAAATTTGGCAAAATCACTGCTTTACGTGTTGACAAACATATAGTGAAAGGGGATTTAGTAAAAGGGTGTGTAAAGTAAATACAATATATTCAAAGTTTTGTAAGCGTCCCGCCAAATCGAAAGTCACTGGCACAGGTCGACGCGCACATCTACGATGAAAAAATGAACGTGTCGCCCATACATTTGTGTGTGCTTGTATGGATAAACACAGCACGCTACGTATCATCACATAGCTCATACATACAGTGTAGATGAGGAGTGTAGATGAACATATAGAAGATTGGCAGGCCTATCGAAGAAATCCTACAAAAATGGTGGATTGAAGAGAGCTGATATACACGTTTCAAGGTAAGGATGTACTATTAAAGAGTAGGATAACAACATTGCGAACCTATATTATGTTGATATGAAAATGATGTTTATATATAGATAGTGTAAGGTTAGGTCGAAAAAAGCATAACGAGTGACGTTACTCGTTAGGTCAAACGTAACCTAACTAGGTCCATATTAAGCCTACCCTATGGTTAAATTGATATAGTAGCTGTAACGATTGAATTGAAAGTGTGATTATTTTAATTTTAACGTAAGGCATTGGGACTTTACTTGACGCCAGGTAACCGTGCATGAAATACATTAATGTACAACTTTCTAGGGTACGTAGTCTAGTATTACTACTAGCTACTAACAGTAGTAGGCCTTAGTAATACTAGTGTACTACTACTAGCCTAATTACTTACTGTACTTGGCCTATGCTACTGGCCAACTAGCACAGGCTTAATGTTAGGCCAGGCCTTATTGGCTAGATCGAATTTGTACAAATTAAGCTAACAAATACACCCTAGCGTCTAACATTAGGTCTAGTAACCCAGGGATTGTGTCCAGGAATTGTTAGGGGAGGAGTCAAAACGACGGGAAGGGTCAGAGCAAGCGGAGGGGGACGCAAGTCAAATTAAATTGGCTTTTTATAACTATCACAGTACTATCAGATACCATTACCAGATTATGCTACTCCGTATACGGAGCCCTTGAAACTGATGATGTCTTTGAATATTTTTCCTCAAACATAATTCCACTTTACAAAGTTTAAGCCTGTATTACCCTAGCCTATACATTGTAACTTGAAAAAAATGGTCAGATTAAGAAAAAATCCTGTAGGCCTAGGCTAGGGTATAGTAGTCGGACCAGTCCAGCAAACACAAAAACGTTTTAAAACATTATTAAAACGTTTCGTCTTTTGTTTTGATAGCGTTAATTGTGGTGTAATAAATATGTCACGAAAACGTTTTCAGGCTATTATTTCAAAACATGTATTCGTTGAAACATTAATATAACATTAATATAACTTTAATATCTCATACAAACGTTATGCCGACGTTTTTATAACACCACATTTAACGTAATCAAAACATAGTTTAGAGGCTCTTTTAAAAATGTTATGATAACGTTTTGTGTTTGCTGGGAGGGCCAAGTTAGTTTAGTTATCATTACATGTGCACCAGCTAACAGCATACTTGCTTGAAGCTAGCAGCCATTAACAGCAGCCACTAACGAGTAACAGTATTCATCTACGTTATTCGTGGTTGATTTATATTTATACATCAGAGTGCTGTCTGCGCTTGAACTTACTGGCTACTAGCTTCAACCTGGCTGATCGCTTGCATATAATCACAAATGCAGAATTCGGATCTCGTAATCAAGTTGTACTACGGTTGCCCTGTTACATTGTCATGAATCTGCTTTGCGGCAAATAGTAAAGCATACTTAACTACAGTAACGGTATGTAGGTTACGTGCAAAGCTCGCCAACGATAGTAAGCTAAGCCTATGTAGGTTAACTATATGAACCGATCACAACAATTTAGAAGTTAAGATTGATTTTATACTTTGCACAGAATTGTAAAATGTAGAATTTCAAAATTTCAATCAGTAGTTGAATAATATACGTTAGAGATTTGAAGTTTTCTATTCACCAGATGGATATAGTGCACAGTGTGTTTAGCGATTTCTTAATTAGTGCTTGGGTGAACATTTTCAGTGCTGGGCGGGGCCAACAGGCATGGGCATCGTACTATATAGTACAACTTAGTGGACTACAATGTACAATACTGAAAGATGGGCCACCGATTGCAAACTATAAGGGCATGATGGCAAAGCCTTTGGAAGATGTGGGTTATGTCAAGCCATGCATCAGCTATACCTTGATGCAATGAATTTACTGTTGTTGCAATTGTTCATGGTTGTATTGATTAATTTTGAATCAAATGGAATTAAATGGGAGGGGGAGGGTCGGGTACTGTTCAATCAGTCGTTATAATGAATACAATATAAATTAATATTAAGTGATGTTTAGGCTCCTGCAAATAAATTAAAGCTGCAAATTGTTACTAGTGTAATCACTAAGGATGCTTTGCAGGTTAGACCAGAAAAAAAATATTGCCCAATATCACAAACTAATGCACATGTGCTAATGGTATATAGAACTTCCTTCAAAACTGACTTTAAAGTTAAACATTTTAAAACAAAAAGCTTCCAATAGGGCAGCATCCATCAAAATCCAGCCTAGTCCTATTACAGTGGCTCGATGAAGTTGAATGATATAACTCCCAAAGTATTCCAAACTCTGCTGCCTATGCTAACTCTAGTGGTTAATTGTTTTTTTTTCAACAGAAAATGGAATTGATGTGACTGCATTCGCCTTGTTGGATGAAAAAGTACAAAAGAATTGCTTCAGTTTCTTCTGTGTGTAATAAACAAAACAAAAACAACAGGTATGTGTATATGGTAACAGAGTGGTGTTGGTTTATTTCTCAAACCTTTTAAATAAAGGGTAGGAAGCTAAATTAGCTATTCTTATATTGTGATTGATTCAAATGAAACTGAAAAAAAAATGTTAGCTAATACTCCGTACAAGTAGTGCAATCCTTATGTTTATATCCTTGATGGTCCTTCTATAGTTTCAGCTTCCCATCCAACCATTACAGTTTCTACCTTTGGATGTTAGTGCCAGTGCCAGTGCCAGTGCCAGTAGAGGGTCTAGTTGTGTGGATATTGAAGATGGGAGGCACTAGCATAAGCCAAGATGAATCTTTGTGTGACACTGAGGAGAATTTTTTGATCTTAAGTGTGTTGAAAATCTCTCATAATTTAAATTCTTGTTGGTGTCCACGTAAATACGGGATGTTACTTTAATGTACTGTTTCCCTAGTAATAGTTATGGGGGTGGGGAACCATGTCCCTCTGCGCCCACATTTAAGAAAATAATTCCTGGTCTGTAAAGGCCTGGAAATAAATTTTATCACACAATAGTGACCAAACATGATAAATTTACCTGTTAAGACTTAAAGACTTGGTCATAATTGTTTTCATTATTCTCTTGTTTGTTTTCATTTAGGACGTGAGAAATATTCTGATTCAAAATGCGAATGGAAGAAGGGCAATGAAGAATACAGATCAAAACAAATTTGGCAACAAAGCTGATAGATACAGTATTGTAGAGCTGTGCATGAGTAACATGATTTGAATGTCATGGTGATAAGTGAGTATTTTGGGCAATTTTCAACCATCCATTGCTCAGATCATATCCATTTGAAGTAAGAAAGACATGAGATTTGTAGTGCCGATGATGCTACGACAATGCATCAGTCTGTCAATCAGCTCAATCTTCTGGTATGGTGCGACGTTGTGAGAAGAACACACAAAACTTGGTCAATATGTTAGATAAATTAATAAACTGAGGTTCTTGGAAATCTTAATGAAATAATTCACCTTTTATGCTTTTCACAGCCCAAGTTCTTTCATCAAAGGAACACTAGCCCAGGCCATCTTGGTTATGTAAGGTAAATTGTCTTTAATTGAACTAGCTACTCTAAATGTGCCTTATGACAAAACCCAAGGGCTTAACACATCCTATGCTTGGCTTAGAAGGTGTGCTTATAGGGTAAAGATAGGCTACTTAGGGAATTCATTGCATTCTGATAGATGAGTATTCTGGGTAAGACAATTTGGTTAAGTGTGAGTTCCATCATTAATAAAGGTAAGCATTGTGGTATATGTAGTTGAGAGCAAAGGGTTATTTGGCCAAACATACCCTAACCAGTTAATTTGACATCAAAGGAATATTGTTGGAAGAAGAGACATATTTTGTCTGAGTTCTTGAAGTCTATTACTTTCTCTCATTCACGCATGTTTCATTATTTGGAATCATTATTATTGTCAGGAAGCATGGTATTGTAAAGGTGCTAAAGGAAGACCAGCAACAGGATACCTGGAGGAACACATAAGAAAAAGAGTACTTGATATGAATGAACCAGAGAAGGAGAAGAAGAAAGACGTACTCCCCAAACAAGGACCCATACTAGGTTTGTATTTTGGTAGATTTTATAGATCAATCAACCCCTATTCGATAGTGTCCTACTTCTGTAAATTCATCCTACAGATCATGTTCAGCTTGATAAAATCTAGAAGAAACAAGCACTGTCTGTATATGTTATTTCACTGAGAATGATGAAGCAGGCATGAATACTGAAGGTTATGATGAGTGCTTGGTTACCTGCTGAAGGCTGGCATATATGTATGTAGCTTATAAATGCAGTCTACACTGCCAGTGTGTGTAGTGTGTGTGACTTAAAGCTTGTACTCACAAGATTTCCAGAGGTGTGTAATGAACTGATGCCGACTACTTTCATATAAATGTGCCATGGTGAGTAGAAGATCCCTATGATTTTTGGACTATTGACATTATTGAGAGAAGTGTGTTTTTAACCTCCATTTATCTTCTTTATTGTTGCTGCCACGGGAGTTTGATTCCCGGAACCTCCCGATTCATTAGCCTCATGCTTTATATGCCACTGCTTTTATCCACTCCGCCACAGCACTGGTAACTATGCACAGCTTGCAGTCAAATTGAGAAAATGTCCCAGCTGGATACGTATGATACGGTGCGCACTGTGTGCTGCAAACTGGTATTTGCTGTAACTTGTGTGTGCTGGAAGTACTGTACGTAAATTGGCAGATATAGATCATAATTTACTTATTGAAATCTGCCAACAGCAGGTTTACCAAGCCATTTTGAACCTCTTTCAAGATTTTGAAATCAAATAACAATCCAGTTTTTTAGGCTAAATCAATTTATAAACAACATTTGGGTATAGCCTACTGCAAATAAATGACATAATATTCCAGCCAGCTATAGCAAATATATTCAGAAAGTAAGAGAAGTACTTTGAAAGTTATAGTCTTACTATTTGACAGGTTTAATGTACACATGTTATTCTAAGTGTAGACCATTTGTTCATATTCCCTGATCAAATCGATATTATTGTACATATGTGATACAGTTTCTTATGAATAAAATTATTTCGAATTTCAATGAAGGATCTGTCTACTTTTTTATCAGCGAACAACTGATGCTGAAAATCAATAGTAACCCTGTAGGCTGTAGTGATAAACCCTAACCCCTGCCTAACCATGATGTTTATGGCGGGCCATCAGTCTCAAATCGTGGGAGATCGACTCCTACCGATTTAAATCGACATATACCAGTTTAAGTCGACATATCATCGATTTAAATCGACATATACCAATAATAATAATAATAATAATAATAATAATGATAATAATAATAATAATAATAATAATAATAATAATAATAATAATAATAATAATAATAATAATAATAATAATAATAATAATAATAATCATAATCATAATCATAATCATAATCATAATCATAATAATCATAATCATAATCATAATCATAATAATAATAATACCAGGCTATGCAAAATCTCCTTTGACGAGACAGATAAACATTCTTGCATTAATTGCAAACGTGGCAACTCTGGAACTCGCGCAAATCACATGGCATCATCTATAACCTGTCCTCAGTATGTCGATGCGCAGAACAATGTTAAACGACTGATTGCTCGTTTAAACTAGACATTAGTTTCCAGGACGGCAATACTAAGACTTATCAGCAATCACAAAGGAAATTTATATTGGAGACTGCTAATGTTCGCTCAGCTCGAAATAAAACTTCTTTAATCGTTGATCATATTATTCATTCTGGCACTGACTTATGCTGTTTAACTGAAACTTGGCTTAAGTCAAGTGATACTGTTTCCGAAGCTGCCTTAGCGCCTGAGGGTTATTATTACCTTGGAGTTCCTCGACCGCAGGATAGAATTGGTGGTGGGACTGGTTTAATTGTTCGAGCCTCAATTAAGACCAACCTCTTGCATTCTGATGAAAAGTCGTCTTTTGAATATTCTGAATGGCTGGTTGCTATTGACAATCTCAGAGTTCGTTTAATAATAATCTACCGTCCTCCATATTCCGAAGCCCATCCGGTCACCACTTCAACTTTTTTCCGAGAATTCAGTGACCTCCTTGAAAACTGTGTGCTTTGTCCTGAAAAACTTATTCTTACTGGCGATTTTAATATTCATGTGGATGATCACACTAGTACTGATGCGACTAAATTTACTGATATTATGAATACGTTTAGTCTCCAGCAACATGTCTCCATTCCAACTCACGACTCCGGACACACGCTTGATTTAATCATCACACGATCCACTAACGATATCGTGTTATCATCTCCACTAGCTGCTTTAAAAGTGTCCGATCATTGGTCAATTAGATGTTATCTTGACCTTCCTATTACCAAACATTCAACCAAAGAAATTAAATACCGGAAATATCGAAGTATTCATATTGATCAATTTTGTACTGATATTTTGCAATCCTCATTATGCACAACTGAATGGCTTGATTTAGAGAGTTTAATTGAATGCTATGATCGTACTTTAACATCTGTCCTTGATATCCACGCACCAGTTCTGACCAGAGTAATTACCGTTAGGCCAACAGTTCCTTGGTTCTCCGATCATTTGAAAATTTTACGTTCCGCTTGTCGAAAGGCTGAAAGAGTTTTCCGCAAATCTGGTCTTGAAACTCACAGACGGGTCCATCGCTCTTTGCGGAATGAGTATTCATTCCATCTGGACTATGCTAAAAAGTCCTTTTATACATCAACCATCCGGGACTGTGAAGGCGACACCAGGAAACTGTTTACTGTTGTCAAGTCATTGTGTAATAAAAAGCAAGTTGTTTCTTATCCGCCACACCAAAATACTATGGAACTTGTTAATGACTTCGGACAATTTTTTATATCTAAAATTGATAAAATTAATACAAACATTGATTCCATCGCTACTGGTCCTTTTGAACCTTATGTTCAACAGCATTTCCAATCGAAGTTGACTGGGTTCAAGCCACTTTCTAACGATGAAGTTCGCACAATTATCAAATCCTCCAATACGGCTACCTGCAATCTTGACCCAATACCCACTTGGTTACTTAGAAAGTGTCTTGACCCCCTTTTGCCTGTATTGACTACCATGATAAATCTTTCACTTAAAGATGGTAATGTTCCTGACAAATGGAAGATTGCTACCGTTACTCCATTGTTAAAGAAAGCAGGTTTGGACCCTATCTATTCTAATTATAGACCAATAAGTAATTTGAGTTATGTTTCTAAGTTAGTTGAACGAGCTGTAGTTAATGAGATTGTCTCACATTGTTCATCACATGCTCCTTTTCCTGATTGCCAATCTGCGTACAGGCAAAATCACTCTACAGAAACTGCACTTATGAAAATTCATAGTGATATATTGATGAATATGGACCAACAACAATGCACTCTTTTAATCCTGTTGGATTTGAGTGCAGCGTTCGATACTGTTAACCATGATATTCTTATGAACATATTGCGTACCCAATTTGGTATTGTTAATAATGCACAAAAATGGATTGGTAATTATCTGTCTTTCAGAAAACAGCATGTATCTATAGAAAATATCTCATCGAAAGATTTTTCTTTGAATTGTGGTGTACCACAGGGCAGCTGTCTCGGTCCTGTTCTTTTTCTTTGTTATGTTTCTCAGTTGTTTACCATTGTCTCTAAACACCTTCCTAACGCACATAGTTATGCTGATGATACACAGTTATATTTATCTTTCAATGCTGGTTCTCTGTTATCTGAGGAACGGGCTGTTCTGGCAATGCAATCACTTATATTCGAAATAAGACATTGGATGATCAGCAATAGGCTAATGATCAATGATTCTAAGACTGAGTTTCTTTTAATTGGGACTCGCCAACAAGTTGCTAAGACTCGGGTTCAGATGATAAAAGTAGGTAACGTGGATATTAAGCCATGTGATAGTGCAAAAAATCTTGGGGTTTATCTTGACAGCAACATGTCAATGGACATTCATATTGGAAAAGTTTGCTCAAGGGCATACCATGGACTCTATAATATTCGTCAGATCAGAAAATTCCTGGATGAGGACTGTACTAAAACTCTTATTAATGCTTTTGTAATTAGTCACATCGACTACTGTAATGCACTCTTGATTGGTTTACCTGATTATAAGCTTCGTAGAGTTCAAATGGTACTTAATGGAGCGGCTCGTTTGATTTACGCTCTTCCTAAATTTTGTCATATTACTTTTACTTTACAATCTCTTCATTGGTTACCTGTACAGCAGCGCATTGAATTTAAACTAATCTTGCAAGTATTTAAATGTTTAAAAGGTCTTGCACCTAAGTATTTATGTGATATGATCTCGGTGAAGTCTAGTTGTTACTCTTTGCGCTCACATTCTCGAATCACACTGCATGTTCCTTGTATCAATCATAATACATTAGGCAATAGGGCTTTTGCCTACAAAGGACCTCGGTTGTGGAATTCACTTCCGGTGGAATTGATGCGTATCGACTCCCTGACCATAGATGCTTTCAAGATAAAGTTAAAAACATATCTGTTTAAGCTTGCTTATTCTGATTGACCCGACTGGTTGGCTTTTTCCTTGTTAAGCGCTTTTGAATGTTTTGTACAAAATTAGCGCTATATAAATGCATTTACTACTATTATTAATAATAATAATAATAATAATAATAATAATAATAATAATAATAATAATAATACTAATAATACTAATAATAATAATAACTAATATTTATAATGCGCTAATTATAAACAAAGTAGTTGTCAAAAGCGCCATACATATAAATATGAATAGAAAGAAAAGCAAAAACAATAATGCAACAATGAAATATAGTTACAAATCAAACTGAAAAATGTTTGGCATAGAGGTAGGTTTTTAGTTTAGATTTGAAAAGTGATTTATTAGGTATACATTTTAAATGGTTTGGGAGGGAATTCCACAATTTGGGACCAGAAACTGAAAAAGCATGGTTGGCATAAGTAACCCCATTGGTCCCAGGTTCAAGGAGGGTAATAAATTTTGACTGACGGGTGGCACGCTTGTATTGCTTTACTATTAGAAGTTCTGAAAGGTAGTTTGGAGATAAATGGTTATAAATACAATTGTGGATTAAAATAAGGACTTTGAAATGTATACGCGTTTCAATTGGAAGCCAGTGTAATGCTTTAAGAAGAGGGGTAACATGTGTAAACTTAGTTTGCTTGAAGATAAGTTTGGCAGCCCAGTTTTGAATTTTTTGCAAACGAATTACCAGATTTTTTGGAAGGCCAATGAAAATTGAATTACAGAAATCAAGGCGGGATGTAATTTATCCATAAAGAACCTCCGTTTCGATTCACCAATGATTTTCTGGACACAATGAGTTTTGTTGTAATAAGATGTTTTGTCCTCTGCCGAGTGTGAGCGACGATACTTCTTCTCTGCCTTTCTACGTGCACGTCTTGCGACAGCTATGTCTCCATTAAACCACGGCTCCTTTTTGGGAGAAAAAGATTTCTTTATCATCGCAGGGGCATGATGATCTAATACAGCTCGCATAGCACTGTCCATTTCAGAGCAATCACAGCAACCGATGTCAATATCTGGTACTTTGGCACACAATCGTGACAGAATTGATCCAAGTCAACCTCCTTAATTTTACGAAACGGGATAGCTTCAGATGGGCCAGGACGAATCATATAGGAATTGCATATTGACCCAGTCATGAAATAATGATCTGAAACGGGCATGTGAGTGATGACAATATCCTCAATCTTTGAGTTAAGGTTTCATGAAGTATAAACAATTGGGTCTAAAATGTGGCCAGCTTGGTGAGTAGGCTCTGTAACATATTGCGATAGACCAAACGAATCCAATATTTCTGTAAACAAGTTAACGCTGTATTCAGATTGATTGTCCAAATGAATATTAAAATCACCAAGCAAGAGAACATTTTCTATACTGGTGCATCGAAGAGACAATAACGTTTCTAGTTCATCCAAAAATTCTTTTATTGAACCAGTGGGCCGATAAATGCAAATGATATGAATGTTCTTTGGTTTTGTTCGTAAGGTAAATTCCAAAATCTCAAATTCTGAGGCCTCAAACGGTTTACTGTATTTTACTGCAGAAATGGAAGATTTATACAAAACTGCAATTCCTCCTCCATGTGTGTCTGTGAGTCTAGGGCAATTAAATATGTTATAATTTGCCGGGACAAGATCAAAAATGGACTTTCCGTTTTGTCCATCAGGCCTTAACAAAGTCTCTATTAAAACACAAAAATCCAGATGAGCATCAAGAATGGCCTCATTTATAATTATAGTCTTATTGTGAACAGAACGTACATTCCATAAACCAAATGAAATGTTATTAGAAAATTGCGTCTGCTGGGAACATTTAATAGAAGTTAAACATCTAGGGATATTTGCATATTGGGAAACATTACTTTTCTCCTTATGCAATTTACTAATAGTTTTTAGATCATGAAAACGAGTCTGAATTGTAGAAATGTTCCTTATTTTTGAATGGAATTGAATACCTCCTCGACACCCTCTGGCTGGTGCACGAATTCCAAGAACTCCAATATAAGAATAAAGCCATTGTGGGAGTTTGCTGTTTCTTGTGTACTTTCTTAGATGCAGCAATTCTCCTTTTGTGTATTTCAAACTGGGCATGCTTGGCTGCAGATTAACACAATGAGATCTTAACTCAGTCATAATGGCAAGCAGGATTAAAGCTGCTAGAAATGTTGAAGCCATTGAAAAGTCAGCTCCAACAATGAAATAATTCCTAAGTGTAATAGATGAAGTTGAACTAGGTTGGGTGTTAGGATAGTAGGATAAGAAAAACCTACACCCTGCTCTTCAAATACCAGTTCATATACCAGTTTAAATCGATAATATATCGAATTAAATCGGTATATGTCAATTTAATTCGACTTATACCAGTTTAAATCGACATATACCGATTTAAATTGACATGTACCAATTTAAATCGATGATATGTAAAATAAAT
Organism: Apostichopus japonicus; assembly: GCF_037975245.1. Taxonomy (NCBI): domain Eukaryota; kingdom Metazoa; phylum Echinodermata; class Holothuroidea; order Aspidochirotida; family Stichopodidae; genus Apostichopus; species Apostichopus japonicus. The sequence goes on from NC_092579.1 coordinate 2,023,763, forward strand.
CGATGACTTCTACCAGTTTAAATCGATGATATGTCGAATTAAATCGGTAGAAGTCAATTTCCGTGGACTTAAACCAGTTTCTGGCAACTCAAATTGATATATACCTATTTAAATCGACATATCATCGATTTAGCTCATTAACATATTCCAAATCCCGATTTCGGTGATAATTGACATGTGAAGATACATCACGTGCAATCACCTGACAAGGCGGGCGAATAATTAAATAGTTCCAAAATTACGAAACTAGCAAGGGTGTTCATCATGATTATGTCAATGGTAATTATGAACAATTACTTGCAAAAAGATTTCGGTTTAAAAATGAGGCTGAAAAACTGATGTCAATGACGTGCAATTATCTCAATGCAAACTGGGCTTGTCTACTCAAACACGTGGAGCTATAGTATAGGAATACACATGCAACTGCATAGTACATAGTACGTACACAGATGCAATTATCTACTCCAGTTACACCATAAACAAAGATGATATTGTTCTGCAGTAAGGCCTACTGTAAAGCCCGGGTCACATCTGCGCGATTCAACACGCGATTCAACTCGCAACTAAAATCACGCGAATCAGAAAAGTTGCTTCTAAGAAGTTGCGCTGATTTGAACATTGCTCTATTGCAAATCGACGGCGCAACTTTTATTGCGCAACAAGTTGATACCCGTGTCTAACTACGCGATTCAACCTTCAATTGTATTGCGAGTTGAATCGCGTGTTGAATCGCGCAGATGTGACCCGGGCTTAAGATGCGTTTTACTGTTGCAAAATACATACCTAGGGGATTAACAATTACAGTATTCAAGCTGAAATCCTGCATTCCACTGTGCTCGTGTTTATTTTCAATTATTCGCGCGCCTTGTCAGGTGACTACACGTGATGTATCATCACCGAAATTGGGATTTGGAATATGTTAATGAGCTAAATCGATGATATGTCGATTTAAATAGGTACATGTCAATTTGAGTTGCTAGAAACTGGTATAAATCCACGGCAATTGACTTCTATCGATTTAATTCGACATTATCATCGATTTAAACTGGTAGATGTCGATTTAAATTGACATATCATCGATTTGTTTTACATATCATCGATTTAAATTGGTATATGTCGACTTAAACTGGTATATGTCAATTTAAATCGGTAGAAGTCAATTTAGCTGCTGGAAACTGATATAAGTCGAAGGAAATTGGCATATGTCGATTTAAATCAGTATAGGTCGATCTCCCACGATTTGAGACTGATGGCCCGCCATAGATGTAGGCCTGGGTACTCATAAAGTTATCTAGGTGTACAGTATATAAATACAGGCCCGTATTTTTGTACAATACACACACATAACGTTACTAGTGCCTGTGGGCATGAGAAGCTCTTGAGTCCTACACAACTGTAATGTACAACTGTATCCCTACAAAGATGCAGCTCCCTTAGACTTTGAGCAATGAGCATTAGCAGTTAACCCTGTCTGTTTATTACTAATACTAGCCTAGTTGACTTACTTCTGTATACTATTACGTATGGTAATTATTTCACTTACCTTTCATCATAAGAACGACCTCTAGTTTCGTGACGAACGGTTAAAAGAAATTGAATTATGATTCTAATTACGTTGAAATTTTCTTCGAACTTTGCGCAACAATAAATGCATTTCTTCCGTATAAATAAACGCTACTAGCCTACCAATAGTAGGCTAGCTGTATTGTTCTTGTACAGAGGTTATGTGCGACGCACTGTTTCTACATGATTTCGCGCAACTGTAAGGAACTATGTAAACATGTGACGTCACAAAAAGGTCAGTTAGCCAAAAGTTATGCACAGGGGAGCGATTGCTCCCACTAGTCTAAGAAACGCGAATAGGGCAAATTATTTCGTTGCTAAGTTTAACGGAATTTTATACATCAACGTGAGTTTGAGCAACAGCATGGTAAAACAGCAGCAACAACTTTAGTTTAGGCAACAACAAACTTAGATGAGACAACGAAATCAGTTTGCCCTTTTCGCGCGTGGACGCGCGAAAAGGGCAAACTGATTTCGTTGTCTAAACTTACGTTGTTGCCATTGGCGCTGTTCAACAATTGCTTTACCACGTGGGCTTCATATGATTACTATACGCAGGGGTTGGTTCTTATGAAGATCTAGAGAGGACATGGTAAAAAAAATTATTACGTACGTACGTGATATTTATAAGGTACGTACGTAATAAATATTACGTACGTACGTAATATTTATTACGTACGTACGTAATATTTATAAGGTACGTACGTAATAAATATTACGTACGTACGTAATATTTATCACGTACGTACGGTACGTGATAATTTTACGTTCTATACTGAAGATAGTAAGAAGTGGCGGTTCGCGGTACGTACATACTGTAACATATTTGTCAACATGCAAGATACGTATACCACAGAAGTCAAGCTTATACTTATAGTTAACTAAAAAATGCCGGAGACAGACAATTGGTACGTTCGTTCGACTAACACCACAGGAATGTATGTGCTTAGGCTTGCCACAATATAAAAATCTCCACATCCACAATGTCTGAATGTTTCATGCGATACAAGAAAATGCTCCTCAGAATGCGCCTGAGATGTCTTTCGCCTAACTATTATCCGATGCTTTGCTGTCAAAGTAATTAATAAAGGATTTCCTTCTGGCTAAACCCTAAATTAATGTACATACGAACAAGTTCATCCCTCTCCATCTTTGATATGAAGATGTATCACCCGCAGTATATAACGTAGGCTCGCTTACGTTAGACAAGTGTTAACATAGGCTATATCACTAAACACATACGTATACGTAGGCCTACATTCGTTATAATTATTAAATACGTACGTGATAATCCCTACATAAGTACGTAGTAATTATTATGTACGTACGTAATAATTATCACGTACGTACGTAGTAATTATCACGTACGTACGTAGTAATATGACGTACCTACGTGATATTATTACGTACGTACGTAGTATTATCACGTTCGTACGTGATAATTATTACGTACGTACGTAGTATTATTACGTACGTACGTAATAATTTTTTTTTTTAACCATGTCCTCTCTAGATCTTCGTACGTTCTTGCTGCCTGGGTTTAGGAAAACAGTCCTGTGGACAAGGCCGCCTTGGTTCTTCGCATATACGGGAAGTTACTAGAAGAGCAACTGGGCGGGGTCAGCTCATGTATGTAGCATGGTGGAGAGCGTTAACCGGCTTGCAATTGGGTCGGGATATGTGTCAATCTTACTGACTATTTCGTAATTGGTCAGTAAATTAAGGACGCGTATGTATATACAGCGCAAGTCGAATTTCGCGCGAAATGCCCATATTTTTTACATCACGTGATTGGGCAATAACGTTAGTTTAGACAAGTTTAGACAACGACGTAAGTTTAGACAACAACGTAAGCTTAGACGACAATGTAAGTTTGAGCAACAACATGATAAAACAGCAGCAACAACTTTAGTTTACACAGCGAAATATGGTTGCCCTTTTCGCGTTCCATATTCGCGTTCCATAGACTAGTGGGAGCTATCGCTCCCCTGTGCAAAAATCGTTAGGCCAAAGTCTGTAAACATACGGGTCTGAGTAAAAGCAGTGTTTGCACAGGAAAGGAGGAGTACGTAAGTGTTAGTTAGGACTTCGCTTACACGTTACCTCGATTGCACAGTTGTGCAGGTACATTGCAGAAGTTGATTTGAACATGGCCGATAAACCAAAAATTACCTATGTCCGCGGACGTGGGCTAGCCGAAGTATCCAGACTTATTTTTGCTGTCCAAGATGTGGAGGTAAGCCAAATTTGATTGTTTTGAAAAGTTTAATCCAAACTTTATCATAACATATAGGCCTAGCTAAGGCCTACAGTCCACAAGTACTTGATGCAAAGCTCTAACATAGTAACAACAGTAACACGTTGCTTGTATAGGGTGGCATACCCGTATAAGTATTAGAGTCTATGTGAATCCTCCCGAGTGTTCTACCATCCAGGACAAGTGAACAAGAAAGCATCAGGAGAACATAATTTTTGACCTGTTTTCAATCAGGATCTGGTTTTTGTTTGCTGCATGTTGTAGAGCATGAATGGAAGCACACGTGGTGCAAAATTGAGGCCATATTATGCCTCCCAGGAGCTGCGTATGAAAATTGTTAACTACTGAGTGAAGAGGTGTGTTACAAGTGACGAAAACTTCAAGGTTATGGTACATAGTACAGAAGGTTATACAGTTTTAACGCAGTATAAGCAGCAAGACATACTCGCTTACGCTGAATTCACTATATATAGTTGCTGTTATACTGTCTAATTTCGGTACCAATTTTGAATCAGTTACCCTAACCTTTTCACATGTAAACAATGCATGAGGTGTACTTTCCAGGCACTGATTCTAAATTAGAGCCCATATTTCTTCAAATACTGTTGGCGTATTGCAGTGTTTAAGTAGAAATAATGGATTTTAACACTTCTCCCATCTCAGGTTATTTTAACCCCACATATTATGACTTATTCCAACTTATGCCAACATTAGACCTTTGGCCTATTCGAGGTCCAATATCTCATGCTTTTTCAATTAACCCAGTTGAGTCTAGTCTGAAGAAGAAATTTTAGAGCTAAGTTGACTATATACTAGCTTTAAATCAATAATAATCACAGCGATAGCAGTTCTTGAAATTTTATCAAAACTAAAAAAGAAAACAAAGTTGTAATCAGCCCAACTATTTGTGCTTTGATTGATGTATTACACCACCAGTTTACTTCTTTAATGATAAATTTCCCCCAAAATATGGACACCAAAACAACAAACAACATTATAAATATTTATTGCATGATCGACACATGTCCCCCTACATATATCCCCTGACTTTGTTTTGTCTCTAGAGTAGAGGAAAAGTTTAAACATCTGAAGTTAGATGTTAGCTTCAAAAGAACCGATCAACTCAGCATTCGGAATGTATGCTTAAAGCACACAGCAGTCTAAACTAGTTACCTTCTGCTATCCCTGTGCACCCCCAGAAACCAATATCACATTTGCCCACAGACTAGTCCTTGCAGAGCATGAATCTAAAAGAGGCCCCAGCATTAAGGAAAGTGTTGGATGCTCTATTGTACATGTGATATCCAGATTGAAAAGAAATGCCTCTACACTGAGTCAAGCAGAAGAAATCAGGCAGAAATCCATGTGACATTAATTTTTCTCTGCAGTTGGCTTATCACAAGACTTGAATCGTAGCTGTTGGTGTGAGAAGATTTCTGAGTTGTCTCGACATACCTTCCCCTGCAACCAGTTTTCAGCAAAGATCTGCTAACCAGTTTAGACCTAAAATAGAAGAAATAAATCAGAAAGATATACATGTTTAAGAGCGACAGTTACTCCAAGATGTCATAGAGAATAGGGGTTTGCCTAGAAATTTTCCCTACTCCTACCGAGTTTTACAGACAGAACAAAAATCCTCTCCGCAGTGGTCGCAAGAAAACTCCTTTTGCCCGGCCACACAGAGCAGAGATGCATCCTTGTGGAGAATGCTACCAAGGAAAAAATTTATTGTTGGTTACCGTCAGACTAATACACTCTGTACTAGCAGAAATTCCAGACGAAAACATCATAAGAGCTACTGTACAGTGCCCTAACCATGATGCGCAACAACTATACAGTAGGTCGAAGTTATAATATCGGCAATGAACAGGATGGTGTTAAAGTCCTAGTAGAGCAGCGTTTGAAAGGTGAAATTGTAGCCCTTGCTTCCATGTGGGCAACCGAGTGTATGCCAATTGAAACTCCTCCCAGGGGAAAGCATAGTAGCCCTTGTTTCCATGTGGTCAACCAAGTAGGCCAACACAAGTGCCCTCATCAAATACAATGCATTCAGCACTATAGTTTCAAAGAATGTATTCAGCACTACAGTTTCAAAGAATGCATTCAGCACTACAGTTTCATACAGTGCATTCAGCACTACAGTTTCATAGAATGCATTCAGCAATACAGTTTCAAAAATAATGCATTCAGCACAACAGTTTCAAAAATAATGCATTCAGCAAAACAGTTTCAAAGAATGCATTCAGCACTGCAGTTTCAAAGAAAATTCATTCAGCACTAAAGTTTCAAAGAATTTCAGCACTACGTTTTCAAATACAATCCATTCAGCACTACAGTTGCCAAGAAGGCATTCAATTTTACAGTTTCAAATACAATGCATTCATGTAAAGTGTAGTGTATACTTATTGTATGCACAGTGGTATGAACCTGAAATAGTGTTCTTAGATAAAGTTATTAAGGATTTACTTATTTTATCTTGATTGCAGACAACAGAAGAACATATAACAACAAATGAAGAGTTTCAGAAAATTAAAGCAAGTAAGTTGGCATATGTAGGAGATGTTTCTATGAGAATATTTGAAGGACAACAAGAGGTTGCTGCACTGTACATGAGCTTGAAACTTTTGGATAAACTGTAAAATGGTGATCCATTACTTCATTTCTGGGTTTTATTGGAGACATATCCACTCTTGACAAAATAGCTTAAAACCTCAAGCACATTTGGGATATCAAACCCTGCCAGTGTGCAGCTCATTAATTCATGTAAAGGGCCAAAGTTCATGTAACTAACTTGGTTTAAGTTCAAATTTGTGCCACAATTGTTTCCCAAACTACTCAGTTAAGGGAATCAATTATATTTCAATCATATTTACTTATTTTTCTACTACTCTTTTCTTCTGAATGTCTAATAAAATAGAATTAAAAAAGAATAGAAAAAAAAGAGCGACATGTTTCTTTAACCATCTTTCTTTCTTTCCTATTTTTTTTGTTGGTTTCTTTCCTCAGCTGGCAAGCTAATGTTTAACCAACTGCCCTTGATTGAGATTGATGGCCTCTGTCTGATCGAGTCTCAAGCTCAAGGAAATTATCTTGGACACAAATATAACATGCTCGGGAAAACTGACCTGGAAAGAGGAAGGTAAGGCACTGGACAGTGGTCAGTGGTCAGTTAAAGCAGCTCTCCTGAGGATACACAAATAAGGAACCCATATATTACGTCAAGATTGTATAAATTTACATTATGATACAAGAAAACGATCCTTTGTAAAGAGCATCAGTTAGTTTTAGAAACAGTCAACATACTGTAGCAATCCCATACAACATAATTTAGTGTACAAATTATGTGTCGCTGTTTTGAATGCTTTCATATTGTGTTTAGCAAAATGCTATCATGGTCACTGTGCATAAAAGATACTACTCATCTTTGCATATGCATCTAACTATTTGACTAATTTGCATATGAACAGTAGCATGTTGTGATGAACAATGGATAAACTATTCCCTGCCAAATCCCATGACCAACAGTTTGTACCATTTTAGAAAGGTTTTAGACAAAATGTCAGCAACATATCAACTGCCTGCCTAGAACAGTTCTGCAGCAGCACATTTAGATGTTGCCTTATTTGGATATTACGATATCTGGATGTCAGAAACTTATTTCTCAAATCTCACTGTACCATTAAGTGATAATAGAATATCTAGACCATTAAGCTAGTTTACTTAAGTGAGAAATGAAGGCAGACACGTTTCCAAATGTTGTTTAACACAAGCTGTTGCTAAGGTAATTTCAGGTGAAAGTTCAATTGATTCAACTGTGTTTACTTACAAGAGATGCAAATGTGACTTTCAACAATAACAATGTCAAAGAAAGCATGGAGACATGTTTCATATCCTGGTAAGAACTAGTTACTTACTGTATGAACTCAGGCCTACTAACAATAGCAAAAGAAAAGCAATATTGAAATTACTTAGTGTTTGGCATCTACTGGTTCAACTTTAATCTTGATAATGAGCAGTTTTCAATTTCTGAAAACATACAATGTAATTCAGTTATGTTATTTGGATGTGAGTGCTGCTGTATATAGCATAACGTGTATGTCCATGTACTCAAGGTTTTAGTTCAGATATATATATACAATAAACTTCAACATCCAGGACTTTGTTACTTCTCTGTTCAATTTTTATGGACTACCAATTTTCTTTGCAGAGTTCAGATGTTATTTGCTGGGTCAAATTCATTTAACAGTGTAAGCGGACCTTTCTGGTTTTTCATGCCAGCAGAAGCAAGAGCAGATGCAAAAAAGTCTGCAATCGAAAAAGGAAAGACCAGATATTTACCCGTGTTTGAAAAGGTAAACACATTTCTTGGTTTTCTTGTCATTGTAATAAAATTTGTATGGTACCACTTATGTACTGCTGTTTGAATTATTTGTAAAATAGAGGAGGGTGCTTATAGGTGCACAATGATGCTATATTTTCCAAGGTCTAAAGCAATGCAACTTTTAAAGGTCTAACGAACACCAATGAACAACATTGTCATCATCACTTTAAGCGGCATTAAAAATCATGAAAATAGTTGCAACTCCCAACAAAATCCATCAAAGATTGACCATTTTACAAGTCTTTTCTGAATTCAATTTTATTTATGAATAAACATTAGCGGATGATGCACATTGATGATATAAAGGGAGTGACTGCTGAATTTTCTGTTATTTTATCCCTTTTTTCTTCAAAACCTTTGTTTCAAGGACACTGAACATATGTTTGTGGCCTAAGGTGATTTTTTGAAATATTTTTTCTTCTTTGAAAAGAGGAACATCACATTATTCAAATGATGTGTGGGCTTGGAACTAGGGAATCATGTCATAAAAGGCTTAGAAATTTGATGAGCGCAACACTCCACATCATACTAGTATGCACATATTTAATGAGTTTCCTGAGATTTATGAAAACTTCAAATGTGTATATCTTAAAAATGACAAGAACTTTCTGAAAAATTTCAACAGATTTTCAATGTACTGAATATTGGGCGAATTGGCTAGGTGTCTGTAGTTATAACACTTTCTATACATGTTGTATATTTATGTATTGTGCACTAGGAATGTATGTAACATTTTGTCTGTCAGTGGGGAGAGATCCCCCTGATTGTTTCGGGGGGGGGGGGGGATAACGTGGATGCAACCCTGGATGGCTCCTTTAATAGTGAATCCGCTTTGCATTATTCAAGGGTGATGGAAACTTTCAAACAAGAAGAATCAATGTTTTTGTACAAAACATTACTTGAATGCATGTACAGGCAGATTTATTAACTCCCCAGTTCATACATGTACAGTAGTACATAAGGTATGTCGTGTACCCAGTCAACATACCTAGCACCATTTTGTAATATCTCTGTTTTTCAATACTTCAGGTCTTTCTCTTACTCTCAGCTAATTTATATATACTGCAGCAGAGCCAGCCGTTAAGCCAATATATCAAGATTCGAGCCAAAAACTTGCATTTTCAGTAGAAGTAGATACGTCATGCATGCAGAGGGACTAGATAATTGTGTCTATAAATTGGGATCTATCATTCAGCTCTAACAGTCCATAAAGTGTCTCTTTCAAGAACATCAGTGTATGATTTCAGAACTCAGCATTTGCAGGATAAGCATCATTTAGTAAGACATTGTTCTCACTTTAACCGTTATCTCTTCTTTATCATTTCAGGTCTTAACTGAGAATGGGACTGGTTTTCTGGTTGGTAGTGAAGCTACAATTGCTGACTGTGCTTTGTTCAATATCCTGTCATGCATGAAGGAGATGCCAGAATACAATAATATTCTAGATAATTTCCCACAATGCAAGGTAGGCCCTTTAAGATGATATGTGCCTTTTTGTCTGGTATTGTTGACTTTAATACAAGAATTCTTCCTGTTAATGTTTTAATAAATGTTTGCATGCAAGCAGTGGCTTGAGCTACTGAATCCAAATGATTTTGTGTTAACTGAAGTTGATCGCTTAGCAATATTACCGAAAATAGAGCTTTTTGCAGGTGTCATATAGATATGAGTTTTTCATCTTTTATGATATTTTGTAAACGCATCTAGCAACAGCATGATAGAAAATTTCATCGGGTACTTAAGCTGCAAATGTCTCTACTTTTCTTCATAATTTGGTGATCATTTGTACACGGAGGAAAAGAATATTTCTATTTCTGTATTTCTATAAAAGATATGTTGTGATCAAATTCTATGTTCAGAGTACTTTGTCCTTTGAAATGGACTATGTTTTTTGACTATGAACTTTGAACTATGTCCAAATCACAGCTAAAGCAAAACATTTCAAATGTACCAGGTTTCCAGAATAAATAAAAAACATTGTTGAAGAGCATTTGCGCAAGTGACATAATATAGACCCCCTACTGTGATCCAACTTCTTGCCAGAGTAAGAAGTTGAAGTTAAAGCCAGTCAAGATAGGTAAGATTCAATCAACCATATGTCAGAGTTAGGAGCAAGATATTGAGATGGGATCAACTAGCAGTGTGTAATATTTTCTTCTTCAGTATTGAAGTTTCAAATTGTTTTTCACCAAATAATCTATTGATTTTTGCATGAATTAGTGTTGTTTCCATAAATTTAAACCCTCAAGTTCCTATAATTCCTAATATAGTGAAATAGAGATATTTTTGCTCCTTTTGATTTTGTTTTTAATGTCTGTTATTTGCTTTTAAGCAACTGTGACCCACTGTGTGATATATGGATTATAAAACAAAGCAATACATTCTATCACTCTACAACACTGTGTTCTAATAAGTAGTAGATGAGGAATGGTTTTGTATGGAATGTATAAAGTAAAGTGTGTTATATAAGGCAACTGTTATCGTCAAACCACAATGCAAAAGTGAATAGGTTTTGATGATGTAGTTAGCTCTATGTCTTTGATTTAGGAATAGAATACTTAAAGATTCTCTTCTGAAGAAAGCATTGATACCAGACCTTTGATTCCAAAGATGTTCAAAAATAAAATACTCATTCCATGTGATAGTGTACGTGTTTACAATGTTTTCGCATTTTCATTTAGAGCCGATTACCTCAAATGACTTTTGACCTCAAAAAACACTACACTTCTTCCACACAATATGATATAAGTGTACAAACTATGACATTTGTGGTAACTCACCTTCTGGAGATATCCTTTACACAGGGCTTGCACATCTTGACCTCTGGTGAATACAAATGACCTTTGACATCCACCAAAAGATATAAACTTCTTCCTTTCAATGTGGCATCAGCACATCAAGTATGATTATAATGGTACAAGTATCCCTTCAGGATATATCATATTTACATAGTGTCTTCACAATTTGACCTCTGGTGACCTGAAATGACCTTACACCTCTACAAAAAAGAATTGGCTTCTACTCAATAGGATATATCGACATGCAAAGTATAAGATCTGGTGAAGATTCCCATCTTGAGATACTGTTGATAAGACCTAAACTGACCATCATTGACCTCAAAAAAAGAGTAATAGGCATCTTCAACTTAAATATTGGCATGAAATGTACCAAATAGGAAATTCTTCCAAGGATCCGTTTTGGAGATATAGTGTTTACAATCATGGCATCACAACCACCATCTTGTGTGAATTGGTTTTGATGATCATGTTTCAGAGGTGTCAATGGGTGCACTACTTGGCAAGTGTTCAATTTGTAAAAGCTAATCACAACTTGTGCTTGTCCAGTGAGAGAACAAGAAAATGGGTCTTTTATTGTAGAAGATTATTCATATTGTAAATAACAAAGACCCATAAAATATTTCAAATACCTTTAACAATAGATTAAGTTGTCTCCTTTTATGTAACTTTTTCTTTTTTGCTTCTGCTAGGCATTCGTGGATACATTTTCAGCCATTCCAGGTGTAAAGAAATACCTGGAGAGTCCAAGAAGGTTCCCTCCTCCTGATGATGCCTACGCTAAGGAAGTCAGGGCCGCTCTGTACTGATAGTAACTGTTGTGCAGTTCAACTCTTTAAGAGCTGCCAATACCTTCGTCTTTTAATGTCTCTGACATTTTTTGCAGCTGAAAGTAGATTAACAGAGTAATAACGGTTTTTGAATCAATTCATATTCTAAATCAGCCACCAAAAATCTAATTGATTTGATTCTTCAGTTTTGTTTTATTTTGATTTTTTTCTCCGTAACATATACAAAGATCACAATATTTACATATAATTTGACAATATTTGAATTAATTTTATGTTACAAAAGGAAATACTTAATCTAAAATAAACGACCTTTGTAGGCTTGTGAAGCAGATCACTCAGAAAGAAAAGGGGGGGGGGGGGGGAGAGATAAGTATGTACCAATTGATCAATAAGTGTCCATGTCAGTTTACCTACAGTACAATTCTTGTTCTTAAAACATCAGAGTGAGTTGCAAATTCGAATTTCATTGGGATTGGCATTCCATGCAGAGGATACTCGTACAAGTGAGCTCTACTTTAAGAAAATGTTATGTTAAAAAAAGTTAGTTAAAATTGGGATAAGCGGAGACATCTAGACTGCCTTGTATTTTGGTCATTAAATAGCTGTATGAGCCCAGTGTCTTCGATAGTCACGTCTTCCAATAGTGTTTAGAGAGAACCACATAGCAGAACAAAAATGTCTCAAATTTTCACTGGGCTTTGGCGACACCTAAAATTCTGGGTCGGGAACTGGTGAATGCAAGTAGAATTGCGACCCCATTGTCTTTCAACACAGTGACCAAACATCAAGATGAGTGTTCGCAAGTATTTAGCCTAATTACTCTAAAACTAAACTATGAGAGTTACAGAAGTTTGTGATTTGATGCATCCAAATTTCTCCCATATAATGTGTGATATAATTTTGTTTGGCAGAAACAGTAGAATACACTTAGAGAATGTGATGATGTCATTTGCATAACGTTTTTTCATAGCTCATAAAGATTAATAATTGGGTTTTTCCTCACGAGGGAAACCCTACTTAGTGAGAATGCCTGGAAATCTCCTCCTGTACCTACAGACAAAATAGCCCGAAATCACATAAGTTTCTAAAATATTGGAACCAGGATTTTCTCAATTATCAGCTATATTACATCAATGAAGTATTTACACATGTCCTCTGCAGCTAATATTTTAAGAATGAGATTCGCCTTCCACATTTTGTTACCGTATTAGTAATGTTGGCAATCGAGAGGGTAACTTCAGAAGCTGTACTGCAACATATGCTTACAATGGTAGGGAAAAGATGGTGCTTCATACTGCTTTAAATCTTAATACAACCATCATGAATTTTCGTACATATTATGTAATTAGCCTATTTTCTCTTGAATAATTTGCATGATGTTGACTATCATATAAAGTGTCCAATGGCATTTGTCTCTGTCCTCGTATTGCTTTTACTCACTATCATCAATTTCTTAATCAGTAAAATCTTGAGAAGGAAATGCAGTTGAGATTCAACAAATTACATCATTGGCAAAATAAAACAGAATTGAAGTATGATGATTTACCCAGGTTTGACAATTATAATGGTGACAAATTCATTACCCTCCGGTCGTTGATGACAGGTCTTCTCACGTAAGGAATAATCTGCGTTGCGTTATACTAGTGCAAAGCAGTGGCTTTCCCAAAAGGGGAACAAGGAAGACAGTTAAAGAGGATGGCATTTATATCTATGTGTGACTATAATGATAATAATGACCAGTGCTTCCACGTCATTATACATAGTATAATATCGTTCAGTAGTTTCTAGATGAAATAATCTATATAGTATTTTATCAACACAAACAGTGGCGGGCGCAAAAAAGGGGAAGGGGGATACGGAATGGGCAGTGGCCACTTCTCCAACCTACATCGTCAATCCGAAAACTAAATCAATTGGAGAAGTTTTGCATGCAGTCGGGATAAAATACCCCCAATCCTGTAGGTGTATCCCCCTCGGCCATATAAAGCCCACACAAAGCTGCAGGATTATGTATAATCAGAATTGTGAGGTTAGACCCAATTATGGACCTCACTTCAAATTTTCTTTAAATAAGTGTAACATGCCTCATTTTATTTCTAACCATTAAACCTTTAACGCAGGAGGACATCGAAATGGAGGATACATCCAAGAGCTAGGTTGAATCCATAGAACAATTACGTCACTGGACCTCCATTAAGTACACTTCATTGTCTATGAAAATGAAACTTTTCTAATCTTGATCCCATAATGAATTCCATGGCACCTCTGCTGTAGCCTACGTGACACCTCCCTGTCTCGTGTAGCCGGGCAGGACACTTCGGCGCCTCACCAATATAACCTCATCAGACGACATGTCTTGTTAGTCATAGAACACACGGTGCTTGGAAAGCCCGCCTGCAGTTATCATATGTCACTTTAAAATGTACAAAATGAATAAGTACAATTTAAATAAAGTTGAAGGGGCTATACAATGAATCCAGCCTAGCAATTAATGTCAGACGCCCTCTATTTTTCTCCAACTTCTGATTCTTTCCGATTAAGGGTTGTACCATTGTGTAGGGGGGGGGGGAGCTCAGGCAGTGAAAAGTACTGTTTCACCTCAATCATTGTAGAATGACTGTGGAATGCTGTATAGTCCTAGATGTATATGTTATTGGAGAATGCCAAGGGAGTTGTTATATGTTCTACTTGGAATGACCTGTTACAATTTGTAGTGTCGAACATGTGGGTAATTTTTACACACATTGAAGGTTCACCTCTGCACTGTGGGCAGACAAATTCATAATTTTTTGGGTCGGCCAAGTGCGTGATGTAATGCTGATTTATATTTTTAGTTATTTTCACTGATGTAATACATAGTGGTAATTCAATATGACATATGTATGGGTGTAATATTCTTCACCTTGGAGGGACATATTTTGTTGGGATATGCGTTCCCCTCCAAAGATCAACAATTCCGCTTTTGACAAAAGTGTGACACAGTAACAGATTTTTCAGATAATGGTATGGGAGGCAGGCCAATATTAGCTACTAATGAAAATTTTTAGAAAAACAAAAAGGTGAAAAAGAAACAAAGGAGGTCTGACAAGTGGTTCAATGGTTTTACTTTTTTAATTTCAAATTGATGATTCAGGTGCCAAGGCTGGGGTGATTACCAAGTACCCCTGGCAACCAGTCCGGCACTAATTATTGGTACAATTTTCCTACCATATTTTGTCAGAGTATAGCCTACTACAGGAACAGTGTAATGAGATTGATTGGCCAGGTCTGACTGAAACTTTTTTTTCTATTGTGAAACCTTGCGATGGATCCATTGTGGGAGAGGGAACTGGGTTTCATGCCTCCCCTAATCCCCTTATTTATTTTATTTTGTGAACATTTTACAATAAAGACGAGGCTGATATTAGGGTGTGATTGATAAATAATATCCATAAATCATATTTTATTTTGAAGAAGTGATCTTATAGTTTAGTGAACTTTTAAGAATGTATATTTATGGCAGCACCAATGTGAGTCTTTCTGAGCGAATTCATAACATCAGCCATACAGAAAATAACTCCCTTCTATTATTTATGACAATTTTATAGAGTGGACATCATTTTACAAAAAAAAAAATCATTTTATGAAGTGTAATTTTAGAGTATTCCTGTACATAGCATGCCTCTGGAGTATTCATTAAAACAGTGTCACAGCAGGGACCTTAATTGTATACAAAAACAACCGATACTCATGGCTCGTAAGTAACTATTGTTCATGTCCTGATACATATGTTAGGAATACAAAGTAGTTCTTACTGATGCACGGTTGTGGGAGAGAAGTCGCTGTATCCAATTATTGAGTGCGAGTTAAAAACGTGATTGTAAAATGAAGTCGTGTCTAGTAATTTTTTGCTATAAGTAGGTCTACTGATATACCCGAACATGGCCTTTCTTCGTTATCTTCATGACGAATTGGAGTCAATTTAAGAGGTGTAACTGTAATCACTGTACATAGTTAGTGTACTAGCTATGAGTATTGGCTAACAATAATTGCTAAATAATATTATA
This sequence comes from Apostichopus japonicus, assembly GCF_037975245.1. Lineage (NCBI taxonomy): Eukaryota > Metazoa > Echinodermata > Holothuroidea > Aspidochirotida > Stichopodidae > Apostichopus > Apostichopus japonicus. The sequence goes on from NC_092579.1 coordinate 2,039,596, forward strand.
GTGGTTGCAATAATTTTGCTAGTTTTACATGCTAATTTATATTTGAGATTAGGGTTGCAAGAGCCCCTTCATAACATTTATTTAGATCTTGAGAACCAAGCAGATCATATGTCAAGACATTTGCTTCCTGCATTAAACAAACGTTCATTTTCGGTCATTAATAATGGACCTGAAGCTTCGAATCTGACAATGGTCCAAAGATATGACCTACTGATACTGGGACACAGGACATGTAGTAGTACCTACAGGTACAATGCACATAGGTCCTTTATTTACTGTAAAGCCGTCAGAGCTGGACGTTACAATAGTGTAGTCATCCCATCCTGTGCAGTTTGGTACATAAGAAACATGTTTCCATCAGAGGATTGTCACTACACAGGAATTATAGTTGGCATATTTTAGAACAACATATTCAAATTAAGAAACATTTATGTTTTTCAATGCATATCATGGATTGTAAGACAAATTTCTTTGAGTGTACGGTAAGGACCAGGTATTGTTTAAGGAAAAGACAATACATTCTAGACATGTTCATTTTGACATATGTAGGCCTATATACATTGACCTATAGAGGCTACACTTCTCAATGTCATATGCATGAACAACTTTGAAAAACATAGGATAGGTAGGTGTTGAAAATCCGGTAGTTTTTCTTCCAAATCAACTATCCATACATCGCCGATATGTCCACAAAAACTGCCTCACGTATCAATTTAATAACGATGTTTGATGTTTGCTTGCAGTATTTTATCTCCTGTGAAGTTAAAGAGCTTACATCCATAACATTTGGTATAATGCAAGCTGTGATAACGAATGGGATAAACAAAATAGCAAATTATAGTACGGTTTGAATGTTCTTTTGTCAAACATTCTACCATCTTTTAACTACCAATAATAATTTTACTTCCACTGTTTAATGTTTGATTAATCATATCATATATTTGTGTAAATGAGCTTAAGAATCTACAACCATTGATTATGTGTAAACCCACTCTTATATTGGCTCTGTAAAGTCTTCAATTGTTGGCTTATGGACGGTGGACATTCTTGGTATTATTTTTTAGTTCATCAAGTAGGGTTTCTCAAGCCTGTTTGGATGAACATAGATTAACTACCAGAACTTTCACAATGTTCTCCAGAAATACAGAATGTATCCATAGGTTTTAAGCTCTATCACAAGTACCGGATGCCATTGTTTGGTGGCTGTGGAGTACTTTTACCTTGACCCTGAAAAGAAATCATAAAAGGTGGTTGTGATTTGCATATTCCCTTGTGCACCTCCAGATAATCAACACACAGGGTATTTTAACAAGTATCTACATATAAATCTCTAAGGCTGCTGTCAATTAAAAGTTGATTGTTTTCACTATGAAATACTACCTAGAAACAATTAACATCACCAAATGGAGTGTAGAACTGTATGTTTATGTACTAGGTAAATACCTTGAAATTGTTTCAATTTAGTTATTTTTATCTGCCTTATAACTTCCTTTCAACGGAAGGGTTTCCGCTTAATGTAGTTATCGAAAGAAAAATTTAGTTTCACAATGCCTTTGTACTAGCCATCTTATTCATACTTTATTATAAGACTACATGAGACTAAAGTTAATATTGCTTAATCATGTTAAGTTCCTTCTTAAGTTAATATCACCTTCTGATATCAGTGTCGCATTTAGTGACCAAACTGTTCTAATACCTGATATTAACACTTTATGTCATAAGTAACGACGCTATCACTTGCGTGCTGCAGATCGGTCTTAAGATTTCTAATTAGAAACACAGGTAGGGCAACCGTAATTTCAACGAAATGGATGACCTTGAGATGCAGAACTTAATCTATAGAAAAACGAAGAAATTGCCAAATATGTTTTGGTTTCTGATGAGAGTTTTAGGGCTTTTCTATCACCGAACTATTGTGTGCGATAGAAAATGTTACTCTTGCCATGTTCAAGACGTTTCGGATTTGTTGCTTAAAAAAGGGATGAACGGTATGGACGCTGATCTGAACTTTTATGTCTTAGCGTATGAATCATCCAGCAATGATGCAACCGACGAAATAATTAGTACAGAGTTACAAGTTCAAGACCGAAATAGATGCAGTACGTGCCAGACGTTATGGTGGAACTGCTTCGGAGTACCTTCCCAGTACAATGATCGGGATATCGGTATGTAATCAAATCGGATATTTAGACTTATACAAAAAAAAAAATCACCTTTGTTTGTTATGGCAAAATGCAGGTAGAAAGGTTGCACCGCCATAGATTCTTTATTAAGACGCTCTTAAATGAGTAATTTTTGCAACAACAATGAATTGTGCTTGCCATAGAAAAGATATGCAATAGTGATAATTAATTTGTACACAATACAAATTTAATGTGTGATATTGCTAACTAGTCTAATGGCTCGTGACTTGCGTGTCATGCTTACATATTACTTTGAAGACAATATAAATATGTAAGATGAATGGCCTTTATGAAAACAAAAAATGTCCACAAAGTCACCCTTCATTGTTTGTCATGCAAAAATATTGATAAAGGTGTTACTGCAAACCTTAAATTATATCTTAACGTACTGTGCTACAATCTCAAAGGGTATAGAAACGATGTCATCATTTATTACATCATTAATATGTTCGAAAACATTTGTTGCTTTTTTTATTGTTTTAGGAGTAAGTCGATGGGCTCAGAGATGGAACGGCGTTATTTCTTCCGGATGGTTGATGGTTGCTATAGCTGTTTTGGTCTATGACCTCGGCAGCTTTTTACTACCTCTATTTGGAAGTCGACAAGAAATCTTAAACCTCATGATGATGTTAAGCCTATATGTATTGTTGGCCGTTCATTATATCTTCGCATTCTGCTCAAAACTGAGAAGTATCTTCAAGTCAGCAGTTCCTAAACTTTCCTGGGCAACCTGCCTTAATGCACGATATTTAGTTAAAAGAGCGCAGCTGTTGGATATGTCGAACAGAGGTTAGTGTCCTTCCTCCACCCAAAGCAGAACCGAAACTGTCATTAACATACGTGTTTAAAGCTGATCTAACATACTCACAATGGTACACTAGACATTGTGAACTTAAAATATAAATAAAAACAAAATAATGAATAAAATATGTATTAGTTGTTCGTATAGTAGATGACATTTTCAAAGATGCATGAATACGTATTCAAGGATGACTTTTGGTAAGCTGTTATTATTGTCACGTCATAGTGCAACAAAAGGAAAATTTTGAGTGATCATATGTTTCTATAGCTATTACAGCTAAAAGTGCCATAGAAACACAACAGTTATCAGATGGCTTTTAACCGTCTGCAAAAGCTGAAGTCATCCTTTAATACATAATACCAGAGACATGAGTATGTATTTGTCTAACTATTTCAAGCAAGTTAAAGTTGATTTTTAGTAACTTGTTACAATCTGGAAAAAAAGATCACTGGCAGATGTTACACGGCTCTGATATCTGAGTCTTTTCTGGAGGATAAATTTGAATTTTGTCACATTTTTTTTATGATAACACTCTTTGTAGTTTCACCTCAACTATCTCATCCATCTTCCTTCAAGGTTTACCTGGACTACCATTCCTCATCCTATGCGTACTTTGTCCTCTCGTCCTATCAACATATCGGATGGTGATATTTCTCTACATTAGTGACTGCGATGTCAGCGTTTACAATGTAGCACAATCAGTTGTTGGTGTTATCTTCATGGTGAACTGGGGATTCCATGTATACATCTTCTATTTCATCCGCGTGTCCTTCCAATGTCAGTTAAATTTAGTGCTTTCCTTCATCAAAAAGTTTGAAAATGACATCTCGAGGTGCAGAGCAGTTGTACTTGATGTTACTGCAGATTTTGCATGTTATCATCAACTATGTGTTGTACTCAAAGTTACTGCATTTCCTGCCGCTGTTCTGGCAGTCGTAGTTAACATAACGACAGCGTATATGAATAATAAAAGCGACTGTGTCGTTATTGACAAACAAGGTATATTACTGTCACAACACATTGCAGTGTTAGCTTGGTCAGAAGTTGTTATGGCATTACTGCTATATGCCACAGCGATGGGTGGGTATAATGTTCATTACATTTGGGAAAATTTCGTGAGGAATGTTTTGGCGTTGAAAGTCAAAACATCAAAACTTCATAAAGAGCTTCAATTAAAAGAAGCAGAATATTTGCTAAAGGAATCTAATGTGTTGATAGTCACGATCATTTTCTCGATAACGGGAATCTTCGTGGGATTTCACTTTGGCGATCAAAGTGTCGATTTCTTGAACCCTTCCTGCAATGAAACATATCCGCACTATTCATGTACTTAAAATAGCTGCCATTCGTTTGGTTTCCATTCTATAAAAATTATGACTACTGTTTGTTTACTAATTGATCATTGTAGTACGAACACTTGGTGCTTATTTGACGTGCGACGAAAGAATAGTTCGAAAGTTAGAACGTTGGAAAATGAACTGACATGTAGTCAAGTTGTCTATGGAATAAGCTTTTATTGTAGTGCTAATTGAATAGTGTGTGTTCTATTGGAGCCATTGCAATCTGAACTTCTTCATTTTCCTATTCAAATTGTAATCAGGCATGAAGAATAGAACCTATGTTAGGTTTCTCTTCAATATTTCACATGACAATAAGAACATTTCTGGTGAGTGCCGTTTCAGAGAAATTTTTAGACTGATCAACATAATAATGCAAATTGAATTTGGCAAGCTTGCAGGCCAAGCCAATGTTGCAATGACAAAATGGAACCATGACATCATTTCGACGTTGGTATAGTTGGAGGTGGCTAGCAATGAATAACAGATATGTATGAAAAGAACACGTGCGGATAAACAGTTAGCGGTGGCTTGCAATGAATAACTTAAACGTATGTGAAAAAAACACGTGTGGGATATAGTTAGCGGTGGCTTGCAATGAATTAATTAAACGTATGTAAAATACACGTGTGGACTATAGTTAGCGATGGCTTGCAATGAATAACAGATGCGTATGTTAAGAACACATGTGGAGATAGTTAGCGGTGGCTTGCAATGAATAACATATACGTATGTAAAAACACGTGCGGATATAGTTAGCGGTTGCTTGCATGAATAACAGTTATGTATGTAATAAGCACATGTGGACATAGTTAGCGGTGGCTTGCAATGAATAACAAATGCGTATGTAAAGACCACGTGCGGATAAATATTTAGTGGTGGCTTGCAATGAATAACTTAAACGTATGTAAAAAACACGTGTGGATATAGTTAGCGGGGGCTTGCAATGAATATCTTAAACGTATGTAAATAATACGTGTGGGCTGTAGTTAGCGGTGGCTTGTAATAAATAACTTACACGTATGTAAAAAACACCTGTTGATATAGTAAGTGGTAGCTTGCAATGAATAGCTTAAACGTATTTTAAAAAAACACGTGCGGATAAATAGTTAGTAGTGGCTTGCAAGGAATAACAGTCACGTATGTAATGAGCGCATGTGGATATAGTTAGCGGTGGCTCGCAATGAATAACAGATGCGTATGTAAAAAAAACACGTGCGGATAAATAGCTAGCGGTGGCTTGCAATGAATAACATATACGTATGTAAAAACACGTGCGGATATAGTTAGCGGTTGCTTGCAAGGAAGAACAGTTACGTAATGAAATGATCACAAGTGGATATAGTTAGCGGTGGCTTGCAATGAATAACAGATGCGTATGTAAATAACACGTGTGGATAAATAGTGAGTGGTGGCTTGCAATGAATAACTTAAACGTATGTAAAGTCACGTGTGGGCTATAGTTAGCGATGGCTTGCAATGAATAGCAGATGCTTATGAAAAGAACACGTGTGGGTATAGTTAGCGGTGGCTTGCAATGAATAACATAAAGGTATAAAAAAAACACGTGTGGGCTATAGTTAGTGGTGGCTTGCAAGGAATAACAGGTACGTATGTAATGAGCACAAGTAGATATAGTTAGCGGTGGCTTGCAATGACTAACAGAAGCGTATGTACAAAACACGTGCGGATAAATAGTGGTGGCTTAACAGATACGTATGTAAACTCTTGTGGATATAGTTAGCATATACATATCATAGTATGTTGTAAAAGGATTTTCTTCTTTGGCAATCTGACCAGGAGAGAAACCATCTCATCTGCCTACAAGAAGATACTGCTAGGATGGAGAAGTTAAGCACCGTTCATTTGAGAAATAAAACCATAATAAATGTTTCATTAACAGACGATTCTCAACATTATCAACCCTTGAAATCGAAATGTCATGATCTACTTTGGATTTCAGCACTCGGCTTGTCAGAAAGACTAAACCTGAGATTTAAGCTTCATTCTTAATTAATGGAAGTTTGAGGGTGGACTTACTGTTTCTAAGCAATATGCATTTTCACTTTACTTATAATTACGACTTTTGAATCGTTTCAACTTGTACGACTGATAATGTACAAATTTGAAGCACAGACCCACCAGTGATAAGCATTAAGTTCGGCGAGTTAATCACTCAAAGGAGCCACTAACCAACACATCATCGTTGATATGTGATTGGAATATCTAACATGAACAACACCCCTAAATAGCTAAGAAATATTTCAAATATAACAGTTTAATGATCTTTTAATAACAAGAGTGTGAATTTGATCACGTCTAAATATGATATCATTAACTCCCATATGCTTGAAATGATGCTGCTTTTCTTTATTGATTACGAAGAGTATTTTCTGCAATGCAGATGGGCTCCAAAAATACTTTATTTAGAAAATTGAAGTTCTTAACTTGACCTTTTTATCATGATAGCAGTGGTTTCAATATCAACGCTGTTACCGTGAAAACAAAAACAAAATACAAGGCGAAATGGTAAAAGGCTCTCAGATCCTTGTAGTGGCCTGTATACCATCACATATATACAAAACGACAGCCTCATGCACAACTTGTAAACTAGGATATCTTCAGAACTGTCCAAACTTTGTCTCAGCTGTTTAGAGGAATTGTTCATGACAAAGCTACAAATGATGACTGTTGGGTTTGTGTGCCCATTAAATAGGATAAGCATTGTCATCGAGTACCTATGGGTGAATCTGCTGCATCATTCATTGAATGTAAGTTTATTCTATTATTGATTGGTTAACACCCTGTCCCTGGTAACAACCTACAAACGTTAATCTCGTTATCAGGGAAAATACAGTGTGGGGTTCGCGTGCCTGTTTTAGTTACCGAGTTATAACTTGTTACCGTTCCTATGTGGAAATTGTCCCCGGGTAGATCTGACAGTCCCGTGAATAATGCTTTTATGGCAAAACAGATTATTTTAAATCCTGGAATATGTGAATTCACAACAACAGTATTCACTCTGTGTGGATGGATAGTTATTCATTATGCCTCAGCCCTATGCTCATAGTATGTTCAAATCACCAGTTCAAAGACTTAGCTGGTCCACATAATGTGCCTGTGGTATTTTATCAAGAGCGGAAATATTTCATTTGTCAGTCAGAGTTAGATTAACCCACTCCCCTCTCTCTCCTAGGTATGTAGCTCAAGTTGAAAATGTAAAGATTGGTAGTAGCATAGAGGAATTGCTACTAGACAAAGACATTTTCTCTAAAATGAATCAATATTACTGTTTTTATTACTTTTTATGAGTTCGATATGAGTTAATTCTTTCAAGTTCATCGGTTGTTACTTGACATGGTTGATATCCGCACATTATGAGCTTTGCCAATTTAAACCAAATTGCTTCAACTTCACCTTGCAAGTCCATATTTGTAATTTTTAATCATTTACGTGTTAATTTGTGTTGAAATCTCTTCTTTATTTCCTTATTTCCTTGTTGTAGATGTAGAAAGTAGGAAAAATTGTGTTTGGGATTTGTAATGGTTTGATTTTAAGTTATGGGGTTATTATGTACATGTTTCCCGTTTAAGTTTCCAATACTCTCCACATTTTCATCTGCTGCTGACTTTAAGACATTTACTTGCAAAAATGTAAAAAAAAAAAAAAGTTGGCATCAGCATGAGATTTTTCCAAGTTTCTTCTTTCAGATATCTTGAGATTTTTAAATCGCAGAGATGTTTTCATTGTTTTGTCTGACCAATATTTCAAGGAAAGTGTTCAAAAGCGAAAACGATAGTTGCCAAACCATGTCTGAACGCGACACGAAAATATAAAGAGATATCATATATCTGGATTAGAAACCAAAAACGTGAATTATATGATCGTACGATTTTGAAGTAACGATCGTGTTATTGATAAATGAAAGGCACAGAGGCCATCCACTTTCGTTATTATCATAAAATACAATGAAGACAAGAAAACTTCAGCACTCACAAGTGAGAGACTGCTTATATCATATGTTTTCTCGAATGGAATTACTTGTTAGCCTAGTCTGTAAAATTATTTTGGCATGACCTGACACGACAATTCAATAATGTACACATGCTCGTTAACTGGTAGCTTTATGTTTTTTTTTTGCGTGTCATCAACTGGTTTATGTATTTATTGATACGTCAATTATATAGTATATGTAAATAGTAATTAACAAATAACAATACGCACTTATTCACAATAGCTCTTAATCTAATTAAAAATAGTTTACCTATTTCACTTTCTAACTTTCTTCAATTAAATACGGAGAACAACGTCATGATACTGAAAGCGATATCGAAAAGTCAGTAAACAATTTTATGAGCCAGTGAAGTATACAACCGCGAACAAGGAAGTTGTGCATACACTTACCGTACAAACGTACAAGGTATTCGGGAAAGCAATGCATTTTAGCTATGTTAGTAAATTCCCAACATCAAATATAGATTTAGAAAACTACGTCAATTACATCACAGTAGCAAAGCGAAGTCAAAGTAACTGCTAAGATAGAATTTTGAAGGTGAAAACCTTTTTAAGTGCACTGCAAAATACTGTGAGGTACCTGGCGTTAAGCTAGAGTGGCAATGGGGTTTGCGGGAAGGGCATTTGGCAATGGGGTATAAAATAATGGTAAGCAAGTAGCATGAGTTGTTGGCTTACATAGTCACCTTGAGAACCTTGCTATCCAGGTACCGGCATGTTACAAAATGAACATTATGTTACTGTACTTGTACACTTGTGATAGCTGGAAACAATGTAAGGGTGATCTGACGATGTTTTACTAAATCACGGTGGCAAGATATAGCCCATTCTTCATCTATATGATTGGTGTTATGATGTTCATAACGGCAACTTGTATATGCTTCTAGGTGCATTCAAGTAAAAGTGAACTCGGTGATTTTCCCATGCTGTCCAATGATATCTATCATCGCTTGGTAAAGTTGGTTAAAGAGTTGAAATGTTTTGTTCAGTCACGAACGTTTTTCTAACAAGTTGGTTTGGTTAATCCGACAGTAGGCTACATTCTGTCGGAATCTTCCCGGATTACAAATTCGATGTCGGCAATTAAGTAAGGTTAAATAAAAAATATCCAGGTTTTGGTAGTTCCAAGAGCATAGAGCATGATATGGGCGATGCATGCTATGGTTCATTCAAATCTCACAACAGCAAAATGTTAATTACAATTGACGATTTGGCTTATCTTTGTACTTTGTTGAAAGTTCTCTTTATAGTATTTTGGAAGTTCAGTTCCAAGAACAAAAGGCATTATCTGTGCGTTGCTTGATAAGGTTCATTCGAATCTCACAACAGGAAGTCGTTAATTAAGATTGGCGATATGACAAATATATTTCCTTTGTTGCAAGGGCATCTTTTTACTATTGAAAGAGTCAGAAATGATATATTACCTTATTATCACTTTGTGTTGAACCAGGCGCGTAGTCAAGGATGGAGGCGAAAGAGGCGACCGCCCCCTTCCCCTTGAGCATTTTTTTGTTATGATATCGATAGTAATTTCAAAATAGAAAATGCTTAGATGCAACTAATAAGGCCTGAGAAGTGCCATAACCAGCGATCTGGTTCGTCTTCGCTTCGCGTCAACCGATGGTGGCGCTACGCCTAGATAGTTGGCTTGCAGGTTTCGCCCCTCCCTTGGCAAATTCCTCGCTACGCGACTGATTACGCGGTAATCAACAATGTGGGTTCTTTGAATGTTCAATATGGGTCGATTTCTTCAGAGCAGTGTGCATGCGACACGTTTCTTCAATTGTATAGAGCTATGTAAGGAGGACATAAACGTAGACACCTAAGATTAACAGAAGGTATAGCTTGTTTGTGATTACATTGTGCTTTCAATTCGACGCACGTTGTATGGATTCGAAATAATATCTTCATTTACTTTTAACCTGACATCCTATCATTGTGAAAAACAATCATGTATTAGCAAGGCATTGTAAATGAGTTCGCGATGTGTCTAGATTAAGTCCTGAGTTTGCAATTTGAAAATATCTCTATTCGTGGCACTGCATGTTTACTGTTCACTAGTATTTTTATTCTGCCTCATAACTTCTTTTTATTGGAAGGCTTTTCGCTTGATGGTGTAATCAAAAGAAAAATTTAGTTTCACAATGCCGTTGTAATAGACATCTTATTCACTCTTTATTATACGACTGTATGAGACTAAAGTTACTATCATAAGTAAAGTCATGTTAAGTCCTTCTTTAGTTAGAATAACCTTCTGAAATCAGCGTCGCATTTAGTGACCAAACTGTTCTGAAACCTGATGGTAATACTTTGTGTCATAAGTAACGACGCTTTCACTTGCGTGTTGCAGATTGGTCTTAAGATTTCTAATTAGAACCACAGGTAGGGCAACCGTAATTTAAACGAAATGGATGACTTTGATATGCAGACCTTAATGTATAGAAAAACGAAGAAATGGCCAAATTTGTTTTGGTTTCTGATGAGAGTTTTAGGGCTTTTCTATCACCGAACTATTGTGTGCGATAGAAAATGTTACTCTTGCCATGTTCAAGACGTTTCGGATTTGTTGCTTAAAAAAGGGATGAACGGGATGGACGCTGATCTGAACTTTTATGTCTTAGCGTATGAATCATCCAGCAATGATGCAACCGACGAAATAATTAGTACAGAGTTACAAGTTCAAGACCGAAATAGATGCAGTACGTGCCAGACGTTATGGTGGAACTGTTTCGGAACACCTTCCCAGTACACTGATCGGGATATCGGTATGTAATCAAATCAAGTGTTTAGACTAATACAAAAAATCACCTTTATTTGTTATGACAAAATTCAGGTAGAAAAGTTGCTTCGCAATTGATTCTTTAAGATGCTCTTAAATGAGTAATTATTGCAATAACAATGAATTGTGCTTCAATAGAAAAGATATTCAATAATTATGTAGATAATTAATTTGTACACAAAACAAATTAAATATGTGATATTGCTAACTACTCTAATGCCTCGTGACTTGAATGTTATGCTTACATTTTACTTTGAAGATAGTATAAATATGTAAGAAGAATGGCCTTTATGAAAAAATAAAATGTCCACAAAGTCACCTTCATTGATTCTCATGCAAGACAATTGGTAAATGTGTAACTGCAAACCTTAAATCATATCTTGACGTACTGTTCTACAAGCTCATAGGGTCTATAAACGATGTCATTATTATTTACATCATTAATATGTTCGAAAACATTTGTTGCTTTTTTTATTTTTTTTAGGAATAAGTCAATGGGCTCAGAGATTGAACGGCGTTATTTCTTCCGGATGGTTGATGGTTGCTATAGCTGTTTTGGTCTATGACCTCGGCAGCTTTTTACTACCTCTATTTGGGAGTCGACAAGAAATCCTAAACCTCATGATGATGTTAAGCCTATATGTGTTGTTGGCCGTTCATTATATCTTCGCATTCTGCTCAAAACTGAGAAGTATCTTCAAGTCAGCAGTTCCTAAACTTGCCTGGGCAACCTGCCTAAATGCACGATATTTAGTTAAAAGAGCGCAGCTGTTGGATATGTCGAACAGAGGTTAGTGTCTCTCCTTCTCCCAAAGTAGAACCGAAACTGTCATTAAAATACGTGTTCAAAGCTAATCTAATATACTCACAATGGTACACTAGACATTGTGAATTTAAAATATAAATAAAAATAATGAATGAAAAACATATATCAGTTGTTCATATAGTAGATAACACTTGAAAAGATGCATGAATACGTATTCAAGGATGACTTTTGGTAAGCTGTTATTATTGTCACGTCATATTGCAACACAAAGAAAAGTTTGAGTGCTCATATGTTTCTATAGCTATTACAGCTAAAAGTGCCATAGAAACACAACAGTTATCAGGTCGCTTTTAACCGTCTATAAAGGTCAAGTCATCCTTTAATACACAATACCAGGAAAATGAGTATGTATTTGTCTTACTTTTTAATGATAGTTCAACTTAACTTTTAGTAACTTGTTACAATCTGGAAAAAAAGATCACTGGCAGATGCAATAACAAATTTATACACGGCTCTGGTATCTGAGTCTTTTCTGGAGGATAAATTTGAATTTTGTCACAATGTTCATTATGATAACACTCTTTGTGGTTTCACCTCAACTATCTCATCCATCTTCCTTCAAGGTTTACCTGGACTACCATTTCTCATCCTATGCGTACTTTGTCCTCTCGTCCTATCAACATATCGGATGGTGATATTTCTCTACATTAGTGACTGTGATGTCACTGTTTACAGTGTAGCACAATCAGTTGTTGGCGTTATCTTCATGGTCAACTGGGGATTCCATGTATACATCTTCTATTTCATCCGCGTGTCCTTCCAATGTCAGTTAAATTTAGTGCTTTCCTACATCAAAGAGTTTGAAAATGACATCTCGAGGTGCAGAGCAGTTGTACTTGATGTTACTGCAGATTTTGCATGCTATCATCAACTATGTGTTGTACTCAAAGTTACTGCATTTCCTGCCGTTGTTCTGGCAGTCGTAGTTAACATAACGACAGCGTATATGAATAATAAAAGCGACTGTGTCGTTATTGACAAACAAGGTATATTACTGTCACAACACATTGCAGTGTTAGCTTGGTCAGAAATTGTTATGGCATTAATGCTATATTTTACAGCGATGGGTGGGTATAATGTTCATTACATTTGGGAAAATTTCGTGAGGAATGTTTTGGCGTTGAAAGTCAAAACATCAAAACTTCATAAAAAGCTTCAATTAAAAGAAGCAGAATATTTGCTAACGGAATCTAATGTGTTGATAGCCACGATCATTTTCTCGGTAACGGGAATCTTTGTGGGATTTCAGTTTGGCGATCAAAGTGTCGATTTCTTGAACCCTTCCTGCAATGAAACATTTTCGTACTATTCTTGTACTTAAAATAGCTGCCATTCGTTTGGTTTCCATTCTATAAAAATTATGACTACTGTTTGTTTACTAATTGATCATTGTAGTACAATCAATATCGACACTGGGTGCTTATTTCACGTGCGACGAAAGTATAGTTCCAAAGTTAGAGCGTTGGAAAATGAACTGACAAGTAGTCAAGTTGTATATAGAATAAGCCTATATTGTAGTGCTCAATAAATAGTGTGTGTTTTATTGGAGCCAGTGCAATCTTAACTTCTTCATTTGCCTATGCAAAGGCATGAAGAATAGAACAGATATTAGGTTCCTCTTCAATATTTCACATGACAATGAGAACATTTCTGGTGAGTGCCGTTTTGGAGAAATTTTGAGTCTGAACAACATGCGCAGATTGAATTTGGCAAGCTTGCAGGCCAAGCCAATGTTGCAATGACAAAATATAATCCTGACATCATCATTTCGACTTGTATATATAGTTAGCGGTGGCTTGCAATGCATAAGAGATACGTGTGTAAAAAACGCGTGTGGATGCAGTTAGTGGTGGCTTGCAATGAAAAATAGCATAAACGTATGTAAAAGCACGTGTGGGATATAGTTAGCGGTGGCTTGCAATGAATAAGAGATACGTTTGTAAAAAACGCGTGTGGATATAGATAGCGGTGGCTTGCAATGAATAAAATTATACGTATGTAAAGAACACGTGCGGATATAAAGTTAGTGGTGGCTTGCAAGGAATAAAAGACACGTGTGTAAAGACCACAGGTGGATATAGTTAGCAGTGGTTTGCAACGAATAACAGATGCGTATGTATAGAACACGTGTGGCTATATATATAGTTAGTGTTGTCTTAACAGATACGTATGTAAATTCGTGTGGATATAGTTAGCATATACATATCACAGTATATTGTAACAGTATTTTCTTCTTTGGCAATATGACCAGGAGAGAAACCCTCTCATCTGCCTACAAGAAGATACTACTAGGATGGAGTAGTTAAGCGCCGTTCATTTGAGAAATAAAACCAAAATAAATGTTCATTGACAGACGATTCTCAACATTATCAATCCGTGAAATCGAATGCGGAGTTAAGAATATGACAATTTTTAGTTACGCGTTAATCCTTGTCAACTATTTTCAATGTCATGATCTACTTTGGATTTCAGCACTCGGCTTGTCAGAAAGACTAAACCTGAGATTTAAGCTTTCATTCTGAATTGATGGAAGTTCGAGGCTGGAATTACTGTTTCTTAGCAATTTGCATTTTCACTTTACTTATAATTACGACTTTTGAATCGTTTTAACTTGTACAACTGATAATATACAAATTTGAAGCACAGACCCACCAATGATAAGCATTAAGTTCGGCGAGTTAAACACTTAAAGGAGCCACTAACCAACACATCATCGTTGATATGTGATTGGAATATCTAATATGAACAACACCCCTAAATAGCTAAGAAATATTTCAAATATAACAGATTTAATGATCTTTTAATAACAAGAGTGTGAATTTGATCACGTCTAAATATGATATCATCAACTCCCATATGCTTGAAATGATGCTGCTTTTCTTTATTTATTACAAAGTGTATTTTCTGCAATGCAGATGGGCTCCAAAAATACTTTATATAGAAAATTGAAGTTCTTAACTTGACCTTTATATCATGATAGCAGTGGTTTCAATATCAACGCTGTTACCGTGAAAACAAAAACAAAATACAAGGCGAAATGGTAAAAGGCTCTCAGATCCTTGTAGTGGCCTGTATACCATCACATATATACAAAACGACAGCCTCATGCACAACTTGTAAACTAGGATATCTTCAGAACTGTCCAAACTTTGTCTCAGCTGTTTAGAGGAATTGTTCATGACAAAGCTACAAATGATGACTGTTGGGTTTGCGTGCCCATTAAATAGGATAAGCATTGTCATCGAGTACCTATGGGTTAATCTGCTGTATCATTCATTGAATGTAAGTTTACACTATTATTGATTGGTTAACACCCTGTCCCTGGTAACAACCTACAAACGTTAACCTCGTTATCAGGGAAAATACAGTGTGGGGTTCGCGTGCCTGTTTTAGTTACCGAGTTATAACTTGTTACCGTTCCTATGTGGAAATTGTCCCCGGGTAGATCTGACAGTCCCGTGAATAATGCTTTTATGGCAAAACAGATTATTTTAAATCCTGGAATATGTGAATTCACAACAACAGTATTCACTCTGTGTGGATGGATAGTTATTCATTATGCCTCAGCCCTATGCTCATAGTATGTTCAAATCACCAGTTCAAAGACTTAGCTGGTCCACATAACGTGCCTGTGGTATTTTATCAAGAGCGGAAATATTTCATTTGTCAGTCAGAGTTAGATTAACCCACTCCCCTCTCTCTCCTAGGTATGTAGCTCAAGTTGAAAATGTAAAGATTGGTAGCAGCATAGAGGAATTGCTACTAGAAAAAGACATTTTCTCTAAAATGAATCAATATTTTGTTTTTATTACTTTTTATGAGTTCGATATGAGTTAATTCTTTCAAGTTCATTGGTTCTTACTTGACATTGTTGATATCCGCACATTATGAGCTTTGCCAATATAAACCAAATTGCTCCAACTTCACCTTGCAAGTCCATATTTGTAATTTTTAATCATTTACGTGTTAATTTGTGTTGAAATCTCTTCTTTATTTCCTTATTTCCTTGTTGTAGATGTAGAAAGTAGGAAAAATTGTGTTTGGGATTTGTAATGGTTTGATTTTAAGTTATGGGGTTATTATGTACATGTTTCCCGTTTAAGTTTCCAATACTCTCCACATTTTCATCTGCTGCTGACTTTAAGACATTTACTTGCACAAATGTAAAAAAAAAAAAAAAAAAGTTGGCATCAGCATGAGATTTTTCCAAGTTTCTTCTTTCAGATATCCTGAGATTTTTAAGTCGCAGAGATGTTTTCATTGTTTTGTCTAACCAATATTTCAAGGAAAGTGTTCAAAAGCAAAAACGATAGTTGCCAAACCACGCCTGAACGCGACACGAAAATATAAAGAGATATCATATATCTGGATTAGAAACCAAAAACGTGAATTATATGATCGTACGATTTTGAAGTAACGATCGTGTTATTGATAAATGAAAGGCACAGAGGCCATCCACTTCGTTATTATCATAAAATACAATGAAGACAAGACAACTTCAGCACTCACAAGTAAGAGACTGCTCATATCATATGTTTTCTCGAATGGAATTACTTGTTAGCCTAGTCTGTAAAATTATTTTGGCATGACCTGACACGACAATTCAATAATGTACACATGCTCGTTAACTGGTAGCTTTATGTTTTTTTTTTGCGTGTCATCAACTGGTTTATGTATATATTGATACGTCAATTATATAGTATATGTAAATAGTAATTAACAAATAACAATACGCACTTATTCACAATAGCTCTTAATCCAATGAAAAATAGTTTACCTATTTCACTTTCTAAATTTCTTCAATTAAATACGGAGAACAACGTCATGATACTGAAAGCGATATCGAAAAGTCAGTAAACAATTTTATGAGCCAGTGAAGTATACAACCGCGAACAAGGAAGTTGTGCATACACTTACCGTACAAACGTACAAGGTATTCGGGAAAGCAATGCATTTTAGCTATGTTAGTAAATTCCCAACATCAAATATAGATTTAGAAAACTACGTCAATTACATCACAGTAGCAAAGCGAAGTCAAAGTAACTGCTAAGATAGAATTTTGAAGGTGAAAACCTTTTTAAGTGCACTGCAAAATACTGTGAGGTACCTGGCGTTAAGCTAGAGTGGCAATGGGGTTTGCGGGAAGGGCATTTGGCAATGGGGTATAAAATAATGGTAAGCAAGTAGCATGAGTTGTTGGCTTACATAGTCACCTTGAGAACCTTGTTATCCAGGTACCGGCATGTTACAAAATGAACATTATGTTACTGTACTTGTACACTTGTGATAGCTGGAAACAATGAAAGGGTGATCTGACGATGTTTTACTAAATCACGGTGGCAAGATATAGCCCATTCTTCATCAATATGATTGGTGTTATGATGTTAATAACGGCAACTTGTATATGCTTCTAGGTGCATTCAAGTAAAAGTGAACTCGGTGATTTTCCCATGCTGTCCAATGATATCTATCATCGCTTGGTAAAGTTTGTTAAGGAGTTGAAATGTTTTGTTCAGTCACGAACGTTTTCTAACAAGTTGGTTTGGTTAATCCGACAGTAGGCTCAGACATTCTGTCGGAATCTTCCCGGATTACAAATTCAATTTGAAAATATCTCTATTCGTGGCACTGCATGTTTACTGTTCACTAGTATTTTTATTCTGCCTCATAACTTCTTTTTATTGGAAGGCTTTTCGCTTGATGGTGTAATCAAAAGAAAAATTTAGTTTCACAATGCCTTTGTAATAGACATCTTATTCACTCTTTATTATACGACTGTATGACACTAAAGTTACTATCATAAGTAAAGTCATGTTAAGTTCCTTCTTTAATTAGAATAACCTTCTGAAATCAGCGTCGCATTTAGTGACCAAACTGTTCTGAAACCTGATGGTAATACTTTGTGTCATAAGTAACGACGCTTTCACTTGCGTGTTGCAGATTGGTCTTAAGATTTCTAATTAGAACCACAGGTAGGGCAACCGTAATTTAAACGAAATGGATGACTTTGATATGCAGACCTTAATGTATAGAAAAACGAAGAAATGGCCAAATTTGTTTTGGTTTCTGATGAGAGTTTTAGGGCTTTTCTATCACCGAACTATTGTGTGCGATAGAAAATGTTACTCTTGCCATGTTCAAGACCTTTCGGATTTGTTGCTTAAAAAAGGGATGAACGGGATGGATGCTGATCTGAACTTTTATGTCTTAGCGTATGAATCATCCAGCAATGATGCAACCGACGAAATAATTAGTACAGAGTTACAAATTCAAGACCGAAATAGATGCAGTACGTGCCAGACGTTATGGTGGAACTGTTTCGGAATACCTTCCCAGTACACTGATCGGGATATCGGTATGTAATCAAATCAAGTGTTTAGACTAATACAAAAAATCACCTTTATTTGTTATGACAAAATTCAGGTAGAAAAGTTGCTTCGCAATTGATTCTTTAAGATGCTCTTAAATGAGTAATTATTGCAATAACAATGAATTGTGCTTCAATAGAAAAGATATTCAATGATTATGTAGATAATTAATTTGTACACAAAACAAATTAGATATGTGATATTGCTAACTACTCTAATGCCTCGTGACTTGCATGTTATGCTTACATTTTACTTTGAAGATAAATATATAAATATGTAAGAAGAATGGCCTTTATGAAAAAATAAAATGTCCACAAAGTCACCTTCATTGATTCTCATGCAAGACAATTGGTAAATGTGTAACTGCAAACCTTAAATCATATCTTGACGTACTGTTCTACAAGCTCATAGGGTCTATAAACGATGTCATTATTATTTACATCATTAATATGTTCGAAAACATTTGTTGCTTTTTTTTTTTTTTTAGGAATAAGTCAATGGGCTCAGAGATTGAACGGCGTTATTTCTTCCGGATGGTTGATGGTTGCTATAGCTGTTTTGGTCTATGACCTCGGCAGCTTTTTACTACCTCTATTTGGGAGTCGACAAGAAATCCTAAACCTCATGATGAAGTTAAGCCTATATGTGTTGTTGGCCGTTCATTATATCTTCGCATTCTGCTCAAAACTGAGAAGTATCTTCAAGTCAGCAGTTCCTAAACTTGCCTGGGCAACCTGCCTAAATGCACGATATTTAGTTAAAAGAGCGCAGCTGTTGGATATGTCGAACAGAGGTTAGTGTCTTTCCTTCTCCCAAAGTAGAACCGAAACTGTCATTAAAATACGTGTTCAAAGCTAATCTAATATACTCACAATGGTACACTAGACATTGTGAATTTAAAATATAATTAAAAATAATGAATACAAAAATATATCAGTTGTTCATATAGTAGATAACACTTGAAAAGATGCATGAATACGTATTCAAGGATGACTTTTGGTAAGCTGTTATTATTGTCACGTCATATTGCAACACAAAGAAAAGTTTGAGTGCTCATATGTTTCTATAGCTATTACAGCTAAAAGTGCCATAGAAACACAACAGTTATCAGGTCGCTTTTAACCGTCTATAAAGGTCAAGTCATCCTTTAATACACAATACCAGGAAAATGAGTATGTATTTGTCTTACTTTTTAATGATAGTTAAACTTAACTTTTAGTAACTTGTTACAATCTGGAAAAAAAGATCACTGGCAGATGCAATAACAAATTTATACACGGCTCTGGTATCTGAGTCTTTTCTGGAGGATAAATTTGAATTTTGTCACAATGTTCATTATGATAACACTCTTTGTGGTTTCACCTCGACTATCTCATCCATCTTCCTTCAAGGTTTACCTGGACTACCATTCCTCATCCTATGCGTACTTTGTCCTCTCGTCCTATCAACATATCGGATGGTGATATTTCTCTACATTAGTGACTGTGATGTCACTGTTTACAGTGTAGCACAATCAGTTGTTGGTGTTATCTTCATGGTCAACTGGGGATTCCATGTATACATCTTCTATTTCATCCGCGTGTCCTTCCAATGTCAGTTAAATTTAGTGCTTACCTTCATCAAAAAGTTTGAAAATGACATCTCGAGGTGCAGAGCAGTTGTACTTGATGTTACTGCAGATTTTGCATGTTATCATCAACTATGTGTTGTACTCAAAGTTACTGCATTTCCTGCCGTTGTTCTGGCAGTCGTAGTTAACATAACGACAGCGTATATGAATAATAAAAGCGACTGTGTCGTTATTGAAAAACAAGGTATATTACTGTCACAACACATTGCAGTGTTAGCTTGGTCAGAAATTGTTATGGCATTAATGCTATATTTTACAGCGATGGGTGGGTATAATGTTCATTACATTTGGGAAAATTTCGTGAGGAATGTTTTGGCGTTGAAAGTCAAAACATCAAAACTTCATAAAGAGCTTCAATTAAAAGAAGCAGAATATTTGCTAACGGAATCTAATGTGTTGATAGTCACGATTATTTTCTCGATAACGGGAATCTTCGTGGGATTTCAGTTTGGCGATCAAAGTGTCGATTTCTTGAACCCTTCCTGCAATGAAACATTTTCGTACTATTCTTGTACTTAAAATAGCTGCCATTCGTTTGGTTTCCATTCTACAAAAATTATGACTACTGTTTGCTTACTAATTGATCATTGTAGTACGATCAATATCGACACTGGGTGCTTATTTGACGTGCGACGAAAGTATAGTTCCAAAGTTAGAGCGTTGGAAAATGAACTGACAAGTAGTCAAGTTGTATATGGAATAAGCCTATATTGTAGTGCTCAATAAATAGTGTGTGTTTTATTGGAGCCAGTGCAATCTTAACTTCTTCATTTGCCTATGCAAAGGCATGAAGAATAGAACAGATATTAGGTTCCTCTTCAATATTTCACAAGACAATGAGAACATTTCTGGGGAGTGCGGTTTTGGAGAAATTTTGAGTCTGAACAACATGCGCATATTGAATTTGGCAAGCTTGCAGGCCAAGCCAATGTTGCAATGACAAAATATAATCTTGACATCATCATTTCGACGTGTATATATAGTTAGCGGTGGCTTGCAATGCATAAGAGATACGTGTGTAAAAAACGCGTGTGGATGCAGTTAGTGGTGGCTTGCAATGAAAAATAGCATAAACGTATGTAAAAACACGTGTGGGATATAGTTAGCGGTGGCTTGCAATGAATAAGAGATACGTTTGTAAAAAACGCGTGTGGATATAGATAGCGGTGGCTTGCAATGAATAAAATTATACGTATGTAAAGAACACGTGCGGATATAAAGTTAGTGGTGGCTTGCAAGGAATAAAAGACACGTGTGTAAAGACCACAGGTGGATATAGTTAGCGGTCGCTTGCAAAGAATAACATATACGTATGTACAAAACACGTGCGGGAATATTGTTTGTGTTGCCTTGCAAGGAATAACAGACGTATATAAAGAACAGATGTGGATATAGTTAGCAGTGGTTTGCAATGAATTACAGATGCGTATGTATAGAACACGTGCGGCTATATATATAGTTAGTGTTGTCTTAACAGATACGTATGTAAATTCGTGTGGATATAGTTAGCATATACATATCACAGTATATTGTAACGGTATTTTCTTCTTTGGCAATATGACCAGGAGAGAAACCCTCTCATCTGCCTACAAGAAGATACTACTAGGATGGAGAAGTTAAGCGCCGTTCATTTGAGAAATAAAACCAAAATAATGTTCATTGACAGACGATTCTCAACATTATCAATCCGTGAAATCGAATGCGGAGTTAAGAATATGACAATTTTTAGTTACGCGTTAATCCTTGTCAACTATTTTCAATGTCATGATCTACTTTGGATTTCAGCACTCGGCTTGTCAGAAAGACTAAACCTGAGATTTAAGCTTTCATTCTGAATTAATGGAAGTTTGAGGCTGGAATTACTGTTTCTTAGCAATTTGCATTTTCACTTTACTTATAATTACGACTTTTGAATCGTTTTAACTTGTACAACTGATAATATACAAATTTGAAGCACAGACTCACCAATGATAGGCATTAAGTTCGGCGAGTTAAACACTTAAAGGAGCCACTAACCAACACATCATCGTTGACATGTGATTAGAATATCTAATATGAACAACACCCCTAAATAGCTAAGAAATATTTCAAATATAATAGATTTAATGATCTTTTAATAACAAGAGTGTGAATTTGATCACGTCTAAATATGACATCATCAACTCCCATATTCTTCAAATGATGCTGCTTTTCTTTATTTATTACAAAGTGTATTTTCTGCAATTCAGATGGGCTCCGAAAATACTTAATATAAAATATTGAAGTTCTTAACTTGACCTATATATCATGATAGCAGTGGTTTCAATATCAACGCAGTTACCTTATAGTCAATAGTCATAAGCCAAATTGGCCCGTTGATTCCCCGAAGATTATAAACAATCTTAGGTTTGTAACCTTTTATAATGTTAATCCGGTGCCTGCCATCATCGAGTAGCTGGGCTGCAGAACGGCCGAACCAATTGGTTAAATTGTCAATCCATCGTAAATGCGGTCGGCATGGCCTACGTTTGTAACCACAGGGTAGCCCACAGAGTACAGCACATGCAAGGCCTCCACAACGTACTGCATGTCCGAACCATTTTGCGTTATGTTGAAGAACAGTTTCAGAAGAGAACAGCCATCGCCCCGCGATCTTCGTGTTTAGTTCATCATTCGACACATGGTCTTTCCATGTGAGACCAAACAAACGTCGCCAAATTTCTCTACATAAAGCGTCAAGGCGATTCATGTCAGCCGCTTTTATGGTCCAGGTGCTACAACCGTAAGTAAGAAGAGTTGCAACCAGAGCTCTGGTCAGGTGGAGTTTAACATCCACAGAGATACGATTCGACTTCAAATATGCACAATTGTTGAGAGTCGCCATTGTCATGGCTACACGAGCACGGATCTCACGACTATCGTTGAGATTGTAGGTGATGTAGGTGCCAAGGTATTTAAACTCAGATGTACGCTTCAGAGGGTTGCCCCTATAATAAATGGTATCAACACTCATAGAAGTTTGAATAATCATGTATTCTGTCTTGTCCGGATGAATCACCAAGCCATAGTCATCAGCAATGTCTCCTAAGATATTCAACATTGCTTCAGCATCAGCAGCAGAGAGTGCCATCAAGACTAGATCATCTGTATAGCGTTGTTCCTTTGAGGCAAGATCGTCAACATTTGGGGCAGGCAGATGATTGGTGCGTTCGTCCCATTTACGCATTATGTACTCTGTGTATATGTTGAAAAGAGATGGCGAAATTGGGCATCCCTGTCGTACACCGACTGGCGTTGGAAACGGAGCAGAAGTATGACCCTTCCAGGAGATGGTACCGTGTGCGTCACTGTACAGTTACCTTGAAAGGATAAAACCAAAAAACAAGGCGAAAGGTAAAAGGTTCTCAGATCCTTATAGTGTCCTATATACCATCACAGATATACAAAACGACAGCCTCAGCCACAACTTGTAAACTAGGATATCTTCAGAACCGTTCAAACTTTGTCTTAGCTGTTTATAGAAATTGTTCATGACAAAGCTACAAATGATGACTGTTGGGTTTGTGTGTCCATTAAATAGGCTAAGCATTGTCATCGAGTACCTATGGGTTAATCTGCTGCATCATTCATTGAATGTAAGTTTACACTATTATTGATTGGTTAACACCCTGTCCCTGGTATATCCTACCAACGTTAATCTTGTGATGAGGGAAAATACAGTGTGGGTTTCGCGTGCCTGTATTAGTTACCGAGTTATAACTTGTTACCGTTTCCTATGTGGAAATTGTCTCCGGGTAGATCTAACAGTCCCATGAATAATGCTTTCATGCCCAAACTGATTATTTTAAATCCTGGAATATTTTACTTCACAACAACAATGTTCACTCTGTGTGGATGAATAGTTATTCGTTATGCCTCCGCCCTATGCTCAAAGATTCATAGCATTTTCAAATTACCAGTTCCAAGACTAAGCTGGTCTACATAACGTGCGGAATTTAATCAAGAGCGGAAATATTTTATTTGTCAGTCAGAGTAAGGTTAACTCTCTCCCCTCTCTCTCCTATGTAGCTCAAGTTAAAAATGTACATATTGGTTGTAACAAAGATGAGTTGTTACAAGGAAAAGACATTATCTCTGAAATGAATCCATATTACTTTGATTAGTTCGATAAGAGTTTATTCCTTCAAGTTCATTGGTTCGTACTTGACATGGTTGATATCCGCACATTATGAGCTTTGCCAATTTAAAACCAAAATTGCTTCACCTTCACCTTGCAAGTCCATAGTTGTAATTGTTAATCATTTACGTGTTAATTTGTGTTGAAGTCTCTTTTTTATTTCCTTATTACCTTGTTGTATATGTAGAAAGAAAGGAGAATTGTTTGTGGGGATATGTAATGGTGTGATTGTAATTTATGGGGTCATTATGTACATGTTTCCCGTTTGTACAACTTTCCAATACTCTTCACATTTTCACCTGCTGCTGACTTGAAGACAATTTACTTGAAGAAAATGTAATAAAAAGCAAAAGTTGGCACCCGCATGAGATTTTTCTAAGTTTCTTCTTTCAGATATCTTGAGATTTTTAAATCGCAGAGATGTTTTCATTGTTTTGTCTGACCCATATTTGAAGGAAAGTGTTCAAAAGCAAAAACGATAGTAGCCAAACCACGTCTGAAGCGAAACGAAAATATAAAGAGATATCATATATTAGAAACCAAAAACGTGAATTATATGATCGTACGATTTTGAAGTAACGATCGTGGTATGGATAAATAAAGGCACATGCTCGTTAACTGGTAGCTTTATGTGTTTTATGCGTGTCATCAACTGGTTTATGTATTTATTGATACGTCAATTCTGTAGGACATGTAAATAGTAATAAACAAATTATAATACGCACTTATCCACTCAGCAAGGGCTAATTGCGTAAATAGCTCTTAATCCAATTTAACAAAATAGTTTACCTATCTCCAAATATATACGGAGAACAACGTCATGAAACTGAAAGCGATATCGAAAAGTCAGTAAACAATTTTATGAGCCAGTGGAGTATACAACCGCGAACAAGGAAGTTGCTCATACACCTTACGTACACACTTCCAAGGTATTCCGGATAGCAATGCATTTGAGGCTGTGTTAGTAAATTCCCAACATCAAATATAGATTTAGAAAACCACGTCATTAATTTTCCTACATCTCAAGATAGCAAAGCGAAGTTAAAGTAGCTCTTAATATAGGATTTTGAAGGTGAAACATTTTTTAGGTGCACTGCAAAATATTGTGATGTACCTGGCGTATAGCTAGACTGGCAGTGTAGTTTGCGGGAGGGCATTAGGCAATTGGGTAAAAATAATGGTAAGCAAGTAGCATGAGTTGTGCTCCCCATATTGTCACAGAGAGATGAATAGTACTTATTTGCTTACATAGTGATCTTGAGGACCTTGGTATCAAGGTACCGGCATGTTACATTATGTACATTATGTTACTGTACTTGTACACTTGTGATAGCTGGAAACACTGTAAGGGTGATCTAATGATGTTTTACTAAATCACGATAGCAAATACAGCCCATTCTACATCTAAATGTTTGGTGTTATGATGTTAATAACGGCAACTATGTAAAGGATGTAATTTTCAATTGGTAACTAGTACAATGGACCTATACCATACACTGCAGGTACTTAAAAACTTGTATATGCTAGTTGCATTCAAGTAAAAGTGAAATCGGTGATTTTTCCATGCTGTCCAATGTTATCTTTCATAGTTTGGTAAAGTTTCTTAAAGAGTTGAAATGTTTTTTTTTTCAGTCACGAACGTTTTCTAAAAAGTAAGTTTGGTTAATCCGACAGTAGGTTATATTCTGTCGGAATCTGCCCGGATTAAAACTTCGCTATCGGCAATTAGGTAGGGCTAAATAAAAAATATCCAGTTTTTGGTAGTTCCAAGAGCAAAGAGCATGATATGGGCGATGCATGCTAAGGTTCATTCGAATCTCACAACAGGAAATTGTTAATTACAATTGACGATTTGACTGATCGTTGTACTTTGTTGAAAGTTCTCTGTTTAGTATTTTGGAAGTTCAGTTCCAAGAACAAAAAGCATAATCTGGGCGTTGCATGCTAAGGTTCATTCGAATCTCACAACAGGAAATCGTTAATTACGATTGGCGATATGAAAAATATATTTCCTTTGTTGCAAGGCCATCTTTTCATTATTGAAAAGAGTGAGAAATGATTCTATTAACTTATTATAACTTTATTTTGAACCAGGCGCGAATCCAAAGGGTGGGTGGGCGAAAAGGGGCGACCGCCCCCTACCCCTTGAGTATGTTGTTATGATATCGTTGGTAATTCCAAAATAGAAAATGCTTAGATGCAACTTACAGGGCCTGGTAAGTGCCATTTCCATCGATCTGGGAGGCATTTTCGGCCAAATATTTCGTTTACGCTTCGCGCAAACCCATGGTGACGCTACGCTTAGATAGTTGGCCTGCAGGGTTCGCCCTCCCTTGGCAAATTCCTCGCTACGCGCCTGATTCCACGGTAATCAACAATGTGGCTTCTTTGAATGTTCAATATGGGTCGATTTCTTCAGAGCAGTGTGCATGCGACAAGTTTCTTCCATTGTTTAAAGCTATGTAAGGAGGACATAAACGTGGGCACCTAAGATCAACCGAGGGTAGCTTGTTTGTGGTTACGTTGTGCTTTAAATTTGACGCACTTTGTATGGATTCGAAATGATATTTTAATAATTAATTTTAGAGCCTGACATCATATCATTGTGAAAAACAATCACGTATCAGCAAGGCAATGTAAATGAGTTCGCGATGTGTCTAGATTCAGTCCCGATTTTGCAATTTGAAAATGTCTCTATTCGTGGTACTGCATGTTTTTCTGTTCACTAGTATTTTTATTCCGCCTTTCAACGGAAGGTTTCCGCTTCATGGGGTAATCGAGAGGAAAAGTTCGTTTCGCAATGCCTTTGTAATCGCCATCTTGTTTATACTTTATTATAAGACTGCATGAGACTAAAGTTAATATTGTTCAATCATGTTAAGTTCCTTCTTCAGTTAATATCACCTTCTGATATCAGTGTCGCATTTAGTGACCAAATTATTCTGAAACATAGTTACACTCTATGTCATAAGTAACAAAGCTATCACTTGCGTGTTGCAGATTGGTCTTAAGATTTCTAATTAGAACCACAGGAAGGGCAACCGTAATTTAAACGAAATGGATGATCTTGAGAGGCAGACTTTAATCTATAGAAAAACGAAGAAATGGCCAAATATGTTTTGGTTTCTGATGAGTGTTTTAGCGCTTTTCTATCACCGAACTATTGTGTGCGATAGGAAATGTTACTCTTGCCATGTTCAAGACGTTTCGGATTTGTTGCTTAAAAAAAGGATGAACGGGATGGACGCTGATCTGAACTTTTATATCTTAGCGTATGAATCATCCAGCAATGATGCAACCGACCAAATAATTAATACAGAGTTACAAGTTCAAGACCGAAATAGATGCAGTACGTGCCAGACGTTATGGTGGAACTGCTTCGGAATACCTTCCCAGTACACTGATCGGGATATCGGTATGTAATCAAATCGGATGTTTAGACTTATACAAAAAATCACCTGTGTTTGTTATGGCAAAATGCAGGTAGAAAAGTTGCACCGCCATAGATTCTTTAAGATGCTCTTAAATGAGTAATTATTGCAATAACAATGAATTGTGCTTGCCATTTAAAAGATATGCATTACTGATGTAGATAATTAATTTGTACAAAATACAAATTAAATATGTGACATTGCTAACTAGTCTAATGACTCGTGACTTGCATGTTATGCTTACATTTTACTTTGAAGATAGTATAAATATGTTAGATGAATGGCCTTTATGAAAATATAAAAAGTCCCCAAAGTCACCCTATAATGATTGTCATGCAAGAAAATTGATCAATGTGTTACTGCAAACCTTAAATTATATCTTAACGTACTGTACTACAAGCTCATAGGGTATAGAAACGATGTCATCATTTATAACATCATTAATATGTTCGAAAGCATTTTTTGCTTTTCTTTATTGTTTTAGGAATAAGTCGATGGGCTCAGAGATGGAACGGCGTTATTTCTTCCGGATGGTTGATGGTTGCTATAGCTGTTTTGGTCTATGACCTCGTCAGCTTTTTACTACCTCTATTTGGAAGTCGACAAGAAATCTTAAACCTCATGATGATGTCAAGCCTATTCGTGTTGTTGGCCGTTCATTA
Source organism: Apostichopus japonicus (assembly GCF_037975245.1). Classification (NCBI taxonomy): domain Eukaryota; kingdom Metazoa; phylum Echinodermata; class Holothuroidea; order Aspidochirotida; family Stichopodidae; genus Apostichopus; species Apostichopus japonicus. The sequence continues at coordinate 2,067,784 of NC_092579.1, forward strand.
TGTCTACGCATTGTGCTCAAAACTGAGAAGTATCTTCAAGTCAGCAGTTCCTAAACTTGCCTGGGCAACCTGCCTGAATGCACGATATTTAGTTAAAAGAGCGCAGCTGTTGGATATGTCGAACAGAGGTTAGTGTCCTTCCTTCTCCCAAAGCAGAACCGAAACTGTCTTTAACATACGTGTCCATAGCTGATCTAATATACTCCCAATGGTACACTAGACATTGTGAACTTGAACAAAAATAAAATTAATGAATAACAAAATATTTAAGTTGTTCGTTTAGTATATAGATGACATTTTCAAAGATGCATGAATACGTATTCAAGGATGACTTTGGGTAAGCTGTTATTATTGTCACGTCATAGTGCAACAAATAGAAAAGTTTGAGGGCTCATATGTTTCTATAGCTATTACAGATAAAAGTACCATAGAAACACAACAGTTATCAGGTCGCTTTTAACCGTCTATAAAGGTCAAGTCATCCTTTAATACATAATACCAGAAAAATTAGTAGGTATTTGTCTAACTATTTAATGCAAGATAAACTTTATTTTAGTAACTTGTTACAATCTGGAAAAAACAGATCACTGGCAGATGTAATAACAAATTTATACACGGCTCTGATATCTGAGTCTTTTCAGGAGGATCAATTTGAATTTTGTCGAAATGTTTGTTATGATAACACTCTTTGTAGTTTCACCTCTACTATCTCATCCATCTTCCTTCAAGGTTTACCTGGACTACCATTCCTCATCCTATGCGTACTTTGTCCTCTCGTCCTATCAACATATCGGATGGTGATATTTCTCTACATTAGTGACTGTGATGTCACTGTTTACAGTGTAGCACAATCAGTTGTTGGTGTTATCTTCATGGTCAACTGGGGATTCCATGTATACATCTTCTATTTCATCCGCGTGTCCTTCCAATGTCAGTTAAATTTAGTGCTTTCCTACATCAAAGAGTTTGAAAATGACATCTCGAGGTGCAGAGCAGTTGTACTCGATGTTACTGCAGATTTTGCATGTTATCATGAACTATGTGTTGTATTCAAAGTTACTACATTTCCTGCCGCTGTTCTGGCAGTCATAGTTAACATAACGACAGCGTATATGAATAATAAAAGCGACTGTGTCGTTATTGACAAACAAGGGATATTACTGTCACAACACATTGCAGTGTTAGCTTGGTCAGAAGTTGTTATGGCATTAATGCTATATTTTACAGCGATGGGTGGGTATAATGTTCATTACATTTGGGAAAATTTCGTGAGGAATGTTTTGGCAATGAAAGTCAAAAATTCAAAACTGCATAAAAAGCTTCGGTTAAAAGAAGCAGAATATTTGCTAACGGAATCTAATGTGTTGATAGCCACGATCATTTTCTCGGTAGCGGGAATCTTCGTGGGATTTCAGTTTGGCGATCAAAGTGTCGATTTCTTGAACCCTTCTTGCAATGAAACATATTCGTACTATTCATGTACTTAAAATAGCTGTCATTCGTTTGGTTTCCATTCTATAAAAAAATATAACTACTGTCTGTTTACTAATTGATCATTGTAGTACGGTCACTTGGTGCTTATTTGACGTGCGACGAAAGTATGGTTCCAATGTTAGAGCGTTGGAAAATGAACTGACAATTAGTAAAGTTTCATATGTAATAGGCCTATATTGTGGTGCTAATTAAATAGTGTGTGTTCTATTGGAGCCAGTGCAATCTTAACTTCTATATTTGCCTATGAAAATTGTAATCAGGCATGAAGAATAGAACAGATGTTAGGTTTCTCTTCAATATTTCACATGACAATGAGAACATTTCTGGGGAGTGCGGTTGCGGAGAAATTTTGAGGCTGAACAACATACGCAGATTGAATTTGGCAAGCTTTGAGGCCAAGCAAATTGAAACTTGACATCATCATTTCGACTTGTATATATAGTTAGCGGTGGCTTGCAATGCATAAGAGATACGTGTGTAAAACACGCGTGTGGATACAGTTAGTGGTGGCTTGCAATGAAAAATAACTTAAACGTATTTTAAAATAACACGTGTGGGATATAGTTAGCGGTGGCTTGCAATGAATAACAGATACGTTTGTAAGAAACGCGTGCTGATATAGTTAGCGGTGGCTTGCAATGAATAACATAAACGTATGTTAAAAATCACGTGTGGATATAGTTAGCGGTGGCTTGCAATGAATAACATATACGTATGTAAAGAACCAGTAGTAGGTGTACGTGTAGTAAAGGTCGGTTGTACTTGATAGTATGTTCTGGCCAGCTGCATCCGTATTGACGTCCCAGCGGATTATTAGTCTATAATTCTCTTGTATACGAGAGAATGCCGACGGTTCTTTGAGGACTATGGCAAAACAGCAGCAGCAGCATGTAAAGAACACGTGCGGATATATCAGGTGCGTATCCAGGGGGGGGGCGTTGGGGGCGCGCGCCCCCCGGGTAAGAAAAAGAGGAGAGAAAAAAAAGAGAAGAAAAAAGGAAAAAAGAGGGGAAAAAGAGGAGGAGGAGAGGAAGGAAGGGAAAAGAAAAAGAAGAAAGAGAGAAGAAGGAGAAAAGGAGGGAGTAAAAGAAAAACGCGAAGACACCGGGAAGAGAAAGGGGAACAGTGACATCATTACAGCGCTGAAGGGTAGCCAGTGACGGATCAATGATTTCGTAAAAGTGTGCCTCACCCTACCCCTTACACCGACAACTCCATTTTTTTGACGTTTCCATTTTCCTCTCTCACTAATGATCTATATATATATACTATATAAGGTCTATCATAACGCGTGTGTAGAATTGTGCTATGAAACCAACTGTGGCTGGTCTCGAACTCTACCGTGTCGTCGGGGAACATGACAGATTTTGGGATGGGGGCGACCGCCCCCCCCCCATTCCGCTTTTTTTTAAATGATATCGCTAAGTAATTTCAAAATAGAAAGTGCTTAGATGCAACTTACAAGGCCTGGGAAGTGTCATTTCCGGCGATCTGGGAGACATTTTAGGCCAAAATTTGCTTGTACGCTTCGCGCCAACCTATGGTGGCGCTACGCTTAGATAATTTGCCTACAGGCTTCGCCCCTCCCTTGGCAAATTCCTCGCTACGCGCCTGTTCGAATTTGTAACGCAAACAGCAGATATCACATCATATCAGTGAGCATTAAAATGGCGTTCCAGGATGAAAATCCTCAAAACTGTCCGACTTGCCTGAAAAAATAACCAAAAATTTTCGCGCGCAAAGCGCGCGTTCAACGTGTCGATGTCAATACCATATAAGCAAGCATCGGTTATTACATCGCATGCCATCATGTACCGTACGGTCCGTTCAAATTGCGCAGTATACCGCGGGATGCTAATGTAAACAACGACATGTCTCATGTAGATGTATAAAAAGCATACCGGTCCAATTATGTCAAAACTCTCTTTTACATTAGTAATGGCGAATTAGGGGCTGCACCCCCGCCGCGCAGTGGCGGAGCGTCCATACGGTCGGGGGGGGGGGGTGGATGCCCCCCTGACGGACTGCTGGCGCCTTTTTCAGCTCTTTACCACTTTTTACTTATTCGTGATTATTGACTTTTTTATTGCGCTCTCATCTACTTATTGACATTTGCCACATTTTGTTGGTGTAATTTGGCGATGACACCCTATTCTTCGTTTATCTGCAAAATAGCCAGGCCCTGAAAGGGTCATTTCCGGCGATCTAGGGAGTATCTTTACTCAAAAATTGTCTGTGCGCTACGCGCCAACCAGTGGTGGCGCTCCGCTTAGATAGTGTCGAAAGCGCCCCTCCAGACCATTCTCGCCCCTCCTGACCAATACCCCTAGCTCCGCCACTGCCGCCGCGCCTCCTACGCCTGTGTGTGTAGTGTTCGGTTTCGGGAATATCTGTTATTTTTCATTTCCTTCAACCAAGTTTTATAATAGCCGTTAAAAGAGGTTTAATATTTCTACACCAATAAATTAACTGTGTCTGAATTTTCGAAAATTTCTGACCAACATTCTGCATCACACTTCCCTCTACTCGTGCAATTTTGACCGGTCTGTTAGGGGTTGAAGGAAGTTTTTCTATATTGGTTGTCCATAGATGAAATTTTGTACAACATTATGGGTATGTTTTGAAGTGAGTTTATTCACGAGAAATGTGAATTTTCAAATTCTGAACAAATTTGGGGCTTAAAACCTTGAAAAGTGGGGCTGACGGGTATTGTGGGCCGCGACGTAGAATCACCTACAAAAGCAAAGACCCACAGGAGATGCGATCAGGTCGAACATGACGTGTGCCGGGTTGACAATCTTCAAAAAGGTTATGGATAGAAAAAAAAACTATTAGGAAATACTTGGTTCTCAGGCCAAAAGTGTACATCTGGTTGGTCATTTCAAGCCCGAGAAGTGCCGTTTCCGGTCATCTGGGGGGTATCAAAACCAGAAATTTTCTTGTACGCTGCGCGCCAACCGATGGTGGCGCTCCGCTTAGATAGTAATTCGCGCCCCCCGGGTTAGAAAATCCTGGATACGCGCCTGTATATAGTCAGTGGTGGCTTGCAATAAATAACAGATAAGTATGTAAAAAAAAACACGTGTGAGATATAGGTAGCGGTCGCTTGCAATAAATAAAATATACGTATGCACAAAACACCTGCGGGAATACTGTTAGTGGTGGCTTGCAAGGAATACCAGACGTATATAAAGAACAGATGTGGATATAGTTAGCGGTGGTTTGCAATGAATTACATATATATAGTTAAGAATATATTTATAAAATAACATATATATAGTTAGTGGTGGCTTAACAGATACGTATGTAAATTCGTGTGGATATAGTTAACATATACATATCATTGTATATTGTAACAGGATTTTCTTCTTTGGCAATCTGACCAGGAGAGAAACCCTCTCATCTGCCTACAAGAAGATACTGCTAGGATGGAAGAGTTAAGCGCCGTTCATTTGAGAAATAAAGCCAAAGTAAATGTTCATTGACAGACGATTCTCAACATTATCAATCCGTGAAATCGAATGCGCAATAGTTCGGTCACCCTATTTTCAGGATGGTGGCAGTGCAATATTAGTACGCATATAGCATGTTAGATGTACACTAATTGGAGCATCACCCTCCCATTTTTCTCGGAACGAGGAATTGTTTCTCATTTCTGCTCGAAGGGCTGGTGTTGATCACGCGGAGTTCAGAATATGACCATTTTTTAGTTACGCGTTAATCCGTGTAAATTATTTTCATTTATTTTTAGCAGTGGTTTCAATATCAGCGCAGTAACCTTGAAAGGATAACACAAAAAACAAAACAAGGCGAAAGTTAAAAAGTTCTCAGATTCTTGTAGTGACCTATATATCATCACAGATATACAAAACGACAGCCTCAGCCACAACTTGTAAACTAGGATATCTCCCGAGCTGTCCAAAGTTTGTCTTAGCTGTTTAGAGGAATTGTTCATGACAAAGCTACAAATGATGACTTTTGGGTTTGTGTGTTCATTAAATAGGCTAAGCATTGTCATCGAGTACCTATGGGTTAATCTGCTGCATCATTCATTGAATGTAAGTTTACACTATTATTGATTGGTTAACATCCTGTCCCTGGTAACATCCTACAAACGTTAACCTCGTGATGAGGGAAAATACAGTGTGGGGTTCGCGTGCCTGCTTTAGTTACCGAGTTATAATTTGTTACCGTTTCCTATGAGCAAAATTGTCTCCGGGTAGATCCAACAGTCCCATGAATAATGCTTTTATGGCAAAACTGATTATTTTATATCCTGGAATATGTGACTTCAAAACAACAGTTTTCACTCTGTGTGGATGAATAGTTATTCATTATTCCTCCGCCCTATGCTCAACGATACATTTCATTTCAAAACACCAGTTCCAAGACTTAGCTGGTCCACATAACGTGCCTGTGGTATTTAATCGAGAGCGGAAATATTTTATTTGTCAGTCAGAGTTTGGTTAACCCACTCCCCTCTCTCCTATTTTTGTAGCTCGATTTGAAAATGTATTGTAGCATAGATGAGTTGCTACTAGGAAAAGACATCATCTCTGAAATGAATCTATATTACTTTGATTAATTCGATAAGTTTAAATTTCTTCAAGTTCATTGGTTCGTACTTGACATGGTTGATATCCGCACATTATGAGCTTTGCCAATTTAAATAAAAAAAATGCTGCGCCTTCACCTTGCAAGTCCATAGTTGTAATTGTTAATCATTTACCTGTTCACTTGTGTTGAAGTTTTTTATGTTTCCTTATTTCCTTGTTGTAGATGTAGAAAATAAGGAGAATAGGTTTTGGGGATTTGAAATGGTGTAATTGTAATTTATGGGGTTATTATATACATGTTTCCCGTTAAAGTTTCCAATACTCTTCACATTTTCACCTGCTGCTGACTTGAAGACAATTTACTTGAAGAAAATGTAATAAAAAGCAAAAGTTGGCATCCGCATGAGATTTTTCCAAGTTTCTTCCTCCAGATATATCTTGAGATTTTTACAATGCATAGATGTTTTCATAGTTTTATCTGACTCATGTTTCAAGGAAAGTGTCAATATACCACGCAATTGTAAAAATAAACATCTGTTCATCAACTAAGGTGAAATTTTAGAATATCTATGTAAATATCAATATTAATATATATCCTTCCTGTGTATATTTTAGACTTCAAAGTCCACTGCAACAAGTGCTTGGGTTACATTATACGAATCATCGACTTACAGGTATTTCCATGATTGAGCTGTGGGGTATTTATTCAAAATGATGGCTATGACTAGCTAGTAATCTCTGTATAACCGCTATGACTGACAATGGAGAAACATTGCCATTAATTGGCAGAAGAGTGAAAAAGTGGCCATTTATGTTTTGGTTTCTACTGAGGGTTTTAGCTCTCTTCTATCACCGATCTGTTGTCAGTGAGAGAAAATGTTTCAATTGTCATATTCGGGACATTTCAAGTCCCAGAAAAGGGACATTGATCAACGGGATGGACACACCTTTGGACTACTATGTCTTAGCGTATGAATCATCCACAAGTGATGCAGCCTATGCCAATGAAACAAAAAACTTAAATGTCCAAAGTTGGGAAGATTGCGGCGTATGTCAGACGCTATGGTGGAATTGCCACAGGGTACCTGAAAAGTACACCGAACAAGAAATTGGTATGTTAAGTCAAACTTTTTAAATTTAAGCGGCTAATGTGGAACAAGGCATTTATATGGTGGCTATAAAACATAACATGAACTTGGTTGGCATTCGAAGGCAGTGTAACCGATTGGGGGGGGGGGGGGGGGGTTCGTATGTCTTTGTGTGCATATCTGGACGAGAGAGTATTTAGTTATTTTAACTGTGATTGTAGCCGGCATAAAGTCATACAATTCTGTTCGTTGCCTATGGTATAAAGATTAGTTTGCACTATTACTTGCTAAAACTCAAGAGTTTCCAAACTCCAAAACTATTTTGTTGATGAATGATATATATGAATGAAGTATATACCTGTTATACATCTAGGCATAAAACCTCATTCGCAACGATCGATAGCCTCAAAACTACATGTTTACTGAAAATAGTGACTAAACAGTGATTTTAATTTCGAAATTAACTCCAGGATGTGTTTCATATGTACTCTACCATGCATACAAACACACATGTTTTTCCCTTTAGGTTTGAGTAAATGGGGCTGTAGATTAAACGGTGTATTCTCGATAGGATGGTTGGTGATTGCTTTAGCCATACTATGCTACTACATCGGAAGCTTCGTACCACAACTGTATGGAAATCCAGACGACATCCTGAAACTTCTTATTAAGCTTACATTCTTTGTGTTACTGGCGACCCATTATGTCATCGCTCTATGTTCAAAGCTCCGGAGTGTCTTCAAGTGTGCAGCTCCAAGACTTTCCTGGGCAACTTCGTTTAATGTAAGGTATCTGATTAAACGAGCCCAGTATCTGGATATGTCGAATCGAGGTAAGCAACATGTTACACCCTCTATCAGGCTATGTAGCAGCTCACTCAACCATCTCTGTGCAGCTATATAAATGCATTGCGTAATGAACGTAACAGCAATATATCTTCAGTTTGAACGATAATGTGACCAGTGTTCCATCTCTTTGCTTATGATGAAGCGTGTTTCCTTCGGTAATAGCTAAATAGGTTTTCGAAGTATGGTGGTATTGGTTACTACACTTTCTTCCACTAGACAATTACCTTTAATTGGCACTATAAAGATTAATGTTGTTGTCATATTTCATCATCCCAAATTTACTGGATGTACCGTATATAAGGGTCGGGAATCTCCACATTTTTATAACGTAATGTTTATGAGATCACTGAGGGTAAAAGTAGAAATTCTCTGTAAAGCCAAAAATATGTTCTTATGAAATACAGCAGTACTTTGCAGAACTTGGGACGTCATAATTTTATCATTAGTGACTCTATACTTTGAACTTCGATATCTGAATAAGATTCTGTTTTACCACGAGCCAACTTCCCTCTCCATTTTCTCAAGGTTTACCTGGAGTACCATTCCTCCTCCTTTGCGCTGGTTGTCCTTTATTTCTCGCAGTGTACCGGACAGTGATTTGGACCTACATAAGTAACTGCCCAATCACTATTTACAGCATAACACAGGCCACGACTGGTGTTATCTTTATGGTTACCGGGGGCTTCTCCATATACATCCTTTACTTTCTTCGAATCTCTTTCCAATGTCAGTTCAACTTACTGACTGCCTACGTCAAAGAGTTTGAAGATGACGTCCGAAGATGCAAGGCAGTCGTGTTGGAGGTTGCTGCAGATTTTGCTTGTTATCAGCAACTATGTTCTTTGTATTTGGCTGTAAATTTCCCTACTGTAGTTCTTGCTGTGGTCGCTAATATAACGTTAGCGTATACCATCCATGAAAGTGAATGTCTTGATGAAGTAGGTCAAAGGATAGCGTACAACGTGGCAATATTATCTTGGTCAGAGATTGCAATAGCAATGATTCTTAGTGCTATGGCAATGGGTGGATATAAAGTCCGTTATATTTGGGAAAACTTTGTCGCTAATGTTTTAATCATGGAATCAAACAAATCAAAGGCTTTTATTTTAGAATTAGTAACCGAAGCAGAGGTTTTACTGAAGGAGTCCAACCTACTATTGGCCACTATCATTTTCTCAGTAACTGGCATTTACATGGGCTTCCAGTTTGGCAATCAAAATATTACAATGCTTAATGACTCATGCAATGGAACGTTTGTACCCAATGCATGTATTTAATCCCTCTAGTGATTGTCTATTGAAATGCAAGAAGTTATGTTTACAACATTAATTAGGTCATTATTTTGACTACATATAAAGTGTATTCTCATCGTTTTGACAATACTCTAAACCTAAACTGGAAAAATATGCTTCCTTGATGAAGAAGCTCAACTGTGCTTAGTGGATGGTGGACATAGTTAAGTGTATATAGATAGACAGGCAAATGTTAGAAAATGAAGGATCGGTGTACATTTATACCATGATTTTTCATGTTTGAGTCATTTCATCAATTAATACCGTGAACCCACCCAGTTGGGACATTTATTTCTACACTTTAGTGTCATGTTCCGCTTTCAGAGCACTCGTATTGTCAGTACGAGCAGTATGAATATCATGTTGGTATCATATCAAGGTTAGGAACTGTTTTTACTGTTTATACCAGTGCTTTGAAGCATGATATCGGATGACAGTTTAGAGAGGTATTAGCAGTAGGAAATTGACCCAACTGGCTAGTAAACTTCATTTGGCCTACATCAGTTTCAACAAAATTCATTTGTTGAGTGTTATGAACCTTATACATTATATTAATATACCTTAATCCAACCATTCATCAATCCATTCTTCAATCTCTTAAAGCACTTTGGTAAGTGTTTGCTTTCAATCCAGCTCTTGATTCAAAGTATATAGTTGACGTCAACTTAAGGCCGAGAAGGGAAGGAAGGGAGTGCCTTCGACTATCCTTTCTTGCACTCTTACAATCCCCATACACCCCGCCCCCTCTCTCTCCGCATTTCATTTTTCTAATTACCTTACTCTTTCTCTCTCATTAGCTCAATCCGTTGTTGCTGGCTACGGATCTGCAATGTATAAGGAAATTGTCTCATAAAACGACAAGCATGCTATTTGGAAATACTTTACACGGCAAGTTAGATCCATTAAAAGCTATGAAAGGAATCCTTGCAATCAGTTAGTTTATGTAGTTTATCAAGTAGTTAACAAGGCTGTATATACTCATTATTATGTTCACGCTGTATAATATTCAATCATTACATACCAGTACTAAGTAGCATTACAAGGATACATGAACAAAAATAGAACTTTTGCTATATTCTTGGTTGTCTTCATTTTATGATTAGGAGTATTAAGCTCACTGGAGGGCTTCAAGTGTATTCTGAGGATTTGTCAATTGAAAGTATTGATAGTATCTCCGTATAACACAACATGACTGTTTATGATATAAATGCATTATACATGACAGTATACCAAAAATTCTGTATTCTGGGATTGGAATTCTCTTAACAAATTGCTTTAAAATTAATTTCCCTATTCTAGTCTTCTTACCCAGGAAATAAATCATGACCCCGAGAAAGAAAACAGGAACAAAGACAGGAAACGGTGTTGGATTTCTACATGTTATTGTTGTATGATGGATCGACGCCATCATGTTGAATGATTATAAGCCACAATTACATTATGATATGCCTTGATAAGTTGTCATCTTTTGTTGTGGATTCGCTGTACTGAATCTGTACTAACCGTACTATGGAAATCAAGCGTCTTTTTTTCGCCTCGCGTAGACTGATAGAGTAAAAGGAGGTGTTGGTCGCTCTAAGCTGGTTTGTATTGAGTTGCAGTGTAGCAGTGTAGCAGTCCTATCTTCCTGTCAATCACTTCGTCCTACTTTACCGACTTCTATACTGTATCGGGTTGGACTTCCTGATTCCTGCCATAGAGTACCGCGTAGCCTTTGAATGCAAGAGCTCCGTGCACAGCGTAATTGGGTTACCTGTTTAATATGTTAGTGCAGTAACTTACAATCTCATTTGTAGCTGTAACGTCACAGCTGTAAACTTCAAAAGGAAACCTATGAACTTCATCTGTACATCCGCATGAGCTGATCACGTCAAGTAAACAAGGCAAAGATACAACATTACATTAAGCATTCTCAATATATCTGAATGCATTCATAGTCAGATATTCAGATCTGCAAGTGAAAATACTAAACTTATTCAATATTTCAAAATCCAAGTGACACCTTAAAGCTTCTGTACTATTTGCATCCTGTTTCACAAAAATATTCACGTAGCAGGATATAAGGGAAAAACAAATACATCTACAAACAATGTAGTTTCAAAAGGCAATATCTTAAGACGTTGATTATGATGATGAAGTGTTTAAGGTAATAAACCTCACCATATTTACAAAAGGATGTTACATTAAAGTATTCATCTAAAGTATATCACAATAAAGAGTTCGGCTGAAGTTCATCACATATGTAACACATAAGATGAAGTAAATCATATGTTATAGTTCATCTGAGTTCACAGTAAAGAACTCGTGTGAAGTTGGCTACAACACATTAAAGAGTTCATCGGACATTCTTTATATTAAACAGTTAATATCACATTAATATATCTTGTTAAGTTTATCAAATTATAGAATTTGTCTGTTGTACATCGCATTAATGAATTCGTTCCATAACTCGCATATCGCATTAAACGTAGTAATATTTTTTGTGTTCGCTTCCTTATAACATCTCAACACTATTTGTTTTGTGTGCCAATGTCAACATGCAGTTCAAGAAATGTAACCAATTCGTGCTTTCAATTTTTTTTGATGTCTTGTATGTATGTATGTATGTATGTATGTATGTATGTATGTATGTATGTATGTATGTATGTATGTATGTATGTATGTATGTATGTATGTATGTATGTATGTATGTATGTATGTATGTATGTATGTATGTATGTATGTATGTATGTATGTATGTATGTATGTATGTATGTATGTATGTATGTATGTATGTATGTATGTATGTATGTATGTATGTATGTATGTATGTATGTATGTATGTATGTATGTATGTATGTATGTATGTATGTATGTATGTATGTATGTATGTATGTATGTATGTATGTATGTATGTATGTATGTATGTATGTATGTATGTATGTATGTATGTATGTATGTATGTATGTATGTATGTATGTATGTATGTATGTATGTATGTATGTATGTATGTATGTATGTATGTATGTATGTATGTATGTATGTATGTATGTATGTATGTATGTATGTATGTATGTATGTATGTATGTATGTATGTATGTATGTATGTATGTATGTATGTATGTATGTATGTATGTATGTATGTATGTATGTATGTATGTATGTATGTATGTATGTATGTATGTATGTATGTATGTATGTATGTATGTATGTATGTATGTATGTATGTATGTATGTATGTATGTATGTATGTATGTATGTATGTATGTATGTATGTATGTATGTATGTATGTATGTATGTATGTATGTATGTATGTATGTATGTATGTATGTATGTATGTATGTATGTATGTATGTATGTATGTATGTGTGTATGTATGTATGTAAGTGTGTGTGTGTGTGTGTGTGTGTGTAGCAGTGATTCATTTGAAGTCACGAATGCTGCAGAAAACTTCAGATTCATTCCATAGATTTCTCCTCCATTATAGGTACTGTACACCGCCAAAATTAGCATCTAGATTCTCCTACGAGAGGTACATACAATGAAATAAATATTGTGTCCAAATATCTACCAATGCTATGTAAGAAAGGTCACACAATATAGCCCGGGCTGTAACCGTACTATTATGACGATGTTACGTATAGTGAGTATCACGAGTTAACCTTTAGATCTGCATGCTGTCAGAACGTTGTCAAAAAAAATCATTTTGGTGAATGATGAAAGAGGAGGAGAAATTATAGCATTCTTATATCATTTGCATTTAATTCCATTACATGTTTCGAGATACCAATAGTTCAGACATTGACACGCTTTGTTAGACGGGTGAATTTTAAGCAAATAGTTGTGATATCATAGCGACACACTGACATACTGTTTGTTAAATTTCCTTCAAAATTGTCATCCGACGATCTACTTCAAATTGAGATCCATCTCAGTACTCTATACAGTCATTTGAGATATTGTTATATTATCATTCCATTTGTTTGGTATTGACAATAACAGTCTAAGTTAAAAATAAAGCAATTCAAAGATGTTATAATCAATGAATATAGCAATGGCGTCATTCTTGCTTTCTTCAAGTTCACCTTTGGTAAAAAAAACTGTGATAATTTCATATATCAATAGCTCAAAACGCTATTTCTAAAATAATCCCTGATCCTTAACACTCATCGATGTAGTTATCAACAAAATTAGACTCCCACTTAGGAAAGCGTCCTCATTTCTGACAGCTTTCAGCAATTTTATGTTACAATTTGCAGCCAATACTGCCTCCTTGTTATGTTGAATAACAAAGGTCCAAGTGACAGTTACTCGAGAAGACTGCATTTGACAATGGAACTTCTTGAGTTCGATAGTTTGGGCGGTTCTAAAAATAAGTTTCCGCATGAAAATATCAAGTGTTATTTTGAGGAAGTACGATCTTTCAGACCTATTAGAACTAAGTATGGTATTATTCTGAGTTGGCAAAGGTGCGTCTGAAATATAGTTCATTTTTGACGGAATTTTTAGTTCCGCATTGGACCTTGAGAATTTGTGACAAATACACTATTTCAGCGACAAAGAAATTGGGATTTCGTCAACATGAACGACATTGAAAAACAAACTTTCGTAAATAGAAAGTTGAAACATTGGCCAACTATGTTTTGGGTTTTGATGAGAGTCTTAGCACTTTTCTATCACCGATCAGTTGTTACCGAAAGAAAATGCTTTTCTTGCCACGTTCGTCAAATTTCGAATCAATGTTACGGAAAGAGAAGCAATCTGATGGACGCGCATTTGGACTTTTATGTTTCGGCGTATGAATCCAACCCCAGCAGTAAAACCGATGACGAGAATAAAAACATACAATATCAAGACGGCGATCACTGCGAAACATGCCTGGCCTTATGGTGGAACTGTTACCGAGAACCTTTCAAATATACCGATCGGGATATAGGTATGTTAGGTAAAACTACTTTGGTATTCACCAGGCTTGACAAAAGGGTGTGGGGGGGGTCTTCATGAGGTACAAAAGTGACGTGCGCAAGAGGAAGGGACGGGGATTTCCTCCACTTCTGTCGTGTATTAGGTGTTAAATACTCAGTCGGGGGGTGTTTCGGGAACAGTTACTTCAGAGAGGCTCGGTGTTCACGCCCCTAGCTACATCGGTTGGGGAACGGGGGGAGGGGAGGAGGAGAGGAATTTAGAATGTGATTTCCTACCTTTGAACTCCTGTGCACGTCACTCGGCTACAATCTCAGTCCAAAACGGCGCCGGTAACACATTATCCCCCTCCCCCTCCGATCTGGCTGTCGACTCCATGGTAATCGCGAATATAAGAACAATAAATTTAGTTTGTAGCCCAAGCGGCAATCCGAGACATCAGTTCCCGACATGAGGTTATAGTAAAATCATATACAATGGCAGTGGTGTTTCATGGGGAAAATACATTAAAACAACATTAACTGCTTGATTACGCTCACAGTAGATATATTCCTCTTTTTTTTAATCCTATTTATAAATTTATACTGGAATAAAGAGGAATTAATGAATACGTTATTTGAATATATTTAGTACAGTTTCATTTGTGCTGATTATAGTTCATAAGTTCCCTCTTCCGGGGAATACGATAATAGTTAATATCGAGACTATATAAGTACGTGACTGTTTGGGACATAACCTAAGTGTTTGCTTAGACACGCATGCATATATGAATCAACATTACTTGAGCAAATATAGGTCGGAGTTCATATGTTATTTTATGCGTTCGGAACCAAAAACGTTTGTAACAGACTGATGTTGATATTGAAATTAAAAGAAGAATGGATTATTTGTTGCCTTCCATTTTGTAGATTATTTCATGTTACAATATAAACATAAATAATCCTGGGAGGGTACATACCGTGCTGGTCGTTCTCTTCATCTCTGTCCTTCCTGCTGCCGTACATCAGCATGCCCTCATTCCTCTCCGACCTCTCCCACATCCCCTACCTTGTCCTCTGCCTGTTGTCACTTGTACACCAATGTTAAGTTGCTCTTGTTCCTTAAAAAGAAATGACTAAATCTCATCTAAAGCAACCTTCACGCTATAGATCCAACACAATTTAGACCTAGCAAACCCTACTGTGGCTGTATCTCGTTAATCAATATACATCACAAACAGGCCTGCTTTGATTCGAGCCAAGTGTTACTCTGTCATAAACCCTAGCTCTCTTCCTCAATGAATATTCCTTACTTTAATACAATGTTACATAGTTTTTACATAGCCTACATGACAGGGGCGGACTGGGTCTTAAAACCGGCCCGGGCATTTTTCACCTAGACCGGCCCATTATTCATTGATATGTTACTTACATAGTGATGGCCGTCCTGGGGAGGGGTTTAAGGGGAGGAGTGTCCCGCTCCCCATTGAGATTTTTTTTGAAGTTAAGGAATGCCTAGATGCAAAATGGCGCTATATTTATCAATTTTGTAAGTTACAATAATCCTTCAAAAAAGACCCAAAAATAATTTTCCAGAAGTAACACTTGATTAAACAGAACTGTTAAAAACGTAAACAAAAATAAACAAAAAAAATATGTTTTGGACTGGATTGTATTTAGTTTTTCAAGCATTTTGTGACAACATGCTTGAAAAAAATGGGAAAAACCTAAATAAATCCACTAAAACATATATGTTCAATAACACGATCACATGTCATGTCTACGAGAGTAGGAGCCAACGCAGTTCGCTGCTCCTGGCAGCCACACCATCAATGATATTTTTAGTGTCAAGTTTGGCCAAGATGCTTTTTCCACAGACATCAACATGAGCGCCTCAAGATGTTCTGGTGTTATTGTACTTCTCAAACGGTCACCGTATCTTGTCGTACAAATATTAGCACGGACGGGTTGCCAGTAGCACGTTCTTCTGTTACGAACTAACAGATTAACTAACAAGGTGATCTCATGAGCTAATTCCCACAGTTAAAAATATATTTCTACACAGCCCGTCTGTATTCTATTAAATACATGGGCTGTATTTTACCGGGCTCCCCGGCTCACCGGCCCACCGGGAATTGCCCAATTGCCCCTGTGGGCAGTCCGCCACTGCTACATGACAATAATATGTAGGATATGTGTAAACTATATAACTAGGACTGCCTGTGGTCAGGCCAAGTCTGAGAGTAGAACAGTAACTACGTTCGATTATGATTACGATTCCATTTGCACGCAGAAAGTAGCCGTCGCAGTGCATAGGAGTAATACAATACAATACGATGGCTCTAGGCCTACTTGTTTTTGAAGGTATATTTCTTTAGCCTATAAAGTAACGTAGAGTGAATTATGGTTCGATTACGCGGATCAAGGCTCACTTTTTCAAACTCGAACGCTCCTTGAGGCTACACAAACTTACCATTTTATCCCCCAGCAAATCCAATGAATGTATTAGCAGTACGGTAGCAGGTTCCGTGATAATATTTCTTGTTTTCTAGCAGAGTGCTATAGCGATCGATTAGCCGATCCATGTGTTTTTAGGTGTGGCCTAATGTTTATAATAAGGGCCGTTATTTTCAAAAGAGCTTTCCAAATTGTTCCTTTTTTTTAACGTTTTTGGTAATCTTCAATTGTTTTAATAGTACACAGGGTCATTATTTGGTACATGGAAACCAGGAACAGCGCCATATTTCAATTGCAAAATAAAGAAAAACATACAGCCTGATGATGTGCTAATGTATTTCTTTGTTCAAACACACAATACAACTTGACACCTTGACACTTTACAGTCAGATACAACACACGATGTAGTATAAATGCTGAACAACTGATGTATGGCTACTGCTCACTGAACAGTGTATTAGTTTAAAGCCATAAGCATATGAAGTGATCACAACTTATAATTGCTCAATCCTACATAGTTGTGAAGCTATAATGTTCTGGACAGAAGTGATTCATCTGGACACATTTTTGTCTTCCTTTTAGGAGTAAGTCCATTCGGACGAAGGTGGAACGGTATCATCTCTAACGGATGGTTCGTCGTTGCCCTTGCCATTTTGACCTACGAATTTTGCAGTGTCTTTCTGAGATTGTATGGAAAATCCGAAGAGATACTGAACTTTCTGTTAACGCTCACATTGTATCAATTGCTGATGGTGCATTATGCTTTCACTATGTGCTCAAAGATCCATAGCATCTTCAAAGCATCAGTTCCAAGACTGTATTGGTCCATTACGCTTAACGTACGATATTTGATCAAGAGAGCCCAAATGTTGGACTTGCCAAATAGAGGTAGGTTGCCCTTCTTTCTCTCTGCCTTATATGTTCCTCAGGCAAAGGCATCGAGGGACATCCAGGTCTGGCCCCGGGGACAATTATGTGCCCCTTTTGATCTTTACATATTCTTTATGAAAACAATATTGTTGTCCCATACTTTACGAAAACCCTCCAGACATTGATTATTTCTCTGACTTTAATTTTGCTGAACTTGACATGAACCTAACATAATGGAAAATTTATTATAATTATTGAAATGATAACCAAAGTAACTTTGATTATACGACTATGATTAAACAATACATACAATATTAGTATAGATAGGATTCAGCATGCAAGCCCATCAATTTCATTACAAAATAACATTTCTCACTATCTTATTGATCTCTTTGGTGTCAATTTGGATTCGTTCAACAATGATATTTTGTCCTTTAAGAGAGATATAAAAATAGCTAGGGGTTGTTGGAAATAGTGGGATCGTGTGATGTTTATGTAGATCGCTTACTAAATGTAGAGTTTAGTAAGTTTCAAAGTCTGTCGTATACTTTCTAACTTCAGGTTTTGTGATCCTTCTGTTAATTGTTCCAACTCATAGAGCATTTTACTAATCTAAGAGGGAATTATTCTACCTTTAAATGTTCTTCGTATCTTCATTACACTTTCCTTTCCTTTGTCACTGCAAGGCTTACCTGGATTACCATTCCTCGTCCTCTGTGCCTCCTGCCCTCTCCTCTTATCAGGATACCGGGTGATGATTTTTCTCTACATTAGTAACTGTGACATCACTGTTCACAGTGTAGTACGATCAGTGATCGGTGTTATCTTCATGGTGAACTGGGGCTTATCCGTCTACATTATCTATTTCATTCGAGTGTCTTTTCAACACCAGTTCAAGTTGTTACTTGCTTACATGAAAGAGTTTGAAGATGACATCCGCAGATGCAAGTCAATTTTGTTGGACGTTGTTGCCGATTTTGCTTGTTATTATCAATTTTGTTCTTTGTACATGGCCGTTTGTTTTCCCGCTGTAGTTATTGCTGTCGTGGGTAACATATCTACAGCCTACATAAATGACCAAAGTACATGTGTTGGTGATGACCTTAAAAGTCAAGAGATAGTACAGCACCTTTCAGTGTTGGCTTGGTCAGAGATTGCGATGGCGTTGATTCTGCTGGCTGTTGCAATGGGTGGATATAAAGTTCGTTACATCTGGGAGAACTTTGTGACTAATGTTATGATCCTGAAGTGTAACGAGTCACAACTTGTCGGAAAAAAGCTGTTCTTCGAAGCAAACTATTTGCTGAGGGAATCTAACTTGATCTTAGCCACAATAGTCTTCTCGGTAACTGGTATCTACATGGGATTTCAGTATGGGGAACAAAATGGTGCATTTTTAAATAGTTCATGCAATGGAACATCTTCATATGCATCTTGTACCTAACTTAACACGTATTATGTAAGCATATCATATTGTGTTAATTCCTAATCGAGAGCATTTTAGGTTTTTTTAGAACTGCGAATAAGATAAGATAAGAGACCAAATTATACTAACACTGGATGAATATATATTACAGAGTATGCTCGTTTATTGACAGTAAACGAAATAAGATGAACAAAAAGATTATTCAGTAACTAAATTATACAAAGGAGTACAAATTGTTGGTAATAGGCGTTGTGTTGTTCAACATATAATTCGATGCATACCGGCCTACGATGAGTTTCCAATTGTATTTAATGTATTTGATCTGTATTTGATCAGAAAATTTAAGTATGAGCAAGGTATTACAAAACTAAAATATAAAATAATAACTTTAAAATGACAGTCATCTTTATATTCCTGTAAATATCAAAATCATTGACGAGATATGAGTTTTACTGTAGTTTTAACAGATACGGTAATTATCACAACTCTTAAGTTCAATTAAGCAGTATAGAACAAAGACATTTTCCCACTTTTATACAAGTGTATACAAACTGTTTTGTCTCACTATACCCTGAGTTTTGCCGCCTTTTCTTCTTTCTTTTTTTCGATATTTTGTAAGTTATGTGTAATATATATCGAATATATTTCTCTGTCATATAGTCATTAATTCATTGTACCAGTTAATATTTGAAGCTCAGAGCGAACAATACATGCAACTTTTAACTGTAATATAGCTTTTCTAAACTACAAAGTTTTCCAGAAATTAGATTTCGACGATCGTTCAATTATTTACTTTAGACTTCTTTCCCAAAGTCAGAAAACAAAGCAAAGCAAAGCGAAAAAAACAACAACAAAAGGATATGATGTTTGTTATCTTCTTTTGTTATCTTTTGTAAGCAAACTTAATAAATCTAAAATTTGTTCAGTATTTGTATGCTCATTTATTTGTTTAGTGCCCCTAGTTTAAGCTGCATTAAGCAGTAAAGATGTGGGGACGTTACAATTCAGCTAATATTAACTCTTACGTCACAAGTAGAGTCCCTTATAGACAGAGTTGTGACAATTAGCAATTTGGAGGCCATAATAACTCCAGTGTGCGCCAAACGTGCATGTACAAGATACCCAACTAGTCTATAGTTTACAAGATAAGAACTCGGAAATCTTAATTTTCTGTAAATATACAGACTCTATAGTCACAAGACAAGGATGACGGTCGATGAGCAAGAAACATTTATCAAGTTTACATCAATACAAGAAAACGATGTTTTAAGGTAGGATTCATATATTTCAATTAATATTTTAGTCAACTGCACACAGCAGACAGAATGAAACCACAAATACATCTATATATACTTCCTTGAAGTAGTATAGCAGTATAGCAAAGCACTGGTTCATAGGAGAAACAAATTGGATTTGGTGTTTACGGTGACTGAGTATGATTATATATAAATAGTAAATGATGAAGTATGAGTTGCAACTAGTCTGTTCTTGCCTGCGCACGTTCACAATCGAGAGTTCTATAAATTTGCAGGACCAGGTTAATCATTATGATTACATGATCCTGCTTAACTCTGGACAGCTTAGCGATTGAGTCATAATGGTGATCGCAAGACAATTGGCCAAAATATGTCCTGCTGGCTTTGTCGTCGCCGGCCTTGTTACTTATTCACCAACTAACAAGGATATCAGTGGGCTCAAGGGTACTTCCATAAAGTATGTCCATCAGCAGTTGGTTAGTCCTCATCTGGAGTATGCTGTGCAGGCTTGGAACCCACATTTTGCTAGGATAAGGAAGAACTCGAGAAGGTACAGAGGAGGGCTACTAGGATGATCAGTTCCTTATAGGGTGTCCGTGTTATAGGTGGTTGCAGGTGCTGAATCTAACCGCACTGGTGTTAAGGAGGTTACGTGGTGACTTGATTCAGGTTTTCAAGATTGTGTATGGTTTGACAATTTATTCTTCACTGACTTTTTCATGTTTGCTAATAGTAGTTGTACCATATTTCATTGTCTAAAACTCCAGAAGTTACAAAGTAGGATTAATATATAGCATAATTTTTTTTCTTATACGGTTGTGAATGAGTGGAACGGTTTGCCTAAGAAAGTTGTACTTGCCAGTAGTGTGAAAGGGTTAAGATCTTTGCACACACTGCGCCGTAGCGTTAGATCAAGTGCATACACTCTACGCCCTCTGAGTACAAGTACAATGTGAGTGCTATTGTAGCAAAACAGGCTTTTCGTTTTGAAGTGACAAAAACACAGTAAATTATCACCACTCCTAACTTATTAATTTGTTAATTGTTACATTATGTAAACCCACCTTCACCCGAAGTTCTAGGCATGTACTCGGATTGAGTTCGTTACCTCTATGACCCGATCTGAAAAGATAATTATAAGGAGTATGCTACCTAGGTAGCTGATACGCAAAATAAATCAGCGAGCTGTGTTCTTCGATGGAAAAACTTGCATATCAGGCGCGTATCCAGGGCAGGGTCTTAGCCAGAAATTTCAAATAGGGTGTCTCATCTGTTACTGAGTGCTCAGGAGACTAACCATCTGGGGCCGAAGGCGCCTGCGCGAGCGCGAAGCGCGAAGCCTATAACGGGTGGGGTCCAGGGGCCCGCCTTAGGGCCCCTGGAAGCCCAGCCCCTATCAATGGTTTATTTGACACAATTGGGGTAAAAAGTATGCTTAGAAAGCTGTGAAAAAACCTAAGCCATCATGATTTTTTTGGGCATTCAAACATAAAAAATGCTATAAAACACTAGGTGCAAAAGTGCACCATGAAAACAGCTTATAGTAATTGATATATTACAAAGAATTTGAGCACCAAAAAGTTCAAACAATATTTTGTGGAATTATTTATGTTATGTACTATAAAATAGCCTACTGTGTATCTTGTAGAGTATATGCCACTATTCTGTTAATGTCATCCTTATGCAGGGATGAGCATGGGGTAAAAAAAAATCACAGAATTTTGTGGGTGATACTATATACTAACGCCGAGGGCGTCAGTCAGCTTGCAGCGCGACACAGTTATAGGTGGGGTCTGTGGTAGGGTCCATGGGCTACGCCCCGGTTGGGATACAGGGGTCGAAGCCCCCAGAGGCTCTGAGAAATTCGAGGTTTAAAGACAACATTTTGGTGCCTATTTTATAAAGATTTTTAAATTGATTAAAACACTCAAAAGCAAAGTTTCACACCAATCATTGCGACCCATACTTGAAGTGGTACTGTTCATGAAATGTACACAATATGGTCTGTTTTAATCTGGAATAATAGTCAGCAGCTACAGCATTACACTTCTCCTCAATTGTCCCTATCAATACTAAAATATTGAAAATCATGGGAAATTTATGAAAATATCGTTGCAATTATGTTGGGAACGTTTTGAAAATCCAGAGAAAAATTTGCGATATAAGCTCCAGTTTGCGTATGCTACAGTGTGTAAGGATAATATTTTTTTGTCCCTCTGCAGGTTGGATATGCATCGATTCGGTAATGAAAAACATGCGAATGCCGGATCAAATGATACAGTTACGCTGTTGTTAGAAATTCACGGAAATTGAGAAGTGTAAATAACGGAGGTAGAAAAGAAAGCAAGGAAATCCGCGCAAAAAGCTCATTCCTTCATATATAGTTAGTACTGATGGCAGTAGCTAGTAGTACATTTTGATTTTAAAATAATGACATAGGCTAATATATATTATTTTCTAACAAATTGGGTACGGTGAAAAATATCTTACTTTAAGTTTTCATGTTCAAATACGTAGGTGTATGATAAGGTATAAAACCTTCCTCAATAATTTCTATTTGCTTTTGTTTCTTTCATTAACTCGTTAATTAATTCATATAATTAACATTACTACTAACATCACCCTGCCGCCGCTGATTATGCTTGCTTTCCACGTCTATTGGATCAGACCCCATAAGTATCCAATTTAGCTCTTAAACAGTTATTACTACTAGTACAACTATCTAATATGCAGGCTCAGGGTTCGCATTAGCCACTAGATTGCGCGATTCGCGCAATTGATCGCATTGGAATAAACGATTAGTAATAAGCTACTTGCGATGATTATTTTTTAGTTATCCCGTCTAAAACCCATAAACATTTCGTAAACTTCCTTGTCAGCCTTTCCTTCTATGAAATAAACGATTAAATAATTAATAAATTCTTCCACATGGTAGCCTAACACCACACTAAGTCAATGGAAATCTAGCTAAGCCTAACCATCTGTTCATTCGCTGAAATTGTGACGCAGTTATAAGATATTCATGGAATACTTTCATTGTTGCTGTTACGTTCGACCACATGGTTGCCTAACATCACACTCAGTCAATGGGGGTAATCTAGCCTAGCCGTCTGTTTATTAGCTGAAATTGTGACGCAGTTAATAAGATATCCATGGAATACTTTCGTTATTGCTGTTATCTTCGACCACTAGCACATGGTATCCTAACACCACACTAAGTCAATGGGAAATCTGCCTAACCATCGGTTTGCAAGAAAAAAATCACACTTAACGTAGGATTCGGGTAATAAATTAGGAACCGGGCAGTACCGCGTCGGGCGGGTACCTTCGTTATTTTTGTAAAGCATTGGTGAAATTTTCAGTTGCAAAAACTGATCGCCACAGTATTATAGGTCAGGCGACTAGGGTTAATTTTCCCAGAAATTCTCATCGCCAGCCGAGAATGGTCGTCGCCAATGCGACCGTAATAAAAAAGGGTTGATATTAATACTAACTGCGAAGCAGGATCGCTTGTGTTGCATACGTGTATTGCCTTGACAAATGGTTTCTCGAACTCGCGCAATATCACAATAATAAAAATTAATCGGAAATTTCGCGCCATTTTGTAATTAGACAGACTGCATGGTTACTACGACGCAAAACTTTTCCCCACTGCCTAGGGGAAACATCGCAGGACCTGTCAATATTAGCTCACTCTTTCCACCATACCGTGATACACAACACCTAGCTAGGAGGGAAAAAAATACAAATACACGGGTGTGCGAAAATGATCACGCGACGAAACGATTTCTTTTTAGCTAGCTAGATGGTTGTTGACTAGGCTGTATTCCAAGCTGTTATAACAAAAGGATCGACTGTCAGGTTTTTTTCAGTGATTTATTTCACAGTGTTGTGTCATCATTTTAACGTGCGCAGTACATGCAAATAACTAATAGTTACGTTAGATTGGGAGGCTGGACAGAGCCATTTATTAGCGTCTCAAAAGCCGTCCCACTCAAATTCGGCCGTCTTTCATTTCGATCTAGCCGTCTCAAAGACGGCGAGACGCATCGCTAGCTAAGACCCTGATCCAGGGGGGGCGTTGGGGGAGCGCTCCCCCCGGGTAAGAAAAAGAGGAAAGAAAAAAGAGAGAAGAAAAAAAGGAAAAAAGAGTGGGGAAAATAGGAGGAAGGAGAGGAAGGAAGGGAAAAGAAAAAGAAGGAGAGAAAAAGAAGAAAAGGAGGGAGTAGAAGAAAAACGCCTAGACACCGGGAAGAGAAAGAGGAACAGTCATAATTACAGCTCTGATCCCTATTATATACACAGGGTAGCCAGTGACGGATCGACGATTTCGGAAGGGGCGTGCGCCTCAGCTTACCCCTTACACCGACAACTCCATTTTTGACGTTTCCATTTTTCCTCTCTCACTAATGTATATATATATATATATACTATATATAGTATATCATGACGCGTGTGTGTGTATGGACGCCTTAAACAATTGTAAAATTGTGCTATGAAACCAACTGTGGCTGGTCTTGAACTCGACCGAGTCGTCGGGGAACATGACTTCGGTATTAGCCCAGGATCTATAAGCGAACTGCACTAGACATATGTCTTTCGATGCAACACTGTCATGCAGAGTCAAAATGTTATACAACGCGAACTGAATGCTAATTGTTACCCCACTCCTAGTACCGTAACTCATACAATGAATCTAAAAATAAATTCCGCATGCGATTTGAGAATTGAGCACATTTCCTGTGAATATCATGTAGTGCATCCAAAGGCGTATCATTGCCGGCGGGGGGGAGGGGGCGGACGCACCCATCACTTCTTAAGATTGTTCCCATCTGCATGAAAACGCGCGCCCCACAAGCCTACACCCACCCCTCTAATCGCTTCCCGATGAGTTACAAAACCAGACCCATCGAATACAAAAGTCTACTTGGATTATTTTTTTCCCTGATTTTTTTCTGCAGACGCCCATGCATTTTCCCCAAACTAAATTTCTAAGCCACGAGATCTTAAACTTAAGGAGGTAATGGGAGCATCATTGGGTCTGGGAAATGTTGTTTCCGGCGATCTGGGAGGAGTATTTGCCAAAAATTTCTTGTAAGCTACGCGCGAACCCATGGTCGCGCTCCGCTTAGATAGTATCAGAGAACAGACATGCGTCCCCACCATTATCCAAGACTGATCTGCGCCCATGCACCAGTATGTTAACTGTGTCTGAATTTTCGAAATTTCCCTGACAAATATTCCTAAACATGGAGGTTTTTCTGTATTGGCTGTCCATAGATGAAATTTTGTTCAACATTATGGGTATGTTTTGAAGTGAATTGATTTCACGAGAAGTGTGAATTTTCAAATTCTGAACGAATGGGCTTAAAACCTTGAAAAGTGGGGCTGACGGGTATTGTGGGCCGCGACGTAGAATAACCTACAAAATCAATGATCCACAGGAGATGCGATAAGGTCGAACATGATGTGTGACTGGTGACAATCTTCAAAAAGGTTACGGATGGAGAAAAAAATATTGGGAAAATACTTAGTTACTCAGGTAATAGTGAACATCTAGTTGGTCATTTTCAAGCCCGAGATGTGCCATTTCCGGTGATCTGGGGGTGTCAAATCCAGATATTTTCTTGTACGCTGGGCGCCAACCGATGGTGGCGCTCCGCTTAGATAGTAATTCGCCCCCCCCCCCCCCGGTTAGAAAATCCTGGATACGCCCCTGCATATAAGGAGTTAATGGCAATTTTAACATTTCTGTGCATTCATTTCAAAATTCGACAAAATCAATCACTGGTTCTCAGTGTAAGTACATAGGCATAGTTCATGTTATTTACAGTCAAGTAGATGGAGAATTTTCTAACCACAGGTCAAGCCAAATACGTTTTATCTGGAAATTATCTGGAGAAAGGCCATATAAAGCCAGACAAAAAGACGACTAACACGTTTCTGGCCTTTACATATTTAGTCTGTTTATTTATCTTTGCATTGTTTCGCATATGTCAACTGAATGATTTATCATTGGGCTAAGTCAGGTTGGCCACAAGAGGATTGACTGTGTTGACAAGGACAAGCTTTTCAGTCAACTTAGCAGCACACTAGTTGGCCCGTTACTGTTCCATGAAATTGTGGCAGGTTCAATTAAGTAGTATGTAGTGCAGTGTTTAAATGGTGAGGTTTGTTGTAGTACTTATAAATTGAGAAGAGTAACAGCTAGCAGGTAAGTAAGTTAGCTTATATATAACAATGCCATAACAATGCAAACCTCAGTTCTAGTTGTTAGCTTAGTGGTGCTTTGAAACAAGTCCGAGTAATTGTGTTCATTAGTCTTGAATGTACATATTTGTTGAGTTCTGCCTCATTACGATGACTATATTGGCATTATTGATTTGCTATCAGGAAGATTAAGACACAAACATATCGAGTCGTGTGTCAGTATTTTCATTACCCGTTGCGGGGTGTATTGAACTCAATCAAAACAATCTTAACCTGATTACTAAAATATTGTCAACAGACCTGTCCTGAAGCAAAGACATTGAACTCAAAAAATTATCTTTAATCATGCCCAGAACAAACATTCAAGATGACTGATGGAGCATCGGATCCTGGTTTGTTTATGCGGGATACTATAGGAGTGTAAACACCCAGCGAAGACTGTGAAATAGAGTACTACCTTGGAGACATTTGCAAGTTGAAAGTAAAACAAAAAGTTGATGTACTGCTTGTCTCGGCTTTCCCAGGTAATCCTATTAATCTTACTGAATATATATGCAACTTACATCAACAGTTTTGATGTTGTTATTTAAAACAAAATGCACACAAGTCAATTACCATGTAGTGGTGCTAGAAAGAAAGCTTTACTCCATCTCCAAAATATGCTTGAACCTCTCACAAACCCTTGATTCAAGACAATTTCACAAAATTGAAGAGGGATAATGTCACCCAAAGAGGGGTAATTTAAGTCTTATGGTAAAACCCAACTAGATTTACTTGAATTGAAACCTTGAAACCTCAAAAAGAACCAGGTCTCGCAGATTCCGTCGCAAAGAGATACAAACCGCATGCAACACCACCAAAAGTGCAGTTGTTACCATTGAGTGCTGACACCACTGCACCATTCGGTTTAAACATCAGAAACGATTTGCTGTCTAAGATAAACCAAAAAAATTCCTTTGCAATTACGACGGAATCGGATTAAAATAATCCGACACGGATTAAAATAATCCGATTTTCCAAAGCTTCTGCTAAATCCAGCAGAAATCAGTAAGTCGCTTTGACTTCACAACCATGCCGACAATCTTCTCTATAAAATAGTTTCAATTCCTGCTACTCCTTGTCACTTTCGGTGATCATTCATTGAAGAAGAGCTAGTTTTGCTCGAAGCTCTGCAAAAACCCAACATTGGCTTTTTTACTTCCAATAACTATATATATATAAATATATATATATAAATATAAATATATATATATATATACATATATATATATATTTATATATATCCTGCAAATGCATCTCGTAAATGGTTTGGTTTCCCTATAAACAAAGACCAGACACGAGCAATGCTTTTGAGTTTTTATTTGCTTCACTTCCGCAAATGGGCCAAAACTTGGCAAAGAATAGTCCATTGTCATATTTGTATGATTATTTATACACAATAGTACCAAAAAAGTGATATTTGACACCGTCAACATTTGATCGCATTATGAGTCCGTAAGTCTGTCAGGTGTCACTGAGTGTAAAGAATTTTTTATAGCCAGGTTATTTTCTTTCGTGTGAATAAGCAGTATACTAATAAATGTGCCCAACATATTGCGCTATTTATAATGATCACTAAACAAGTTTGCTATTTTATATTCTACCCTATAAAAATGTTGAAAGTTATTTTCTGACGAGTGCTCAGCCCAAAGTATTTGCAAGATGCAGCCTTCATAGAGCTAGATTTCCTTCTTAGTAAAAAGGAACACAGAGCAGCACATCATCTTCCTCTGTTGTAACCGCAGGGCCCACAAAGACTTGTTGACGCCATTTTAATCAGAGGATGTCCCAGACTTGCCCTCCTACATGCAACTTTTGCAATATTTTGACTGCAGGTAAATAGCATAAACCTTTCCCTCATCACTTACAGACTAATCTTTAAATTTGAGACTTTGTAATAAAAATGAAAGGTAAAGATTTACAATAGAATTTATAATTATCATATGCAAACTAAACAAAGTATTACGTGTTAACAAATAGACAAAGGTTTACTTCTAGTTTATCAATTATAACCAGTTATTAATTGAATAGTTTGCCTCAATTATGTTGCATCGTTGCTGTTAAGACTAAGTTTTGGAAAACCAGATTGGACAGCACTGAAGAAGTTTTTGAGTTCATTGGACAAGGAGTTATTTTATAGTAAGTAGAAAACCTTTCTCAGTAATGTCGTTTACAATTTACATGACATTGATCTAGTTGGGTGTATATCTGTGTGCTGTATACAAAACTTGAAAGGGATTAGCTAAACCACCAAAATTTCTAAAGAATCACCTTTTCATTTATTTGTGTGAATTTGAACTTAATCCTATGCCTCAAAGTTTATTTCTATGGTAAATGCTCTTAGTCATTTAATTGTTAGTGGATCCATGACCCATCAAGAAAACTAGAGTCTGTGCTTTGCAGTGTTCAATGCAACTAGTATGGTTTCTTCCATACAGTTTTCAATTTTATTCCGTTAATAACATTATCCAAGTTTGCTTGTCTTTTCAAAGCATTTACTCAAACATAGCATTTATACTGATAACAGTTTAATATAAGCATTCCATTTCCAGTGGAATGAGCTTTTCTTCTTTTCTGCCTTGTACATTCGGTACTATCATTATTTATCCCCCGAGGTGGCAATGTAAACCAAGGTCCCTAAAGCACTGGGAGAAGTTTTCAAGTGATGTGTCCTACATGTATTGAAAATGATGTCTTGATCTCCCATGGTACTTGTAAGTTTGCCCACACCTGACCAGTTCGAGCTCAGCTAGAGTTCAGCATAGTATTTGCCAATAGCCATGGTTGCATACTCTTCACCAACAAATTCAACATCAAATTCAGCCAACATCTATCCCGATAACCATTGTATGACCTTGAACCCAGTAAATTATGATGTATTCTATCATACTCCCACGCTGATACAACATATGGCAAACCAGTTACGTTTATGTTTTCAAAAGGAAGAACCCAACTTAAGGCTGTACTTTGACATTCAGGAAATCAAACAAAGTTTGTGTATAAACAAGGAAACATTTTTTTTTTTTGGGGGGGGGGGGGAGTTGTACTTGGGGAAAAGCAAACCTTGCATGATAAACCTGGTACCTTTGCTGCAGATTACGAAAATTGGGAGGTGTTTTGGACCCCATACCTAGAAAATTGACACATTCCTTGGCTACCATGAGGTAGGCATCGTTTTATTATCAGTCTCTGTTAATTTGGTCTTCATTATCACACTTAAATGTCTCAAAGTCAAGATTCAACAGAGGAGATTTTCAAGCCAAATGCTTACTATTTTTTCACATTGTTTGTTGATGTCCTCCAAAAGTGATGACTTCCTGTTGTTTGCTTAAGTTAATACTATTATCATGACTTCTAATGGCATCACATTGGCAGTGTCATGTAATGATAGAACTGGTTGTGTTTTGCATTTTCGCGAATTTTTCATGGTTGACAACAGTGACACATTGTTTCACAGTCTTGGACACAAAAATGTCACGAAAGAAAGAAGTCATGGGGGAAAATAAGTTTGATCAATGTGACATCACACTTGCTTGCTACAAAAGAAAAACTTCACAGTGTGTGGGATTTACATGCAGCAGCTTGTAGTGACTGAATGTACATTGCAACTGGATGATATCAATGTGCATCACACTTGCTTGATTCAAGTACAAATCAATTACAAAGTACAATAGAGATTACCACTGCATACCAGTAGTGTCTATTGTGAACTATGTCTTAGCAGCCTGGCTGCAGTGCTGCTGCAGCCCCCCTCAGCATTTGGATTTTGACACAGTAACTAAATTACCTTCACAAACAATAACCTCTTCAGCCCTGGCTCTTATATGAAAGGTTTGCTAGACCTGGTACCCTTGATGATAGAGACGCGTCGATGAGGACTTTAATACTCGACTGGTTTCTGCCATCTCCGTACACCATACACAATATCACATTGAACACCCCTTTTCCAAGCTCCTGCCCCCGAGTCCATTAAAAGGAGCTAACACATGTAGCCCAACATTTCTTTAAGTGTTCACAATGCTTTAAAGCATTACAGCATGGCATTTGCAATGTTTTTTTGTAACCTTATTGGATTATTATTATTATCATCATTATTATTACACCAGTACTTATAGAGCGCAATATCCCGAAGCTCAATGCGCTGAACAAACAAGTAAACTATACAACAATTAACCATAGACTTCCTTGAAGTAATGCGTTTTCAACAAAGACTTAAAGGTAGAAACAGAACATGCATTCCGAATGTTTGACGGGAGTTTGTTCCACAGTTCAGGAGCAGTGTGACTGAAGGCATGGTTTCCAATTCTCTTGCTGGAAGGTTTCGACGCCAGAATAGACTTGTCAGATGATGAACGTGCGTGTGCGACGCGGTTGGTACTGAGTGATGAGGTCACGTAAGTAGGCCGGTGACGACTGGTGAAGGCACTTGTAGGCAAACGTCAGGATTCGGAATCTAACCCTGTAGTCACACGGAATCCAGTGCAGATTCGCCAGAACTGGTGAAATGTGATCACGATGCCTCAAAGACATATGTGGATAGATGGCTCTGTAATTGGGAGGAAATGTCTTCAAAAATTGTGTTTTTTTTTTGTTTTTTTTTGCCTCACCCTCCCATCAAGATTGTTACCTCTCCAGAACCGTCACAGTGAGAAGCACTTTTGTACAAACTGTTAAGTACAAACAATTTAGCAATAGCGTCTCCACATTGTGAGTAATACCTAGCAACTCAAGCATTTTGATCGTATCGAATTTCGGACAACCACAGTTGCGTGGCGTCAAGTTGGACGAAAAATAAACGTAAAACAAGAAACAACCATACAAGAACAAAGATGAAAAGGAACAATAAAAAGAATATAGTGCATTACCAATAGACTGAAAGGATATAGAGTTGAAACATTCTAAACAAGAAAAGAACACAGAAAAAGACCAAAACGAAGAAAATTAACATGATCATACAGCTAATAAAAGAAAAAGATGCACCAAATAACCAAAAATAACCAAATTAAACTACACTAAGCCATCGATAAACGACATGATTGCCAGAACTAAATGAAAGATCGCCCCCACCGTTGAAAGTTTTCCCATAAATCAAAACGTACGTTGAGACAGAATCAAAACGAATAGCAGGCAAAAACGACCAGTCGGTAAAATCAAAACAAGCAGAGGGCGATATACTAAGAACCTTCATAGATAATTTTATGAATGTTCTCAGCACACCGCAACGACTCGAACCGGATATTGCTGCATAGAAATGCTGTGTATTAGCGTCATATCATCAGGCCCATATGTACTTGATGACGGTGACAAGATCTGTCTATGATAATCGATGTGGCAGTGTCCCTCATCCGTCTCTGCCCCGGTTAAAATTCCCTTGTGGACACAATCACAACACGACGATTAGCCCACACAGTTCACTGAGCTTGTGGAGCACGGTGCAGCGTGTTTGGACACAGAAGTGTTGTGCATACAAGTTGACGTAACTATACATTTCGTAATATAACTCGGTCAAAGAAAACCAAAACACAGCATTTGTCCTTTTAGTTCATAGGCGTTCGTTTATGGTAGGCCATACGGGAAATAATTGCTAATTTAATGTCCGTACGAATTAAAATTATTACCGGTATTAATTCTATTTAATACCGACATTAATTCTCAGCCAATCACCATGCAGCTTCATATGCCAGTATTAAACAAATTAAAGAACGGTTTTAATTCTAATATATGCGGACATAAAAAGCATAGAAGCATAAAGCATAGAATTAATACGGGCATTAAATAGAACTACGCTGCTTTCACGCTGGGGGTTTAACAATAGCTCAGAGCACGCAAGGTACAGTATACAACGCAATGGCACGCATGACAGACAAAGAACAATTTTTGCATGATTTTCGTCGAGAAGCGAACGATACTTGTAGGTTATTGACAAATGTTGACCCTCAATCCCAGTTCGATGTTTTACCAGTTCGCAATGCTTTGAACCGTTAGTCTTCGAAGAGCATTACGCTATTAATTCTATTTAATGCCCATATTATTTCTATGCTTTATGCTTCTATGCTTTTTATGTCCGCATATATTAGAATTAATACCGTTCTTTAATTTGTTTAATACTGGCATATGAAGCTGCATTGTGATTGGCTGATAATTAATGCCGGTATTAAATAGAAATTCAGTAAGTAATCGATAAAGATGAATAAACTTGAAAACATTAGGATCTTCAAGTTTATTGGGTTGGTGCCCTGTTGCAAGGAAAAGAGTATTAAATGTTTCAGTCCACCCAATGCATAAATCTAAAAACCAGTGCTACATTCTACATGCTGTTCACCCCATATGCCATATGGAATCTTCCTAATTTGCATACAATGCATTTAAACTCGTGGCAAATATATATAAACCAGACAGCAAACTGCAGTGTGGTTTCGATGATGCTACATGAAAAATCTCATATGAATGTGAAATACTAGGCTGTACGTATAGGCAGGATGAACAACATACTTCAAATTAGTCCAGCAAAAAGCATTGAAATATGACAAACATTATCCACATCATTTGGCAGCTGATAACCGAGATGCACACTCTTCTTGTATGCAGCATACAAATTGATCTCTACCAAAAGCAACAGGCTTCTTCTCAGGCCTCGAAAAATATTTTTAAAAGTATACTTGCTATTTGGGCACCGTGCTTAAAACATACTCGCATAAGCGCAAAATTCACTCTGCACTAAGATTGCTGTTCAAGTCTCCATAGTACAGCTATACAACATCAATAATTTCTGTGAACAAATATTAGGCACTTGGGCAGATACATGGTGATACGTAATTGCACATTGGACAAATATGTTTCTGTGCAGTATGAAATTTAAACTTTTTCCACCAAAAGTAAGTGTTGAACAAAATAAAACCTGTCGCAGAATCATAAATAAGCAGCTATGCATATTGTAGTGTCTCAAACAATTAAACAAAAAGCATCTGCAAAATACCTACGAAGATAGCTTACCTTCTGTAACATTACGGCTCCTCTATTATTAGGCATGAACTATACAGTAGCTAGGTGTGCGCGAGTCCTAAGCCATTGCACTACCTCACCGATACTTTGAACCGAGCGACTTTTCCCAATTATTTACCTTGTCTTTTAGCTGCAGATTGGTGCCCAAAAAATATAGCTATTACTCCATTACACTGCCTAAATCAAAGCTAACTAAGCGACAGTTAATTTTCTCAAACGGCCCTCGTCATTTCCCCAACGTAACTACATCCAAACCTGAAGTTAATATTTGGCACTAAATCTCGAAAATCGCACAAAAAAAGACGACAAAGGTCATTTGGGGTGGAATTGTGAAAACTTTGTAAACACGATATCTCAATAAGGGGAGCTTGGACCAGTTTATGTTAGATGTGTAGGGGATCTATTGGTCCAAGCTTCCCTTCTTGAGATATCGTGTTTACAAAGTTTTCACAATTTGACCCCTGGTGACCCTTAATGACATATGAACTCCAAAAATTCAGTAGGGTCTTTTTAGTCAATGTGATACTCCTACATATCTAATATGAGCTTGGTGCAAGCTTCCCTCCCTGAGATTGTTTACAAGCAAGGCGTCACACACAAACACACTCATCTACCTGCATGACTATAAAGGTTACGATTTCATCGAAGCCAAAAAAAGAGAACGAAAATGGGACTCGGATAAAAAGGATGCCCAAACCTCAGCCAACTCATCTCCGTCTTGTATAGTAAATGTGTGTATTGTAGGTTGCCGTTTTTGTACCTTTATCCATGGTTGCAGAATATCACTGCCCATTCCTCCACCCCCCCCCCTAACAGATGTGGGGACTGCTGGTGAACAGAAACCTGCACCCCCCTCCAAGAGACGCTGGGTCGACCATCGAAGGCCCGGTACCAGTAGTGCCACACCACCACCACCGAGAAGAGTAGGGGAGGCTTCAGGTATGGTTACAACTGGTTGGAAAGTTTCATATTTAACTGTCACAACCTTGATGGAGGGACTATTGATTATAAGTCTATTTACTATGTATATGCTGATGTAATGTACATTTATATACGATTTTATATAACAGAGTAGCAGAGTACTACAGAGGGGTAAATTTGATTGAAACTTGTCCTACTTTACTGTTGTAACCTTGATTGGGACTATAGTGTTTATAAATCTATTTTCAATAAGCGTATGCTTTTACATTACATAGGTGTTGCTATGGGGAGTGATGTGTGTGGGTGAGGGAGGGAGGGGTGGGAATGTACTGGTTTTTAAAGTATAAATAAAGAATTTGAAGTCAAAGCAATTCGTTTCTCATTTTTGTGTATTTTTTGTACAAGTTTTAATTTATGTGCATACTAATTAGCCTTTTATTAGACCCTTGCACCAGTTAAAGCAACAACTGAGGTGTGAAAGATGATGTGGATGCGCAACAGTCTCTAATTACCACTCCAGAGGAGCCCTTGACAGCATGGAGACCATGACTTTGATGTAAACCCTAAATATGGTAGCATAAAAAAGATTATAATTTATTCGCGTATAAAAATTTAACATCACGTCAAACCATCAGTCATATTCCCCACATTAAAACATCAAATTATATTTGACTTATTTAATAATATGTCATGAACCCATCAAGCTTTGAAAAGTCCAGAAGATTTCATCAAAATCATTTCAATTGGGCATAGCAAAGTACAGTGTATCTAGAATGACCTCATATGCATATTTGCAAACGTAATTAGCTCAATAATAAAAATAAAAATTCTTAGTGGAAACCTCATTTCAATACCTTTCCAACAATACATGGGTCAGAGGTTTCTATTGCCAAAAGTGACTGAATTTTGAGAAGTTAAAATTTGTATATAATTTCCCCAGGGACTTTTGATCATGACCTAGACCTTCGTATGACAAGGAAATTAATTGTACATTCTTGTATTCTTACACAGGAAAGAAAACAAGACCCCGTGAAAGATAACAGGAACAAAGACAAAAACAACACAGATAGGAAACGTTGTTGGAATTCTGCATGTTGTTATTTGTATTATGGATCGACGCCAACATGTTGAATGATTATAAGACGAAGAATTAGGGTCACAATTACAATGATAGGCCTTGATAAGTTGTCTTCCTTTGTTGTGGATTCGGTGAACTGAATCTGTACTAACCGTACTATGGAAACCAAAGAATAAACAAGCGTCTTCGGTGATTCCGTCATGTTTATATTTTCGCCTCGCGTAGACTGATAGAGTAAACGGAGGTGTTGGTCGCCCTAAGGTGTTGTATTGAGTTGCAGTGTAGCAGTCCTAGCTCCCTGTCGATCACCTCATCCTACTTTACTGACTTCTACTGTATCGGGTTGGACTTCCTGATTCCTTGCATAGAGCACATGGAAGCCTTTGAATTCAAGAGCTACCCGCATAGTGTAGTGGAGATTCTTGTTTTCTCAATAAGTGCAGTAACTTGCGTTCTTATCAACCAATTGTTTCTATACTGTAGTGTCATGTCCTGCTTCAGAGCACTTGTATTTTCAGTACGAGCAGTATGAATATCATGTTTCCATCAAATCAAGGTTAGGAACTGTTTGTACTGACAATACCAATGCTTTGAGAGCATGATATTGGCGTACAGTTTAGAGAAGTATTAGCATTAGGAAATTGTACCAACTGGCTAGTTCTTATTTGTAATTTCACAGCTGTAAACTCCAGAACGAAACCTTTGAACTTGATCTGTACATCCACATGAGCTGATCACGTCAAGTACACAAGGCAAAGCTACAACATTTTGTTTTCAATTATGCAAAAAATATTCTCATGATGAGAGGTGGCAAAGAATCAATTAATTCCTTTGGATTTCTGGTTAAGATATTAATTAAGTACTGCAATTACTGAATGCCTTCATAGTCAGATATTCAGATCTGGAATTGAAAATACTAAACTCATTCAGTATTTCAATATCTCAGTGACACCTCAAAGGTTCCGTACTATTTGCATCCCTGTTTCAAAAACATATTCACGTAACATGATATAACGGAATAACAAATACATGTACAAACAATGTAATTTCATAAGCAATATCATATGTTGTTTATTATGATGATGAAGTGTTATAAGGTAAATAAACTACGTCACCATATGTATCAATAGCATTTTGCATTAAAGTGTTCATGTAAAGTATATCACATTAAAGAGTTCGTCTGTCGTGTATCATGTATATAAATGGTTAAGATGAAGTAAGTCAGATGTTATAGGTTATCTGAGTTCGCATTAAAAAAATCTTCTGAAGTAGGCTACATCACATTAAAGAGTTCATCTGAAGTACATTACATTAAACAGTTAATGTGATGTCATCATATTATATATTTAATCTCTGAGTTCACAATAACGAACTCGTGCCAAGTTGGCTACAACACATTAAAGAGTTCATCTGAAATGCATTACATCAAAAAGTAAATTTCAATGTAGCATTTAATAGTTCATGTGAAGTACATCATGTTACAGAGTTTGTCTAAAGTATATCACAACAATGAATCATGTAAAGTTCATGACATTATAAAATGTGTCTGTCGTACATCAAACCGAAAACCTGCAAACAACCCGAAATGCAGATTGATCAGCCCTATGAAAAATGAACTAGGAAAAGTGGGTATACAAATGCTAGATTGTATCAACAGTGCGATGAGACTAACCTCCCAGGTTAACCAGTGGAGAAATACCCACCCTGTATTAGAATGGTTCCGAAACTTAAAAGAAAAAAAACAGCCTATCCTTCTAAGTCTTCAGCATAGTTGACTCCTACCTATCCATAACCGAGGACCTCCTCACCACAACTCTAAAATGGGTCCGCCAGTTCACCCGCATATCGAACATGGAGATCACCACCATCATGCGTGCCCTCAAGTCCCTCCTCCACGTCAATAAAAAAATGTGGGAAATGTGGGTGACAAAAAAGACTACGGTAACGCTTTTAAAGGTCACCGTGGGCGGCTACGATGGCGCCGAAATAGTTGAGCCTACATACAACCCCACATCAGTCAACTACCTAGACATCAACCTCAACTTTGAAACCGTCATACACCAACCATATATAAACCCTATGACCTACCTACCCATGTTCATTTACGCGAAATCCAACCACCCACCACATATAATCAGGCACATCCAGTGGCGGCGGAACCGGGGGGGGGCTTGGGGGGGCTCAGCCCCCCCAATGAAAAAGTTGAGGGGGCAAATGCATGATAAGCCCCCCCAATATTTACCAAGGCTCCGAAACGTGCATCTGCCCATTTTTCAATGCATATATTTGTCGATCTGTCCGATGCACACGTATACTATATAGGTGTAATAATTTAAGTAATTGCTGGGGGACCCTCGGCCCGTCCCCTGGCTATAGACCACATTGTCACCCCAACCGGGTCTTCACGCCCCGTGAAAAGTGGAAGCAGTGAGTGTGAGTACCGGTAAGCCTAACACAACTTCGTCTTAGGCCAATGACTTGCCTCATTTCAGCCAGTTCTCCAACATCCCCTCACGTAGTGGCGGAGCGTCCATATATACAGTCAGGGGGCGGATGCCCCCCCCCCCTGGCGGACTCAAATGGACTGCTGGCGCCCTTTTCAGCGTTTCACTATACTTTTCACTTATTCGCTATTATTGACTATTTTATTGCGCTCTCATATACCTATTGACATTTGTCATATTCTGTTGGTGTAATTTTCCGACAAAATGGCGACGAAATCTATTTATTCTCCGTTTATCTGCAAATTAACAAGGACCGGAAAGGGTCATTTCCTGCAATCTAGAGAGTATCTTTACTCGAAAATTTTCTGTACGCTCTGCGCCAACCTGTGGTGGCGCTCCGCTTAGATAGTGTCGAAAGCGCCCCTACAGACCATTCCTGCCCCCCCCCCGACCAACACCCCTAGCTCCGCCCACTGCCCTTACTACACTCAAAAACGTCTTTGCGAGTACACTGCGAGTAATACCTACTCTCTTAAAACACCATCGAATATACAAATTACAATGTTTTTACAGACTTTTTTACGTGCAATCTAAGAAATTGCAGGCTTGAGACCCATATTTTAGGACTAGGTATTCGCAGCATAAAACACTCGGGAAGTGCCGTTTCCGGCCATCTGGGGCTTTGAAAAAACCCAAAATTTTCTTGTACGCTCCGCGCCAACCGATGGTGGCGCTCCGCTTAGATAGTCTCCACACATTAGCCCCCCCAATAATTTTTCCGTTCCGCCGCGCCTGGGCACATCCCCGTCGCCGTAAGCAAAAGAATATCTATGCTTTCATCGAACCGAGACGTTTTCAATGCTGCCGTTCGCTTGTAAGACGAAACCATGAAATCTAGTGGAAACACAGAATTCACACAGTACACCCAACCCAAAAAAGGTAGAGAACGCTCAGCGCACAAATAAGGAACCCGATGCAGGAACATCATTTGGTTCAACCCCCCTCCCCCATTCAGTATGGACGTGAAAACTAATGTAGGAGGTACCTACCTCAAGCTAATAACAAAACACTTCCCTCGGGGCCGCAGGCTTCACAAAATATTTAACAGAAACACCGTGAAATTCAGCTACAGCTGCAGGAAAAATATGAAATCAATCATTCAATCATATAATTCTAACATCACCAAGCAGACCAGCAATTCGCCACAATATAAGCTGGGAGATAGTAAAGGAATCGAACACACACAAACCCGAATTGGGCCAGTGCAACCTCTGCGTAGAAGAAAAGCTGTCAATCTTACGCACCAAGGAAAATAACAAAAAGGGTCGCTATGGCAAGAAACCATGTTGAAGATTGTTACCGCTATCTGTAACACACAGTTGAATACACCAACAATTTAGAGCAACATGCTATTGATATATATGGTGACGTTGTTTATTACCTCAAACACTTCATCATTGTTTCTGTCTGATTATCGCCGCACATGTGTGAAAGTCGAGTAACAACATGCTGTAAGTTACCGTATGTATATACAAGTAATCCTACGAAAAGTACACACAATTTCATAAATATTTTGTCCAAATATATATCTATTCTCTTTAAGAAAAGTCAACCAATGTAGAGATTGGCCACTAAACCAGACAACTTGGTCCACTCACAACCACAATCCCATCGAGACTGTAACCGTATTTATTATTATGACGATGTTACGTAAAGTGAGTATCTATATTTTGTTACAACGTTGTAAAAAAATCATTTGGGATGATACAAGAGGAAATTATAGCGTTCTCTTGACATTTGCATTTAACTCCTATACATTTTTCGAGATACCTATAGTTGAGACATTGACACGCGTTGTATGACCTGTGAACTTGAAGCAAACAGTTGTGATGTCATAGTTACACACTGAAATATTTAAAATTGTCATCCAAGGTTCTACTTCAAAATTGGGATCTATCTCATTTGGGACATGTTATCTTCTCATCCCATTTGTTAAAATTTGACAATACCAATAAAAGCAAAAAAACAAAAAAATAAAGCAATCCAAAGATGTTGTTGTCAATGCATAACTATGAAATCATTCATGCTTTCTTCAAGTTCATCTTTGGTCAAAAACTGTGATAATTTCAAATATCAATATCTCAAAACGCTATATAGGAATCGCATCAGGATATTTGTTTTTAAATCCCTGAATTATCATAAACACTCATTAATGTATTTATCAACAAAGTTAGACATTCACGCAGGAGAGCATCCTTTTTTTCTGAAAGTTTTCAGCAATTTTTATGACTCAATTTGCAGCCAATACTGCCTTAGAGTCTTAATTGAGCAACAAAGATCCAAGTGACAGTTACTCGAAAAGACTGCATTTAACAATGGAACTTCTTGAGTTCGATAGTTGGGCGATTCTAAAATAGGTTCCAGCATGGATATACAATATCAAGGAAGTATGACCTTTCAGTCTATTAGAAAAAAAAAAGTATACTTTTATTCTGAGTTGGAAAAGCCTGTATCTGAAATATAATTTATTTGAAGGAAATTTAGTTCCGCATTGGGCGATGAGAATTTGTGACAAATACACTATTTGGGATTTCATCAACATGAATGACAATGAAAAACAGCCTTGCATACATGGAAAGTCGAAAAAGTGGCCAACTATGTTTTGGGTTTTGATGAGAGTCTTAGCACTTTTCTATCACCGATCAGTTGTTACCGAAAGGAAATGTTTTTCTTGCCACGTTCGTCAAATTTCGAGTCCATGTTACTGGAAAAGAAGCAATCTGATGGACGCGCATTTGGACTTTTATGTATCGGCGTATGAATCGACCCCCAGCAGTAAAACCGATGACGAGAATAAAAACCTTCAATATCAAGACGGCGATCACTGCGAAACATGCCTGGCCTTATGGTGGAACTGTTACCGAGAACCTTGCGAATACACCGATCGGGATATAGGTATGTTAGGTAAAAGTACATTGGTACTCACTAGGCTTGGGGGAGTGGTCTTCATGGTGTACAAAAGTAACGGGGCCATCCTCCACCTCTGTCTTGTAATTGGTTTTAAATAACTCTGTCAGAGGATGCTTTCGGGCAACAATTATTTCAGAAAACGGCTGGGGGGGGGGGGGGGGTTAGGAGGAGAGGAATTTAGAATGTGGTTCCCCACCTTTACACTCCTATGCTCGCCAATCGTGTTTTTATGGGGGAAATACCTTGAAACACTGCATGATTTAGATGCACACAGTACAAATGCCATTATTTTATTTATCATATATATATATATATATATATATATATATATATATATATATATATATATATACATTTATACTGCAATAAAGATGAATGAGTGAGTAAGATATTTGAATAAATAAAACCCAGTTTCATTTGTGCTGATTATAGTTCACAAATTCCCTCTTCCGGTGAATTATATAATAGTTATTATCGTGAATGTTTTGGACATAACCTAAGTATTTGTTTAGACACGTGCATATATGAATCAACATTACTTGAGCAAATATCGTTCATATTTTATTTTATGTGATATCAATAACTGGAACTATAAATAGCCATCTTCCCCACAAAGAAAATCATACGGTCTCCATTGGTAGCCTACAGTTAGTTCCGCTTATAAAAAAAAAATGGCATTCCTGTGACAGCCCCCAACCCCTTCTCTATCTCTCTAATACGAAACCAATGTGTCTGAAGCCTTCAAGGAATATAGAATTTATAAACCGTTTGTAAAAGACTGTCGAGATTCAAATCGAAGAATGGCATGTTTTCGCCTTTCGAGGGGTGGGAAGGGCTTTTTTTTTGTATACTGTGCTTACTGTATTCATCATGTTAGGTGTTTCAAGTATTTGGGGTTAAGTCGCCAAATCCGATCCCATTATGTATTAGATTATTCGAATTTATGGGCCTTGC
This sequence comes from Apostichopus japonicus, assembly GCF_037975245.1. Taxonomy (NCBI): domain Eukaryota; kingdom Metazoa; phylum Echinodermata; class Holothuroidea; order Aspidochirotida; family Stichopodidae; genus Apostichopus; species Apostichopus japonicus. The sequence goes on from NC_092579.1 coordinate 2,109,570, forward strand.
ACCATATGCTGTGACGCTTATACTTACATTTCCTTTTTTTGTTTGAGCAAAGAAATACATGACAAAATCGCATGTCCAAAAAATTTTAAGCAGTCCATCCAAATAATTAACGTCATTGAAGAGACCACGGGGAGAAATCCTGCCAAATGCTTTCCATTTCTATAAAGCTGTCCTTGTTCGAACAAGCCAATGTAAGTATATAAGGCAGTGCATATTCAGTAAGTCGAACCAACTAACAACTCGATGAGACAACACAACAACTACACTAAATAGCACAAGTGAACATGTACTCATCTACATACAGTAGGTCACATGTACAGTAGACTAGGTCTTGTCGGATCGTTACTGCGATTCGCTAATGTCCTCTTTCATAAGCGTGGAGGGAAGTAGTCCCACCAGAAACCTGATAAAGAACAAATTGACTAAGTACGATAATCCCAGCAGCGGAGAGAATATTGTAAAACGAATCTACATCGGCGAAGAACAGCATAAGAGATGGGTAAGGCAAAGCGTCCGGGACCAATTGGGAATGAAACCTGACACGGAAATGGTTACACTTTTACTGGACAAGAGAGTTTTCTCCCCGTTGGAAAGGTTGTTTTGCACTACGTAGCCTATATAATAAGTTGGAATACATCGTCCGAGTTTTGTCAAAAAATCAACAGTTTTGAGGTACAGACGATGGATATTGTCGAACAAGCTATAGCAAAGCACGCCTTTAAAAACGTTGCTTATAAGCTAGGAATAAGGCCAATATTATATACTTAGACTATAGGCTAGCCTAACACTATGAGTGACAGTACCAACATAAACCAGGGCCCCGTGGTCAGTGGCTACTTTAGGCTTGATTCTGTAGTCTGATGTAGGTCATATGTGTAGGTTAGATCTTTAGACCAAGCCTAACACAGTTACAATTTGCAGGATGACAGGCGACTGTAGTTCTATTACATATCCAACTCAATTCAGACAACCACTTTCATGAGGTATAAAGATGATGATCAACTTAATTGGCCATTAAAAATATAGATCAAAGTCTGCCAAGCTGTTGGCTCAGTTCATGTAGGCTAATAGTATCATGATAAAGTCTAATCCTTGCACATGCCGTTAGGTTCCGATACGTTACACAAATTTCCACACAAACGTCCTTGCGCTACTTACACAAAAAAAGATGCAGACCTAGCCTAGCTAAAATACAACATATTTGTACCAAACGATGATAAAACTTATATGCATATCAATTGATGAGATGAAGCAGTTTTACATAGTGGTGTGGAATTCGATCGAAAAAGGTAACTATTTTTTACTGTTAGAGATCCAAGGACATTTTGTCTCCGGATTGCAAATGTTTAACGTATATACTACTGTGTAACAGCTTCGATATGGAGGATAAACATAAAGTTATACCCAGCCGTGGTCAATAACCAGATCAAATCTGACGGAGCAATACATCAGTGAAATCACCAGAACTGTAAATGATTCCAAAATATTTCTGATGGAAACTGTGCATGTGTTGCTGTTAGAGACACCAAGATGACTGCCTTGCACTCCTGCCTTGTATCTACAGTTTTTAGCCACTTTCCCCAAAGGCTTGGTGGGGTGGAGGATCCTTCCTCTGTATCACTGCTTAACAGTTGTACTATGCAAAGATGTGATGTCAACGAGACTAGAATCTGATCATACCACAGCCAGAAATCCAATTTTGATTCCAAGATTAATCACTCTGCACCCCTGCGCACAGCTGTGACGGACAAGCAGTTTCGTCCCCAGAAAATGTCAAGCAATTTCTACTAGGATTTGATCCAAAGACATATCGAATGCGAAGGTGTACACTGTAACCAGCCTGGGGTTATCGACCCTTACTTTAGCTTATGCTTTGTTCCGTTATGTCCTTACTCTTCATTGTATAACACATTGTTTATTTATCTCTCCACAATCCAAAGCCAGATGAAGGGTTATATTACACCATGCTGTTGACAGGCATGAGTGGGTGTTTGGTGATGTTGGAGGACCAGCAAGGTGACGAGCATGGTCATTGTCAGAGCTGTAGTAGGCAAAGGTTATCACCGAGGGCTCGTCTGCACATATTGCTTTGAGGAAATTGTCCTAGATATGCACCTTATCGACAGCCTGGACTTTTACACCCGATTCCAATGACTTAATAGCATATGTCTTTGTTTATCTTTTATTTTTCTTCACAACCAATATAGCCATTTCATAGGTATAAGCATGCATTACTGCAATAATGTTCTGTGTTCTTAAGGGAAGAAAATTTAAATCTCGGTAAACTTACTTTTCCTCATCTTCGCGAGCATTTTGTTCAGTTAAGGTACTCAGTAAGCTCCTGCTAAATGTTTTGGCGACAACGAGAAGCTACATGCATTCCATCCTACCAAAAAGTTGATAAAACAAATTTCAGGGAATTACAAATTCTGCCAGTCTTTTATACTTTTTAATGCTTACTCTAATTCCTACTGTTGCCTGAAACAAGTTTACTCCGTGTATGTTTTCGCCATGCTATTGTTTGTCATATATCAACAGATTTGGTTACGTATAGTGTTTTCAAGGAAGTACATACTTCAACTTTTATAGTTTACTTCTCTATGGGAAAATTCAGAAGACACAACTTCAAGGGATCTGAGAGATGAGGGGGCTCCCACAGTGAAAGAGGGAAAGGGGTATGGTAACATGCAGAGGGACGGAAGTTTATCGTAAGAGGCTGGGGTACCCATCCATGCAGAGGGTGGATCAGTCCTCGCAGAAGATACCCGCGGATATGAGCCCTCCCTGAGGAATATTTTGAAATTAAACACTGTTAAATTCGATTTTCTGGAATCTGGCTAACAAGATAAGTACACAAAGAAACATTACTGCAATTTCGGAATTGGCTAGCCATTAATTATGATCATGTATTCGTCAAAATATACAACATATGGAAACACCTGAGTGCATTTTTGTTCAAATTTAAACGTTCAAGTCTAACAGGATATTAAGCCACTTAATAATACACGCTTGGAAGTATCTTCGTTCGAGCGTTCACCAAATCTTGTATCAAGCTCAAGCAAGTTTGTATCTATGACGGAGGAGAACAGCCTCTTCATTCCACGTATGTGTCCATGAACACCATCATCCCTTTTTCTATACTTTATTTGGTGTAAAACAAATAAGATACCGATGAAGAATTTCCATAAGCTCTATTAGGAAGCTACGTTCATATAAAAAAATAATTGTAATCGTTGTGCAATATATTATCATGCCCTCGACTGGCTACAGGCCAGTCAATTTGGCAATTATTGTTCTGACCACCGATGCAACACAATTCTTCGATAGTTGGAATGTCCTGGCACCTTCCACAGGCACAAAATGGAGACTAGACTTTGTGCCAATGTTCTTCAACTAAGAGCTGCAGTTCCCATATGTCCAGGAGCAGTCCAGGTTGCCTCTCTGCTAAAGTTCTTTAAAACATAACCTTGCGCTGCCTCCCCGTACATGTTGACAACCATCACCTGTTGAGAGAAGTAATGAGTTACAAATATTTTGCCACAGTTGCCATTATTTAAGCAAATTACAATGACGTGAGGCTTATTGCCCAAACAACGTTATAAGTATAAAGGTATAGCGTCGCATAAACAAATGATAAAGAACGATCTATGTGAAGAGTATTATGCCATGTAGGCTTATCTCCTATTCAAAGTTGCACAACATGAAGAAGTCAACAGATGTAATGTTTATATACTACATTAAGTTCTGTTTGAGAAACTTGGATTCTGTACTTGAATATGATGTATGATGAAGGTACTATAGTTTAAGGGTTATGCTTTGTAAATTTGAAAACTCATAATGAGCCTTCCATTTTGTAGCGTGTTGCATGTTACATTAAAATAAAGTCGCCCTGTGATGGTACATACTATAATACGTTCTTGTCATTTTATTCGTCTCTCCTTCCTGCTGCCGTACATCAACATGCCCTCATTCATCTCCGACCTCTAACACATCCCCTACCGTGTCCTCTTCCTGTTTTTATTTGAAGTCCACCTCTGTTAGGTTGTTCTTGTTCCTTAAAAACAAACCACGTAAACCTCATCTAAAAGCAACTTTCAATTTTATATTAGCAATCCATTCATCCAACGCAATTTCGACCTAGCAAACCCCTCTAGTGTTGTATCTCCAAGTGTCAAGAGTCAAGGCTTACGTTGTCATATACCCCTGTCCTCAATGAATATTCCTTTGCACTTTAATACAATGTTACATAGTTTACACATAGCCTACATCTATCGACTATGTGTAAACTATATAACAATAGGACTGCCTCTGGCCATGCCAAGTCTGAGAAGGAAAAGTAACTACGTTCCATTATGATTACGCTTCAATTTGCACACAGAGGTAGCCTTCGCAGTGCAAGGCTTAATACAATACATTAGCTCTTGGTCTACTTGTGTTTAAGGGTATATTTCTTTAGCCTATAACGTACCATAGTAAATTGTCGCTCACTTTTTCAATCTCGAACACTCTGTGAGGCTGAAAAACTATAACATTTTATCGTCCAGCAAATTTAATGAATGTATAAGCATTACCGTGGCAGGTTTCGTGATAATAATTTCGTGTTTTCTAGCAGAGTGCTATAGTGATGAGCCGCCGATTGAGGTGTTTCTATGCGTGACCTAACGTTTATAACGAGGGCCTTTATCTTCAAAAGAGCTTTCTGAAGTGCACCGTTTTTTGTAAACGTTTTTGGTAATCTTCATTTGTATTAATAGTACACAGGGTCATTAACTTGTACATGGAAACCAGGAACAACGCTAGCTTTAAATTCAAAATAAAGAAACACATAAAGCCTGACGATGTGCCAATGTATTCTTTGTTCAAACACACAATGCAACTTGACACCTTGACACTTTATAGTCAGATACAAACCGTGTAGTATAAATGCTGGACCACTGATGTATGGCTACTGCAAACGGAACAGTGTAACAGATTAAAGCAATATGCATATGAAATAATCACTACAAATTTTAACTTATCACTCAATCTCACAGAATTGTGAAGCTATAATGTTCTTGACAGAAGTGATTCATCTGGACACATTTTTGTCTTCCTTTTAGGAGTAAGTCCATTGGGACGAAGGTGGAACGGTATCATCTCTAACGGATGGTTCGTTGTTGCACTAGCTATTTTGACATATGAATTTGTCAGTGTCTTTCGGAGATTGTATGGAAAATCAGAAGAGATACTGAGCTTTCTGTTAACTCTCACGTTGTATGAACTGCTGATGACTCATTATGCCTTCGCGTTGTGCTCAAAGATACATAGCCTCTTTAAATCATCAGTTCCAAGACTTTACTGGTCCACTACGCTTAACGTACGGTATTTGATCAAGAGAGCCCAAATGTTGGACTTGCCAAATAGAGGTAGGTTGCCCTTCTTCGCCACTGCCTTATATGTTCCTCAGGAAAGCCAATGAGAAACAGGTCTGGCTCCGAGGACATTTATTTTCCGGGTCCCCAGTTTGCACTTTTCAATATTCTTCCTGAAAATGCGAATACACTATACTTTATCCCATACTTTCCGGAGATCCTCCATGCATTAATTATCTCTCTGACTTGATTTTTTTTTAACTTGAGATAAACATAACGTAATAGATAAGATGATTACTCAAGTAACATTGATAATACGCCAAGGATTCAAGCAATACATCTTATTGATTTGGATTTTGGATTTGTTGAACAAATTGTTCTTTTCTCCTTCAAGACAGATATCAAAATGACTAGAGGTGGTTGGAAATGGTGCTATCGAGTGTTGATTATGTAGATATGTTTTCTTCTTTTTTATGGCTTACTAAATGTACAGTTGATTTAGTTGCGAATGTCTGTCGTATACATTGATTTCCAACTTCAGGCTTTTTACTAATCTGAGAGGGATTTATGATGTAATTCGTATCTTGACTATACTTTCCTTTCTCCCTCTCTCTCTCTTATACAAGGCTTACCTGGATTACCAGTCCTCATCCTCTGTGCCTCCTGCCCTCTCCTCGTATCAGGATACCGGATGGTGATTTTCCTATACATAAGTAACTGTGACATCACTGTTCACAGTGTAATGCGGTCAGTGATCGGTGTTATCTTCATAGTGAACTGGGGCTTATCCGTCTACATCATCTATTTCATTCGGGTGTCTTTTCAACACCAGTTCAAGTTGTTACTTGCTTACATGAAAGAGTTTGAAGATGACATCCGCAGATGCAAAGCAATTTTGTTGGACGTTGTTGCCGATTTTGCTTGTTATTATCAGTTTTGTTCTTTGTACACGGCCGTTGGTATTCCCGCTACAGTTATTGCTGTCGTGGGTAACATATCTTTAGCCTATATAAATGACCGAAGTGCGTGTGTTGGTAATGACCTTAAAGGTCAAGAGATAGTACAGCACATCACAGTGTTGGCTTGGTCAGAGATTGCAATGATGATGATTCTGGTGGCTGTAGCAATGGGTGGATACAAAGTTCGTTACATCTGGGAGAAATTTGTGAATAATGTTATGATCATGAAGTGTAACGAGTCGCAACCTGACGGAAAAGAGTTATTCCTCGAAGCAAACTATTTGCTGAGGGAATCTAACTTGCTATTAGCCACAATCATCTTCTCAGTAACTGGAATCTACATGGGATTTCAGTTTGGGGAACAAAATGGTGCATTTTTAATAAGTTCATGCAATGGAACATCTTCATATGCATCTTGTACCTAACTGAATACGTATTATGTAAGTTTAGCATATGAAGTTATAATCGACGGCGGTTGAGGGTTTTTTTGGACAATGAATAAGATAAGATAAGAGACCAAGTTAAATATATAGATGAACAGAGCATGTTCGTGTATTGATCGTTAAACATAGCATATATGTTGAAACAAAGAATGATTCAGTACCAAAATTAAACATATGATTAAAATTGTTGATGTCAGCCGTTGTATTGTTCAACATATAATTCGGTGCATACTAGCCTACGATGAATTTGAAAGGTACAAATTGTATTTAAAGTATTTGATTTGTGTGTCTGTCATTTAAGGTTATCATAACAAATGATCAGAAAATTTAAGTATCAGCAAGTAAAAACAAAAGTAAAATTTAAGATATATACTTTATGGGGGCAGTCATCTTTTCATTCCTATAAATAAAAAACTCATAGCATATATGTTGAAACAAAGAATGATTCAGTACCAAAATTAAACAAATGATTAAAATTGTTGATGTCAGCCGTTGTATTGTTCAACATATAATTCGGAGCATACTAGCCTACAATGAATTTGAAAGGTACAACTTGTATTTAATGTATTTGATTTGTGTGTCTTTCATTTAAGGTTATCATAACAAATGATCAGAAAACTTAAGTATCAGCAAGTTAAAACAAAAGTAAAATATAAGATATATACTTTATGAGGGCAGTCATCTTTTCATTCCTATAAATATCAAACTCATTGAGGAGAGATGAGTTTCAACAGATACGGTCTATATTCATTAGACAACACAACAATCTTTTGTGTGACCAATAAGTTTTAATGATAATCAGCAGAACAAAGAAATTTCCCCACTTTTTACACACATTTATACAAACTGTTTTGTCTCACCAAGCCCTGAGTTTTGTCACCTTTTCTCTTTCTTGTTTGTGATTTTCTTGTTAGTTATGTGTAATATAATTCGAATGTGTTTCTCTGTCATACAGTCATTAATTTATTGTACCAGTTGATATATGAAGATCGTTCAGAGCGAACAAAACAAGCCCCTCCAAACTGTAATATAGCTTTTCTAAACTACAAAGTTTTCTAGAAATTAGATTTCGACGATCGTTCAATTATTTACTTTAGACTTCTTTCCCCAAGACAGAAAACAAAGCAAAGCAAACAAACAGAAAAGGACGTTTGTTATCTTCTTTTGTTATCTATTGTAAGCAAATTTAATAAATCTATATTTATGCTCAACTTAATATGTGTGGTGCCCCTAGTATAAACTGCATTAAGCAGTAAAGATATGGGACTTCATAGTTCACCTAATATTATATCTTATCTCATAAGTAGAGTCCCTTTATAGTTTGTGACAATTTGCAAGTTGGAGGCCATATTTACTCCAATGTGCTCGCCGAGGAACGCAAAATATGCAAGTACCAGATACACAAGGAGCATATATTTTAAAAGATAAAACACGGATATCTCTATAATTGTCTTTAAAGAGACAGACTCTATAGTCGCAAGACAAAGATGACGGTCGAAGAGCACGAAACGTTTATCAAGTTTACATCAATACAAGAAAATGGTGTTTAAAGGTAAATGAAACAATTATTTTAATTATTATTTTAGTCAACTGCACACAGCTGACAGAATGAAACCACATAACATCTATATATACTTACTTAAAACTTGTTAGTTTTTTAATCAAGTGCTAGGTTAATGTGAGTAGAGTATCTCATACCGCATTATAGCAAAGCACTGGTTAATAGGAGAAACAAATTGGATTTGGAATTTAAAGTGGCTGAGTATGATTATGTTACGCCCTGGGGTGTTCGGTATGCGTGTACCCCGTATTTCGAACACGGCCAGTGCTACTAACAATATGTTTCCCCGAGTTTTGAATAATTTACCATGCGATATGTTGCCCATTCACTTACCATTCCACTTACTTTTGTTCTATTATGCAGGTCTCTCTCGCTCTCCCCGTCGTCTGGCATCACCAGCATTCCAGGCATTTGATCTATTATCTCACGAGTTGTTCTGCATGTTTAGCGTTTTTCTATTTTACTATCACTTACTCTCTTTACCTTGTTTAATTAAGACGGTGTTGTTTTGTTATGTATTTTGTGTTTTGGAGGACTTGATTTATTTCATTGAGATTCGGGCAGAGAATTGGAGACAACGTTGAGCAGCACGGCTATTGCAGTACAGTATATTATTTTAAAGCCAAGGTTGTTTTATTTATTTTAGAGAGCAGGTCCGGGAGTGAGAGATGACTACGGGGCGCCATTTCCTATTGTATTTTATAACCCAACATAAAATAAAACTGTTAGCAAACTGGTAATCCAGTCCAGCTCACAAAGGTCGTCAATAAGTCTATCAAAGTTGGTGGTGCTTCCATTGCTTCTTGTGATCAAGTCCGCAACCTCGGGGTTATTTTCGGCAAACACGTGAAAATGGATAAACATATCAGTAAAGTTTGCAAGACTGGTTTCTATTATATTTTTAATCTAAAGAAGATTAGGAAACATATGTCTTCTAGAACTATGAGCACCTTCGTTCATTCATTTATTCATAGCCATTTGGATTATTGCAATAGTTTGCTCATGTATTCCAGGGTATCTGATTCAGAGACTGCAACGTCTGCAGAACAGCGCAGTCAGGCTTGTTGTAGACTGCTATGACCTCAACACACCATCGTTGAGTATCCTCCATTCTTTGCACTGGTTGCTTGTTGAATTCAGAATTAAGTTCAAAGTACTGCTCCTGGTGTATAAGCATTCATGGAATGGCACCCGCCTATCAGACGATCTGTCTTTCCAGGTCAATACTCGTTATACCTTGCGTTCTAGCAATACACTCACTCTAACTGTTCCCAGAACTAAACTGAAAACCTATGGCGATCATGCCTTTCCATCAGCCGGGTTCATGCTCTGGAATGGTCTGCCCATATCTGTGCGGAGTTCTCCCATTCTCAGTCAGTTCAAGTCTTGTTTGGAGACTCATTTTTTTCAAGTTGGCGTTCTATTAGGGTTGTACAGCGCTATTGAATACTTCGTAGATTTTAGCGCTTTATAAGTTCATTTGTTATTATTATTATTAGAGAGCCTGTGCAATAGAATGTGTAAAAGTAAGTTGGCCTGACGTTTCGATCCTAGCAGGATGTTCTTCAGAGGCTAAATGACAAGTAACAGTAACAGAAGGGACAAAAACACTCACACAGAATACAGACAGGTGTTCACCGTGATCATTAACCTGTCTGTATTCTGTGCTGCCCACGCCCTGATTCGTAGCTTATAAGATTGAGTCATAATAGTGATTGCAAGACATTTGGCCAAAATATATCCTTCAGCAACTTAGGTTTAGATTACAGAAGCCCAAATTCAAGTGCTGGCTTGGTCGTCGCCAAACCTTGTTATTTATTCACCTACTAACTCAAAAAGCAATCAGTAGGCTCAGAAGTATATGTCCATAAAGTAGGAGTGTCCAAGTGCTGTGTCCAGGTCTTTGTACACATTGCGCTCGGTAGAGATGTTACATCAAGTACATACACTCTACGCCCTCGAGAGGTGGAGGTACATTGTGAGTGCTATTGTTGAAAAAAAAAAGTCTTTTCGTTTTGAAGTGACAGAAACACAGTAAATTATCACCACTCCTTACTAATTAATTAGTTAATTTATAAAATTCAGTAAAGTTTGTTAATTTTTTAGTTAATTTTTATGTTATGTATGTAATGAGTGAACTATTTAGTAGACCCCACAAAATTTTGATTGTCGTAATAGAGGGCGCAAGGACAGTTTCTGTTACAACTCGTTGCTGTCCGATCAATCTAACGATCAGCGTTCTGGTTTCTCTTCCCCTCCTTTATAGCCGGATGAGCCGCCTGGCCCCTCATTACCCCAGCCCCAACTAACACCTCTGGGCATGTAACATTTTGTGGTGTCTACTAAATAGTTCACCCATTTCATGTATAACCAAACTAGCTCACACTAGATTCTGGACCCGTACCCAGATCGAGTTCGTTACTTTGATGACTTGATCTGACAAGGAAATTATAAGGGATATGCTACCTGATACGCAAAAATCCAACGAGGTAAATGAATCTGGAGGATTCATGTCAATTGGGTGCGCGCGTACCATGTATAGAGGGTCATGTGATGTGTTCCAGGGTGGTACTATACTGATATTTCTCTGTAGCAGTTCGAGAAACAGTGTTAGTGACTTCGTGAAAGATTGGTCGGTTCGGACATGGGAAATAACGGCATAAGAAGGTACTGGTACTTCAGGCCTACGAAATAGTGCTAATATGCTAACGTTCAACCTTATTCTCTTGAATGAAGGCAGGCTTTCTACATAATCTTACTTATTAATACAGCTCTAGGGCAAGCTTTGTCTCATATGGCCTAACGTTATTAATACACGCTATAAGTTAATGTAGAAATGGGAAATGTTTAGTTCAGTGCAACCACGGAATTCTCCATGGAACAGAGCCTAATGCTGCTCGACGGGAATATAGCTATCACGTTAGGCTACAGGCACGGTTATTGCTAGGTAACGGGTGTCGTCTGCTGCTCTAAGCACGCAAACACATTTACGTACTAGTTGGGTGAAATAATCATGCGTAATAGGGAGAGTAGTATATTAGTACCACCCTGGAACACATCACATGACCCTCCATACATGGTACGCGCGTACGCCCGTATTTACTGTGTGATAGTTTCTCCAGATTCATTTACCTCGTTGCAAAAATCACAAAAAAACAGCGAACTGAGTACTTCGATGGAAAAGTTGCATGTAAGGAGTTTACGGCAATTTTAGCGTTTCTGTGCATTCTTTTCCAAATGATACAAAATCACTCACAACATATTTAAGGTTTTTTGTCAATCTTGACCGCTACTGAATCTTGAATATAGAAAACTAGTCTGTCGAAAAGCGTTGGATAAAAACAGAGTAGGTTTGCAAGGTAGGTACTAGTTACACGAAAATGTCTCCAGTCCTCACATATGGTAGTTGGTACAATACGTCTACAGGCCTATACACCCTAACTTTCGGTCTAACTTCTGAGGCAGCTCATCAAATTTGAAGATTAAACATTCCTTTAAAGTTGCACTGTGCGTTAGAACGAAGAAATACATTAGCACATTTGTCAGGCTATATGTATTTCTTTATTTTGCAATTAAATCCTGGAGATGTTGCTAGTTTCAAACATGTATCAATTATTTATGACCAGGGCTTTGCTGAATTTCACAATATGCCGATGATACTGTTCTATTTTTAGATGGTTCACGCGCTTCTCTTGTAGAGGTTGTAAACATTCTTAATAATTTCTCTGCCGCTTCGGGTTTAAAAGTTAATTTCAGCAAATCATTCTTTTTTCCATTGGGTGCTATGGTTTCAAGGGTTCCTTGGTATTTTCATGAGTATGGTTTTAATGTTAATCTTGGTCCCGTGAAATATCTTGGTGTCACATTTACTACAAAGAATGAAGATTTCTTTTCGTTGAATTATCTTCCCAAATTATCCAGGCTCAAACAGTTACTTGGGATGTGGTCAAAACGTGACTTAACACCAACTGGTAAAGTAACTATAATTAAGAGTTTGGCCATTTCGCAACTTGTTTTTCTTTTTAGTGTTCTAGCAAATCCTCCTCTTAGTTTCATTAAAGAGGTTAATAAAATTTTGTATAATTTTATTTGGAACAATAAACCTTATAAGATTAAACGGAGCACCCTTATTAATAAGAAAGTTAATGGTGGCTTTGATATGATAGATATTGAATCTTTTATTAAAAGTCTAAAATGTAGCTGGGTAAAGCGGTATTTAGCCCCTCAGAGAGGAAACTGGAAAATATTTTTTGATTTATACCTAAAACAGAGTTCGGTGGTGCTTTTCTTTTTAAATGTAATTTCAATAAGGAGGCAGTTTCTTGTATTTCTAATATTTTTTGCAGAGAAGTGTGTGAGGCTTAGGCTGAGTTTAATTTTTATCATCCAGACGGTAATTATGGTAATGAAATCATTTTAAACAACAGTCATATATTGGTTAACAATAAAGTAATTTTCCAGTATAATCTTTTAAATCACAGAACAATTTATGTGAAAGATTTCATTAAAAATGATGGCTCGGTAATTCCATATAACACGTTTCAAGCGAAAAAATATATTAGAAATTTTCCTTTTACTTCGTACTTTGGGATTATTCACGCCATTCCTAGCTATTGGAGGGGGTACCATGATTCTGTTTTGCTCCCAATGAGTGAAAATAACTTTAATATGTGCATGCGCACACATAAAATAACCAAAAATGTTTATAATAAGCTAATTACCGGTCTCTGCACGCCCCCGTCGTCTATTATGAAGTGGCAAGCTATGAATTTTCCAGTGAAAATAGTTTGGAATAAGATTTTTAGGCTGCCTTATACGGCTGTGTATGACCCCAAAGTATCATATTTACAATTGCGTTTTCTACATCGTATTTTAGGCATAAATAGCTTGCTTTATAAAATGAAAATGGTTAATTCTCCACTTTGTTCATTTTGCAAGAATGCCGATGAAACGCTTATACATTTGTTTTATAATTGTAGTCACGTTGAGCGATTCTGGGAGGCAGTGAATTCAAATTGCATTAAAACTAATTATTCTTTTAATTTGACCAACATTTGTTTTGGTGATTTTGGTGATATAGATAATCCTGTGAACTTTTTAATTTTGCATGCTAAAAAGTACATTTATACTTGTAGGTTGGATAACAAAATCCCGCATGTGCACGAATTTTATTTTAAGTTTCGCTTTCAACTTGACCTGCACTATTTCATTTCTAAGCAAAACAACAATTTGTGTAACCTTAACGACTTCTATGATTTCTTTATGTAAGCTTCTTATGTAAGTCTTTTTGCTGATTCTTTTGTATTATGTGTTACGGTATTGTAAATAAATACAGTGGTAAAAAAAAAAAAAAAAAAAAGGGCTTTGTTCTATTAATACAAGTGAAGATTACCAAAACAGTGGGCAATGTTCATATTATTTAAAGTCAACTAGATTGAGAAGTTTCTGACCACATATCAAGCCACATACAGGTTTTATCTGGAAATTTCAAGGCCATATAGTATACAGTGCCAAGATAAAAGGAGACTAAACACGTTCTGGCCTTTACATATTAAGGCAGCCACATTCTAAAGAAAAATATGAATATCAAACTGCATATCAAAATCTGTCAATATAAAGTGTTTTTTAACAATTTCAAGACAACCATTTATACATTGTTTGAACATATAAATCAATACATGTATGGATACTATTTTCTGGTTATATCTGACAGAAATTATTTATGGAAAAATTTCTGGTCATATCTACCTGTCAAACTTGGCAAGGACAAAAATGGCTCACCAATTAAACATTGTGTTGTAAGTCCATAGCAAACATTGTAGCAGGTTATTAGTTAATCTGTTAATCAGATGGTACAAAATCAGTGTTTGCTCTACAAATTCTTAGATTGTGCTGCAATGTTCCTGTTGCATAGATTTGCATACTGTATGTCAATTGAATGATTTGTCATTGTGATAATTCAGGTTTGAAAGGTTGGCCACAAGAGGATTGACTGTGTTGAAAAGGACAAGCTATTCAGTCAACTTAGCAGCAAGCTAGTTGGCCGGTTGCTGTTGCATTAACTTCGGCAGGTTCAATTAAGTAGTATGTAGTGCAGTGTTCAAAGGCATTGAAGACTCACCCCAAACCGTGTGCCGGGCTCTGAAAAAGTTAACTTCCGTTGCTTGCAAGTGAAGTTTTCTGCTTGTAGCTACAAAATGCAGACAATAATGAAACGTGATACCTTGTTATCTTTAGCTGGACCTGAGATGTCCATCACTGTACATACCGTTTGTACACTGTGCTGTGGCCTGTGGGTATTGACCGCAGCTGTATGTACTGACTGTACACTAGTGTCTAATTTATACCGATGGTATCAAGCTGTGTGCATATTTTCTGGGATCGATGGTGGTGTCTTACACATCTGTTACACCTCATTTGAAACTAGGTCAGATTACCGGCATGAGACGTTTCTTTTTGCGCGAGTCTTCACACCCTTTAAATGGTGAGGTCCGTTGTAGTATAAATTGAGTAGAGTAACTACTGGCAGGTAAGTAAGTTTGCCTATATATATAACTATGCCATGAAATGCAACCTCAGTTCTAGTTCCTAGCATAGTGGTGCTTTTAAAACAAATCCGAGTAATATTGTTCATTAGTCTTGAATGTACATATTTGTTGAGTTCTGCCTCATTACAATGAGTATATTGGCATTATTTCTTCACTATCAGTAAAATTAAGACACAAGTATATCGAGTCGTGTGTCATTATTTTCATATCCCGTTGCTAAGTTGTATTGAACTCAATCAAAACCTGATTACTACAATATTGTCAACAGGCCTGTCCTGAAGCAAAGACATTCAACTCTGAAAATTATCTTTTATCATGTCCAGAACAAACATCCAAGATGAATGATGGAGCATCAGATCCTGGTTTGTTTATTCGGGATACTATTCAAGTGTTAACACCCAGCGGAGACTGTAAAATCGAGTACTACCTTGGAGACATTTGCAAGTTGAAAGCAAAACATAAAGTTGATGTACTGCTTGTCTCGGCTTTCGCAGGTAATCCTATTAATCTTAAGTATATGCAACTTACATCAACAGTTTTGATGTATTCTAGTTAGAAAACCACAACCCTCAGACATGAATATGATATCACATAAATTAACAAGATTTATTTATACCTAATTGATGGAGTAATTCATCACAAACATAAATCACATACAGTAATATGAAGATGATGGATTGATAACATTTAACAGCTCGTTTAAGTAGCTTTAATACTTCTGTATGATCAATTGCATACAACATAGGCATAATCGTTTGGTCCCTTGTACAGTAGATTAGTTTTGCAATTGTATCAGAATATTGACACAGTTCTTTTAAGTAGATGTATTGAATGTTGCATCTCTGCTAAATATTGCTATTAAGTCTACAAATAACGATGCGTCCAGTGCTTATGTGGTTGGTTTTGTACACGCTTTCTTGACAGACCCATTAATTCTGAACAATTGTGTTCTCACAGTACCTGTGCTAGTGATTTTTGCTATTGAAACTATTTAAGTTTATTGAGTTATACTGTACGTGTACCAATCTGTTGACAACTCAAGGGTCTCTTCACTAAAACTTTAAACAATAGTGCAGAGGCCTTTAATTTTTACCCCCAACAAACTCATCCAACCCCCCCCCCTCCCTCCCTTGAAGTCCCTTCCCACACACAAATAATGAAAATGAAATATCCATGAAACCAGCACCTCATCAAGGCATGTACTGTACTTATCAGATACAGAAAATACAGTTACATCAAAAAATAATCCCGAACTGTTCTGAGAGGATATGAACAGTGCATTTTTATCGTACTGTTTGTCACGCTGAGTGTGGTCAAACCATGTTTTTGTGCTTTCTCGTGGCCTGCTCAGTTAACTTCACGTGTCACATCAAGACTAAATACTTTAAAGTAGACTAAATGAGTACATTGCTTAAACTCTGCTGCAAGTAAAATGCTCTTTACTCAACCTTACATTTAGAGGAAAAAAATTGCTTTCTAACTATCCCTGTTCCGCACATAATTTGTAAACTTGTATTTCTTAATCAAATAAAGAGTTTGGATTTCTGCTTTGCATGTTTCTGATTTATTTAACATTTAAAATTCACAGATAATTATAAACCAACACCGAAGTCATTCATAGGTGCACTGTCTAATTCTCTTGGGTTGAGTGTTGAAGAACTAGCAGAAAACAAGGCTGAAGATTTGAGAACCTATTACTCCTGTTGGGTTTCGAAACCTTTGTCAAAACATCTTCCATTCAACAGACTTCTCTGTTTCGAGCCAAACTGGTGAGTTAAATCCCTTGGGTCCACTCGCAGGGTAACAGTTTCCCTCATGGCTCATACAATGGTCAGTACAAAATTCTTAAGATAGATACAGAACCTTCGTTCCAGCAACATATTTCTCCTTTGGGGATAGAGATCCAGACACTCATGTGGTAACAGGTCTTTTGAGGTTGCTGCCCCTCGTCTTTGGAATACACTACAGTACCATTAAACTAAAGTCGTGCACCAGCATTTTGACTTTCAAAGAACTCCTTAAAACTCATCTCATGAGTGAAGCTTTCAGTGATTTAGATTTAATTTAAATTTTTCTGTTCTTTTACCATACCTTTTGTTTTCTCTATTTTGCGCCTTTAGCACCCTGCAGGGCGGGTATGAGTGCATTATAAATCGCTATTATTATTATTAACTGATCAATAGCCCGATGATATCATATATTTATGGACTTTTCTTTCACTTATTTCAGGAGTGTGTCACCGCATCCAAAGGTACTAGTTGGAGATATATTTAGGTGTCTGGTACCTGTCCTACAGAAAGAACGAGGGACTGTCATTACTCCTATCCTGACCAGTGGGAGCCAAGTAAGGTCAACAAGAATTGAAAATGAAAGAAAACTTAGGAAGTGTTTGTTTAAAACAGGATGCATGAAGGATCACTTACTACATAGATTTACAATATAACAATTGTTTTTTTTTTTTGTATACTGTGTAATGTGACGATTTGAGTAAATACATTGCAATACAGACAACCATCTCTGTTTCTACATCTTTTGAGAAAAGAGGAGGCTAAGTTTTCTGAAGATAAAGTTGCTACTGCTCTTTTCTATGCCGATATTTTATGTCTTGTGATTTAAAATGGTTTGGATAGCTATGCTGGGCTTAGGGCTGTAGACTTTCAAAGAGATCATATCTGGCAGCCTCTGAAAGATGAGGCATTTAGGGGAAGTACAATATTTGTCTGCATTAGATTAGAGATCAGAGAAGTAAGTCACTGAACAGAATAAAGTACTTTAGCTTAAGAAAGATGAGATGGTTTTGTTTTGTTCACATTTTTCATCAATATTATTAATAGTCATATTTTTGTTATGTTTTTATTATTATTATTTAGGGATTTGCTGAAGCTGAGATTGTATATGCCATGGTTGAAGCTGCAGTCAAGTGGATGAAAGTTGGCCTGCCATTGAAATGTCTTAAGATTGTTCAGTATGCCATCTTCAACAACGGAAAGCAGATCGCGACTCACTTACGAGAATATGAGGCGGTACAGAAGGTGTTTGAAGAGTTGAAAGAAAGATATGACATGCAGTATCTCTTACCAAAGGTTTGTTTCTACCTTTATACCACCCACTGAATAGAATGTGTCACCATTGTCTCCTTCTGCTCTCGCAAAATTTTTAGAGTTAAGAACAACAATTTGTGAATGCTAAGATTTGAGGAGCAGTACTGTACTCATCACTGTTACTCGGTATAACAGTTTTGGTAAAATTTGTGACCTTGACAGGGTTTTTCTCTTAAAGGCTACTCTGAAAGAGTACGATGTTTACATATCAGGAAGCAAGGACGATGCTGAGGTGTCAGCAAGAATACAAGACGAACTTAGACGAGTCTTTCCCAAAATAAGGATAAAAGTCGGAAGTGACCAGAAGATGATGGAAGGAGAATCCTGGCAAGATGATATGTACAATACAATGATGAAATCTTCCAGAGTGATCACAGGTATTATTGCTATTAAATAATTCTTCTAGTTTTTATAAGGCACTCCATGACACTGCCCCTGAGTTCCTATCATTCCTTGTTTGTTACAAAGGAGGGGTAAACCAAAAACTTCTCTCCAATGATGGTAATATTCTTGTAATCCCTTGTTCTTGGACCTCGTTCGGTGAATTTGCTGTTGCTGGTCCTGGCATGTGGAATTATCTTCCTATTGATATGTAAATGTGCTCCTCATTTGGTCTTTATAATTGTCAACTTGAAAGAAACTTATCGTTTCAAACAAACTATTGATGTTTGATCTGTTCTGCTTTCTTTTTGTAGCTTTTATCCATCTTGCTCCATTCGCTGTACAGCGCAAGAGAATATTTTATAGTTGCCTATCATCTCTTGTGGTAGCTGGAGATACATTCCACTCAGTAATAATCTACAGCATATAAATAATGATTATTAAGTACCGGTTAAAATTCCTGACTTGTGGTTATTCAGCAGAGCTAAAGACAACATTTTGATTACACATTTGCTGGTTATCCATGTAATGAACCAGAAGGACTTTGTAAAGATATTCCACAGTAAAACTGTGTAGAGAGTTAGACGTGATTAGGGTGATATCCTCTACACCCTAAACACTGCTCAGCAATAACCAGATCCCCTTGCAGCAATATGAGTCTGTCCCATTCATACACAGAGAAAAGGTAACATCTAGTGTTGATTTTGGCACTGATCACATGATCACATTTCTATAGTCTAACCAATAAAATTTTTTGAAAGTTAAGTTCTTAAAGAAATTCCTTATAGCCCGGACGTTTTGTTTTGTGTGAATAAGGAGCACTTATAAATGTGCCCAACTTGTTGTGCTTTGTAAAATTATCACAAACCAAGTTTCCTATTTCTATATTCTACCCTATAAAAATTGTTGAAAGTTAATTTCTTACCAGTTCTCAGCCCAAAGTATTTGCAAGATGCAGCCTGCATAGAGCAATACAACATCGCCCTCTGTTGTAACCGCAGGGCCCACAAAGACCTGTTGGCGCCATTTTATGCAGAGAATGTCCCAGACTTGCCCTCCTACATGCAACTCGTGCAATACGTTGACTGCAGGTAAATATTATAAACCTTTCCCTCATCACTTACAGACAAATCTTTAAATTTTGAGACTCTTGCAATCAAAATGAAAGGTAATGATGGATTCCAATAGAATGTAGTATTTAATCATATATGCAAACTTAAAGAGGTATTGCCGCTTAACAAATAGACATAGGTTTACTTCAAATTTGTCAGTTATTACCAGTTAATATTTGAATAATTTTGCCTTAATTACATTGCCTCGTTACTAAGACTTTAGTTTTGGAAGACCAGATTGGACAGCTTTAAAGTAGTGTTGAGTTCATTGGACAAGGAGTTATTTTAGTAAGTGGAAGCCCATTCTCTGTAATGTTGTATACAATTTATAAATGACATTGATCTAGTTGGGTGGTGTATATCTGTGTACTGTCTACAAAACTTAAAAAGGAAGCAATACCACCAAACTTTCTAAAGAATCACCTTTGCATTTGTTTGTGTGTATTTGAACTTAATCTTATGCCTGAAAGTTCAATCCTTCTAGTCGTTACTAGATAAGTACATTTTATTTCATATCATTCAACATCCAAGCTTGACAAAATAATGATGATAACTGCAAGCATTAAATACCCACTTCAGAAGGTCTCTTCAGAGACTTTCCATGACAGTTAAACTTTCTGCCGAAGGCACATTGTAAACTCTAATTGTGGTATGGCACCACTTATCTCATTGATCAGAAATAACTCCAGCAACCAGATCTCCGAGGGCTGCAAGAATCTGGCCCGTTCAATTTCGACAAGTGCAGCCAACATCCATTCCGATATCCATTGGATGACCTTGAACCCAGTGAAGTATGATGTGTTTCTATCGTACTCACATGCAGATACAACAAAGGCAAACCAGTTACGCGAATGTTTACAAAAGGAAGATCCCAACTTAAGGCTGTTCTTTGACATTCAGGAAATCAAACAAGGTTAGTGTATAAACAAGAAAACATTTTTGTTTTTAACTTGAAGAGAGCAAACTTTGCATGATAAACCTAGTACCTTTTCTGCAGATTAAGAAAATGGGGAGGTGTTTGAGATAGCTATGCCTTGACATTTGAAACTATTCTCGGCTGCCATAATTTAGGCACTGTTCTATAAATCAGTCTATGTTCATCGAGTCTTCAGTATCAGGCTTAAATGTCTCAAAGCCAAAACTCAACAAAGGAGAAGTTCATGACAAATGATTAAATGTTTTACATATTTTGTTGATGTCCTTCAAAAGTGGTGGCGTCTAACTGTTGTTTCCTTGCTTAGTTTAATACCATTATCATGACTTCTAATGACATCACATTGGCAGTGTCTAGTAACGATATTATAGAACTGCTTGTATTTTGCATTTGCATGAATTTTACATAGTTGTCAAACAGTGACACATAATTTCACAGTCTTTGACACAAAACGTTCAAGAAAAAAATATGTCATGGGGGGAAGTGTGTTTGATCAATGTGACATTACACTTGCTTGCTACAAAAGATAAACTTCACAGTGTGTGGTTATACATACAGCAGCTGGTAGTGATTGCATGTACATTGCAACAGGATGTAATAAGTATTTTTTTTCTTTTCCATGCCCAAAGTATATTGACCTCAAGTCTATTCTCAATTTTCCTTTACTTTCTTTTTGCTGTAGGTAAAGCTTGGCAAAGGCTCCTATACCATTCCATTGATGGTACCACAGTCTTCGTTGCCATGGTTTCCGAGCGGTACCTACAGTCAGCTGTTTGCAATGAGGAATACAGGCTAGCATTAGCAAAGCTCTGGTCTGAGGTAGTTTTCAAGCGTCTATTTGTTTCTGGGTTTGATTGATTCACTCGATTAGTTTAAATACTAGACTATAAATGACATAAACAAACTTAATCTTCGATCTCCTGATCCAAAATGGTGCACCAAATCTTAAGGCACTGTGTCAAAAGAAAATCTGCAGCCGTAGAAATCTGAAGCTAACACAAAGTACCCCAACATTTCTTTTTAGTGGTTACAATGTTTTAAAGAATTGCAACTTGGTATTTTGCATTATTTTTACCTTATTGGATTATTTGAAATATTATTGAGAGGACATTGTACTAAGTTGATATCATTGAGCAGGTCTCTTCCATCCTGTCCATTGTTTGGCCTGTTACTGCTTAGTGATGCATACATGTAGGCAATAGAATCGCCACAAAATTCTGGTATTATAGTCTGTCAAATATTCTTGTCAGAATGAACAGTTGCAGTCTCTTAAATGCATTGAAGACTCGCCCCAAACTGCGTGCAGCCATCTGAAAAGTTAACTTCCCGATGCTTGCAAGTGGCGTTTTGTTTGTGTCGCTACAAAATGCAGACAGTACAGTAATGAAACGTGATACCTTGTAATCTTTAGCTGGACCTGAGATGTCCATCGCTGTATCGTTTGTACACTGTGCTGTGGGTATTGACAGCAGCTGTATGTACTGACTGTACACTAGTGTCTAATTACCGATGTTTGCAAGCTGTGTGTGTGTATTTTCTGTGATCGATAGTGGTGTCTAATACTTCTGTTACACCTCATTTGAAACTAGGTCAGATTACCGGCATTAGCTGTTTCTTTTTGCATGAGTCTTCACAACCTTTAATTCAGCAGTATTGTACCAAAATATATTACAGCCTTTATTTGGTTTTGACCCTTTTTCCCCAAGGGAGATCCTTTGAAACTACTTGTACTGAAGATTGAGGACATTAGGGATTTACCCAGGGAGTACACCGACGCCACGACAGTCAGTGCAGTAGACGATTTCTCTGACAAAATCAAGACTTTGAGTCATGATATCGTGAAGTGTTTACATGACAAACATCCTTCGAAGAAGTCCAAGATTAAATTCCACAAAACTAAAGCTAATATTGATGTTGCTAAGGTAATTTGTTGTTTTGTTAATTTTTTTTTTCTTTCACTTCACATATTTCTCTTCTGTTTTCTTTTCAATTTGGGAAAATATTCTCAATTAGAGATTGAAAGACAAGTAAAAGGGTGGGGTAGAAAAGCAATGGGCTTGATAAAATAATTAATTTGTAAATAATTAGTCATTTTCAGTATTTTATCTGTAGGCTCTAATATTGATATTTCCAAACTTAAAAGTTACTCATAAATTTGCATTTGACAGACAAAATGGGAACATATACTAGTCCAGTCCATGTTTCTACTTATGATCTGATGTTGCTATGTTGATGTATTATATGAACAGATTTAATCTAACTTCAACTAAAGTCATCTCCTTCCAAAAATCTGATATTACTTGCACTGCTAAACAGTCTGGCACAGATGATTAGTGAAAGAGTTAGGCTCATCGCAGTAGATACAGACTATAATTGAAACATTCAGACTTGTAACAGTAGACGCATACTATAATTGAGACAGTCAGACTCATAGCAGTAGACACAGACTAATAGTGAAACATTCAGACTAACAGCTGGAGACAGCAGTGACCAAAGGCCTGAAGAAACTGTGTATTAATAATATTATGTATGTGATTCAACCCAGAACATAGAAAATCCATTAATGCTTTAATTCATTATCACAGCTTAACATAACATGTTCAACCTGGTTAGCCCTCGATTGGTTTATTACCAGAAATTGTCCAGGTATCAGGTGATCTATGAAGTATCCAAAGTTGGCTTCCTTATCTTAGCTAATGAAGCAGCTGCAGCAGGAATAAACTATCACAAAAGAGCTCGAGGAGCAAGATAAGTAAAGCACCTTTGCTTTCTCCTTGGATCATGTGTTACCCAGAAAATCACTGGTTCTTTTCTGGGTATAAACCAAGTGAGGACTAACCAGGTTGAACTTGTATTGAAAGCTCATATGCAATATTCACCTTTCATCCCCTATTTATTTAACTTTTTCTATGTTCTATCCTGTTTCACTTTTAAGGGTAAGACTTTGAATTTAGACAAAGAAGCTTCTAAACTTCGACGACTCTGTTTCAAGAAGCGATTCCCTGACTATAAGTTGGTTATTGAGAAAGGCTTGCAAGTTTCTCTCAAAGACCAGACACAGCAAGAGACAAGATGTCACATCGCAATTAGTTTCGATAAACTTGACCAGAAATACGCCAGTTACATTCAGTCTAATTTACAACAATTAGCTCCGCATTTGAACGTCAAAATGACTTGTGGGGACAACAAGGTCAGGTTGGCTGCCATGGAAACTGCAGACAGGATTGTTGCCCTCCTGTCTCCAAACTACCTGGAATCACCAGAGCAAGTTGAGGAGTTCCATGTAGCGATTTATCGACAGAGGATGGCGAACAAGTCGTTGCCGATTCTATATCCGATACAGCTTCACGCTCTGCCTCCAAAACCAACCTATTTTCGTATTGTGCCCTACGTGGTCAGTGTTGAAGACGAACTTTGGCAGGAAGTCTGCCAAACTATGCCAGATACCGTGCTGTCGTCCAAGTTATACGACCTGAAGTTCAGACGAACAGAGAAAATCGCCCTAGATGTGGTGATTTCTGATCTTATTTCACTAGCAGAGAAGCAAAGGTAAGTCGCTTATCCACAGAAGTTTTAAATTATTATTATGTTCCAATTTACCATTACTGCAGACAACTCACATTTGATAGTTTCAGGTTACAAGGGCGTAGGAACCGGGGGGAATGGGGGGCGCCAGCCCCCCTAGTGAAAAATATGGGGGCGGAAGTATCATTCCGCCCCCCGCTTAGCAAGTCAGAAAACCCCTTTTTCAATTCTCAATAAATGATAACAACATTTGTCATTTTAGCAGAAAACATTTTGGCAGAAAAAAATCTCATTTGGAGCACCAGACACCCCCTCCCCTTAGACCCCTCCCCCAGGCCGACCATCAGTCTCCAGCCCCCCCACTCAAAAGTGCCTTCCTACGCCACTGGCAGGTTAACATAATATTAAAGTGCATAACAGTCCAAAAATCGTTTACTTACCCTAACCATTTCCTCTCCTGTTTTTAATATGAATTAAAACTGTAGACTCTGAAATTAATGCCGGAATTGAAACATGGTAGTAATTGGTGTAAAATCATTGAAATTCAAGAATATGCTCTTTCAAAATTCATGAGAACATCCCCTTTACATCTCTGTCCATTATTTACTCAATTATATAGAAATAAACTAGAGCAATGTTTTAGAAGTTTTTATTCATAGAAATATTCCAATGACCGAAAGTTTTAAACTTATAAGTAGTAACGAAAGAAAAACATTTGAAAAAAAAAAAATTGAGCTTTTGTGTAATGGTGATGAATGACATATTTAGAAGTTGTAATATTGAGTACAATTTCTCCATCTTAAATGTTGTTTAGTTTGACATACATAAGAGGACAATCAAGGAAAGTGATCAAGGTTAAGAGGTGATTATAGATTTAAGTCATAGCAGATGTTTTTTATCTACTTATTTTTTGCAGCAACTACAAAGAAAATCAGACATTGAAACCACAACCATCCCTGATAAACATTTCAGAGGTGATGTCTGAAATCTCTCTCAAAAACAGGAACCAATCAAAAGGACATCTGAGTGGGGATTAAAAAATCACATCCTTCATTGAGGATAGAAAGTTGCTGCTGCCCTCTATATTTGTACAAAGTAAACATGTCTTCTCTCATTACTATCCAAAGGTATTTGATATTACCCATGTTACCATCAGTACATAAAGCTTCCCTCAGTACATCATGCTGCCCTCAGTACATAAAGCTGCCCTCAGCACATTATACTGCCCTGAGAACACAATGCTGCCCTTAGTACATAAAGCTGCCCTCAGCACATAATGCTGCCCTCAGCACATAATGCTGCCCTCAGAACACAATGCTGCCCTCAGCACATAATGCTGCACTTTATACACAATGCTGCCCTTAGTACACAATATTGCCCTCAGAACACAATGCTGCCCTCAGCGCATAATGCTGCCCTCAGTTCATAATGCTGCCCTTAGTACGTAATGCTGCCCTCAGTTCATAATGCTGCCCTCAGTTCATAATGCTGCCCTCAGCTCATAATGCTGGCCTGAGAACACAATGCTGCCCTCAGCACATAATACTGCCTTCAGCACATAATGCTGCACTTAGAACACAATATTGCCCTGAGGACACAATGCTGCCCTCAGTGCATAATGCTACCCTTAGTACATAAGGCTGCCCTCAGTACATCATATTACCCTCAGTACATAATATTATCCAATACCCTCAGTACATAATGCTTCTTGCCTTGCTTTCTGACATAGCGCCACCCCATCATCCTTCACTCTATTACCAACCCGCCATTTACAAAACGTACGCGTCCTTGGATACCCACACAACGCTATTGAGTATACTTTCAATTCATAGTGTGTCTTTTCAAAAGGAGTTACTAATTTTTCAGTCAGCCTTCTTAGGCAGGAGACTAAATTCATTCTGGTAAGTTAAGTCTATGTTCAATTTCATTGTATAGAAGCCATTTAAAACCCGTAGGGAGGTGTTTAATTGCCAATATGACAACCCCTAACACACCTTTAACCGCCCCCCTAGTCGAAAACCTAAAACTCTCTGATTTTGACATAGACAATAATGACTGGATCCCTGTACAAAATAGCAGAAAAAGACAACGTCCAAACTCCGTTGAAATAAACCCATTTCCTAACTCCAAACCAACCACCAAAAAGTCCGCTCAAACAATCATTGTATCAGGAATCCAACCAGTAATATCCAAAAAACCAATAACCCTTGCTAAACTAATCAATGAAAAACACCAAATGCCATGATCTCAAACATAAACCGTCTTCGTAGTAACGACATCCTAATTACCCCCGATGACCCTAAATCTGCAAATAGCCTCCTGAAACCATGGACTCAAAGGGCCAAACTAGGCAACCCCAAACCAAGAATCCCCCCAAGAAATAAGACAGAAACTTCTCCGTAGTAGACTGTGGCATAAACCCTGAAATTCAAATCAAAGATATTGAATAAAAACTGAAAGACCAAGAATACACCCCAATGCAAACTAAAAGACTCATTAGTCACGCCACAAACAATCCAACTTGGAAAGTAAGTATAACGTTTGAAGAACAAAAAAGAACCTCAACAAACCCTAATCAAACAAGGTTTCTACTTAGGGTACTCTAAACATAAAACAGAAGAATACCACGAACCCCCCTTATCACTCAGTGCTTCAAATGCCAACTCTTTGGACACACCCACCCTACTTGTAAAAATCATACCAGATGCCTCAGATGTGGCGAAAACCACAGAGTTAAAGACTGTCCCGAACAAAAAGAAAACACAAAATGTGCCAATTGCTCAGGGACTCATGCCGCCCTTTACAAAGGATGCCCAAAATTTAAAGAAGCTAAAACTGAAGCTATTAACAAACAACAAGAACAGATTACCTACGCGAATGTAACCAAATCTGCCCTAAAACTGAAATCACAAATAAAATCGCCACTGAAGACAAATTTAATATAGCAACCTTTGTCATTGAATTAGTACAATAGACCCTTCAAAAAGCCGACATTAATATTAAATCCGACGACCTTGCCAGTTACGCCACTGTGTTAGCACTATAACACCTAAACTTAAATATCCCAAAAACTGTAATTATGGAACGTCTCCACCAACCCTCAATATTTAGCTATCTTCAATCACCAAAATGACCAGCACACTCTCTCCTTCGGTCAAGTTCCTCCATCTAAACATCAACAGTGTCCTTCCAACATTAAGCCTCCTACTTAGTATAATCACCTACTACTCCCCGGATATCATATCGTTAAATGAAACTAAACTAAATACAAATTCCCATCTAAGCATCCTTGGTTACCAAACTTTCAGAGGAGCACTTCTTGCTGTAAAAAAAGGCCACTCTCCTCCCAAACTCAATGCAAACAAGCAATAATTGAAATTGTACTCGAAAGAGACAATAAACCTCTCCACATTATTAGCTATTATGGTCCCCAAATGAGCCCATATCCACCGCTATAATAAAAAAATGTTCTAATAAAAATACAATACTCTTAGGAGATCTTAATGCCCACCACATTATATTTGGCAGCACTGAAATATCTGAAAAAGGCAAATCCCTCTTAGAAATATGTGATAAATACAACTTATCAATAATTAACCAAAATACCAAAACTAGGATAAACCCAATAAACAATAATACAGAACTACTTGACTACGCCATAAACTCAAATCACCTCGCAACTAAAACACAATCGATACAAATCCTAGAAGATTACTAAATCAGTGATCATTTCCCACTCCTGTTTGAGCTAGACATAAACCTCAACCGCATACAAAATAACGAATTGACGTATTACTACAATAAAACAGACTGGACATCATTTAAAAGGGAACTCGTAACAAATTACACTATTGCCAAATACAACAACCAAAACAACGAGCTAAATTACATCGACAAATACTGTGACAGCAATGCCCAACATATCTTCAATACCTTCAAAAAACACTCCCTTCAAAACAAAAATAAGACGAAAACTAAATAAGAATATTCTTACACTTATCAAACACAGATGTCGCCTACGTAGAACCTATATTATCTCCCGAGACCTAACTCTAAAAAACCCAAATTAACCAACTTAAAGAACAAATATCGGTAAACGAACAAAACCGCGTCCAAAACAAATGCGATTCAACCATTAATGACAAAAACCCGAAACACTTTTGGAAAAAATTAAAAACCCCACACGCAGGTAAACAGACCAAGGCCTTAGAGATAAGGTCTAGGTCATCTGATCACAAAACCTCAAGACCAAACAAAGCTAATTGAATCCTACTTTAACACTATATTTAATATCTTCAATGGCCCCCCCATACGATAACAGATTCAAACACGAAAAAGACCGTACAATTGATGCAGCTAGTTTTATCCCCAACCCCTTAGGATGTCTCAACGAAAACATCCCTCTACTCAAAAAATAGATATAAACGATTGGTATAGTGCCACAAAAATGCCTCCTCCCCTGGTCTTGACAACAAAAATTACCAAATGCTTAAAAACTCCCCTCCGATATTCATTAACTCTCATATTATCCCACTATTTGCCGAACTTCTTAGACTGGGTTATTTCCCAACCCCGTGGAAATCCGCCAAAATGATTTTAATACCGAACCAAATAAAGACCGCACCAAAATTCAAAACTATCGACCAATCAATCTCCTCCCAGCCTTAAGTAAGATTTTCGAAAGAATTATAGATAACCGCACCAGAACCCCACCTAGAGCAAACTAACCACTTTTCCCCGTATCAATCGGGCTTCCGCGCACATAAATCTACTATAAACCAAACTTTCCGCTTATCCGAAGAAATTCGCATCGGCTTTATGAAAAACATGATACCACTGCCCTCTTTCTTGATGCCGAAAAGGCGTTTGATGAAACATGGTACAACGGCATCAGAATTAAACTACTTAACTTTAATCTCCCCTCCAGTTACATCAGACTTCTTTCCTTAGTGAGCGCAATTCAAAAATATGCTACAAAAAAACAATACTCAAAACTATTCCGCTTCGTGCAGGCACTCCACAGGGCGCTGTTCTCAGCCCCCTCCTTTACACCCTATTTGTTAATTATCTGAACACCCCCCTCCCCCTCTAACTGAATGCAACTATAGTCAGTACGCTGACGATATAGCCATTTGGAGCACTAGTAAAAATATCCATATGATGGAACTAAATATTAAAAAGAGCTATTACACATCTCGAAAAATGGTGCTCGATGTGGAGAATAAAAATAAATCCCTCAAAATCTAACCTAGTCAATGCAGCCTTCCCCGGTACCACTTTCGATAGCAAATTATCTTTTAATCTACATTGTAACAGAAATGCAGGACGCTGCTGGTCCCACCTTAAATCCATCCAAATCCTCTCACACAAATATATATATATATAGTGACAAGTTACCACTGACGAGGGGTTAAGTGTAAAGGGGACCTTGGCCTCAAACAAGACTGTAAACCTTCAACTTTACCTTGATTAATCACGCCTGTTCATTGGTTATATTTAGTCGTATTGAGCCTTTATTTGACACATTTGATCAGACCTGTTATATATTTAGTCGTGTGGATCCTTTATTTGACACATTTGATCAAGCCTGTTATATATTTAGTCGTGTGGATCCTTTATTTGACACAGTTTATCAAGTCTGTTATATATTTAGTCGTGTGGATCATTTATTTGACACATTTGATCAAGCCTGTTATATATTTAGTCGTGTGGATCCTTTATTTGACACAGTTTATCAAGTCTGTTATATATTTAGTCGTGTGGATCCTTTATTTGACACATTTGATCAAGCCTGTTATATATTTAGTCGTGTGGATCCTTTATTTGACACAGTTTATCAAGCCTGTTATATATTTAGTCGTGTGGATCCTTTGTTTGACACATTTGATCAAGCCTGTTATATATTTAGTCGTGTGGATCCTTTATTTGACACATTTGATCTAGCCTGTTATATATTTAGTCGTGTGGATCCTTTATTTGACGCAGTTTATCAAGCCTGTTATATATTTAGTCGTATTGATCCTTTATTTGACACATTTGATCAGACCTGTTATATATTTAGTCGTGTGGATCCTTTATTTGACACATTTGATCAAGCCTGTTATATATTTAGTCGTGTGGATCCTTTGTTTGACACATTTGATCTAGCCTGTTATATATTTAGTCGTATTGATCCTTTGTTTGACACATTTGATCTAGCCTGTTATATATTTAGTCGTGTGGATCCTTTGTTTGACACATTTGATCAAGCCTGTTATATATTTAGTCGTATTGATCCTTTGTTTGACACATTTGATCAAGCCTGTTATATATTTAGTCGTGTGGATCCTTTGTTTGACACATTTGATCTAGCCTGTTATATATTTAGTCGTATTGATCCTTTGTTTGACACATTTGATCTAGCCTGTTATATATTTAGTCGTGTGGATCCTTTGTTTGACACATTTGATCAAGCCTGTTATATATTTAGTCGTGTGGATCCTTTGTTTGACACATTTGATCAAGCCTGTTATATTTAGTCGTATTGATCCTTTGTTTGACACATTTGATCAGACCTGTTATATATTTAGTCGTGTGGATCCTTTGTTTGACACATTTGATCTAGCCTGTTATATATTTAGTCGTATTGATCCTTTGTTTGACACATTTGATCTAGCCTGTTATATATTTAGTCGTGTGGATCCTTTGTTTGACACATTTGATCAAGCCTGTTATATATTTAGTCGTGTGGATTCTTTGTTTGACACATTTGATCAAGCCTGTTATATTTAGTCGTATTGATCCTTTGTTTGACACATTTGATCAGACCTGTTATATATTTAGTCGTGTGGATCCTTTATTTGACACATTTGATCAAGCCTGTTATATATTTAGTGGTGTGGATCCTTTATTTGACACAGTTTATCAAGTCTGTTATATATTTAGTCGTGTGGATCCTTTATTTGACACATTTGATCTAGCCTGTTATATATTTAGTCGTGTGGATCATTTATTTGACACAGTTTATCAAGCCTGTTATATATTTAGTCGTGTGGATTCTTTGTTTGACACATTTGATCAAGCCTGTTATATTTAGTCGTATTGATCCTTTGTTTGACACATTTGATCAGACCTGTTATATATTTAGTCGTGTGGATCCTTTATTTGACACATTTGATCAAGCCTGTTATATATTTAGTGGTGTGGATCCTTTATTTGACACAGTTTATCAAGTCTGTTATATATTTAGTCGTGTGGATCATTTATTTGACACATTTGATCTAGCCTGTTATATATTTTGTCATGTGGATCCTTTGTTTGACACATTTGATCTAGCCTGTTATATATTTAGTCGTGTGGATCGTTTATTTGACACATTTGATCTAGCCTGTTATATATTTAGTCGTGTGGATCCTTTGTTTGACACATTTGATCAAGCCTGTTATATATTTAGTCGTGTGGATCATTTATTTGACGCATTTGATCTAGCCTGTTATATATTTAGTCGTGTGGATCCTTTATTTGACACATTTGATCAAGCCTGTTATATATTTAGTCGTGTGGATCCTTTATAGTAAGACGGGGTAAAAAAAAACCGTTTCCTTAAAGTTTAACATAAAACTCGTTAGGTAGATGCTTAGGTAGATATTTTAGCATTGTCAGTTGACAAGTGGGAATACCTTCCTAAATAGCCATAATAAAAATTTCAATCACAATGAGTAAAGGAGAAATTTCAGAAAAGGGGTGGTTTTTTTTTACCCCGGCTGTTAGTCATTTTTGGGGTAAAAAAAAACCCTGCTGGGGTAAAAAAATTCCACACTGTTAAAACAACATACTACCAAAGAAAATGTGCAAAACCACCAGAAATATTTTCAGCACACTTTAGAAAAGCTTTATTTGGGCATTTTCAATCGAGTTCTGCATGAATGAACCTATTGCCAAACGATAAACTCCGGGAAACAAACCCCACCTTCCGAGACTAAGCAAGATTCTATCAAGACTGTTTAATACCCCCTAAAACATTATTGACCATGTTTTATGAGTTTTATTCTATATATAGAATAAAACTATATTAGTATCACATCCAGCTGTGGGGTTGGGACTTAGGGTAGAGAATAATTTAGGACTCTAAAAATAACAAGATAACCATATACAGCAGACATATATTGTTAGGCTATAACACTAGGCTAACATAGCAATAACTTAGGTTAAGAACAGGCAACAGTTAGTAATAAAAATGTAAATAATTATATTGGTAGAAATTAGAAGAGCATAGATGTACTCCCTGTGTCAATCATATAGCAGTTCTAACATTCTGTGATAAATATAAACCATTTTGGGAGGAAAATAGGACTGGTCTTTTTTTACCCCAAACGGACACTAAACCCTGGGGTAAAAAAAATCCACGTCATTCAAGAAAACTGGCAGATCGTGCGGGTAATTACATTACTGATTCATGTAGGTACACCTCTTGTTATCATAACCAAGAAACAAAAACCTCTATATCAGTTCTAATATTTTTTGCGGGATAAAGTTAAAGGACAGTGTTCAGAACCTAAATATTTGCTATTTTTAGAGTATGGGAAAAATCGGCGCTAAAAGTATTCGTACGCCGATGGAAAAGAATAGTAACAATCAATAAAGTATGTCAGAATTGACTTGGGCACCATGGTTTTCACATACACCATACAAAAATGTGTTTCAATTTCTCACGACTTGTAGTGGGGGTGGGTTTTTTTTTACCCCAACTACCCTGTGGTTTTTTTTTACCCCGATTTACTATATTTGACGCATTTGATCTAGCCTGTTATATATTTAGTCGTATTGATCCTTTGTTTGACACATTTGATCTAGCCTGTTATATATTTAGTCGTGTGGATCCTTTGTTTGACACATTTGATCAAGCCTGTTATATATTTAGTCGTATTGATCCTTTGTTTGACACATTTGATCAAGCCTGTTATATATTTAGTCGTGTGGATGCTTTGTTTGACACATTTGATCTAGCCTGTTATATATTTAGTCGTATTGATCCTTTGTTTGACACATTTGATCTAGCCTGTTATATATTTAGTCGTGTGGATCCTTTGTTTGACACATTTGATCAAGCCTGTTATATATTTAGTCGTGTGGATCCTTTGTTTGACACATTTGATCAAGCCTGTTATATTTAGTCGTATTGATCCTTTGTTTGACACATTTGATCAGACCTGTTATATATTTAGTCGTGTGGATCCTTTGTTTGACACATTTGATCTAGCCTGTTATATATTTAGTCGTATTGATCCTTTGTTTGACACATTTGATCTAGCCTGTTATATATTTAGTCGTGTGGATCCTTTGTTTGACACATTTGATCAAGCCTGTTATATATTTAGTCGTGTGGATTCTTTGTTTGACACATTTGATCAAGCCTGTTATATATTTAGTCGTATTGATCCTTTGTTTGACACATTTGATCAGACCTGTTATATATTTAGTCGTGTGGATCCTTTATTTGACACATTTGATCAAGCCTGTTATATATTTAGTGGTGTGGATCCTTTATTTGACACAGTTTATCAAGTCTGTTATATATTTAGTCGTGTGGATCATTTATTTGACACATTTGATCTAGCCTGTTATATATTTTGTCATGTGGATCCTTTGTTTGACACAGTTTATCAAGTCTGTTATATATTTAGTCGTGTGGATCATTTATTTGACACATTTGATCTAGCCTGTTATATATTTAGTCGTGTGGATCCTTTGTTTGACACATTTGATCAAGCCTGTTATATATTTAGTCGTGTGGATCATTTATTTGACGCATTTGATCTAGCCTGTTATATATTTAGTCGTGTGGATCCTTTATTTGACGCAGTTTATCAAGTCTGTTATATATTTAGTCGTGTGGATCATTTATTTGACACATTTGATCAAGCCTGTTATATATTTAGTCGTGTGGATCCTTTATTTGACGCAGTTTATCAAGTCTGTTATATATTTAGTCGTGTGGATCATTTATTTGACACATTTGATCAGACCTGTTATATATTTAGTCGTGTGGATCCTTTATTTGACACATTTGATCTAGCCTGTTATATATTTAGTCGTGTGGATCCTTTATTTGACACAGTTTATCAAGTCTGTTATATATTTAGTCGTGTGGATCATTTATTTGACACATTTGATCTAGCCTGTTATATATTTTGTCATGTGGATCCTTTGTTTGACACATTTGATCAAGCCTGTTATATATTTAGTCGTGTGGATCCTTTATTTGACACATTTGATCAAGCCTGTTATATATTTAGTCGTGTGGATCCTTTGTTTGACACATTTGATCTAGCCTGTTATATATTTAGTCGTGTGGATCCTTTATTTGACACATTTGATCTAGCCTGTTATATATTTAGTCGTGTGGATCATTTATTTGACACAGTTTATCAAGCCTGTTATATATTTAGTCGTGTGGATCCTTTATTTGGCACAGTTTATCAAGTCTGTTATATATTTAGTCGTATTGATCCTTTATTTGACACATTTGATCAGACCTGTTATATATTTAGTCGTGTGGATCCTTTATTTGACACATTTGATCTAGCCTGTTATATATTTAGTCATGTGGATCCTTTGTTTGACACAGTTTATCAAGTCTGTTATATATTTAGTCGTGTGGATCATTTATTTGACGCATTTGATCTAGCCTGTTATATATTTAGTCGTGTGGATCCTTTGTTTGACACATTTGATCAAGCCTGTTATATATTTAGTCGTGTGGATCCTTTGTTTGACACATTTGATCAAGCCTGTTCGTAGTTTATATATTTAGTCTTCTGGATCCTTGTTGTGACATATTCGCACAAGCCTGTTCGAACTAGATAAATTTAGTCGTGTGGGTCAGTATTGGAAAGTTGTAATCAAGTTAGTCATGTGGGTTCATTTTGTCATTTAGAGATGTGTTGTTTTATTTGACACAATAGACATTTTACCTTTTATGCCTGCAGTTAGTCGAGTGGGTTTGTCAGTTTTCATAAAGTAAGTCAAGTGAGAATTTCATGTTGATACACTTATTCAAGTGTTTCTCCTTTTTCTTTTTGTGAAGTATTCAGTCAAATGGATCGTTCTATTGAAATAGCCTTTCCTTTGTTACGTTTTGAAAATGCAGTCAACCCAACAGTGGCAGCAGATGAAAACATTGAATTATTAGGAGTTTGGAGAAATTGCTGGAAACTTTTACAGTGCAATTGGGATACAGTTAATACATAGTTTTGCATTCTTTCATGGAATTTGTATAATCAAAGAAAATAATTTATAAAAGTTTATACATAAAAGTACTAGACCTTCAAATCATTGTGACGTGCAATGCCATGCTCAATGGTATCAGAGTGCCAAAAGTTTTATCGAATTTGATATAAAGTAGAAAGATGTACTTATTTATACTGCAGTTTAATAGTTTGTATACTGTTAGATATTCTTCTGTCCATAAAATTGTGTATTAGAATTACATAAAATATGACACCAAACAGTAACGTGACTGTGTACTGTACTGTATAATTGGAATATATTGTATTACATATAGTATTAGACACAGTGTAATTCATTTCCAAAATTTCGTTTATAAAATTATTTGTACTTATATATCAAACTTGCCAATTTTCATAAGAAATTTATTTAAAGGCATTACTTTCTAATAACTATTATAAAAGTATTCATAACAAAATAGTTTACCTAACATGGTACCCAATAGTTTTGTTTGTTTTTTTGCTGTTACTTCAATGAAAAATTACTGAAAATTAATATACTTATCTTGAGAATAGACATTCCTAATTTATAAAGATGGTTTGCTTTTGTATTTATAGCAAGAAATATTAGTTTCATGTGTTGTAGTCCAGCTTAAATTTACGATCTAAAGTTCAGAAGGAATTTTTCATATGATATGATTGATACACTGAGACTAGAATAATGGTTCCCTCCAATCACTGCTATAAATTTATATACTTTGCTTTTTCTTTCAAAATTATATTAACTATCAAAAACAAGTCAGTGAAGTACTGCACACCAATAAGTACATCTGCAAAAAACGTGAATCAGGAATTGAGTTCTTGCTTAGGAAACTCATCCTTCCAAGTTAAAAGTGAGATATTAAAACAATAAATAGCAATTTGCACTTTTAATATAAAAATACTGTTAATAATTTAAAAGTGACATTTTGCCATTTTAAATTCGGTTCGATGATTCAAGTGTTGCAAGTGTCATGAAAATGTAACAAGTTTTATGATATTTACTCATATTTTGTATCTCACCCATTCATATGGCCATCATTATACGTCATATTTTATCAGTACATTTGTTTCTTACACTTTTTAACTTTGATTTGAATTATCATATTGCATTAAAATCAGTTAATAACATTTATAGAAAAAAACTTGACTGTTAAACAAGAAATCTAGTTTAGGCATCTTGTTTGTTGAGATTAGCACCCAAAAGCCTTCAATGTCCTTCTAGAGATATATGAAAGATGCTCCTGTCACTCTCTGTACCAACAGTGAACTTTTAAGGGAATATTTAAGCAGAAATTTAATCCCCTTATGAAATTGTCCAGGGAAAATATGAAAAAAATCAGTGTTATTAATGTTGATATAACTATTGTAGTATTGTGCTCCTTCAAGACGATTTACTGACAAATGAGAAGAAACATAAACAACCTCTTTGGGGTCTTTAGTTTTGACGTTCAAACGTGAAAGTTCTTGAATTAATGTTTGTTTAAAAACACGAGAGGCACGGGATCCCATCATACTGTTTAATATATTATACTGTTTTAACTTCTATCACATTAAATTGGACTCAATAAATGTAGTAGACTATATGCAATAAGCATCACTTATTAGTTTTGTCTCTACGATACACTGGTTCTCGCATGTTTCTATTTCTATGATGCTAACTATTCCTACGTTGTTCCGGTGGCTTTCTCAAAGTAGGATTAAATGCATCTGGATTCATATTAAATTTTCTCATCCAATCTTTCTCACCGCACGCTTTACAACTACCAAGCCAACTCTTACCAAACGGATTGAATTTCATTTCAAGTTGTTCTTCGCCTTCAGATAATCTCTCGAGAAATTCTAGTAGGGCGCACGCACTCTCCTTAGAAGTGAAAGGGTAAACTCTTTTACTACTGTATGTAATTACATCACCGTGGCGCCTCCATTCATGGTATTTGTTGTAGAGGGTCGGGTTCCTCGAAAGTTTTCGTAAATATCCAGAGAGGTCTTCTAAAGACTCGAAATCACTTGCAAAGATACAAGAATTTGGTGGAGCGATCCTTTCGTAGTCTGACTTGGAGGGTCCAACCACAATAGGGACTGACTGAAAGTCTGCTAACGAATTCCACAGCTTCTCACTGATGTATTCAGAGCAGCAACTGTTCTCTAAAGCAAGATTAAATTTGTATTTCTCGAGTATGTCTATCATGGCAGAACCTCGAGGAAGATGTTTATTTCCACATGCTCCATATGTATCTACAGGTACCAGTTTAGCTAAATTGTTAACGAAACCAGTCCTATTCCAAAACTGATTGTCACAGTGACTACTAACCCATGAAATTATTTTTTTCTTTTTCCTAAAATAATTAGTCAATGGAATTGTCTTTCTTTCATCTCTAAATGGACGATATTCACCGAACGGTGCTAGTACGTTCGATAAAGAATGATAGCCAAATGACATGTTGAAACTGAAATGCCCGAAGCCAATGGGCCGATCTCCGTCGCGTATTTGCGGAGAGAAATATGCGCTCTCCGCCGTTGAATAAACCCAAATTTGCTGTCTGTTTCTCTTCTCCACAACTTTTTCCCATAGTTTTGTATCCCTTAACCAGGCAGCGAAGATTATGATATCAGCGTTCGATAAGGCATCAATATCTCTATACGCAGATTTAACAGTTATTGTTCGCTTCGACTTAGGACAGGAATAAACGGTTTGGCTCTTATCCAAGTTGGCTCGCACTAGCCAAAATGGGTTACAATTAAAAACTGCCATGTTGATATTTTTACGCAATTCACTGTTTGTGCCTTTTCTCACAGCAACGTTAGGTCCCGCAGTTTGCCAGTTGTAACGTTGGCTATCATTATTGGAAATTCGCCATCTTCTAAGTAGAGAATTACGTCTCCATGGGCTGGATTCCTTGATCATGAGGTTCACCCCAAAGCAGGCAATAGTCCCAAGAATAAGGCAAACGAAGAAAAGTTTTTTCCAACCGGACATTATTAACCGTTAACTGTTAACCGTTATCATTTTACTATATTGAGGAACATGATATGACATAATAATGTTAGCTCTGTACGGTATTGTTAAAAAAAAAATTAGCACAACTGATAAAACTCCCAATTTTAAATCATACCAAACTGTCACGATTTTCTTTCCATGTGAAACATTCGGCTGTCTTGTAATCTGCGAGATCCGTTTTCGAAAGGACGACTTTCTGCCTTTTATTCAGTATGAACTGTATTGCTATATAATATAATATATCATGCATTGACTCGCGGCTTCATTTTATGACACCCAAAATAGTCTATACATATATAGGCCTGTACGTACTATCTCGTTAGAAACACACACACAATATTTCCGCAAGCCTTTCCATCCATCTGAATGAGAAGAATGGTAATAATTACCGAACCTTGACCGTATCTGTATGTACGTGTTTTTCTGTAAAAAAAAAATGGCGTTCTTGTTTAAAGTCAATCTACGTACGTACGTACTATCGTACGTACTATCTCGTTAGAAACACACACACAATGTTCGCTCAAGCGTTTCCATCCATCTGAATGAGAAGAATGGTAATAGTTACCGAATCTGACCGTATCTATATTTAGGTGTTGATCCGTAGAACAAATGGCGTTCTTGTTTAAAGTCAATGCATAGCGTAGCATAAGCCTATGAAAAGCCCCATTGACTTACACACTAAATCATTAAATGAATGTGGTCTCTATGTCTAGATAGAATTTCTCACTAAATAAACGCTACCCATCACTGGATATAGCTGACAAGTTGGCCCTACATGGCACCATCACTTTTCCGTACCATGATCATGCATATTTTTTGCTATGAGAGCCGGACTCGTTTTCGCCGCTTGTATAAAAATTTCTTTCAATCAGTATTATAAGTAGACAATTTTCGTACTCTGCTCCTGGGAGACCTAATAGGGTCTAAAATTGCCTCAAATGACCCAATGTTTGCACCATATGTATAATTCCACTCATGCTCTCCAAATCATATATAATATTTCTAAAAATATATATATATATAATATAAGAAAAAGATCTTCTCCTGCTGCTTTTAGGCACTTTTCCTGAAGACCACTCCGGCGGATTGATATAGACTCTAATAGGAGTATGCCACCATAGCATTCTGGAACAGTGCTTACTGATCGAACGGACAAGACATGATGTTAAGTTTCCCATATCTAAACATTATGTAGTGTTCGTTTCATATTCTATCTTGAAATGTTTCAATAAGGTTAAGGTTAAGGTGGTAACACTTGGTAAAGCGCACATTACTGTAAAAACACTCAATGGCGCTGAACAACAAAACAATTATAAAAACGAATTCTTAAGTAAATGAGTCTTTATAGCAGCTTTAAAAGTTGTGATGGTCTTCGAATTTCTTGTGTCGACGGGGAGAGCGTTCCAACGTCTAGGGCCAGCGACGCTGAAAGAGCGGCCTGCGAAACATTTGCGGCGTGTGAAAGGAACCTTGAGAAGGATGCCCTTTGACGAGCGTGTTGAACGACCAGGTGTCTTAATTTCCAGCAACTCGGACAGATAAGCTGGTGCTGAATTATGTATACACTTATAAACGAGGAGGAGGATCTTGTACTCGGCACGAACATTGACGGGGAGGATATGCAACTCCTACAATGCTTCGGAGGCACTGTCATATTTTGATCTGCCGAGAATCATTTTAGCCGTGTAATTTTGGATCCTTTGTAGAGGATGAAGTGTGGAGGCCGGGAGGTTGATAAAAAGACCATTGCAATAATCCATATGGGAGAAAATCATGGCATTTGCAATTTTGAGACATGTCGACTTGTCCAAATATTTCCGGATCTTCTTCAGATTAAACATGGCGAGGGCTGATGCACGAGCTTTCATGGAAATATGATGTTTGAGATTGAGGGTTTCATCCAAGTAAACACCTAGTAGCTTCACAATATCGGTACGACGGACGGGAGTGTCCCCAATGGATAAAACGTCTGTATTGCACTTTGATAGTTGGCGATTGCTTCCGAAAACGATAAACTCCGATTTTTCATCATTCATCTTAAGACGGTTAAATTGCATCCAGAGTTTCACATTTTCTAGAGTTGATGAAAGACCCCTGATTGACTCAAATTCTGAAGAAACATCTCCGGGTTTAAAACTGGAGTAGATACTGTGGTCATCGGCGTAGCCAATGAGGAATTGGTCATCACTGATACATGTGTTCATTGTGCTAGTATAGCAGGTGAAATATACTGGTCCATTTATACTACCCTGTGGTACGGAGAAATTGACCTTCATCGGCGTAGAAAGTGATTTGTTTAAACAAACAGCGAATTGTCTCTGAGATAAATACGACGATACCCATTTTCTAGCTACCCCGTGAACTCCGAAGCACTTCTTGAGAATGTCCAATAACAGCTGGTGGTTGACTGTGTCAAACGCGGCACAATTGTTGAATCCAACACAGTAACCGAATGTTATACAGTATTTCTATTTTAGCATGGCCTATTCAGTATCATATATATATATATATATATATATATCATATCTTTTTATTTTTATTTTGTCAACTTTGTGACGTCCCCAAAGTGTTTTTGTGGGAAACTCCCCACCCCACCCCCCCCCCCCCCCTTCAGCTTTCCCTCTCTAGCTACGTCACTGGAAGAAATACGGCGACCAGATTGAACATTTCCGCACAAAAAAATAGACTTTTAATTTTTATCAGAATTTTAATTTCAATTTTATATTAAACGTCCTTCATTTCCTACATTATTTTGATATGGCTATTTCGACTTACTCTCAAAATTTCGACTACTTATCCTCAAATTTACTTGCAACTTAGGGTAAGGGTGGTATTCAGAATGGCGCAGTGACACCAACTACTAAGAATCATAGGGTACCATGAAACGGCAACGAAAGGTCAAAATAAAACTGGTTAAACGATTTCTGTGTTTCGGCAAAATTTCGACTTTGTATCATGAATTTTGATGAAAAACCTTAAAACGTCTATGAATTTAGGAAACTTTCATGAAAAGTCGCATGAAACAAAAACAAAGGACGGTTAGTTGTCAATTTTTGAATTTGCGCAGTTATTTTACGCTGGTACCGATGTGCGATGTACTGTATGGGATGCGCCTGTTTTGTCACTTTCAACCTGTTCAAAATTAATCAAATAATTTTTATTATGAAAATTATGTGATAGCCTACTGTCGTCTTTATTTTCCACTTTCAAATTTAGGAATTGCAAAATAATTTGGGCCTAAAACCATCTCCGCTGAAAACTAAATGGACTGTCTACCCATACACCCCCCCCCCCCCGCCCCCTTGACCCCACACACCTATACCTTCGCCGCAGATATTAGGTGTGCGTAGTATATAGATCGACATTGAATCAGTTTTTGCGTATATATCATGATCACTCCTGTAAACTTAAAGCGA
This sequence comes from Apostichopus japonicus, assembly GCF_037975245.1. Lineage (NCBI taxonomy): Eukaryota > Metazoa > Echinodermata > Holothuroidea > Aspidochirotida > Stichopodidae > Apostichopus > Apostichopus japonicus. The sequence goes on from NC_092579.1 coordinate 2,151,145, forward strand.
TCAGTACGTGTTTCCCAAATTTAAGCTCCGACCTTTCCAGCTTACTGCACTATAATAAGTTCAGTGAAAATGACACCGCTCTATGCAATTTTCATATCAATATTCATTATTTTTATTGAGTTATCTGTCGTTAAAAATGTTGAGCTGAATAAAATCGCCAGATTTATTAACGAGTCTGTAGATTCTACAAATTTTAATCATAATTTTCAAGCCCCCACCCAACAGATCATGCGCCAATCAAATATAATGTTTTTTCTACGACCGTTTATGCCTAGGCTTACTTTTACTTTCGTGGCTAGCCTGTCTAACTGGTTGATGTAGCAGCCGGCAGCTCGCTGTAAGCAGAGAGTTGTTATGGAAACTCCCAGCTGTATGTCGATCCAAGTTGTTCGCACGTTTCAACTTTATTCAACGAGCTTTGTGCAACTATTTCATATTGTGGTCTTCAAAATAAAATAAAACTGTTAGCAAACTGGTTATCCACTAGAGAGCCTGAGAATGTGTAAAAATAAGTTGGCCTGACGTTTCGATCCTAGCAGGATCTTCTTCAAATGCTGAACGACAAGTAACAGTAACAGAAGGGACACAAACACGCACAGAATACAGACAGGTTAATGAGCATGGTAATGTTAATGGCATAGTGTGGTCTTGTCAGATGAATTTAGTCATATTGGGGTTACTATTTTTAGTGGAGTATCTTGGAACATTGTGTAATCAGAAATTTAAATTTTCACTTATTACCTTTTTTGGCAATGGTCCTGTGCATTCAGGCCTAGCCTAGGCCGTTTGATATATACACTCTGTGCACTGTTGGGCATTTTGGAATAATGCCATTGAGCCTATACTACTGACATTGGAATTGAAGCAGCTAGAAGAATCAAACGTTCCATTCATCCTCGTGGAAGTAGAGCTGGAACACACAACAGAGTAAGACCTAATCCAATCTACCCTCCTATTGTGCCTACATGTGGGGTGACACAGACATTTCCCATTCAGACTATGATCCGTCGTGCTGTGAATGAGAGGATTTCGACAATTATTGAAATACCAACAAAGGTGAGACCACAGACAGAAACAGGATTTAGAAATAAACAATAATACATTAAACACAGTTGTTAGTCATCGTCCGAGTTACCTGACCAAGTCCAGTTACGTGGATCGTGATCGTATTCTGGTTTTTATCCCAAGACTTTCTGCTTATTTTCACGACCATTCAGCCAGGTGTTCGTTGTGGAACGCTCGATCTTTACAAAATAAACTTCCTGGACTGACGAACTCTCTAATTGCTAACAAAACGGATGTATTCATTTTGACTGAGACTTGGTTCAAAGATAATGATGATACCGTTGAGGGGAGATTCAGATCTGTGTGTGATGGGTTCATCATCCATCAAGTCCCACGTAAAGGGCGGAATGGTGGCGGTATTGCTATTATCTCTAAGGCCGGTGTAAACAGTTCCTTAGATAAAACAAATGCGTTTAAAACGTCGTTTTAAAATACCAGATGCAAATGTGTCATTCTTGTCTGATGTCGTTCGTGTAATTGGGATATACCGCCCTACTTTATTGAAGTGGACTGTTGTAGATTTCATTGCTGAAATTTGCCTCGCTCTTGGAGAATATAATTTATGCAAGAGGTCGACTGCTCATCGTCGGAGATTTCAACATTCATGCTGATGATCGTAATGATAATGACGTACGCCATGAACTTCCTCGATCTGATATATTCTCACCATCTGATTCAACACGTCTCACGTCCTACTGACGAAAAGGGACATTCGTTAGATGTAATTATAACGAGGGCCGAGCATACATTTGTGAATACTATTGATTATGATCGGCTTTTACCATATCCGACCACTGCTCCGTTCATTTTACCACGAATCTCACCAAGCCAAGCTGTGTAGAGGATACTCGCACCACTCGTAACGTTCGCAATATCGACATACCTGACTTCCGGAGACGACTTGCATCGGTGCTCTCGCTTACGGTTTCGCCTGAGAGCACTGCGACAGAACTGGTTCATTATTACAACACTAAAATGACTGTAGTCATGGATGAAGTTGCACCACTTTCTACCAAGTATCATATAGACAAACCACGTGCACCTTGGTTCGACCGTGCATGCCACCTGGAGAAACGTCGTTAATCTTTGCGTAGCTGGGAAAGGAAATCGATAAAGACAGGAATGACAGTACACAGAGACATTTTCAAGGCTACCCGGAATGCTTCTCGGAATGGTCTTGACAAAGCGTAGAGATCGTATCATCACAAGAGAATAGTTGAAGCAGACCAAAAGACGATGTTCGACATATTAGACTCGATCATCATCGGTAACCGGAAGTCTATGGCATCTGTTTTACATGGGAACGTCGACGCAGCAAGTTTACCAAACATATTTGTAGAATTTTTCACCTCGAAGTCGAAGATCGAAAGTATCCGTCGGACACTTCCGCTAGTTCCACCGAGTGATCACTTCTGTCAGGCTCCGTCCGTGTTTGCTTCGTTCAGAACAACGACAAGTGATGAACTATGAAAATGAATATCTAGTCTTCTAAACAAGTCCTGCGAGCTCGATCCCATCCCGACATGACTTCTGAAAGACTGCAGTGTCCAGTTAGCACCGATTATCACCGAAATAATCAATTCATCCTTGACGTCGGGTGAGTTCCCTGAGCTGTTGAAACATGCTCTTGTGAGGCCTCTGCTAAAGAAACATAATTTAGAACGGGACATCTTGAAGAACTACAGGCTAGTGTCCAATCTTGCCATTATTTCTGTGGTGAACTCAAAGAACATTTAACTCGTAATAATATGTATGCTAAATATCACACGGCTTATCTTGGTGGTCATTGCACAGAGACTGCACTCCTGTTAAATTTGTCGGATGCTTTCGATACGATAGACCAGGGGTTCCCTAACTCGGGTGCATGAACCCCTATGCGTGAGTTCATCCCAAGGGTTCGTGAGACGTTTCTGAAAGTCAAAACTAGATTACTTTTTGTTGAACTGAAATCTGATATATCATATAATTTAGTAATGTACAAAAGCCGTACCAATTGACAAACTCTGTTCGCGTTCCATACGCATATGTTGCCATAAAAGTACCGTAGTACCGTGCATGTGATAAATAACTGAATTGTGAAACAGACACAGGCCGCATGACTTTGGTGAAGCTGGTGTACGCATGACAGTACGTCGTGAAGATAACGAGCTGATATGATCTTGAAGTTTCCAAATAAATATTTGTTCATCTCTTGTTTTTCTCATTACAATATTACACTATAAACTTGATCTTTCACGAAGCACTGTTATGCGTAATATAGTATAATAATGACTCAGATCGTGGGTCGAAAAGTTATGGGTTCGTGGACAACTCTAACATCCTTAGGGGGTTCGGGGGGGGGGGATAAAATTAGGGAAACCCTGCGATAGCCCATGACATACTGCTACATATATAGGTTGCGTTATCGGTTCGAGATCGATGGCGTGGTACATCAGCGGTTCAGTTCATATATATATGAGGGGGAGAACGCAGCAGGTGAAGGTTGGGTCTGTTGTGTCGAATGCCAAACCTTTAGATTGTGGTGTTCGCCAGGGTTCCGTGCTGGGACCAGTGTTATTCAGTCTGTACACAGTGCCTTCGGAGCATATAATTCTCCGGCATGGTTTCCAGTATATGATGTATGCTGACGACACCCAGATGTACGTCACATATAATGGCGACCACTGAGTTCCTTTGAAAGCTATTGAAGACTGTGTGGAGGAGATCCGCTGTTGGATGAGAGAAAATATGCTTGTATATATTAAACGACGGCAAAACTGAAATTGTTCATTTCTCATCGAAATTTCCTGGCAAAGGTCCTGTACCAAAGTGTGATGTGCAGAAAGGAGACGTCAATATATCCCCGTCTCGGCTAGTGTATGCAATCTTGTTGTGATCATGGACTCGGCTGGGACCATGTCGGCTCATATTTAAACTTGTGTATATCAGCTTTGTCTGCTTTGTGGAAGATAGGCAGTATATCAGAAAAATGCTAGATTAGAGCGCAACTGAAAAACTTATTCATGCTTTCATTACTTCCCGCTTTGATTACTGCAACAGTTTATTTTTGGCCTATACCTTTACAAGAAATCAAGAAATTACAGCGCATTAAAAATTCTGCAGCCCGCCTCGTTTACAAGAACAAAGAAATTTGAGTATTATATAACACCGGCCCATTCTCAAAGATCTCCAATGCCTTCCTGTCCAGCAGCGCGTTACTTTCAAGATTTTATATATTACACATAAACTTTTTCACGATGTGGCACCGGTCTACCTGGAGGAGCTTCTGAGTCAGCGTGTTCCTAGTCGTAGTTTACAGTAGCTCCTCCGACGGGCAATTCTGGCTCAATCAACCACGCTCACGTAATAATTTCTATGGTGAGCGTGCTTTTGCGACTTGTGCACCACGCCTATGGAATAACCTTCCACATTTACTAACCTCAGAGGACGAGTTTTATCTTTGTTAATCTAAACTGAAGACTCATCTCTTTGAACATTATTTTTAATCAGTATTGTTTATGTATTAATATTTTACGAAGTATTCTTATTCTTGTATCAGACAGTTTAACTTTTCTAATTTTTACTGAATTTGATAATTTTATTTCATTGCTTTCAATTTATATGTTGTACGACGCGTTGAGATGTTTCTACATGTAATGCGTCTTTAAAGAATATATTTTCATTACATTACATAAGTCCCTGCCCTTGTTTCTTTCTCTCTTTCTTACCGATGTAGCTTGCGAAATTGTGTCATTTCCTTCCATTGCAATGAATAAACAGGTGTTTTCAGACGTTTAATCCGTGGAAAGTAAAAAGTAGATGATACAAGTATAGGACTGCGTTAAAATATTGATCGGGCCGCATGTGTAGACTATTTTGTTTACATTTGTGTAATGAACATGCTGACTTAGGCGGTCGCAGTGATTTTACGGTTAAAATCGTTCGCGCCATAAGGGCTACAGAAAATAAATTTCTTTCTTTCGATTGCGACAGCTATTCTCCAGTAAACCCACCTGGCCAGAGTGCATTTAGAATAAGATACACTGAATCTACTTAGGAAGTTTGTTTTCCGAAATTCATCAGCAAACATACAGTATTGAGACTTTAATAAAGATACAGAATTTTACGACCGAACTATGTATAATCCAGTGATCGCATCGTTGCGTATTTAAATATAAGATCCATACCTGAAATATAGATCAACATATCTTGGAATTCAAGGCAAAGATTATTGCAAAATCTGTTTTCAGGTTCAGATCTCGAATCAATATTGTAAATATATATATATATATATATATATATATATATATATATATATATATATATATATATATATTATCGAATCAGTATTGTAAATATATATATATATATATATATATATATATGTATACACTGCGAGGTCGAAATAAAAAACCTTTGTGCAGCTGATTGGGATGTATTTTGCCGTATTTAATTTATATTTTGTTCCTCTTATGCAAATTATTCCTACACGCAGCTGTGTAATTAATGAGCTGTATATATCTGCAGGGAATCCGAATTTATCAAGTTAACCGCCTCACCTCCAGAATAGCGCCAAACAGGAAGTGTTGAAAATAACACGCATATGAAGACTTTCTGAGCTTGTACGTAAATACTGAAACAAACGTGATAGAGAACTATTTATTGATACCCGTTTATTATGTAATATTGTAACATTGATACGAAATTTATATTTGATAAAAAGAAAAAATATCATGACTCATGCGAAACAAAAACTCTTCATATGAATATTTATATATTTATATATATTTATATATATATTTAATAAAGACAAGGGGCATCGGCAATTGGGAGGGGGAGGGGGAGGGGGAAGGGGCTCGAACGAACACTTTACATTCAGAGACTATAAAGATATTTTGTTTTTATTCTTTCCAAAAGGTTTGACGTAGACAAAATTTAAACATACGAACAGCTCCTTTAACCGTGAGTTAAAAGGAAATCAAGCTACCCACATAATCGATAAATTTCCAGAAAATCCAGAAGATAAAAAATCATTCATACGAAATCACGTTTCATGTTTGGCGATTAAAACTGTGTCTGAAAAGGAAACTGTTTTGGTTTCCTGGGAAACCTGGATTTAATTTGATTTCCTGAAACGTTGATTTGTTTTTTACTTATTATTATTATTATTATTATTCAAACAGTTCAGCATAGTTTGGTTTTCAGCCTAGTCATTTCCACAACATCGATTAGTATATATGAAGGCCGTATTGGAAGTTCTGGACGAGAAGGCAAAAACTATTTAAATAGCCTCAATGGGATCAAGTTTAACACGAAAGGAATCCTGCAGGTAAAAGATTATTTTCTGCCCACTGGTCTGAACAAAGCTTCAGATAGGCCTTACTCAGTTTTATGACTTTTGCAAACTCTGTAAGATTATAATACCAAATATTACAAATGCATAGTAGGTTAATATTCAAATATTCAGATAGGTTTTTCCCACTGAAGAAGTATGACGATGAATCATTTGGTTAGAAAGTATGAAAATATTACCCCCCCCCCCCCAAGGTGTACCTCATTACTTGCCAAGAAAACAAGAATTCTCCTTCTCTATATAAGCCAGTAAGCTCTACACAGTTTACTGCTCCACTGTCTTACATATTACTTGTGATCAGTGTTACTAATTATTGTCACTTACTAATTAATTAGTTAATTATTGTCTCCATGTTATTATTGCAGTAAGGTTATTTAACATTGACTAAATATTGTAGTTATTGTTTAATTGACTAGACATTCGCCTTGCAACATTACTTTAGAAACGCAAACAGGAATTTAGACTCCGCTCGGCTATAGATTTACTTATATATATATACTATTCCAAATATATATACTATTCCACGCTAAAGTACTTGGTACGGAAGCAGGACACTTCGCCCAACAACCATTTCGCCCAACTGCCATTTCGCCCAACCTTACCATTTCGCCCAACCAGCCTGGTCATTTCGCCCAACCAGCCTGGTCATTTCGCCCAACCAGCCAGGTCATTTCGCCCAACCAGCCTGATCATTTCGCCCAACCTGCAGCCTGGTCATTTCGCCCAACCTTGATTAAATATGATACTTCAAAAGGAAACGTTCGGGAATTGTTAACGTTACAGGATACGAACCGAATATTAAGGAAACTTGAGGATCGATCAGTGTGTTAGGGGTTAGGTTTGATAGTAAACGTTCGAATATTAAGGAATATTAAGGAAACTTGAAGTCCTTTACTTTGTATAACTTTAGTAAGGAAACGTTCGGGAATTTTTAACGTTACAGGATACGAACCGAATATTAAGGAATCTTGAGGATGGAGTCAGTGTTTTAGGGGTTAGGTTTGATAGTAAACGTTCGGGAATTGTTAACGTTACGGGATACGAACCGAGTATTAAGGAAAGTTGAAGTCGTGGTTAAATTGATTACATATGTGATTACATATGTGGTTACATTGATAAAGTGGTTACATTGATTAAATATAGTACTTCAATATTACGGACTGGTTTTATATATATTTTTTTCAATTTAATAAGTTTGGGGGGTTAGGTTTGATAGGTTTCTATGAAGACCGATTCCCCTGTGTTTGTATAATAATATAACTTTCATTGTATGCGTAAACGCCTAAAGTAGTGTAATCCTCCCATTATACCCGAAATAACTGCTCAGACTTTGATCTATATCGAGCGGACCTCACTTTTTTATTTACCTATTACGAAGTAACCTAACCCAAAATAAATCAAATTGAACTAGTGGAATAGAAAAAGTAATATTATTCTGACTGAATATTAGTAAAAATAAGGTTGGGCGAAATGACCAACACGGTTGGGCGAAATGACCATGCTGGTTGGGCGAAATGACTATGGTGGTTGGGCGAAATGACCATGCTGGTTGGGCGAAATGACCAGGCTGGTTGGGCGAAATGACCAGGCTGGTTGGGCGAAATGGCAGTTGGGCGAAATGGTTGTTGGGCGAAGTGACTAGAAAGCCTTGGTACCAGGCCTGGCAAGAGTGAATTCAATGTTATAGTTGGCCCGGGAAAATATGGGATAAAGAGTAATGTATTTTCATGTTCATGATACATTTACAGCAGAATGAGGATTTCAAATAGCCGCCCGGTGATATAATTGTGTCCAGGGCCCGACCAAGCTCTCGACTCCCCATCGGTAAACAAGTCAAACATTATAACTACATGGTCCACATGTACCATGGTCAATACATTGTTGCAAAAAAATCTATCATTATTTGTCTTTCGGGAATTTTAGGTTTAGAATTAGTCTACAAAAAATGTGAACCCCAAATTTCATTGTAGAGATGTTTTAATTGCTCTGACACTCAAACGAATACCCATTACACTTTCACATTCTCAGAAGATGCAAATATCACCAACCACCCCTGCAGTAACAATCCGAAAACTTCCCATTCCCACCCTCCCCCCCCCCCCCCTCCCTCATAAAACGTGTCACCAACTAATTGCTGAGTGTCAACGAGTTTACGTTAAAAGTACTTATCATAGGCTTAGGAACCAGGGGGAGGGGGCTACTCCCCCAACAAAGTGACCGGGTGAGACATCTTCCGCCACCCACCCCACCCCCCCTCAAAAAAACACCTGCCCCCTAATTATCTGAGGGTGAAAATGTCTCAACATGTATACAAATAACCAAAGAGGTGTTGACATGATCATTATCATAGTTGGAGATTTTTTTATAATGACAAATTTAAGTCCTTCTCAATACAAGAAATCAAAATGTTTCACGCGCAGATATACCCTTACCCGTTCAAATGAAGCTATCAGGTGTGTCATTTATGTAAGTTTAAATGGACAAATAATGCGTATGAGAGAACTTCAAGCCAGTCTTTCGGATTGTGGTATTAAACTTGTTTTTGCTTTTAGTAGTTGATTCAAGCAAGTGTGGTCATTTTAGCAGAAGACAAAAAGACATCGAGTTGAATGATTTGTTTTAGCATTTTTTGTTGAATTCTCAATTTTGAGCCATATTGCGTGCAGGGGTGTAGCTATGGGGTGGGGGGTCTAACCGCCAAGATCAGTCTGCACATCAATGGTTAGTCGGCACATAAGCGATGAGGCCTTGGGCATACGTATGTTCATAAAGACATGCATATCCCTGTTGCTTTTCCAACCCCTTTTTTGCCGACAAATTAGCCGAAAATTTTGCGACAGCTTGGCGCGCTAATCCTTTTCTCCATTGTATTACTATGGTATGGTCAATGAAATTTCGCGCTCGTTGCAGGCTGTGACATTTCCGTTTATATTACACAATTTGACTCCGTTCACAGAAGCGCACCAAAGCGCACCAAATGATTCGGAAAAACCTTGCGTGCCTCGCTCGCTGTAACCTTTTTTCATATCTATTCAGTTTATGGTTGAATACACACTAAAGTTCACTGGTAGGAATTAATATATAATTAAAAAATAATAGACCAGAAAGGAAACGAGAGAAATTAGGAGGAAATTTTTAATATGATGGATAACTTTAGCAATGTAAAATGAAGAAAAATGTTACTTGAAATGTTAAAAATGCTATTTCTTTTCAGCGCGCTTCGCTTACACCAATAGTAGATATTGTTGTCTCATTATTAGTTCCTGTAGGACAGCCTGAGTGGAATTATTGTTCCAAAGGCCACATGCAAACCTTACTCATCATCCCTTACCCATAATCCCTTACCCATCATCCCTTACCCATACCCTCACCAATCATCCATCCTTCTCACCACAAGCCCCCTGCATCATCAAAGCGACCGCCCGCTAGTCTGAGGTAGACTATTATAAAAGGAAATGGTCAAATTGTGATCTTTGTGGTCTGTTCAGTGCGTATCCAATGGCATTGGAAGATATTTAAATGCTTCATCCTGATGCCCACAATTTTGTAAATACCACGGGAACTTCCAGGGGCCTCTCCCCTGGTACCCCAACAGGGCGTTGCCCCTGAACCCCACCAGGGGCCCTAAGACGGGCCTCTAGACCCAGGCCCTCGGGGAGTCTTTGATGCCATGTGGGTCATTCTAACCTGAAACCCCCACCCACCCATAATTCTAACCAACTCATTTCTGATTCTATAAGGCCCGGTCACACTATACCGATTTTTTTATCGGAATACTATCCGATTTTCCCGGAGGAATCGAAACAGCCAGTTTTCCGTTCGGGTCTTCTAGCCACAGTGATAAAGGACCTGATTTGCTATCTGTTGAGCCATTCCGTTGTGGAATAGCCCTCTCCTAACTTTTGATATTGACTCCGTTTCCTTTTATCGGATAGCTATCCGATTTCTCTTCCGATTTTTATCATTTTTCGATGTGACGTCACTTCAGAATGTAGTCAGTTCTAGAACGCCTCAGGTTTGAAGTAGGTATTCGAATATTCCACTGCATTCATTACATTCACTACCACAAACCTCACTCTTCGGCCTAAAATCGGACCGTATTCCTATAAAATATCGCTGTAGTGTGACCGGGCCTTTAATGTCATATCTCAGAAAAGATACTTTGAACAGCACTCTATTAAATGCCAATTGGGTTAAACATCCAAGAAAAATGAACACATCATGAGAACAGATTTATGAGTAAACGTCAGCCAGAAATGCATTCAAAATCCGCAGACTTATCTTCAGGATATCTACAAGTCACTGCAACTCGGTCGCGTAATCGATCAACATCCCTCTTAAACAATGGTGAATGTACAATACTGGTTATATGACATCAAACGTTTGTCACAATTTTGAATTTCATTAAAAATTAATGTATTCGTAAATTAACATTTGGTTCACCAATAAAGCGTAGAATATGGAGGGGAGATGGGGCTGGAGGGGTAGGACGTGTTCCCTAGCCACCTAAGTTTTTCTTTGATGTGCAAGTTATACGGTTTTTCCGAGTTTTCCGTTTCTCCTACCTCCCCAACTCTTTGTTTGCCCCCCCCCCACCCCCACTTTGGAATTTCTGGTGCCGCCAGTGGTAAGTTGGTACAGCCAATACCACAGGTTTAGGCTTACAAGGAAAGTGAAACGGTTGTCAGTAATTAGCAAACCTTTCCTAAGACTAACCTTTAGTAGACGACGCCACAGGTGTGTCATTGATTACAGAATTTTACAAAGTTACTCACGGTTCTATTAATTTTGTAGGGGAGAACATCCACATATGCTTATATAACGTTTGAAATCAGTTCCAACCAACTACTATATAGTAACAGTTTGGTCTTCAAACGTCCTGTACATTCAACAGGCGAAAAGCTTGCTTAAAAGTGAATTTTAGTCTTAACATATCTGTCTCCTGAAAGGAGGCACAAGCCCAACGATCAGTATTAATTTGGTCTATGTGATAAATATAGGGATAACTGTCATGAAAAACTTCCCAAACAGCCAAAAAATACTTATAAGTTCCTTCAAACACAAGGCCGATCAAGTCTTAATCTGACATCAGCGAGGGCCACATTGACTTTTCTCTATCTGTTACAATGTTTATTTTCTGTGATGAAAATGACTTTTTGGCAATGATGAATCTAAAATATGGAGCCAGCTCTTATATGATGACCTAATCACGGACTGGTCTTCAGGGTCCACATCGTTAAAAGGATACTTTGCAATCATTACGAGTTCAACCTGGTAGCCTTCGCTTGGTTTATACCCGGATATAAAAAAAATGGCGATTCACCGGGTATCACGTGATTTACGAAGCTATCTACGAAGCTGTTTTGTGAAAGTTTATTCTTGCTGCAGCTGCTTCATTAGCTACGATAAAGACGACAGCTAACATATGGCAGAATACATATATAGATTACATGATACCCGGAATAACCCAAGCGAGGACTAACCAGATTGAACTATAATGATGATGAATCAAATATATTGAACCATGACCTGATGATGGGGTGGCCTGTATAGGGTCAACATTGTTAACATTTTACTGTGACAAGAGCAACATCAGATCCTAACGGCAACTATGACATCACAGATTTAGACAATGATAGCCCCGAGACATGACATTTAAACTAGGATATCTCCCAGACGGAACAAGATTCCTCGGTATATATCAGAAAAGGTTTCAGTTTAAGATCCTGCAGAAAGGCAGGCGCGTATCCAGGATTTTCAAACCCGGGGGGCGCGAATTACTATCTAAGCGGAGCGCCACCATCGGTTGGCGCGCAGCGTACAAGAAAATTTCTGGTTTTGAAACCCCCCAGATCACCGGAAATAGCACTTCTCGGGCTTAAAAATGACCAACCAGATGTACACTTTTTGCCTGAGAACCAAGTATTTCCTAATAGTTTTTTTTCCATCCATAACCTTTTTGAAGATTGTTAACCCGGCACACATCATGTTCGACCTGATCGCATCTCCTGTGGGTCTTTGCTTTTGTAGGTGATTCTACGTCGCGGCCCACAATACCCGTCAGCCCCACTTTTCAAGGTTTTAAGCCCCATATTTGTTCAGAATTTGAAAATTCACATTTCTCGTGAATAAACTCACTTCAAAACATACCCATAATGTTGTACAAAATTTCATCTATGGACAACCAATATAGAAAAAACTTCCTGCAACCCCTAACAGACCGGTCAAAATTGCACGAGTAGAGGGAAGTGTGATGTAGAATGTTGGTCAGAAATTTTCGAAAATTCAGACACAGTTAATTTATTGGTGTAGAAATATTAAAACCTGTTATAACGGCTATTATAAAACTTGGTTGAAGGAAATGAAAAAAATAGCAGATATTTCCGAAACCGAACACTACACACATAGGCGTAGGAGGCGCGGCGGCAGTGGCGGAGCTAGGGGTATTTGTCAGGAGTGGCGAGAATGGTCTGAAGGGGCGCTTTCGACACAATCTAAGCGGAGCGCCACCACAGGTTGGCGTGTAGCGTACAGAAAATTTTTGAGTAAAGATACTCCCTAGATCGCCGGAAATGACCCTTTCCGGGCCTGGCTAATTTGCAGATAAACGAAGAATAAGGTGTCATCGCCAAATTACAGCAACAAAATGTGACAAATGTCAATAAGTAGATGAGAGCGCAATAAAAAAGTCAATAATCTAGAATAAGTAAAAAGTGGTAAAGAGCTGAAAAAGGCGCCAGCAGTCCATTTGAGTCCGTCAGGGGGGCATCCGCCCCCCTGACCATATAGACGCTCCGCCACTGCGCGGCGGGGGTGCAGGCCCTAATTCGCCATTACTAATGTAAAAGAGAGTTTTGACATAATTGGACCTCCCTGCTTTTTATACATCTACATGAGACATGTCGTTGTTTACATTAGCATCCCGCGGTATACTGCGCAATTTTAACGGACCGTACGGTACATGATGGCATGCGATGTAATAACCGATGCTTGCTTATATGATATTGACATGAACACGCTGAACTCGCGCTTGGCGCGCGAAAATTTTTGGCTATTTTTTCAGGCAAGTCGGACAGTTTTGAGGCTTTTCATCCTGGAACTCCATTTTCATGCTCACTGATATGATGTGATATCTGCTGTTTGCGTTACAAATTCGAACAGGCGCGTAGCGAGGAATTTGCCAAGGGAGGGGCGAAGCCTGTAGGCAAATTATCTAAGCGTAGCGCCACCATAGGTTGGCGCGAAGCGTACAAGCAAATTTTGGCCGAAAATGTCTCCCAGATCGCTGGAAATGACACTTCCCAGGCCTTGTAAGTTGCCTCTAAGCACTTTCTATTTTGAAATTTCTTAGCGATATCATTTAAAAAATGCTGAATGGGGGGGCGGTCGCCCCCATCCCAAAATGAGTCATGTTCCCCAACGACACGGTCGAGTTCGAGACCAGCCACAGTTGGTTTCATAGCACAATTCTACACACGCGTTATGATAGACCTTATATAGTATATATATATAGATCATTAGTGAGAGAGGAAAATGGAAACGTCAAAAAATGGAGTTGTCGGTGTAAGGGGTAGGGTGAGTCACACTTTTACGAAATCATTGATCCGTCACTGGCTACCCTTCAGCGCTGTAATGATGTCACTGTTCTTCTTTCTCTTCCCGATGTCTTCGCGTTTTGCCTTTACTCCCTCTTTTTCTCCTTTTTCTCTCTTTCTTCTTTTTCTTTTCCCTTCCTTCCTCTCCTCCTCCTCTTTTTTCCCCTTCTTTTTCCTTTTTTCTTCTCTCTTTTTCTCTTCTCTTTTTCTTACCCGGGGGGCGCGCGCCCCCAACGCCCCCCCCCCTGGATACGCACCTGAAAGGTACTTTAATTTGTAAACTTTCAGGCAAATTTTATTTTCTTGAAGAAAAAAATGGAGGTAAAACTGGTTGACCGTTACTGGGAACTTGATCTCACATGAAAGTGATTGTCTTTTGAAAGATTGTATACCGATTACATACATGTGTTATGCTAACTTGAATCTTTCCAATATAATTATTTCGAAACACACGATATGTCGCATTCCTTTAACGGATTAGTTCAGGTGTCACAAATGTTTATCATATATGAAAGAGGACAATACAAGAAACCCAATAGTGAAGAAATTATTCAAATATCTTTTTTCGTTTAGGAGATATTCAAGTTTAAAGTTCTATCTGATTGTGTAGAAACTGCTGACATCAGACTAGCTGTGACGTCATATCCTCACATTCCTGAAAAGTCTTTGTTATTTTATTAAAATATTTTGTAAGATTTTATGACTTACAACCAAAAGATACGTCAGGAGATCTCATATGTGTCAAGGAAAGTATTTGAGATTTAACATCTGAAGAATGTTTGATTATATTTTTTTAGATTTGTGGGGAAAAAATGTAATTATTTTTTAATGAAATATATTGACACATGTTAAGGAAGTGAGGATGTGACATCACACCCTCACAGTTAGACTTTCTACACCAGTCATTTGCAAAGAATTTTGAAATCTTCAAAGTGTGATAGCCTATCTCCTTAACAGAGAATGCTATCATGGTAGTTTCTTCACTATTCTGTTTGTCTTTTAAGCTCTTTCATACAAGATAGACATATCAGACACCTGAACCAATCCTTTAAATTTATAATTGTGCGTGTGTGTGTTTATAAAAGGAAATACATTTGTGGTAATTTACATTTACATACGATTCGTCGTTACTCGAACGAATTGTTTTGGAGGACATGTGTTAGAACGTAATTGTCCTTCAAGTCTGTATATCATATTTGATCAAATATGTATAATGTGCATGGCGTGAAGTTAAGACACGTGTCCCTGATATTTCCTGATTAGTATACAGTGTAAAAAGTAAAATGGCAGTTCGGTTTCGGTTAACGTTGTTTAATGTGAGTTAATTGTGGGATATGGGTTCATCCAATTATGCAAAGAATATTTCGCGTATATGCGTTGTGGAAACTATAAGACAATATTTGACTTCAGCCCTGTCATCGAGGTTTATAGTTAGAGTATATGTAAATTCTGAGGTGTGTCTAAATTTTTATCGATGGTTTCATTGCGTTTAATTATATCTATATAATAAGGCCTCGGTAATTTCTTGCCAGTCACGTTTTTACAAACGCTGGGTGGTTTCTTGAAACAATACATCATGGTATGTAGTATGAAGAGAAAAAACAAATTCAAACCAGTGCGACTTGTAGGATGGAAATAACTGATAAACGATATACTGTTGAAGTATCTCGATTACTATAGTATGCTAGTTTACTTATCAGAATGGATATTGCCTCGTGTATGGCATGGATATGAAAAATAAAACAAGAAAATATAATCTAAATTTGAATGCAAATGATATATTAGATCAATTTGTATCAATAAATGAAAACAAAATGCAGGAATTTCGAGATGAAAGAGCGACCAATTTTATTTTTTAGATTCGTTAAAGATATGCTATAACATCAGAAAGCAAGGTGACACATGTAAGTAGCTATGGATGATGTGGCATCAAAGTCATAAAGTCTTTATCAAATTTATGTATAACTATCTGAAGGATACTGAATATTAGTTGCTAAAATAATATCCTTAATTTTATCAAAATGAAAACCAGCGTCTAGCTTCTTCCTTTTCTTTCTTTTTCAATGAATAGATGTAATAATGTGTTTTGACATTTTTATTTTGAGTTTACCAAAGTTCTTTAACAGTGTCTGTGTTTTTCATATTTCCTTGAAGACTATAATGACTGACATTAAAAGAAAATCAGGTCTTCTTAATCGGAAGACAAGGTCCAACTTGCTATACTTTATGAACAAAGTTTTCATGTTATTTTATTTGTGGGTGTGGGTGGGGTTTGGGAGGTTTCATAAGCGAAAACAGGGTAGACCACGCGAACCAATTAACGTAAACGTACATTCGATATAATGGAAATGTGAAACCCATTACCCAAAGGACACAACAGGTTTTTTTATTATTTTATTTTCGGGCAGGTCTTTGACTATAAATGAAAAGTCCCTACTCAGTCAAGGCATTAAGCCCCCCCCCCCCCTTCCCCACTCCTTTTCCGCTACACAATTTAAAATTCTAACAAGATTTGGAAGCCTTAAAGACAGGGCGTCAGTCATGGAGGACACTTGTGTAGGCGTTATATTTGACTCATAATGACTTGTGCATTTCATTAAATGGAGCTCAAACAATGTGCTACATGAGATTAGTAGTTTATTATTGTTTTATTTTCATCTGCTCACCCGCAATGCAAAGGAGAACTCTTCAACTGGTTGAAATAAGAATTACGGATTGCATTTATAACTAAGGCCATCTGCTTAGCCATTATATAATGAAAGCCCTCAGCATTCGCTAATCTCCTCTCCAGTATATTATTTTGTTACCTTTTGTATATGTTGTATTTCGCGTACATGCAATATAACACTATATATGAAAATTATGTTGTAAATTCGTAGCTGCTAGCCATGCTGTTATAACTAATCATTGTACCTCTAGTTTCTAGTTATGTACATATTTTCACAAAATCTGTTACTTATCATTAAGTTAACTGAAGCCAAGTGTCTTTATTTTATAAGTTTTTATGTTTCCGATGAAGTGATTGTGCTCAGATACCCAACATGGACTTGTGATACCATATGTGTGCATATTGTAGACATCTAAGATGTTTTTTATTCTTGTGTGCAAAATTTTAGAATGTTTCTGCATGGGGGCTTTTAGGTTCCATTTTATTAATCATGAAAGAAGGACCTACGTTACACCCGTATGTTAAATAGATAAGTCTTCCTTAATTTAAGTCTAATCACTATAAGCTTGTTAAATGATGTTAAAGTCAGGTCCTGACGTCACTAAAAAGGGACAACGATATTGTTATAGGGCCATAAGATAAAGGACCAGTTTCCTGTCGTTCAGAGTACAACACCGTATGTGGAAAAAGTGCCTTACGGGAATTGAACAACAGCAAATTCCACAGAAAAATTGAGGTGGACAAGACTTCTCAAGTTCTAGATAAGGCTCATGCTATTGTACAAAGAATGCCCGGGAAAGGTAATAACGTAATATAACTGGAGAGAGATATAAAGACGGCAGGATGCCTGCTGCCCAAGGAATTTAAAACATCAAGATACTGGGCCCTGTGGCAGTAATGAGTGTCCATGCGTTCGTAGGACACTCATTACTAGGAGATAGTGTCCGCTTTGCGTGAATAGTGTCTTAAGGCCCGGTCACACCATACCGATTTTTTATCGGAATACTATCCGATTTTGCCGGAGGAATCGAAACAGCCAGTTTTTCGTTCGGGTCTTCTAGCCACAGTGATAAAGGACCTGATTTGCTATCTGTTGAGCCATTCCGATTTGGAATAGTCATCTCCTAACTTTTGATATTGACTCCGTTTCCTATTATCGGATAGCTATCCGATTTCTCTTCCGATTTTTATCGTTTTTCGATGTGACGTCACTTCAGAATGAAGTCCGTTCCAGAACCCCTTAGATTTGGAGTAGGTATTCGAATATTCCACTGCATTCATTACATTCACTACCACAAACCTCACTCTTCGGCCTAAAATCGGAAAAATCGGACCATATGCCGATAAAATATCGCTGTAGTGTGACCGGGCCTTTACCACCCTACCAAGATCACAAGACGTAAACAAACTGACAATTTTGGCCGGCCAAAAGCAGTATGTAGGAGAAACGAGTTCTTAGGATTAATCATATAGAGGTCAAAGGCAGGAATTCAAAATAACAAACCGATTCAGACAGTGATTACAGTAACTACTGTAAATCTTAAAAGTTTCGCCGTAACCAAGGTAAAAAATACCGGATCGTGCTATCAAACCTGATAAATCGGTAGCATGTACACTATTAGGGTTACAGTGAGAGCTGACGATATCTGTAATCCCAACAAATTCATCAAGCTGGATTTATCTTGCACGATCCCATTGAGAGACAGTTTAAGACATTTTTATTTTGAACTTTCATTCTTGCACGTGAAGTAGAGTAAAGATGATGGCAACCAACTTACGATTGTTTGTATTGCCATTTTCTCAGATATAACTTACTATAAAGGTAGCCTACGCTTTCAGCACGCATATAGAAGTGAGCTAATGCTCTACGCAATGACCAAGGTATATGTCTAAGAATGCCGGAAGGAGAGAACACTCCATGACAGGTATAAGCTAGGTACGTAGAACAGCATGCAGCGTAACGCTTGTGTCAATGTTCTTGTCCATTTATGGGGGGTATTGTGTTTGGGGGAGGTGGGGCGGTTCATGTAGTTTATTAATCAATTATTAAAAACCTATATGCACGCAGTTTGCACAAAGAATAGAGGAAAGTTACGATTTTCATGAAAATATGTTGGACCGTTTTCGTGTGCAGATAAGAGCAGTTCAATCCACATTACCTTGACTACAGGCGTACATGACGTAATACAAATATTTCAAGAAGTGACGCAGATAAGGACACCTGCCTAATTAAATCACTTAATGAGGAAAATGGAACACGATAAAAAAGAAAGAAATCGTAAACGAAGCTGCAGTTTTATCTCGTAATTTTGTAATATTAATTTGTCCTCGGATTTTAAAAAAAATCATTGATAGCGGGCAAAACGTGTGGCTATAGAATACAAAGTATAATAATATACGGTATAGGCTTGGTTTACAACAAAATAACATACGGTAGGCTACACCAAAGTGCGGCTATAGAATACCAAGTATAATAAAATACGGTGGGCTACATCAGTGAATAAAATTAAAATAAAATAATAAAAGTAACCGCAATGCAAAATGCATTGAGGTTTCGATGATTTCATTGCACTAGACTTCTGCTTGAAGTTAACCAGAAGTAGCTGTCACAATATAACTGGCCTGAACCACTATTGTTATGTACAAATTACACTATGGCATGGTAAACACAGGTCAGTCTATTGTACGTGGCAATACCCACCTCCACCAAAAACAAAAGGGGTCTTGAACTCAATGTGATACATCAATACACCATGTATGAGAAGTATCCACGATTCCCATCGTTAAATATCATGTACAAGGGTTTTCAGAGTTTGACCTCTAGTGACCTCAAAGGAGATTTGACCTCACGAGCAAGAGGATTCTTGTACTCAATATTGCAATTCCATATACCATGTATGAAAAGTATCAATGATTTCTACTGAGACATGTTTCAATTATTCTCAGGCCTCGACACTGAAATATTTTTAAAAGTACTCGCTAATTGGCGACCGTGACTAAAAAATCTACTCTCCAAAACTCAAAATTCACTCGCCACTAGGTGACTGCTGTTCAAATTTCCATAGTTAGATCTACAACATCAATGTTTTTTATGAATCAAGGTTTAAGCACTAAGGCAGATACATGATGCTACTTAATTGCACATTGGAAAATTATGTTTCTGTGCAGTAAGAAATTTAAACTTTTTTCCACCAAAATTAAGTGATGAACAAAGTAGAACATGTCGTAGAATTCGTAAATAAAGCAGCTAGCCCTACTGTAGTGTCTCGAACAAATAAAAATAAAAGATCTCCAAAAATACCTACGAAGATGGCTTGGCTTCTGTTACATAAGGGCTTCTCTAGTACTAGGCATATACTATACAGTAGCCGTAAGAAATAATTGTTGAGTTGTTTGGCTACCTTAAGAGTATTGGTTTACACGAAACAATTTCTTCTTCATGCTTTTGTGTTAACGAACCCAATTTTACCTTACCGTTGAACGTATACAAGTAGTATATGAAACTTTATCCACATGTATGTACGGAGGAGTGCCGATCAAGTAGCGACACTCTTAATTCAATGCCAGTTGGTCGCTGGTCTGCAGAAACTATCTACGAATGCCCATAAGCTAATTTCCAATTGCCAACAACCTATTCTTATGAGGCGTAACGCACATGTTATGTAATAGGCTCGTCGGTTGGAGATACGGTAGATTATGAAACAAGGTTTCCACAATTTGACCTCTGGTGATTCCGAACAACCTTTGACCTCCACAAAAACAAATAGGTTTCATTTACTTAATGTGGTACTCCTTCACACGAAATACGAGATTGATCCAAGCTTCCCTTCTTGAGATATCGTGTATACAAGGTTCTCAAAATTTTCCCCTGGTGACCCCAAATGACCTGTGACATTCACCAAAAGCAATAGGCTTCTTCTACTTAATGTGGTACACCTACTCACTCAATATGAGATTGGTCCAAGCTTCCCTTCTCGAGATATCGTGTTTTACAAGCAAGGCGTCTCACATACACAGGCTCACACACCCACTCATCCACCTGCATGACTGCATAGGTTACGATTATCATCGAAACCAAAACGGCACCGTGATATGTATTCTTATATGCTTAACATTTTTTAGCCTCTGAAGAAGATCCTGCTAGGATCGAAACGTCGGGCCAACTTACTTTTACACATTCTATTACACAGGCTCTCTAGTGGATAAGCAGTTTGCTAACAGTTTTATTTTATTTTGATGCTTAACATGTAAGCATAAATGTACATGTAAACTTACACACAAGTATGAAACAAATATTACTATTAGAATCCGCTCATCTCAACATGGAAATGTAGAGAAAATCCTTCGTTAGTTACAATAAAAGTTTAAAAGTTGAAGACTTTAATTTACAAACAAAAGTCTGAATCCAAGCTACCTCCCTCTCGAAAACTTCTTAATATTTGACATTTCACCTCTTATGAAACAATGTCTTATGAATGCGACATAATGAAAGAGAGAATTACTATACGTGCAAGGTCTCATCTGTTGGAAACAATCCAATCATAAAATATTAATCCGCCCATTATTTCTCTCATCTCATCAATGGTTCACGTACATATTCTTGTATAAGCACAAATGACTGAATTAAAACGAAGGACGCCACAAATTGTGTCAAAGCAGAGGTATTTCATAATTTGCCAAACTTTCTGCGTCATGCATGGTTTGAGAGTTCTTCCATAAGATAAGGCCATGACTGCGAATTAATTGCTATGATACAATGATATTCTGCGTGTATAATGTTCACGGAGAATCCAAGAAAGAGATAATACAAGAAACACTTGTATGAATACTAGTTATGATGACGTCACAAGTAATCAGGGACTGATAACTGTGGTAGTTGAATTGATAAATTAGTGAGCTTCAATAAGAAAATGCAAGAAAATAATTCCTCTCGGGCGACAACAGTAGTAGTCTCGACCAAAAAATGTTGGAAAGCCAACACTGTCGAAATTTAATTGCTAGTATATTAACTAACCAGACCATACTGAATGTAGCCTTCCAAAGCAGCATTTTTAATTATTTCAAAATTTAAAAACAAAAAACAATATCGCCAAGGAATATTTAATTTCTTAATTCTTGTAAGATAAGACAGTAGCACAATACATTTGTGACCAAGACTATAACTAAATTGCAGGTTATTGAATGGATGTCCACAGAGCTGCCAAAGTAAATCTGCAGGGGTGGCAACCTCCCCCCCCCCCCCCGCCCTCCTCCTCCTCCCCACCCCAAACCCTTCCCCGGCTTACGGTAAGGTATAGCATAATACACCCTTGTCCAAACACTGTTTCATATGCATATCGGTTGCTTATCCATACAAATATCGGAAATTGGACAAATATAGATTAAAAACGATACCTTGTAGATCTAGACTACATGCAATACATTTTTGCAGGCCATATCACTTATTTCTCTCCTATTATTTCTAATCAGAAGGACTATACTGCTCATCGACAGGGTACAGCACGGTTCCTTTTCATATGCAGTAGATTTATCACGCAATAACTTGTTGAAGAAGTCACATTTTGTTTTACTATGCACACGTCTTTATATAGGTTACTTAATTTTCTAGAACAATATAGAAAGCTTCTTCCTATATTTGTTCTAGATCCATTTAAGTGAACGATATGCGAACAGTGTGCAACAGAAAGGATATGAAACGTCTTAAAGAGTAGGAACCTTGAAGGGATATTCCGGTAGCAGACAATGTCGTACTTATCTTAAATGCATTCATAAAATAAGACCAAATTTAAAAATAAAATGATATCTTCGTCGTACAATACCTTATGAGGATATTATCTTTTTACATAAGGATGAAGAAAATTTCCAGCATATTTGAAATTAATGTATAATCTTCAGTTACCGGAATACCCCTTTAACTTATTTTGTAATATATTTAACCCTGATAAAAACAAACTACACGTGCATTAATGCATTCATCAACTTAATAGTTGCACTTTGTCGGTAGATTATTTATGTATTTATGTTTGTAATAAAAGAGTATGATTATGGAATAATTGTTCGAAAATGTAACACGGTCAGCTTGTTTGCTACATTTATGACGTCAGCAAGCTTCACAACAAATCTTATAATTCCACAATGATGTTCTTTTTTTGTTTTTTGTTTTTGTTTTGCGAGGTGTGTACAAGACTTCCTTCAGGAGAAATCGTTACACGGTCAAATGAACAAATGAACTCACACTTAGCAGGTCTTCAAGTAAATAGAAAATACAATCATTATGGTTTTATTACAGGAAGAAATCCATAGGCAAGATAAAAATCCATGAAAGTAAAATAAACCAGACAATCTCAAGACCGCGAAGGTATAATGATATAAAAATATATATATATCAGATGAGACAATTAAGGAAAGTCTTGAATTATCTTCCGGAGAAAGCGATCGCCAATAAACCAGATTTTTGCTACCACATCTTTTTTTTTTGTTGTTGATATTTTGTGTAATGTGATAACAATGGAACAGAGAAAACTATATTTAACTGCTACTCTTTAATAATTAGAGTACGTCTGAAATTAGGGAAATATAATTAAATAATTCACCATATAAGTCAGAAGAAAAGAAAGTCACAGTTTGAAACCCGTTTACTCGATAGTAAGTGTGTTAAAATCCCGTGTAATATATACAGTATATATATATATATATATATATATATATATATATATATATATATATATATATATATATATATATATATATATACATATATATATATATATATATATATATATATATATATATTATTTATTTATTTATTTTTTTTTTTATACACGGGATTTTTAAGAGTTACTATCGAGTAAACGGGTTTCATAACTTGTATATATAAAAAAATATGTATATGACAGTCACAGTGAATTATTTTAAAATAAAATGCTCAAATACCCACAAATTGTAGGC
Source organism: Apostichopus japonicus (assembly GCF_037975245.1). Lineage (NCBI taxonomy): Eukaryota > Metazoa > Echinodermata > Holothuroidea > Aspidochirotida > Stichopodidae > Apostichopus > Apostichopus japonicus. Next base: position 2,174,753 of record NC_092579.1, read on the forward strand.
AGCAATACGTAAGCGCATCCCTATGACATTGTGATTAATGGGCAGAAATGAATATTTGAATATTTCCATTTAATTCTAGTCCATTTTTCGGCCAGATTACTTGGTGACATTGGGATTGCTTTAATCCAAGCATTTGACAAAGATGATTTTAACTGCAAAAATAAAACCTTGAAAAAGTATATTCTGAATGGTATGAAAATTTAAGTCGAATAGTTACGCTAATATGCTATTAGGTTGACATGAGATTCTGGCATAAAATATATTTTCTAGTTCGATGCTATACTTTGACAATTTCGTGGACATTTGACCGTATACCTGCATCGGTTTAGCAATGCGTAATAATGCATTTTGTTGTTTCATGGTTAACTGAATTACAGACTTATTTTAAGATAATTTTTTATCTTAACGAAACAATTTTTTTTTCTCGTTTTTCAAGCGTAAAACCTACACTATTTACCTCATTAAAATCAAATAAATTCAGGAAGATTTAAAATTTGAAACTAAAATTGTGTCGTTTAACTAAAGGACTAGATGTTCGTTGCCTAAGCAACGCGCATCATATTCTAAAGAAAGAAAAAAACGCTTTATCGTTTTCGCGGAAGATCTTTGAATCGTTACAGAAGAAATAATTCATGATGTTAAAACTGGCGGAAATTAATCGATATGAGTAAGTGACCCAGAATAGAATATTCCCCAGAGGTTAAGCACCTCAATCAGGTCGTATTCACGGTTAAGATGTAGTATCGATTAACCGTTATATCCTTTCTTTATAGTTTGTATTATTGAGTTAATTAACTCGATTTGAACATCTGCCTATACGATTAACCGATCTCCTCTCATCGTCCATAAGTCTATACTCATTCAATGTTCGTAACTGTAATCGAGTAACCGATAACTCATATACCCCAGCTAAGAAAGAGTAACTGCCGTTGCCTTCGTTTACATTATTGAACCCATGTTTGGCAGCTACCGACGATTAACCGTTATTCTTTCATACTGTTGGTTTGTCATCATCATATTTTCGCAGTTCGGTTAAAGGCGGTGTTATGACGATGCATGGATGGTACGCTCTGTTTTCTGAGAGGCCTTCGGGTACTCTTAGCGGAAGGGGTTTATGTTCTCCAGATAAGGAAGGCACGGCAGCTATGTTAATATCACTAGATGACGGTGGTAACGATGGCTTGTCTTTACCCTTAGGAGCCTGTACCGCGGTAGGACCAACCTGAGTTTTGACAGCTAATAGAGACGGAAACAGTTTTCTCAGCGCAGCTTTAAAATCTTCTCGATAAATAGAGTATATTATTGGATTACAACAAGGATTTGCGAATGCTATCCAGCTAGCAGCTGCGTTAAAATAAAACGGGACTACATCATTATCCGAGAAAACACATTTAAGTAACTTGGTCAGTGAAAACGGTGTGTTGCAGATTAAATAAGCAGCAATCATGATACAAATGGATCGAATCGCTTTTGAGCTTCGGGACGTCCTTCTCTCTTGAGCCCGGTTCTCTTTTTTCTTCCTCTCGACACTGTTAATTGGTGAGGCCTGTATATATTGCACCGTATTTTGATCATTACACACATCCGAATTGTACGTTGGTTCGTTGATCTGACCCGTTCTAGTTCTTTGTTGTAACTGCTTTGCATGGCGTTGTGCTATCTTGTACAATCCATAGTAACAATACACCATAACAAATACAGGCGTCATAAAACATATCACAAAAGCCGACACCGTGTATGTTAACACTTTGACCGGCTCACTCTCCCAGTCCACTGCGCATATAATTTCGGCGTGGTCGTATTTAACTACTCTCAGGAAGGCAGGTAGAGATCCGAAGATCAGTCCCAGTGACCATGCCATCAGTGCCATGATCAGAGCACGTCGGTGGGACATGAGGTCTTGATAACGGAATGGGTAAATGCAGTAAAGATGGCGATCAATGCTTATCAAAGCTAAGGTCCACATGGAAACGATGATGAAACAGTAATTAAGAAAACACACCATACCACAGGTGAATGATCCAAATATCCAATCATCAGACCAGATAGACACCAGGCAGAATGGCATAACCGTGGTAGCGCAGCCGACATCAGTTATAGCTAAATTCACTGTAAACACTGACGAGATCTGCATGGGAAACAGAGATCGGAAAACAACGTTAAAAGAGTGAGGGATTTCAGCATAGAGCTTAATGTTAAACATGATAATTTAAACTTTGCGTTATACGTCAGAGAGTAAATCAGTCAAGGAGAAATTAAAAACTACAACAATAAGATACTTTAATATTCACAGGATATAATATACTATATTCATACCGTAAGAACAATACAATTTGTAGAATTTAAACAGGAACTTTTGTCCGTATTTATTCAGGGTCCAACAATTAGGCTGGCTATACAACTATATGGAATATTCAACTTCAATGTTTCATTCTAAAACCAGTCGTGGACGCCTACAATACCTAAGGAAGTTATTATTATTGTTGCTGTTGTTGTTTTGACTATTATCAATATCACTTAATATCAATGAAATGCTTGCAAGTAAGAAACGACTGTTTTGAATGAAAGCACGCATATGTAACTCTGATCGCTGGTAAAATTGAACCTTGTGCTCTTAATCAACCGATTCATTCCTTGGTTTTATTCCAATGTTTTCCAATCGCATCCTCAGAATTAAATATTTCCGAATCAACGGAACAATGTATGCTACTTGGGGGGGGGGGTGGGGAGGGGATTGACCTGTTTACGATGATTTTTTCGTTAAACAGTCCCTGGTATACGAAGGAAATAGTATAAATCCATATGGGAAAATGTAGTCAACAATGAAGTGTTTTTACTTTAAGTTGTTCAAGTTGGAGAAAACATGTCAAAGTTTAAAAATGTCTGAGTTTATCATTATTATTATGTTTTTGTGTGTTCATAGGCTATTATCGTTCATATTTTTTGGAAGAGCAGTGAAACATTTTTTTAAAACGTACGGTGCATTGCCAACAGACATTCCACGAGCTGTCTTTACTAGAACTAGCTGAATAATTAATAGCTTGAAGGAGATCCATAATGTTATTATTGTTGGAGGCCAGGGTTCGGTTTCTTCCGGAAGAAACCTATTTCTTCCGGGGACGTGGAAGAAACTGGAAGAAACCTGTTTCTTCCAGGTTTCTTCCAGTTTCTTCCGGAAGAAACTGGAAGAAACCGGAAGAAACTGGAAGAAACTGTGAAAATTGGCATATACGCAGCACAGCCCTCATACATGATAAAGAGACAAATAGTTTACTACCATCTGACTGAAATGCATACCATTGAAACCATCAAAATATGATATTTTTGTTTTGATTATAATTTGGGGTTGTTTTCTACACCAAAAGATGTTTGCTTATAAATCACAATATTGAAGGACTACTTATCATCTCGCGATCCCCCCATCAACCAGAATTGCATAACTGGCCATACTGTATAAATGATTAACCTGGATTGGCCCATGCACTGAGGATTTAAGACAATTAACACCAAGAAAATAGCCGAACAATATCTGTTAGATTTAGGCAACAGGTTAATTTCTGCAACTCCCTAAATTACAACTTGTAGTTAACAGGAGGACTTGTAATCCCAACAGCAAAAAGAACAAACATCCACAATTAAACACAGCTGGCCACGAGCCAGCCCTCATTTCACACTACAACTTCCAGTCGAATCTGTAACCCTCATGTCTTGAGTTCAATCTCCACAAAATATGGTCATAGTGGTCAATGCAATCCTAGTAATGAGTGTGCATTGTACTTAGGCCTTCACTAATTTCCAGGGAACACTTGCCCCTCCACTCAGAAACTAGTTTTTAACTAAGAACTGGGCTATAATCAGGACCATCTTGGTCTGCAAAATATTGCTTGCCCATAGTTGTTCCCTGAATTGTCCGATGCTAGTAGCCTAGTACTATATTGTGTACAGTATATGCTGGAAGCAGGTCATGTGCTCCAAACCTAGATATAGACTACCTAGATGACACTATAGTGCTTCTTGTCCATTTATTACATAGTTAGAATTCATTGCAGGTTGTTATGAAACTTTATCAACAGTTTTTCCCCAAAAAATGAGTTTCTTCCATTTTGTCCGGAAGAAACTGGAAGAAACCTATTTCTTCCGAGTGGAATAAACCGCGGTTTATTCCGCGGTTTTTTCCACCCCCGGAAGAAACCTGCGAACCCTGTTGGAGGCAATCCAAGGAAGAGTTGGAGACGACCTATGGAGCCACTTTTTACAGGAAATGAAGAATATATTTTAGTTTTTACGTAAACCTGTGTTTTTCTTTTTATTGACCCTTCCAAGTGACTGAAGTAAGAATTGTCGTATTTTGAAATTACTCTCCAACCCACGCCATCAACCCCCCCCCCCCTCCACCTCACCGCCCCTCTATTTGTCATTCCCTATATGACACAAAGGGTTTCAAGATGAAAATAATCAAATCAAATCAACGTTGTCGACTTTAATACACTACCTGTTCTCTTAGGTCTGGACTTCTGAGGAAAGCTAGCAGAACTGTGACATTTCCCATCAAACATACGCAGATGATCAACATTAATGTTATAGTCAACAGCATCTCTACTGCAATAGGCCTCTGCGTAATCTCCGCGCTCTGTAACGGGAAAAATATTAGAAATCAGTCACTTTCATTGTGGTTAAACCTTTTTTAACTTTCAGTATTGTTTGCTGCTTTATCATCCCTGATTTTGTTATTTTAGTGCCTTTGCGACTCAGTAATTAACCATGGTTCGTTATATCTGCACATGAGGTTTCATTAAAAGAATATCGTTATATATCATACAAGGTACTATAGACCTAACGTAGGAAAGTCATGTGACCTTTCGTGGTTTTTTCTTAACGGCATACAGCGTCAATGTTTGAAATACACAATGAACACACACACACATTAACACGTATTCAAAACAAACATACAAAAATAGGAATCCCCGCAGCCATCGTCAAACCTGTGCCCATTTCCCAAATTTTCCATTAGCTCCATCAGAACTATAGCTATTTTATATAATTAATTGATTAGAGCATAAGTTGCTTCACTGGCAACAATGACTGCTTATAATATAGGCGTATGCACTGGCAACAATGACTGCTGATAATATATGAACGAGTACGCACTGGTAACAATGACTGCTTATAATATACGCGTATACGCACTGGCAACAATGGCTGCTTATGATTTACGCGTACGCACTGGTAACAATGTCTGCTTAAATTATACGCGTACGCACTGGTAACAATGACTGCTGATAATATACGCGTATGCACTGGCAACAATTACTGTTTACAATACATGCGTACGCACTGGCAACAATGACTGATTATAATATACGCAAATGCACTGACAACAATGACTGCTTAGAATATACGCGTATGCACTGGCAACAATGACTGCTTATTATATACGCGTATATGCACTGGCAACAATGACTCCTTTTATTATAGGCGTACAGATTGGCATCACTAACTGATGATAATATACGCGTATGCACTGGCTGTCGGTTAAGGACAGGATTAGGTACAAAATCATTTTGTATGTTTTTAAATCTCTAAATGGTGAGGCTCCCAGCTATCTGATTAATTTTCTTTCTTTGTAAAATGCTCCTCTAAGTAATGTTGATGGTTTGAGACGTAGACTCTGCTCCTCATCTGATACCACCAGACTCATGATTCCACGCTCAAAGCGTAAAACTGGTAATAAATCCTTTCAAGTTATTGGTCCCCGTATTTGGAACCAGCTGCCTGTGGGCATTCGTGCGGATATTTCCGTCTCGGTCTTCAAAGGTCTCATGAAAACATGCGCAGTAACGTTGTTTTTTTGGGGGGGCTTGTGTTTAGGATTGTTGTTTGTATTTATTGTGTAGTTTATATTTGTTTCTGTAAAGCGCTGTGATCTTTAGTAGAGCGCTCTATCAAATATATATTAATAATAATAAAAATAACAATGACTGCTTGTAATATAGGCGTACGGACTGGCATCACTCACTGCTGATAATATACGCGTATGCACTGGTAACAAATTCAGTTAAAAACGATGGAAATGATAGTACCATTGTGCATGTTAGGTTATACCCTAACAAACTTAAAGCCTGGATACGGGAATGGGAGACAGTCTGTATAGGAAACTGCAGTAGCCATTTCTAAAAATTGTTTAAAGAAAGAAACAACGTAAAGGACTTATGTGACATTATAACCTTGCATCAAGATTTCACACATCCCTGTTGCTCTGTTATCTTTATGTGTCATCGCCAGGCATACTCAAGTACACAATTCTATTCTTTGAAGTAACCATATAGGCAGATTGACTTGTATCTTTAGACTAACGACTATAACTCTATTCATTCCAATAAAATAACCATTACGTTGTGATAAAAATGTACGTAAAGATATAAAAGTCTTTCTACAGAAATGATAGTTCCCAGATCTTCTGTTATAATTTCATTTCAGGAAACTTCATTATTTAAACCCATGTTACATCTTTGAAAACTTATTAGGCTATTTCAGTGAGATTTTTTGGGTCATCTGTGGCTAAGGAACCGGTAATGAATCGAAGCCTTAATTTGCGTAAAGGATATTCTAATGGCTGGAGTTGATTAATTAGCAAAATTGCTGAAATCTTTTTACATCTTTCGGTCAAAGCCACATCCTGATAGCATTTTTTTTATTGTGTAGATTTTATGTTCTTTCTCTTTTTCTTTTTAGATTATGGTATTTTGTAAATGCATCTGGCAATCATAGAGTCTCTAACGTCGTCAGGGCAATTAAGATGAAAAAATGACCCAGATTTCTTTATAATATTTCAAGAGAGGAAACCGATATTCCTACCGAAGAGAAATTCTTACCTTATAGTAAAAGATTGACAAGTATGGAAAACTTTTCAAATTGACTATAGGTATAAATGCTGCCGAGACTATATCACGGGACCACCAACTATATATGATCCAATTTGCTGGAGTAGTGGATGGTTTAGTCAGGCCAAAATTGGGTTAATTTGAAATTAATTTTATCTCGTGTTATAGGGGCAATATATCGAGACAGGGGTTTAACTATCTCTGCATGTAGAATATTGTTCACATTAATTCAATAGATGTTTGCCACCGGAATGCGTCTTTAACATTTCCTGGGCAAAATGTATTCTTTGTTGATAAGCAGTTTTAAGTGACCATTGAATCGAGTTACAATAATTGCCAACAGTTGACAAATATGATGTACAAGGTCTAGGATTCCTTGACATGCTTTTCGTAAAGTGCTTGAGAATAAGGGAAAGCCCCGTGGAGAGAATAAGTCCAGGAAAAATTTGAGCGACATAGCACCGGTTTGCCATATATTTTTTCTTATGTTATTGCTTGAATTGTTTCTTTCTTTCTTTGCGAATTTTGATTTAAAAAAATCAATTAAAAAAATTCTACAGTCGTTTGACAATGTAGCAAGGAAGTTCCGCACTAGTTCACTTTGCAGTTAAATCATTAATTCATCTTTGTGACCATCAACCTGTCAACTTAGAAGCTCTAATTGTTTCAAATGATCTTTTATATTTTCATAGGGCTAATCTAAAAAATGAAATCCGTGACCATGATGACGACACAAGTTTGACAAAAGCAGTAGGAGGATGAACAATCCAATTTAGCCAAATCATAGATATTAATTAATTAATCGACGCTTCATTCTGACCGCCCTTGGAATATACGTAAGTGTGGAGGGAAAAGGGCAGTAAGGGAATAAATAGATGAAACTGGGAGGGGGGTCGGGGCAGAGGTGAGGTGTACTGCTGTAGTTCTTGTATGCATACAGTAAAAATCTTTGTTGGTTTGTAATGCAAAAGTGTAGTGACTCGAGCATGCTGGATAAGGTTTCTCACATGGAGGTTATAAACAATGACTCGAGTCAATTATTTTGACTCGAACATTTGACTCAATTGAGTCAGTAAACATTTCCGGAAATGACTCGACTGTGCGGAATGGATCAGATAAGTGTGGGAATTGTTCCTACGGAGCATATATCAATACAATAACGTGTTACAGCCATGGAATAAAGGCAAGGATGTGACGACATGAACAACTTCTTACCGCGCTATTTTATTCACCTATTTTCCGTCCCACGGTTTAGAATGAACCAATAATATACCTTACGATCGGGTTTTCCATAAATGCCTAAAATATGGGTTATACATAAAAAAAAAAGTGGAAAAAAAGCAGGCCACGGTAACATAATTATCCCCGAAACCCGATATGGGGTTCTCTACGCCCCTGCGTGTATGTACTAAGGACGCTTTCTAGTCACTTCGCCCCACAACCATTTCGCCCAACTGCCATTTCGCCCAACCAGCCTGGTCATTTCGTCCAACCAGCCTGGTCATTTCGCCCAACCAGCATGGTCATTTCGCCCAACCATCATAGTCATTTCGCCCAACCAGCATGGTCATTTCGCCCAACCATCATAGTCATTTCGCCCAACCTTATTTTTACTAATATTCAGTCAGAATAATATTACTTTTTCTATTCCACTAGTTCAATTTGATTTATTTTGGGTTAGGTAACTTCGTAATAGGTAAATAAAAAAGTGAGGTCCGCCCGATATCGATCGGAGTCTGAGCAGTTATTTCGGGTATAATATGGGAGGATTACACTACTTTAGGCCTTTACGCATACAATGGAAGTTATATTATTATACAAACACAGGGGACTCGGTCTTCATAAAAACCTATCAAACCTAACCTCTAAATCACTGATCCATCCTACTGACTAACAATTCCCGAAAGTTTCCTTATTAAATTGAAAAAAAAAAATTATAAAACCCGTCCGTAATATTGAATTACTATATTTAATCAATGTAACCACATATGTAATCACATATGTAATCAATTTAACCACGACTTCAAGTTTCCTTAATACTCGGTTCGTATCCAGTAACGTTAACAATTCCCGAACGTTTCCTTTTGAAATATCATATTTAATCAAGGTTGGGCGAAATGACCAGACTGGTTGGGCGAAATGACCAGGCTGGTTGGGCGAAATGACCAGGCTGGTTGGGCGAAATGACCAGGCTGGTTGGGCGAAATGACCAGGCTGGTTGGGCGAAATGGTAAGGTTGGGCGAAATGGCAGTTGGGCGAAATGGTTGTTGGGCGAAGTGTCCTGCTTCCGTAACATGCACCCATTGACACTTCGTGGGACGAGTAGGCTACATGTCCTATGCAATTACTAATTGCTATCCAAATTCATATTGCGAAATACATATACCAGCACATACATATATGTTCATAGATGAGATATCAGGCGCGTATCCAGGATTTTCAAACCCGGGGGGCGCGAATTACTATCTAAGCGGAGCGCCACCATCGGTTGGCGCGCAGCGTACAAGAAAATTTCTTGTTTTGAAACCCCCCAGATCACCGGAAACGGCACTTCTCGGGCTTGAAGTGACCAACCAGATGTACACCTTTTGCCTGAGAACCAAGAATTTCCTAATAGTTTTTTTTTTCCATCCATAACCTTTTTGAAGATTGTCAACCCGGCACACATCATGTTCGACCTGATCACATCTCCTGTGGGTCTTTGCTTTTGTAGGTGATTCTACGTCGCGGCCCACAATACCCGTCAGCCCCACTTTTCAAGGTTTTAAGCCCCATATTTGTTCAGAATTTGAAAATTCACATTTCTCGTGAATAAACTCACTTCAAAACATACCCATAATGTTGTACAAAATTTCATCTATGGACAACCAGTATAGAAAAAACTTCCTTCAACCCCTAACAGACCGGTCAAAATTGCACGAGTAGAGGGAAGTGCGATGTAGAATGTTGGTCAGAAATTTTCGAAAATTCAGACACAGTTAATTTATTGGTGTACAAATATTAAAACCTGTTATAACGGCTATTATAAAACTTGGTTGAAGGAAATGAAAAAATAGCAGATATTTCCTTCAACCGAACACTACACACATAGGCGTAGGAGGCGCGGCGGCAGTGGCGGAGCTAGGGGTATTGGTCAGGAGTGGCGAGAATGGTCTAATGGGGCGCTTTCAACACTATCTAAGCGGAGCGCCACCACTGGTTGGCGCGTAGCGTACAGAAAATTTTTGAGTAAAGATACTCCCTAGATCGCCGGAAATGACCCTTTCCGGGCCTGGCTAATTTGCAGATAAACGAAGAATAAGGTGTCATCGCCAAATTACACCAACAAAATGTGACAAATGTCAATAAGTAGATGAGAGCGCAATGAAAAAGTCAATAATCTAGAATAAGTAAAAAGTGGTAAAGAGCTGAAAAAGGCTTCAGCAGTCCATTTGAGTCCGTCAGGGGGGCATCCGCCCCCCTGACCATATGGACGCTCCGCCACTGCGCGGCGGGGGTGCAGGCCCTAATTCGCCATTACTAATGTAAAAGAGAGTTTTGACATAATTGGACCTCCATGTTTTTTATACATCTACATGAGACATGTCGTTGTTTACATTAGCATCCCGCGGTATACTGCGCAATTTTAACGGACCGTACGGTACATGATGGCATGCGATGTAATAACCGATGCTTGCTTATATGATATTGACACGAACACGTTGAACGGGCGCTTCGCGCGCGAAAATTTTTGGTTATTTTTTCAGGCAAGTCGGACAGTTTTGAGGCTTTTCATCGTGGAACGCCATTTTCATGCTCACTGATATGATGTGATATCTGCTGTTTGCGTTACAAATTCGAATAGGCGCGTAGCGAGGAATTTGCCAAGGGAGGGGCGAAGCCTGTAGGCAAATTATCTAAGCGTAGCGCCACCATAGGTTGGCGCGAAGCGTACAAGCAAATTTTGGCCGAAAATGTCTCCCATATCGCTGGAAATGACACTTCCCAGGCCTTGTAAGTTGCCTCTAAGCACTTTCTATTTTGAAATTACTTAGCGATATCATTTGAAAAATTGCTGAATGGGGGGGGGCGCCCCCATCCCAAAATGCGTCATGTTCCCCGACGACACCATCGAGTTCGAGACCAGCCACAGTTGGTTTCATAGCACAACTCTACACACGCGTTATGATAGACCATATATAGTATATACATAGATCATTAGTGAGAGAGGAAAATGGAAACGTCAAAAAATGGAGTTGTCGGTGTAAGGGGTAGGGTGAGTCACACTTTTACGAAATCATTGATCCGTCACTGGCTACCCTTCAGCGCTGTAATGATGTCACTATTTTTCTTTCTCTTCCCGGTGTCTTCGCGTTTTGCTTTTACTCCCTCTTCTTCCTTTTTCTCTCTTTCTTCTTTTTCTTTTCCCTTCCTTCCTCTCCTCCTCTTTTATTCCCCTCTTTTCTCCCTTTTTCTTTTCTTTTTTTCTCTTCTCTTTTTCTTACCCGGGGGCGCGCGCCCCCAACGCCCCCCCCTGGATACGCACCTGGATATACACACAATAATGAGTTTCAATAGCGGTTCAATGCTGGTTACCAACTGTTAATCATTATATCATTATATGAGACCTACATTTGATGAATTTCGAAAGTGCTTGAGCCGCATTTAAGATCAAATCAAATATGATGTTCTTCTACGAAAGTTCAACGGAAATGAAAGTGCAAAGATAACAGAAACAGAAAACTGTCAACAGTTCCAATTTGTATGAACTGTCTTTAACAATAATGTACTTTATTATAACTTACACATGCATAGTGTATAGTATGAATTCACAGCACTTTCTTTACAATTTGTTTTTAAACGTTGTCGCTGCTGTGCAATAACGCCTTTTCACAGCGCGCTGTCAGTAAATATGACAAAGTAATGCAATGCATTGCTTCATATACGTACACCTCTGTTGATTTACTCTCATCGCTGATTTACTTTAAATACTCTTATCTTTACTTTACAATACTTTCATGACTTATACTTTATTCACATCAATTATATTTCAAAGCGCTTCCAAGCGTCTAATCACCAGTTTCTGGAAATTTTTACATTTTACCGTTAGATTCCGTCTAGTGAGTTTCCGCCTTAGAAAAACGGTAGTTTTCGCAATATAAAACAAAGCAGTTTTCGCCAATGCGGTAAATCAGTAATACTCTAATATAATAATACTCTAGTAATACTCTAATATAAATTATACTGTTATCGATATATAGCCCATGGCCCTTTGATACACCCCGCCTTACATATTGATGAGGTCAACCATGGAGCTATAGCTCCATGGGTCAACCGACTAACAAAAGGCAAGCCTAGTGACAATAAAAACATAACTGACAATGGGTTACCAAGAGAGGTTCAAGATATGTTAGTTAAATTATATTAAAAAAACTTAACATTTGGTAACCTCCTCACCCCCACCCCGCCACCCCCCTCCAAGAAAAAAGAAAATCTTAAACCACTTAAATACCCCATGTGTTCCGCTTTGGCGTAAACTAACGACCTCAATCATTTGAGGGCAGCCCCAAAATTGAAAATATTGCTGTTGCTTACAATGTGGACGTTAGTTTCCGCCACATGAATTTCCCAGCCTTAATCCTGTTGTAGGGGAAACTAATGTCCACTTTCAAGTTGACCCTTGATCCCTAAAGGTTCGTTGTGATGCTCGTGAACTCCCTGCAAATATACGACACCAGGCCTAATTGAAATATAGGCCTAGGCTCAAGCTTTCGCTTGATAGAGTTCATCTGTTACGTATGTAGACCTATACTCACCGTGGAAGGATCCAAGTTGGAGTCGAAAACAGTTGTCCAATTTGAAAACATCACTGCTTTAATAACTTTTCTTTCTAGATCCGTTGATTATCAAGGTATTGAAGCTCGATCTCGTCGTTTCAGACTTATCGTTCCAAAGTGCAACATTAATGAATTACCTATCATTCTCCATCTAGCTGAACCGGTTTCATTCAACAACAATTATATGCTTCTCTCGTTTGTATCGCAATAAAAGAAGGATTCCAATAACATCCAAATGACACATTAAGACGCGTATAGCGTGACTTTTCCACTGAAATAAAACAAAACAAAAACAACACCTATTTTACTCGAACAGTATTCGTTCTTTCTTTATCAGAAAGCAATGGCACTTGGCAGCTTGTTTGTTCATTAAACAGAATCACTCGATATTACAATTGGTTAGGCTGTAGACTAAATATAATTAGATATGATTGGTCAAAAATTTCATGACGCAAAAAAACGGATTCCTCGCCAGCGCTGTTATCACAATGTGGTAAGATAAGTTGAGTTGGATTACCAGACGGAGAAATTCATGGATAATAACCACAATATAACATAAAGAAATTTAAAATGAATATAGGTCTCGAGGGTATAGTTTCAAATACAGTAAAGACTTATTTTTAGTATTATGCTCTTTTTTCTCCGCATAAAATACATTTTTACTGGTACCAGATGGTTTGCTATTTTCGTTGAAAACCTTTATATCCTTTTTATGAATATATTAAATTTCTTCATCATGTGAGATCTTCATGTTCATGAAATGACAATTAGATAGTTGTATAATTCCGTGCCCTGCATGCTTTCCGTCTAATACAGCAATCCGGTTCATGAAAACATCATACCATCAACGTGCTTTACGATTACGGACGTTATTTCCTTACATTTTCCGCACAGATAGTAAATCTTCTTGCTTTTTAATTACGTTATCTCGGTAAGAAATTGTAATCATGGTATTAGGTTTGAACGAGTTGATTTTGATAGCGTAGTAAAAGGCTCCCACAATCACTCGATCTACAGTCCCAGGCGCATTAATTAAACTCACGGATAGACAAGTTGGACTATCTTAACGAACAGACGATATTTATGTCCAGTGACATGTCAGGCCACGTGTGCCCCACTGAATTGTTGGTTAACTTGAGAAGGCCGCCGTTCAAATTCATTGCAGCCCCGTATCGTCCCTTTGATTCCTGCTCTCTCTGTAATCGCCTTATCGGTCCCAAGAGTCAGTGACAAACACTAAAAGGTCACTAATTGTCTTCTTGTTCACTCAAAAGCCGGCTGGACCCAATCAGCAACTCAACGCTATAAATTAGTTGTCAATTGTTCGCCCAACAATAGAGACGCACTCGTGATGAACTCTTTGACAATAAAGGGTGTCGACAGCCAGATTGGGACCTGGATACAACAATACGTCACCGGGCCCTTTTTTTTCATTTTCCATTTACCACCAATTAACTCTGGAAATAGGAAAACACTATATCTTTATCTCGTATTTTCCCGTCGCCCATCCCTATATTTCACCAGACACTCTTACTTGGCCCCGGGCCTCTAGGCTATTTCCCCCTCTAGCCGCCCTACCCGTCACTGATCAAAGTATTGGCAACTTCTACACGTCGATTACCATCTATTAGAGAACGTGATTTGTCATCAGAATTATAGCATATTAAAACACATGGCTCTTCGTCTGCAGGTCTGTCTCGTGAGTCATATATGGCTTCTGCACAAGTCTCATTTCGCAAAATGCAATCTCATTTAATCCTCACGCTCCCGTCGCGCACAAAGCTGAGATGTGTAGGATTAAACGCTATATGGGCTATACAAAGGTTTCACTAAAGAACTGAAGCTTATAACGATCAAAATTTAAAGACATGAATATTCTTTTATCAATTTCTAATATTTATTATTCTCTGTATTCACTATTGCGTTTCCCTTTCATACTGCAGTATAGCAATAGTTGTCATGGAGTCATGGAGATTCTTTGAAAACTGGCGACGTTTCCACTGTCAAGGTTACAGTATATATGATCTCACAAGAAAGTGAAAACTACCCGGTCACGTTTATTGCTTCTATGTTAACTAACATAATACAAACAAGGCTACTCATGGTGCAGTGTCTCTTCGATCCAAAATTTGAAATATTCAAGAACGATGGCGCTTGAAATCAGCTCAGAAAAAAACCAATATCGCGTCGAGTGGCTGAGAAAAATTTGTACTGGTAATAAATTCAAAATTAACAACAACTGGAAAGAGTAACCTCGTGCCAAATTTAGCCTGTCTTTCAACCTACGATATACATTTAGCAAAGGACGAGCGTATATTGAATGTGTATAGTAAAATACAGGGAGTAGAAACAGGTGCATGTAAGCTCTTTGTGAAGCGATAACAACCTCGCCTCATAGAAATCATTTTCAGTATAGGATATATACAGTTCTCGTTAACACATCGTGAGGGGAACGTTGTTGATACTATAGGCGTTCTCAGTCCGTGCCATGCTTTACTTTTGTGTCGACTTTGTGTAGAAAATGTATACTTTGTGTAATAAACTGAGCTGTTGTTGTCAATCTTGTTATTAAATCTATACCCTTGAATATACAAATCAACCGAACAATATTTGTCTTCACTTAGTAAAACTTCTACATGAAACAATCCTTTAATATGCTAGTTATATATTAAATTATATATATATATATATCTTATATGTTATAAAATAAAAATATTGTAGCGATTTTTTTTTTGTGGCGTTGAAGGAAAATCATTTATTTGAAAACCTATGTAAAACGCAAAAGAACCATGTTGCGTAATTATCACATACGTGAACAGACAGCTGCATTCTATAGATTAATCCAATTACGTACAATTGACCATGCATGCTTAATTATGTTGCATGGACCGTTGAGGTGTACAATCATGTATGATAACTTTATATGAAATGGAATAATACATTGGCATGTCGAGAAAAAGATACATCTGCACTACGTCCCTAAGCAGGCTTTGGAAAAGTATTACATGGTCACATGTGTGGGCATGAAAAGTAAGGTTCCCGACATTTCCCCCAATAAGTGCTATAACGACTGTATAGGCTGTGTAGAGGTCAATGTTAAATTCAGTTTCATGATATTTGGACATCATATATATCATTATTTATATATATATATATATATATATATATATATATATATATATATATATATATATATATATATATATATATATATATATATATATATAAATGCAAAGGAGGTAAACGACAAAGGCAAATGAATATATATAAATGAAAATCGTAATGAGTTGGAAAATCAAGAACAGTGAAAAAACTTTCAGCCTCCACCGGGATTCGAACCACGGGCCTCCCGCTATATATATATATATATATATATATATATATATATATAAATAATGATATTTGGATATTTGGACAAATAATTTACGAGAGAGCTACAACAACAGTGAATGATTCTGTTTATTTTGCGCATGCGTTTAGGTCCAGGTAATGATATTATATAGTATGTTATCGATAATTAATTATCTAATGTATACACACTTTAATGTCGGGAATTAATTTGGGAGCCCTAGAAATATCAGGAAACTGTACTTTTCTTGGTAAATTTTAGCAATTATTAATATGCTAACATTATGGGACCAATTCTTGGCATCTTGTACGTCTCAAGTGCTTGCACAGCAAACATCTGACCTATATTCCTATATTCATTAAATTCATATCTATAAATAGTCGGTATAAATTTAATTTAAGTGGAATTGCGGTCTCTGCATGGGTTAAAAGAAGGAATATAGAGAGACTATAGCATATATACAGAGATGCAGTTGAGCGTGCTTGGGGTCTCTTTCTACTAAAGTGAATTGATCATAAACTTGGATGTTATCCACCGTTGACATCAAAGTGAAAGTAATTGAGTGTTGCCGAATACATTACGGTATCATTCTACAGGTTTTCTCGCAATCGATTTTTCAATAAAATGAATTAAATTATGTTATTTCTTGGCGGTGTCAAGCAAAAAGAAAGATAAATGAGCTTTAATCTAATATTTGCTTCAGCCCGTTTGATTAATTGCTCATGCTGGGTAAAAAAGTCTTTTTTTTTCGGTAATTTAATTTTTCTTTCGAGTTAGGTCACCCGAACTATCTGAACTTATTGACAAAAGAAGTTCAAGAAAGAATGGGTGAATGTACATTATCGCAAAAGTACCGTATCATACTTGACTGTAAAGACAGGCATATTTAACTATACCCGGAGATTCTCCGCTGACTGTTGGCTAATATCGTATGCCATCCGATGTTCATTAACATAGAATATCGTAGTACCCACAACACCATGATCATTAATAACGCTACGATATAACAGGATTGGATCTGAGTTTGTTATAACCAGCTATAGGCAGTGAAGATAAACGGTCAGTTTGTAGTGCGGGCCAAAAGATTAATCTTTTGTGCAGTATCTTTTAACTAGAGCACCAACGGTGTTTAGTTCACATGTAGCATCAACCGAGTTGACTTCAAGTTGTAATGTATGCATACAAACATGGCTCGATCTTTAGGAAAAAAAAGTTTAACGAGTTAAGATTTTATCACAAGGGCGTAGGAACCGGGGGGCTGGGGGCGCCAGCCCCCCCCCCCAGTGAAAAATGTGGAGGGGCGGAAGTATCATTCCGCCCCCCCCCCCCCGCTTCGCAAGTCAGAAAACCCCTTTTTCATTTCCAAATGAGAAAAAAAATCTCATTTGGAGCACCAAATTGCACCTAAGGCCTGGTGAAAATACAAAATTAAGTTTACAAAATGGAGTGGGTGTTGAAGTGTGCTATATTACACCAAATTGCATCTGAGGCTACCTGGAAATGCAAAAAAATCCCCTTAGACCCCTCCTCCAGGCCGGCCATCAGTCTTCAGCCCCCCCCCCCCCCACTCAAAAGTACCTTCCTACGCCACTGTTTTATCATATGTCATAGGTTATAAGAAACAGAATTTACCTTTTCTGTTGTGCCTTCCATCTGAAAATCTCACGGCGCATTGCAAACCAAAGATCTAACAAACAAACACAGACATACAGACAAACACACAGACAAACATACAAAATCACTGCAGAAACGAACAAAAAGTGAAATTAATACCAACATTAATGTAAACAAAAAGAGAAAATATACAAAAGGATAGATTACTATGGAAAACAAAACTATGGAGAGCAAGGACAATTTATTGTCGGTGCAGTACATAATGCATGGCGGTGCAGTACATAATGCATGGCGGTGCAATATACATTTCATTACACAAAACTTTTCGATACCTATTAACTCACTGGGCATTCTAGCTTGCATGCATGTAGATTAAAACCAGTGTTACAATGAGCCAAATTTAAGCCAGATTTTCGATAAAGACGTTGAGCTTCAATTGTCGGTACATCAAAAGTGTTTCGTTTCCACGTTTAGGCCTAAGATTATGTCCACTGAATTTCAAGTTCACTGAAAGAGGTAAGCCCCGTCATGAGTTTATTGATTTTTCTTTCTTGTTTTCTTATGTCTTCGCCGCGAAGATTGCACGTGTCACTGTCATGCGGGGGTCTTCTTTTTACACAAAAGAAAAGAAGTATAACAATAGCCTAAAAATAGCTGAGCTTGTTAGTGGTTATTATAGTCTCATAGGAGTACAGCAGTAAAGATTTAAAACTAAACTGATGAAGGGTTTCTCTCTGGAAATAGTTTCTGAGTGAACAATATATGTCTAATTGCGTATTTGTAGGCCTATAATAGGATCATATAATCCTGGATCCAAACCTATTTAGAAGAATGCGTCTATCTGTGAAACTGATGGCTAAATTATAATAGAATGAGTTTAGTTAAATGTGTCTGTGTCAAATGGTCAACGATATTGGAACCTGGCGATACTACATATGTCGGTTATAATAGCCAACATGTTTCAAAACACTTGGCAGTGAATGCAATTGAAGGACTAGATCATAATTGTGTTTATTGCTATAATTAACAACATGCCATGTATGCGTCAAGGTCTTAAAAAAAACTACTGTGTTCATATTTTACTTCAAGACATAAAGAATTCATATACATATTTCTTCTTCCCCATCACACCTTAAAAGATCGGAATGCTTTGCCATCAGACATTGTGCATGCACCTATATAGTCTAGACTCTTCCAATGGCAAGCTTACTCATTCTTGTCTTGTCAACTAATAACTTATATACTCTTACTCATACTTTGTAGCACTCGGTTGGCGTTTATGTCCTCTAGTTGGATTTTTGCCGACTAGTAACCCATTCAGATTCAGAAGTTATGGCTGACAAGAAAAAAAGATAGAAAAAATAGATAGTAAGTATGGATGGATTATTTAATGATAAAATCAAGAAAAGAGGACGCATTAACTAAAACAAGTTGATAGGAGTTTTTCTTATAATTGGAAAACAACTCAGATTTAAATTGATTAAAATCTATTGATATATATATATATATATATATAAATGAAAATCGTAATGAGTTGGAAAATCAAGAACAGTGAAAAAACTTTCAGCCTCCACCGGGATTCGAACACGGGCCTCCCCGCTCTGTACGCGGACACCCTAACCACTAGGCTATGGACGCTGATTGTATGTCCAGAGGTTCGAAACCGGTAAGGAAGATCGTAATTCCACTGTAGGCGTTTGTCACCTATATCGAACAATACTAGTTCTGTTTTTGGTGACATATTTTGCCCTACTCTAGAGATCAAACATGATGCTATCCAACTCGAAAATCATTTGTGATTCCTAAAGCCGGATCTCGAAAGAGATACTTTGAACAGACTTTATGTTAATGCAATGGAGGTAAACGACAAAGGCAAATGAATATATATAAATGAAAATCGTAATGAGTTGGAAAATCAAGAACAGTGAAAAAACTTTCAGCCTCCACCGGGATTCGAACCACGGGCCTCCCGCTCTGTACGCGGACACCCTAACCACTAGGCTATGGACGCTGATTGTATGTCCAGAGGTTCGAAACCGGTAAGGAAGATATATATATATATATATATATATATACACACATATATATATATATATATATATATATATTAATATATATATATATATATATATACACACACGCACACACACACATATATATATATATATATATATAGTGAACTTAAACGAAAATAAGTTGATTGGATATTTTTCACATTAAGTCTCACATCAACGGCTTCAACAAAGACTTCAGTTCCACAAACATGTAATCCGTTCTTCGTATTCTTTGCTCCTGAACCCGCTTCCTGTATATTCATGGTTTACTTGCTACTAATTTCATCAATGCCACCCACACTTAGCGTCTAGCGTCGTACTTTCATTGTGTTACATTTTGAGTTGTCATTTCACTGACAAGTGTTACTGACGAAGGTCCCAGGGGGGACCGATAATTCCAATATATTGCTAGAACAGTGAAACAATTATCAGTCATATATATTATTTCTCTGCTTTGTATAATAATAAATATATGTATATATATGTTTATATATATATATATATATATATATATATAGATATAGAGATACAGACATATTTGTGTATATATGTGCAGGTGCGTATCCAGGGGGGGGGCGTTGGGGGCGCGCGCCCCCCGGGTAAGAAAAAGAGGAGAGAAAAAAAAGAGAAGAAAAAAGGAAAAAAGAGGGGAAAAAGAGGAGGAGGAGAGGAAGGAAGGGAAAAGAAAAAGAAGAAAGAGAGAAGAAGGAGAAAAGGAGGGAGTAAAAGAAAAACGCGAAGACACCGGGAAGAGAAAGAGGAACAGTGACATCATTACAGCGCTGAAGGGTAGCCAGTGACGGATCAATGATTTCGTAAAAGTGTGCCTCACCCTACCCCTTACACCGACAACTCCATTTTTTGACGTTTCCATTTTCCTCTCTCACTAATGATCTATATATATACTATATTTGGTCAATCATAACGCGTGTGTAGAATTGTGCTATGAAACCAACTGTGGCTGGTCTCGAACTCGACCGTGTCGTCGGGGAACATGACGCATTTTGGGATGGGGGCGACCGCCCCCCCCCCCATTCAGCATTTTTTTTTAAATGATATCGCTAAGTAATTTCAAAATAGAAAGTGCTTAGATGCAACTTACAAGGCCTGGGAAGTGTCATTTCCAGCGATCTGGGAGACATTTTCGGCCAAAATTTGCTTGTACGCTTCGCGCTAACAAATGGTCCTGGGTAGTGCCATTTCCAGCGATCTGGGAGGCATTTTCGGCCAAAATTTTCTTGTACGCTTCGCGCCAAACTATGGTGGCGCTACGCTTAGATAATTTGCCTACAGGCTTCGCCCCTCCCTTGGCGAATTCCTCGCTACGCGCCTGTTCGAATTTGTAACGCAAAGAGCAGATATCACATCATATCAGTGAGCATGAAAATGGCGTTCCAGGATGAAAATCCTCAAAACTGTCCGACTTGCCTGAAAAAATAACCAAAAATTTTCGCGCGCGAAGCGCGCGTTCAACGTGTCAACGTCAATATCATATAAGCAAGCATCGGTTATTACATCGCATGCCATCATGTACCGTACGGTCCGTTCAAATTGCGCAGTATACCGCGGGATGCTAATGTAAACAACGACATGTCTCATGTAGATCTATAAAAAAGCATGAAGGTCCAATTATGTCAAAAGTTTCTTTTACATTAGTAATGGCGAATTAGGGGCTGCACCACCGCCGCGCAGTGGCGGAGCGTCCATACGGTCAGGGGGCGGATGCGCCCCCTGACGGACTCAAATGGACTGCTGGCGCCTTTTTCAGCTCTACCACTTTTACTTATCCTAGATTATTGACTTTTTTATTGCGCTCTCATCTACTTATTGACATTTGTCACATTTTGGTGTAATTTGGCGATGACAAACTATTCTTCGTTTATCTGCAAATTAGCCAGGCCCTGAAAGGGTCATTTCCGGCGATCTAGGGAGTATCTTTACTCAAAATTTGTCTGTGCGCTACGCGCCAACCACTGGTGGCGCTCCGCTTAGTGTCGAAAGCGCCCCTACAGACCATTCTCGCCCCTCCTGACCAATACCCCTAGCTCCGCCACTGCCGCCGCGCCTCATACGTCTATGTGTGTAGTGTTCGCTTTCGGAAATATCTGCTATTTTTTCATTTCCTTCAACCAAGTTTTATAATAGCCGTTATAAGAGGTTTAATATTTGTACACCAATAAATTAACTGTGTCTGAATTTTCGAAAATTTCTGACCAACATTCTGCATCACACTTCCCTCTACTCGTGCAATTTTGACCGGTCTGTTAGGGGTTGAAGGTAGTTTTTCTATATTGGTTGTCCATAGATGAAATTTTGTACAACATTATGGGTATGTTTTGAAGTGAGTTTATTCACGAGAAATGTGAATTTTCAAATTCTGAACAAATTTGGGGCTTAAAACCTTGAAAAGTGGGGCTGACGGGTATTGTGAGCCGCGACATAGATTCACCTACAAAAGCAAAGACCCACATGCGATCAGGTCGAACATGACGTGTGCCGGGTTGACAATCTTCAAAAAGGTTATGGATGGAAATAAAAACTATTAGGAAATACTTGGTTCTCAGGCCAAAAGTGTACATCTGGTTGGTCATTTCAAGCCCGAGAAGTGCCGTTTCCGGTGATCTGGGGGGTATCAAAACCAGAAATTTTCTTGTACGCTGCGCGCCAACCGATGGTGGCGCTCCGCTTAGATAGTAATTCGCGCCCCCCGGGTTAGAAAATCCTGGATACGCGCCTGATGTGTATATTTATATATATAATGACAGTTATACAAAGCTAATTTATACGCATTCACACCAGTAGAACCACTGTGGTTGAGTGGTATACGGACTTCGGTTCGTGACACAAGATTCGGGGGTTCGATTTCTGGCTTCGCCTGACGAGTCTTAAAAGGACGAAACCTGTCGTGAAGTGGAATTTGTCTGGTGTGTTGTTCATTATTTATTTACTATATATCTGTCATACCACTTGCTACACATTCATTCCTTATTTACGGCTTGGCTTGCCTATAAAGAGTGGTTATTATGTGTAAATTGTCAGATTCAAAAAGGCACCAGGGGTGCACTCTGTACAATCATAACACTTGGGTAATCCGCCCTCAATGACAGTTATACAAAGCTAATGTTTACGCATTCACTCCAGTAAATCAATGTGGTCAAGTGGTGCGGACTTCGGTTCGTGACACGAAGATCCGGGTTTGATTCCTACCTTCGTCTGACGAGTCCCAAAAGGGCGATATCGGTCGTGAAGTGGAATTTTTCTGGTGTGTTATTCATTATTTATTTACTATATTTTTTATTTCTATCAATTCTCAATGTACATAATACAGATAAAATTGACTATAAAAAGCATGACAGGTCTCAACGACCGCAGCTAGCAGAAAGCCACACTAAGGATAATAAAAGGATAAAGGGATTAAAACGACAGACAATACCAAGCAACCAAGAACTTAAGAGAACGACAAGTACAAATCTAAATGCGATCAAATAGTAATATATATATATATATATATATATATATATATATATATATATATATATATATATATATATATATATATCCCGGTGGAGGCTGGAAGTTTTTTCACTGTTCTTGATTTTCCAACTCATTACGATTTTCATATATATATATATATATATATATATATATATATATATAGGCCCGTGGTTCGAATCCCGGTGGAGGCTGAAAGTTTTTTCACTGTTCTTGATTTTCCAACTCATTACGATTTTCATTTACATATATTCATTTGCCTTTGTCGTTTACCTCCATTGCATTAACATATATATATATATATATATATATATATATATATATATATATATATATATATATATATATATATATATATACAAGGGCGTAGGAACCGGGGGGCTGGGGGGCGCCAGCCCCCCAGTGAAAATGTGGAGGGGCGGAAGTATCATTCCGCCCCCCCCCCCCCGCTCCGCAAGTCAGAAAACCCCTTTTTCATTTCCAAATGAGAAAAAAATCTCATTTGGAGCACCAAATTGCATCTAAGGCCAGGTGAAAATACAAAATTAAATTTACAAAATGGAGTGGGTGTTGAAGTGTGCTATATTGCACCA
This sequence comes from Apostichopus japonicus, assembly GCF_037975245.1. Classification (NCBI taxonomy): domain Eukaryota; kingdom Metazoa; phylum Echinodermata; class Holothuroidea; order Aspidochirotida; family Stichopodidae; genus Apostichopus; species Apostichopus japonicus. The sequence continues at coordinate 2,198,553 of NC_092579.1, forward strand.
AATTGCATCTGAGGCCACCTGGAAATGCAAAAAATTCCAAAGGGGAGGGGGACACCCCCTCCCCTTAGACCCCTCCCCCAGGCCGGCCATCAGTCTTCAGCCCCCCCCCCCCCACTCAAAAGTACCTTCCTACGCCACTGATATAATATAACGAAAATCCACGTTTACTCAAAAAGAAAATATTATTAGAGAAAACCAGAGAAATAAGATATGACTCATAATTGACAAATAAGGAGTAAGTTTTAGAAAATATAATGGAATATGGTTTTCTCTAATTATATATATATATATATATATATATATATATATATATATATATATATATATATATATATTTAATTAATTAAATTACTATATATATATATATAGCCTATATATATGTTGCTGTAGTTGCTTGGGCATATTGTGCTCAATATATAAACAGAACTTATATAATGAAAAAAAAAATGATATTGAGAACATAAAGGTCTTAAGTTTCCTTCCAAAGTGTTGACATTAGGCAGTTTTTTTCCTTCTTTGGCAATGGAAAAATGGTCGACGCCCATAAGTGAAATCTAACTTCTATATCTTATGATTCGATACTAGATTACGAGAAGATTAATATTTCCATCGGCCTTTTAGCCCACGCCTTTCTTTTCTTCTTTTTTTTTTTTTTTCATTTTCAAAGGAAATTTCGCCTAATTTATCCCCTGTTGAATGTTTACTGCGAAATTATTACGCCAATCAGGACATCCAAGTATTAACGCAAAAACCTCAGCTAATTGCAGGAACTGAGTAATTGACAAAATTACTGAACTGGAATGATGAAAAAGTCATTGAATCCTTGAGCATTTTCTCTTGGTGAAATCTACAAATTTATCCTTGTAAAATCTTTAGATTTTGTGAAGAATTAGGATTTTTAAAGCATTTTGACTCTTTTAGTATCGATGAAAAGCCAAATAGCGTATTCAATTATTTTGCTTCACTTATGGCATCATATAATACACATGTTAACAATTTAAACCTATTTTTCTTCTCTAAGCCACTGTTGTATGTCTACATTACAACTCATACAGCTATTCCTGTGCAACACTTAACCAGAAATTTCACTTGCCAGGGTTTGACAGTGTTTAGAATAAATACATCATGCATGTTGACATGTTAGCAATCTGACGTCAATTTTCAACACATGTAACTAAATCTTCTTACTTGTTTTAGTTTCAGTGCCACAAAATTTTAAAGCACATGTCTCCCTCACCCCTCTCCACCCCCCCCCCCCCCTCTCTCTTTCCTGACGAAGGGTCTACTAAGGAATGCGAGATTCTTGTTGTTGATCAAGATGGGTACGTGGAGTAAAAAATATACTATACCACTTACTACAGCAAACATGACAGACCAATCACTATATAAAAGTTATTATTGCAATGGCTCAACAGTATCATTTGTAGAAACGTAGAACAAAGTCCATGTGCTCAATAATGTACATGCATTGCCAAATGCTGCAAAATATGTGATTACCTGAATGATCAAACTAAGTAGCATGGTACAACGATGTCCGTCAAAAAGTCAAACTGTGACAATATTACTCTGCCAGCAATAACAGTATCACATGTATTTAGTTCTTTACAGGATAAAATAACTCACCATTACATATAAATGAGAAGTAATTCACACTTCTTTGGTATCTGATTCTGCTAAATGACAAAAATGTGTTCAAACCAAGTAACTAGCACTACGATATCTGTAAACATTTAAAGGTATCCTCTCAGCTAGGAAATTTTTAGAGGGCGGGCCAATTTCACATAGGTTTCGATGATTCACCGTTACTCCACTTTCTGATTTGGTCACGTGATACGGTATATGTAATGTACTACCACTGTACAGTGTATTTCCTGTGTATGTTTGTACGTACTGTATAGCACAGTTTCATGCAATGTTAGCTTAACCAGGGAGTTGGTAACACACGTACGTCTATATTCAGTTTATATTCAGAGTGTTAAGTTGTTAACGCCGGTGCCTTCCAATCATAATGACCCGAGTTCACTCCAAGATCAATTTTTGTCGTCCAGTTACAGAGTTGTTGACAATTGACAATTCATAATCATGGACGTTAAATATGAATCTAAGAGACTGACTTCGGTCAGCTTGCGGCTTTGACAAGCCAATGATGGCTTCTTTGCGAGTGCCTGCTTGCAGGATGATCTAAAATACATACATACAATACATACATATTGCGGTCGCCTCGCTGTGTACGTTGTGATTGTGAATTAGTATCAATACAATACTTGCAAAGATGATGGTACTGCTCGTTACATTGATACCATCGTAAATGTTTGGCCTGGCTGTTTTTCATTCGCGATCAATTCTGTCGATCACATATGTTGTGCTTAATGATATTCAGCATATCCTAAGCATGTCTGAGGGTCCTGCAAAGAAACGGCCGTATCCGGGCACTCAACGCGGGCGGCGGTGGAAGGCCCTGGTTGCTTAATTGTGGGTCCCGATGCCAAACGCAGTGAGCGAAAAAGGTACAGAGAAATGCAGCCATCAAAAGCATACTTGAGCTGGTGCTACGTGCATGGACTGGGTCTCCAAACACGATCTACTGGAACAAAGATCGGGCATCGACAAAATGACCAATGTGGCAATAATACTCTGCCAGTAATATAAAATCATCACATTATTTAGTTCTCAACAAGATTTACATAACCCACCAGTACAATCAAAAAGAAATATTCACACTTCTTTCCTTCTAATCTGCTTCTGCTAACTGGCACAAAAATGTACAAAGTGCTTGTCTATTTGCACCAGCTAATTCAAAACTTGACTACACAAGCTGTATGACCCCTTTCCAAGCTATAGAATTAGCAACAACTCTAAGTAAATACTGGTCAAGATTTTTCGTGTATAGTGACTTAAACTTTCTTAATTTAGAATACTTCACTGGATAACCGTTTAAGCCTTAATTTCTTTGCACTTTCAGATTTCAATTTGTTATAAGATATCTTTTCTTTTTCTCTTCACAAAAAAAAGAGAAGAACTGGTGATACCACAGGAACTGTTGACAGAGAAGAAGAATAAGACAGTCAAGGACATGACGATAAAACACCGATAAAAATATCTGCAACCGTAGAAAAAGGTGTGGTCACCACATTTACATTTGTGTAAAATAAGAAGCTGTTAATACATAAACATCAAAAAGTTCAGTGCAGTTTGCTGATGATCTCTAACACAAACCTGGCGTATAGGAGCCGAATTTGATTGGGGGGGGGGGGGGGCTGTAATGACTTGCCCGAAAATATAACTAAAATAATTTTCGTTACAATAATAATGATGATAATAATGTCAGTTTTACCACTGAAAAACACATTGCAATTTCTTTTTCTTTCAGCATATTGCCCGAATTTTCACAAAAATATTTAATTGGGGCGCTGCAGCCCCCCGCCCCCCAAACCCCACCCCCTGCCTCCTACGCCTATGGTTATTATGTTTCTCTTCCTTTCAGTGTACTTGTTGATATTTCTTTGCTTTATTCTTTGCATTTCCATCTTTCCATCCAACACCAAACTGTCCATATGCATTGCCTCCGTTTGTTTTATATGCTCATCCGTGATAAATATTCACAAGCAGTTACTATACAGAACTGCAGAATACAGATTAAATTGATATTTTCCTTTTGGGTTTCATGAAGAAATACAATCGTCTACATCACATTTCCTTTTAACATCAAATTGTCTATTTCATTGCCTCGGTCTTTTTTTTTACATTCTGGTCTGATATATATATAATTCCCAAGAATTTATTACAGATTACAACTAAACTGGAATGTTCTTTTGTGATTTATGAAAAAATTCAATCATTTTAGATATATTCACCATAATTTGATGTGCCAACAAAATGTTAGCTGTTCACAATAAAAAGCAAATTCTTTATTTCATTTTAGTTACTTAAACTTCCTGTACTTGGAGTCACTCGGTAAATCAGGCCTATAGACCCTCATGAACCCCAAAAGGTGTAAGAAATAGAATAACAACAAACTACCCTTGGTCAATAACTAAATATGTCAACAAATACCATTCACCACCACTTAGAAGACTACACAATGCTAAATAATAAAACAAGGTAAAAAATGAGGAACACCAAATTGAGGATGAATGAACCATTCGAGCTTAAAAAGGTGTACAAAAACTTAAGACAAAAGAACAATACAATGAAGACTACAGTCGGTAATAGAAAACAACAATGACAGCATCAGAATAAAAGGATAAAACACATCTACAACAAAGAAAATAGAAGCTGAAACAAACTTGAAAACATAAGCAGACAAGATAAAAAGAGGTCAGAGATAAATTATGAATGCTCTTTCAACCTTACATTTTTATTGCGTAAGAGATCGCTTTGATTTAGGCAAAATAAAGTTTTGAAAATGTACGAAGTCGCGCTAATCGAGTAGCGGTTCAATGTAACAGTGAGGTACTGTATAAGCTTAGGACTTGCGCAAACCTATAGCTACTGCAGTGGGGGGGGGGGGGGGTAGAATTTATAAAGGGCTCTTCTCACAGAGGGAGCATTATTACACTTTACAGAGCGCCACCATATACAAAGAAAATTTTTGCCCAAAAATGCCTCCCACGTTGCAAGAAATAAACAATAATAAGAGCATTGTATTACGCAGCAGACAAACTTTCAGAAATTGCGAAGGGTCGCTTAGCTTTCTTCAACCTTAAAAAGAGGGCTTTAATGATATTTCCTGCTTTTAGTTAAATTTTAGTTTTCGGGGTACTCAAAGTGGGGGGGGAACGATCGCTCCCATTGCCCGCCCCCCCCCCCTTGGCTACGTCTGTTATTGTATATGTCTAGCCTGTATACGAGTGAAACCCTAATGTAACAGAAGCCAAGCTATCTTCGTAGGTATTTGAGAAAAGTATATATATTTTAATTTTCTGACACTACAGTAGGCCTAGCTGCTTATTTACGATTCTGCGATATGTTTTACATTGTTCATAACTGAATTTTGGTGGAGAAAAGTTTAAATTTCATACTGCACAGAAACATCATTTCCAATGTGCAATGACGTATAGCACCATGTATCTACCTAAGTGCCTAACCTTTTGTTCATAGAAAGTATTGATGTTGTAGATCTGTGCAATGGAGACTTGAACAGCAGTCATAGTGGCCAGTGAATTTTGCGTTTTGGCGAATAGATGTTTAGTCATGGTCGCAAAATAGGGAGTACATGTAAAAACGTTTGTCGAGGCCTGTAAACATTTGAAACTGATCTCTTATGGTAGAAAGCATGGATAATTTTCATAGGCTACGATTTATAAGAATCCCATTGCTTGAGAGGTCAAATCTCATTTGAGGTCAGCAGATGTCAAAACTCTGAAAACCCTTTTACATGATATCTAAGGTTTGGAATCGTGGATACTTCTCATATTATGGTGTGTGGATATATCACATTGAGTACAAGACCCGTATTGTTTTTGGGGAGGTTTGTAGGCCTATTGCCAGGTACAGTAGACTGACCTGTGTTTACCATGTAATAGTGTAATTGTACATCAAAATAGTGTTTCGGGGAATTCGGGCCGTTTATATTGTGTCAGCTATTTCGGATCTAGTACAATAAAGTCATTCAAACCTCAATGCATTTTGCATTCTAGTTATTTCCTTTTTTCTTCTTTACCAATCAAAGCGATGACCTTGTGCGGATTTTACTGCAACCACAAGACTACGTCACGATATCTTTTGCCAGTCATCTTACGTCTGCAGTGACGTCATGGTACCCGGAACTCACGATAAGAAGTTCCTCTTATGCCTACAGAATACTACAACTGCGATATTTTAACACAACTAACGTTAGGCCTTCCACTGTAACCGACGCTGTACACTGCAATACATTTTGTAAACGAAATAAAACAATTCGAGGGGCTCCAGAAAGTCTTCGTTTAGCAAGATGTCGTTTTGTTCGTGGTTTAGTGGTGAAAAATATAAGGACCATTTCGAAGACGGTTTGTGCAAACTAGGACCTAGGCCTAGTTTAAATACTTACACTGTACCGGCGAACTTGTCTTGGCCTAGGATGTACTAACGTTAATCATTAACATAGAGCTAGACCCTAGTCCGCTACATGTGTAAATATACAGTACTAACTACTTCTAGTCTATGTCTATAGTATTAACCTTAAAAAAAGCCTAGATGTCTGTTTCTGTTAAGTACTCTCGGGTATCACACCGAGGATGTTGGTACGCAGCGCAGCAGTGCTAGTAAAGTAACAATACGTGGACAATCTTGTTAGGGCTAGGGCTCTCCTTAACGGCCAAGGATTGCGTATTCTAGTCTTTTATAGTCCTAGGATAGAAACTATACTAAAAAGCACGAATGGTGGAATTTTGTGGAATTTGAGTATGGCGGCCACAAGAAGGGATTAGTCTCGTTCGGGACTGCCTATGCTTTTTTATCAAATTATTAATGGCCTAGTTGCAGTCCCAAACGAGACTTCTCCCTATGGTAGTTATAAACTAATTTGAAAAACTAATTTGAAAGGTAGTGTATTACATCCACTGGGGCGGAATAACACAAGCTCACGTACTTAGCCTAACCATACATTCTGGCTCTGCATTGTTACCAGATATATTTGAAATTGCAACATTCGATGAGTGCCATTTCCTTTTAATATATGCCCCGTAAATCTACATGAAGGGCACTAGGTCTGTGTTATGCAATGCAGGAGGCATAATTATGCGTAATGAATTGATGCATTTTTACTTCTCTCTAAACATTAGAAACCGAATAATCTGATAACAATGATGTGTAATTCTGCTGTAAAATATGAAAGCTTATATTGTCCGTCAGTTAAGTTTGTCAAATGTATTTAAGTCCAGACTATGAGCAATATGTTTGTCTTTCTGATATAATATGTAAAAGAACACGTAAAAGAATTCAAACAGGAAACAAAATCTGCTGATAATATGATATCATATGATAATGATGAAACTGGCAAAACAGGATCGCATCTGAACACCTTGTTCAAAAATTTCACCCACTCCCATTAAACCCCTCCCCCATATCAGTCGCAAAATGTCCTCCCCCCTTGCAAAGTCCTGGCTACGTCGCTGTGACCGTGTTGCGTTTCATCGCTAAACGATCGCAATTGGAATAAACGTTTAGTTAAATGGCACTAGTTTTATTTTGTTATCCCGTCTATAATCCATCTTAACATCCCATAAATATCCTGGACAGTTTTTCCTTCTATGAAATCAATAAATGAAAAAAAATATTTTCACATGCAACTATGAGAGGAAAGCACTTGCTATGGACTACCAGAGCTACTGTAACTGTTTGAACAACAAAGACACATGCACTGAATAACCTATTTTTTGCGTAAAAATCCCCACAAATCTCCAACCACATTGGAGCCTAAAGTCAACATGGAAATGTAGCCTAACCATCTGTTAATTTGCTCAAATTGTGTCGCAGTTAGCTGGCACTAAAAATATTCACTGAATACTTTCGTTATTGCTGAGCTATCTTCGACCACATGGTAGTCTAGCACCTCACTAAGTCAATGGGGAAATCTAGCCTAACCTTCTGTTTATTCGCTCAATTTGTGATGCAGTTAGCTGGAACTAATTATCGATGGTATACTTTCATTATTGCTGCTATTATTCGACCACATGGTAGCCTAACACCACACTAAGTCAAAGGCAAAATCTTGCCTAAGCATCAGTTAGCACCAAAAAACAAAATAAATTGTTTACAGCTTTCAATTAGCTGGAAATCGGCGATTGTTTGGAAGGTATGTGTTGTGTTTTGAATACTATTTTATGTTCAATACAGGTTTCAATTTTGAGTAGTTTTCACCAGTATAGTACTTTCGTTTTTCGGTGGTGAGTGATTTTATCCACACATGAAAAAGGATCATTAAAAATGGCTAAAACTTGAAATATTAAGTAATTAAAACAACCATCTACACTACAAAAAGTTATTTCAGGAAATTAATCCTCAGTATTCGCATGTCTTGATTATAATCAAAACATGCAGCCCTTCGGAGTTATTGAAATCATAAAAGCACTCACGTAGCAGGTATGTGATTTATCCCCCAGAAAACGGGTATCCCATATGTGCGTACTTTTGATTCGGGTATCCGGGTGCCAGACTCAGGCCTACTGGAAATTAGTGTAGACTATAAACAACAAAAAACTGTCCTACAGTACCCATACTTTATGTCTCAACTTCCCTCTCCAGGCCTTTATGAGTGTGTAGAATGCGGATATGAATTATTCTCGAGTAAGAAGAAATTTGAACACTCCTCACCGTGGCCAGCCTTCACAGAGACAGTTCACAAAGACAGTGTTTCTAAGAGACCAGATGGACCTCAAGCTTTGAAGGTAACTTATTGTATGTTGTGCGGGCTGTCGTATATATAAGATCTGAATCACAGAGCTTTAGAGGCATTGAAGACTCATCTCGCGGCCATCTGAAAAAGTTAACTTTCTGTTGCTTGCAAGTGATGTTTTGCTTGTGTCGCTATAAAATGCAGACAGTAATGAAACGTGATACCTTAATTTTTATCTTTAGCTGGACCTGAGATGTCCATCGCTGTATCGTTTATATAATGTGCTGTGGGTATTGACCTTAGCTGCATGTACTGACTGTACACTAGTGTCTAATTACCGATGATAGCAAGCTGTGTGTGTATTTTCTGGGATCGATGGTGGTGTTTAACACTTCTGTTACTGTACACTTCATTTGAAACTACAGTAGGTCAAGTTACCGGCATTTAGACGTTTCTTTTTGCGCGAGTCTTCACACCCTTTAAATGTCATCAATATTGCTACAGATTATCACAGTTCTTTCTTGTACTGTAGGCTGTTACTCTTCATATCATTCCTAGCCATACCCAACTAAAGACAGTGATGTGTGTGACTCATTGAGGATATCTGTCAAATGCTTTGTGAACATGAACAACTTCCCCTAACAGCTAAGAAAGTTCTTATTATTTAGAGCTGTAGTGCCTGTGAGTTGACAGTTTGTAAATTATCTGTGATGTGATAGTATCACTAGGATCGGAAACCTTTTACTTTCACTGTTTCTTTTTGTTTTCTTGTTATGTTTTCGAGGGAAAATGTTATGAGTTGAGACTGAAACCAATGCCTTCCATAGGTAATGTTCAGAGCATCAGTGTGTTAGTTTCTCAAACCCACCTCCATTACAATATAAATATCGCCATAATGTAAGATAAATATTTTTTTTAAATGAAGCACATTTGTCTCGATGATGTCACATGTACACTGGATCAAGTCTTTAGCCTTTAACTGTGTATGTGAAATTGTGAAATCTCCAAAATGAAACAAGATTTTTCTGAGCTGTTTGCTTAGTTGTTCATTGCAATTATCTCAATGAAATAGACCAATAATGATAGGTGGGTTTGTGCCCTCTTTTAACTCTCTACCAGATCTGATGACTATTTTGACGACCTGATACTGTGCTCACTTGTGGGGAATACTGCTAAATGTATCATTAAAAATTTAAAAAAAAAAATTTTCTTAGTTGGCATTCTGAATGTAAAGAGTACCAAATTCACATGGTAGAAACAGTGTTATATTTTGGAAACAGATGTATTTTAATTTCTTCATATTTTTTTTTGGGGGGGGAGGTGGTAATCTGTAGCTCTTGCTAATATATCTATTCTACTGTACACAGGTATCGTGCGGAAAATGTGGCAATGGATTAGGACATGAATTCCTCGGAGGTGGACCCAAGAAGGGACAGTCACGTTTCTGAATATTCTCGTCCTCCCTGAAATTTAAGTCAAAATCAGGTAATTATCGGTACTGGTCACATTGTGACGAGCCGCATGAGGTCGGTTTGTCTTATTTTGAAACCTTTCACAAAATACAATTTTTTTTTTACAATGTTCATTTACCACAAAATGTGTAACACACTTTTGTCACTTCTTTGAAAGTTTTGGTACTTTGCATCCTTTTCAAAACTTCTAACCATCTTTGACCATCTTCTCATGTCATCTTGTCAAGTTGTCATGGTAACTATTAACTAAAGAAAGCAGTCGTGACTGAAATTTGATGGATGCATTGGTGGCTCGACAGGTTTTTGAATACTGCAAAGCAAATATTTACACCTAGAAGTCTACTTGTATACTGTACAGAAAACATGATAACCTTTTGTACATATGCAGAGAATCAAGACTACAGTTGCATATTTTATTCAGGGTAGATCTTATTGATTCAGAAGAGTAAATGATGTGTACTGATGTGCAAGATCCCCTCACTTGAAAGATCCGATAAATATTTAAATCTGGGAAACAAAGTCTATGGCTTGAAAAATGTACTTTTCATAATCAATTGTAACGAGGTGCTTTTAAGTCACTATTCTGATAACGTAGTCTGTTCTAGATGGAATAAGTAAAGGTGAAGGACAACGTGTCTACTTTTTTTACGACAGAAAAATGTCAATACTAGTTTCGTATCCTTTTATTAGGTTCCTATTGTAATATTTTTGGTGGTTTAGACTTAAAAATAATACATTTGGAATGTTGCTTAGCTGTCCATGTTCTCTGTTGATAAGAATGTCGTCAAAATGCAACTTTTTGAAGATATGTGACTTTCATCTATGAATAAGTGAGTTAAATATTAGGAAGGGGGAAACATTGTTTTCATCTAGCCTCTAGATTGCTGAGAGTGAAGGTATCAGCTGTTATGACTGCTGCCAGTTGGCCAACAGTCATTAATTTAATACTGTAACTGTACTTATGTTACCAGTATTGTGTCATGAGTAACAATAAGTGTACTACAGTGCTGGTGTCACCAGTATGGTGTTACTAGAAAGCCTACCATGCTACTTCAGTGTTGGTGGTGTCCTAGTATTGTCCTACCAATAGACCCACCATGACACCTGTACTACAGTGCTGGGGTCACCAGTATGGTGTTACTAGTAGGCCTACCATGATACTTCAGTGTTGGTGGTGTCCCAGCATGCCTTACCAATAGGCCAACCATGACACCTGTACGACAGTGCTGGTGTCACCAGTGTGGTGTAATTAGTAGGCCTACCACGATACTTCAGTGCTGGTGGTGTCACCAGTACAGTGTCACCATTAGGCCCACCATGACACCTGTACTACAGTGCTGGTGTCACCAGTATGGTTTTACTAGAAGGCTTACCATGCTACTTCAGTGTTGGTGGTGTCCGGGTATTGTCGTACCAATAGGCCCACCATGACACCTGTACTACAGTGCTGGGGTCACCAGTATAGTGTTACTAGTAGGCCTACCATGATACTTCAGTGTTGGTGGTGTCCCAGCATGCCTTACCAATAGGCCAACCATGACACCTGTACGACAGTGCTGGTGTCACCAGTGTGGTGTAATTAGTAGGCCTACCATGAAACTTCAGTGCTGGTGGTGTCACCAGTACAGTGTCACCATTAGGCCCACCATGACACCTGTACTACAGTGCTGGTGTTACTAGAAGCCTTTACATGATACTTCAGTGCTGGTGGTGTCACCAGTATGGTGTTACTAGAAGGCTCACCATGATACTTCAGTGTTGATGGTGTCCTAGTATTGTCCTACCAATAGTCCCACCATGACACCTGTACTACAGTGCTGGTGGTGTCACCAGTATGGTGTTACTCATAGCCCTATCATAATAACTGTACTGCAGTGCTGGTGTCACAGGTATTGTCCTACCAGTAAGCCATTACCATGATAGCTTTACAAGGTTCTGTAAAAAGAGGTGTTACTTACAGTGGCTATTATTGTGCAACCAATATAATTAATTGTAGCTGTGGTGCTTCTGTGTTCGCATTACCAGTATTGTGTCATAAGTACATATTATGTTAACTGTACTACTATGCTGGCATCACCAGTATTGTGTAAATACCAGTTTCAGAAATAAGGACGTTGCTACTGTACTGGTATCAACAAATCTCGTTACCATGGTAAATTTAGTACTGTGTTGGTATTGTCAGTAACATGTTACTGTGTTATTTGTAGTACTGTGCTGGTATTGCTAGTAACATGTTACTGTGTTATTTGTAGCCCTGTGTTGGTATTGTCAGTAATATGTTATCATGTTATTTGTAGTCCTGTGTTGGTATTGTCAGTAACATGTTACTGTGTTATTTGTAGTCCTGTGTTGGTATTGTCAGTAACATGTTATTATGTTATTTGTAGTCCTGTAGGCTGTGTTGGTATTGTCAATAACATGTTACTGTGTTATTTGTAGTCCTGTGTTGGTATTGTCAATAACATGTTACTGTGTTATTTGTAGTCCTGTGTTGGTATTGTCAGTAACATGTTACTGTGTTATTTGTAGTTCTGTGCTGGTATTGTCAGTAACATGTTATTATGTTATTTGTAGTCCTGTAGGCTGTGTTGGTATTGTCAGTAACATGTTACTGTGTTATTTGTAGTCCTGTGTTGGTATTGTCAGTAACATGTTACTTTGTTATTTGTAGTACTGTGCTGGTATTGTCAGTAACATGTTACTGTGATACTAGTAGTACTGTGTTGGTATTGTCAGTAACATGTTACTGTGTTATTTGTAGTCCTGTGTTGGTATTGTCAGTAACATGTTACTGTGTTATTTGTAGTACTGTGTTGGTATTGTCAGTAACATGTTACTTTGTTATTTGTAGTACTGTGCTGGTATTGTCAGTAACATGTTACTGTGATACTAGTAGTACTGTGTTGGTATTGTCAGTAACATGTTACTGTGTTATTTGTAGTACTGTGTTGGTATTGTCAGTAACATGTTACTTTGTTATTTGTAGTACTGTGCTGGTATTGTCAGTAACATGTTACTGTGATACTAGTAGTACTGTGTTGGTATTGTCAGTAACATGTTACTGGGTTATTTGTAAGTACTGTGTTGGTATTGTCATTAACATGTTACTGTGATACTTGTAGTTACTGTGCTGGTATTGCTAGTAACATGTTACTGTGTTATTTGTAGTACTGTGTTGGTATTGTCATTAATATTAATGTTACTTTTCCTCTTGTTTATCAAGCAAAATATTTGATTCATAAGTCTTAAAATTTAGACTTTGATTACAGATGGGATGTAACAGGTTTTATTTTCACAAAATATCTCAAAAGTTTCCATCAGATATAGAATGTGTTTGAGGATAGACAGTATGAAAATTACCTCTCTTTATTTTTCATCTTTTCATCAGAAATACACTATTCCACAAATTGTGTGTGTGTTTTTAATTCTTTTTACTTCATTTTCAATTTTTGCAGGGAAGAAAGAAGAAAACGGAGATGCTGGACAATAAATGTACTTTGTTGCCATGACGAGTAGCCACATCAGTTTAGTAAGTACATCACAAAAAAAAAATTCAATCACTCTGTGTTTTTCTCTCTTTGTTAAAAAGTGGGTTCATGTGAAAACCTTTTGACCAAATTATTTCAACCATGTTAAAGCAGTACTGTACTGTACTATACAAGTAACAACAGGTATTTCATTACCATAAACATTTCTGATATTGCTTGCTCATCACGTTACCATGGTGACAGATTTCAATCAGTTGTATCATGTTGGGAGTGTAAATGCAGTGGGCATACAGTACATCTCACCATGTTGTTGCAGTGGACATATATCTCACCATGTTGACAACATCAGTATTGTGGAAATCGACATCAATTACACTATATTTACTTCTAAAGTGCAATTCGGAGGGGAAAATGATGCAATTTTTTTTCATTTCTGCAGAACAAAAGAAATGTGCTGGTAAAGACACTTTGTGTACAAATGAATGCTTCAACAACACATCCTCATACATACAGTATCGCATTTGCTTTGCATGATTTCAAGTGAGGCATAAGAACTAAACGCTGCACATGATGTGATCATATTCTTAATTTCTTTGCTTCAACAGGTTTAGAGATTATAACAAGAAGAGAATATAACGAGAAGATGTTTAGATAAAGACAGTTTTACTTTGTTCTTTGGTTCGTTCCTGCCAAGTCCTGCAACCACAAGTTCCTTACTAAGCCTTATAGTAGCGTGTCTTTCATACTCAGTACCTTAGAATAAAGATTGTAGAAGTTTACACTTTTCATTTTATAGACATTTTATGCCGGGGTGACCAAACGAAGTACAGGTGTACCTTCATTTATTGTTACTTTTTTCATTCAGTCTCTGGGAATTTGCTTTCAAAATTGTCAAATATGACACTGGTAGGCAGCGATTTTTCTTTCTACAATATCACTGCACAAAAATTACAGAAAAAAACTGTGTGAGTATTAGCGATAATGTTTAATTTTCAAATATATATGCAGACAATTTCAGTTTCATATGCCTTAGTGAAATATGATTAGAATGAATTGATTTACAGTGGCCTTCCAAGAAAAGTCAATCGTCCTTAACACTAGTGAACTTCAAATTTATTCATTTTGATCTTTAAGATGATAAACAGTGTTCATGAAATGTTAATCTGGACCTGCTGTTCACTTATTTAATCTTAATTAATCTGAGTACCATACAGTTGCCTTGCATATCAGCAACATTGATATTTTGATTAATTTAGTTTTATATTAGCTCAATCTATTCATCACAATTAGAACAAACCGAAACAAGTTTAAAGCCACCTGAAGTTTTTCCTGTCAATTTGGAAGCCCATGTCTTTCAAAAAGTGACACCACTGATAGTGAATAATGATTTGGCCCTCAAATATGCTGCCATCAACCCTCCCCCCCCTTACCCCAACTCCAAAAATCAAAGAAACAACAATTAGCAAAAATCATAGAACTATAAACAAATGAGTTGTCCTTTTGAACTCAGCATTAAGCTTCAGTTAGGTTGTTGAGAGTTGTTCTGTCACTCCAGTGTCCTTGCCTGTGTGCTGATCCCACTTGGCATGTTAACTCTATCATGGTTAATTCTCCAAGGCTTGTTTTCCTTTATGGTTTCATTGCTAAAGAATGGTCTACAGATTGTAACAATGGCTACTAGATATTAAAATGAGATAAATCAGCGCGTTGAAAAGTACTCAGATGCAAAACACACTCAAACACCTGCTCCCAAATGGATTTTAATATCTCCGTTACCATGGTAATGATGGACAATTTGTTTATCCTTGCCACATATATAGAATTTTGTTTTCTTCTTGAGGCATGAAGATAGATGATGGAGATTTAAAACTCAGGTTCTAGTTGTAGTGTTTCTCTCTCATAGTGAATTTCATATCTTTCCACTTCAAAACATTTATGAAAATAAAGGGGGGGCTGTTACAGTTTTTTTTTTTGCACATTTTGTTTGGTAGCAAGTTATTCATGAAGAAGGAAAATGTGATCTCATAGCAACTAAGTGATATGGATTTTAGAGAGTTGGAGAAATGAAATAATCATGCTTAAAGAATAATTTGCAAACTATTAGTGACAGTAGTCTGCACAATCATAACCCTTTATGTGAATTTTCCCCATCAGAATTATCTATTGCTTGACATAGTTAACAGCCAATAGCATCGTACTTTTCCTGGAGCATGATTATTCAGTGACAAACACAGAACAATGGAAGTAATAGATTGAACATAATAAATCATTTGGAGATTGTGTCTTACATAGATTATGCCTGTTTTCATCTACTCGTTTCCAAGGATTAATTGGATTTTAGTGCCTCATTTTTTTATGTTGTCAAAGCTATATTATTATTCATGGTTATAAGCTTAGGGTTTTCATTTCAATATTCACTCAGGATAATTCTTGTAGGGCCGTGGCTACTTTATGGTAATTACTTAAAACTTTGCATATGCTTATATGGAATCATTACCATATGATATCCCCCCCCAATCCACCCATCCCCCACCACTTCACTCGCCTTACCCTCCTCTATTGTATGTTTAAATCGCACAACTTTTACAAGAAAAAAGTGTCATTTACAGACCGTTTCATATATTTAAGAGTTTTTGTTTTTCATGGTGTGTGATATATTGTGGGTCTTTACAAGGCCATTTATCTATGTATTAGAATACTGGCAGTGATTGCCCACCCTGTGAACTTTTGGAATCCCTGCAATGATACGCATATGACGTCAGAGAGCAAAACTCTAGCATGACCAGAGAGCTCTCAGACCGATACCTTTAGGCTAGTATTCATTGCTCGGCTGATTCCATCAGTTCATATCGGTGACCAATCATGGATTCTCGTTATGGCAATGAAGTTTCTTCTTCTTCTTCTTCTTATATTTATGTTTTGTAACATTTTACCCATAAATGCCTTTTATTAATTGTGTCCTTTGTAGCCCTACTGTAGGTTGAATCATAGGCTTTCATGTTTTGTATTTTTCAAATTCAGGAACAGCTCCATTGAAGCTCTTTCATTTTTGTCGATTTACATCACAATAACTAAAAGTGCCTTTATGGGGTCAGCAAGGGTTTACACCGTCTCAATATTCAGATGTTAATAAAGTATATTGATATTCAGAGATATTTTAGTTCTGTATATGAATATATATATATACAACTATACATTTTTGTGAATCTGTAAGTTTTGTTTGGAAAAGTTTCTTGATTGTAGAACCGCGTCTATATATGTTGGATTGCCATACAGGGAAACTTTATATCCGTCAACTTTGTGCAATATCCAATAGATCACTGTTGCTTAGAATAATGTTTTACTTAAAGGGGTATCGTCTTAGACCTTTTTCGTTTTAGCAATGCAATGTTGATATTGTTATGGTAATATGTCTTCAGTGTTTGCTAGTCTGTGGACAATACATCAAGTGAAGTTCGAATTGCTTAAAACGTATTAATAATCCGTAAAATGCATATCTATTCATGTTTAAGCAAATAATTGTAGTGTTTACTTTTGAAATTGAGACACTTCATTAAATGTTGTCATTCTTTGTTAGTCATTATTCACAGCTATTTCCCAATCATCAACTATAATTGGATGTAAGATTATTAATATGTACTGTAAGTAATAAATCTCTTTCAATATTTTAATACACCAGTACTTTTCAAGTAAAAGTCATGCTTATCTTGTTTACCGTCTTTTATGTCATAATGTGAAGATTAAGTTTTTATGACAGATATTTTTCGTCACCCGGAAATGCCAGATATCAGTAGCTACGTAAGATATGGTTTGATAACTGCCCAGGTCCCTCTCCGCTCTTGTCAGCTGCAAACTACCTCTATGCACAGTGATGACAAAACTCTCCACCGCCTCATACCCCTCTCACCCCCCCCCCTTGCCCACCCCACATACGGAAATTAGGCTAACTTCGACCTTTCATCTGTGATCACCTGACCTTTGGCTATTAACATTTATGCACTGCATATATATACAGTCTGATATTTTACATGTGCATGAGGGTTTCGGCCACTGTTATTTGTGTATTCCTTGCTGAAGGCAAAATGAATCTATGCGATTGTGATGGCAATGTCTCCGTGTGAACATGTTTAGACCTCACAAGTGGTGCTAATGGGACGAAAGAAATTCATTGTCACAAGTTGTCAAACAATAATCATTGTTTTTCCAGACACGAGATTAGAATAAAGGAAAATGTCAGCGGTTTGTAGCTCATCCAATCAGTGGCGGCGGAACCGGGGGGGGGGGCTCAGCCCCCCAATGAAAAATTTGAGGGGGCAAATGCATGATAAGCCCCCCCAATATTTACCAAGGCTCCGAAACGTGCATCTGCCCATTTTTCAATGCATACTTGTTGATCTGTCCGATGCACACGTATACTATTTAGGTGTAATAATTTTAGTAAATGCTGGGAGGACCCTCGGCCCGTCAGACTGCTATTGAAAACATTAACATTCTATGGTAAAATTATGGTTGCTGGTTGGTGACACAAATGGTAAATGCTCACAAGTAGTAGTGAAATGTAATGGTTTACTGAGTTGAAAAGTACAGCAGGGGTAGTTCCGACACGGTTTTTTGCACAAACTTTGCCAACTTTGTCCTTTGACTTATAATTTTGTTATTTCCTTTTGTTTGTTGAAGAAATAATCGTAACAAACTATATTTGCATGTATTTTATCTTTCATCTAACAGCGATTCAGCCACGTGGGGTAATCCAGCCCCTAAAACAAAATCAGAAGCTCAGTTCTTCCACCCCTCCACCTTCACCCCACCCTCACTGGCAGATATAATATTACAAAACAATATAAGCCTACAGTACATAAATATATGGCATGTATTTGCGGCACAGTGGAAAATGCTTCAACATTGTTTCAAAAGTTGTTATAAAAAAGCACACTTTTTCATCTTATCATCCTCCATTCTACCAAAATTCCTCAAAAGAAAATGCTCCCATGCCCCCTTCCTTAATCTGGACAAGTTAGCATCATACCCCCCCCCCCCCCCCTGTACAAAGCAGAAATGCGCCCTGAAAGTCAAATCTAATCATTGCAAACGCGAAACACCACTGTAGCGTAGGTGACGTTCCTTTCAAAGAATCGTTCCATAGGGAGGGTCGAATATGACAATGCTACCCTAAAAACGGAGAAAAACAAACACTTTCAAATCTAAAAAAAAATAGGGAAGCGAAGAGCAAAGGACAGTTTTTTCTCGAATACTAAGAAAGAAAGTCAAATGCGGCAAGAAGTTTGGGGTAGACTACCTTTTGGCATAGGCCTATATACCACGTTTCTGAGTATTTGCCATGTTCATTTCGACACATCATTTTCATCTATCTGAGTTCAGCTAACGAACCGCCCATCGACAGATAAGCACTGCACGCAGTGGCGTAGCCAGGATTTTTTCAGTGGGGGGGGGCGCTGGGGGGTTTGACCATTTCCAAGGAGGGCGTCTTGTTACTATCTAAGCGGAGCGCAGCGTACAGAAAAAAATAGCTAAAAAGGCCTCCTAGATCGTCGGAAAAGACACTTCCCAGGCCTTGAAAGCAGGGACGTCAATCCGATTTGAAAGGTGGGTGGGGCGTAATCGATTCGATTATTCCGGCCGCAAGTACCGTACTACCTAAGCGGAACTCCACCATCGGTTGGCGCGCAGCGTATCAAGAAAATTTCAGATTTCAATACCTGCTAGATCGCTGGAGATGGCACTTGCCAGGCTGGATAGCAGCCATCTAGTTGCGTGATTTCGGGAGAAAATTACAAATTCGTCCCTCAGGAAATCTGCAATCAAGTTCATGCGGCCTTAATTTTTGGTGGATTATTTCTGTTATTAGTGATTCCAATTTACATGAACATTAGAACCCAGTGCAAGTTGACAAATGATGCGGCGACTGGAAACCCCAGCCCCATTTTGCCCTATGTTTCAGGATAGAATACCCCTCATTTGTTCGAACCCATGACAACTAACAATCTGTGAATAAATTTACTTCGAAATGGGCACATTATATTGCACCAAGTCGGTCAAGGAATGACCCCAGGGCCTCAGATATAGGCCTATAGGAACGATGTCCCAAAATGTCCCCGGACATACAATAGGCGAAGGAAGCTATCCGCCGCGACTACACGTGAGTTTCTCGAATTGCCATCCTGGGAGTCATACCACAAAATGGTGCATTCCCTCATACGCCATTATTAATAATTTAAATAAGTAACTAGTTAGGCGCAAATGTGGCCAAAAGTCGTCATACGTACGCCAGCATGTTAAACCACCAATGACCACCAAATGACCAATGGGACTGTGTCAGTTTAAATGTTTTGCTAGGTCTACGAGAATACATTTCTATGAAATTGGAAGCAAGGATGGCAAGACAAACCACTTTAATTATATTTTCAGGACCTCACACATGCGCATGTAATGTCAGACTAAGAAAAGGTCCCATGTGAGCGGTGGCTAAAGTGATGAAGGCATCAAAATAATGCTAGGTGGATCTGCATCTAGTAATCGGGTGAATTCTGGTCGGAGCGTACTATGTTACCCCCGTGTACCCAGTGTTCTCACTGTGGGGTAAACTCCGTCATCACTCAACAACTAGGTAACATGGGATGCGCTGCCACGGAATATGCTCCCAATTTCATTTCCCCAATATTAGGGAACGGGCACCGTCTTTGAAACACCATCTACAACTAAACAACAGATATGTACAGGCTTTGGCTCTAGCTATGAAGTGCAATGACTTCTTGAACTAGTTGTGGGCTCCGGCCGCACTGTTATGCGCACACAGCTTGTGGTTTCAATCTCAAGTTTCGCTCGTCGCGACAAACAGACAAAGTTGCAGGTCATACCGATGTGAAAAATCTCGGTCACTTTCATGGGCGGCGATCCTGGGGGGGGGGGGGAAGGGGGATATATCCCCCCATGAAAATGGGTGGAGGGGATGTAATACACCATATCCCCCCACCAAATGCCAGGATAAGAATATTTTCATGCCTACATTTATGCATCATCGTTAATGTACGGCTCATTTTTAGCTTCATTTCTCGCCTACTATAAACGCAGTGCGATCTTTTCAAATAAAGCGTCCTTATAAAGCAAGAATAGTTGACTGTAGGCTTCATTGGCCCTATAACAACAAAATGCATTATTGCGCCCACGGTATTGATATAGTACATATATGCACCCTCATAGTATTCAAATCATCGAGGTAAATGAATCTGGAGAAACTATCACACAGTAAATACGCGCGTACGCGCATACCATGCATGGAGGGTCATGTGATGTCAACGAGGTAAATGAATCTGGAGAAACTATCACACAGTAAATACGCGCGTACGCGCGTACCATGTATGGAGGGTCATGTGATGTGTTCCAGGGTGGTACTAATATACTACTCTCCCTATTACGCATGATGATTTCACCCAACTAGTACGTAAATGTGTTTGCGTGCTTAGAGCAGCAGACGACACCCGTTACCTAGCAATAACCGTGCCTGTAGCCAAACGTGATAGATATATTCCCATCGAGCAGCATTAGGCTCTGTTTCATGGAGAATTTCGTGGTTGCACTGAACTAAACATTTTCCCACAGCAACACGTCCAGTTCAACAATCCTTTTCGACAAAAAAAATCGTTCTTGAAATACAATTCAGCGACATTTCCCGCTGCAAGCCCAATGTATCTGTACTTGTTCTGTGCCAGCATGTCTAACGTTAGCATATTAGCTATGAAGTACCAGTACCTTCTTACGCCGTTAGTTCCCATGTCCGATCCGTCTTGGTGCAAATATTTCACGAAGTCACTAGCACTATTCTCGAACTGCTACAGAGAAATATCAGTTTGGTACCACCCTGGAACACATCACATGACCCTCCATGCATGGTACGCGCGCGCCTATAATTGACATGAATCCTCCAGATTCATTTACCTCGATGATTCATATAGGCCCTATAGTAGGCCTACACACGTACATGTTCCCTCGAACAGCTGAGAATTTCATGTTACCAGGGTAATGCACGTTTCACCTGGATGCCCTAGCAATCGGTACCTAGGAATGTAACTATGTGTAATTGTGTATTGCATGTGTATAGGCCTATAATAGCCTGCATGAGGCCATTTTCTTCATCGAATAATATAAAAGAGCTCTCGAACATTCTAACGTAGCGCCTGAAACAAGATTGACAGGGGCAATTTTCCCAAAATAACACCCGAAATTTAAAACAAAAGTATTTTGGATCCTGATTATGAGACATTTCGGACATGATATCCCTATTTTAAAATTGGGTATATGCCACTTGGAAACCTCGGGAAGTGCCGTTTCCGGCCATCTAGAGGGTTTGTTAATCCCAAAATTTTCTTGTACGCTTCGCGCCAACTCATGGTGGCGCTACGCTTAGATAGTCAACAAGGTCATATCCCCCCCCTCCCCCACTCGGAAGTACGGATCGCCGCCCATGGTCACTTTACATAGAACTGAACTTTTAATATTCGATGATATGAATCCTGAGATGAGTAAGCCCTAACCAAATAGAGCCACGACACTAAAATGTGTGGCAGGGTGGGGGGGGGGGACGTGCCACTCCGCAGGATTAACGCCCATGCTTGTAAGCTGCTCTAAAGTTTTCTCAACATCCTTTATTCTGATATCCCATATCTTGATATGGTCATTAAATAGTTTAGTGAAATAGCAAAAAAAACAACCTGGTAAGTTATTTTGAAATATCCTGACATATCTTTTGTGAGTTTGACACCGGCATTGACATTTTTCGACAAATCTGCAAATTGCGCGTGGAAAATAAGGAAAGATTGACTGGGCTTTCAGCCAAGTAACATTCTGAATGACCAAACTATATGTCAAACTGACATCAAAGATTGCGACTGAAACATTATTAGGGTGATAGACTGAATCTCAGCGATAGTATTGTCTCCTTTCTTGAAAATTTGTTTTTTTAGCGGTTTTAAGAGCATCAGGGTACGTCCAAGAAGTGAAAACCCGGCCTTTGCGCTATGTCACGTCCGGATTTGCAGCAACTATAGCCTACTGCCGGTCCGCGGTCGAAAGGTCGTTCATGAGTGGTCATCATGGAGATTCGATACCATGCAGACCAATCAATGATATATTTTTTGCACATGTAACTTTTTTTTGGAAACCTAAAATCCCAGTGGGGGGCGACTGGGGGACGACAAGCTATCATGGGGCTGTCGCCCCCACGCCCCCACCCCCCCCCCCTTGGCTACGCCACTGACTGCACGGATATGTATATAACAACTTACCAAACCATTACTAAATATACCTGTAAGCTATCTCATACGTTGAAAACCAACAACATAATATTAGGACGTATACTTCTGCATTAGAGATAAGTATTACCCTGTACCTCTCAGTGTCTTCATTTCTAGGGTCTTCCTTTTAGAAATTTATGAGTCTTCCATCTTCGTTTTGGAGGTCTTCCATTTGTAACCACTCTCGTTCTAGTTACAATCTTCATTGATTAAAGTAACCATTACTGTACATAATTTTATCTTATTTTACAGTTTATCTATTTTCCAACGAATCTGTATTTGTGGCAAAGATACAATCGACTTATAAATGGTTGAAAAAGATGTTATGTTTTTATTTCTATAGATGACGGCGAGACAAACCTTTCATTCATAATTTACTTGGTTTGAAATCAAAGCCTCTTTATCTGGCTTGATATGGATACTAACTTCCGCCCACAAATATGGTTTTGTAATAATAATTATTGCATAAATAGAATACGTGGATCTCCTCGGGTTATCAGTTTGTTGATGCATTGTGTTGATTAGAATGTACAAGACTCAGAGACGGGAATGTAGGTTGGTCGTGGAGGGGAATGGGTGTAAGCACTTTACGCGGCAGTCAAGCGCGGATCCAGTGGTGTATGACCCACCCAACCAAACCCCCTTCAAACCTTCTCAAGAAAAATCAAAAGGAACTTCACATTAGCAGAAACTTGCGTGTAGACCTTATATTAGACCTAATTTATAGCCAAAGTTGCCCTTTCACGTAGCCTATAACGTCAACTTCCGTCAAATACCCCCGCAGAGTCGTCTGCAACGACCCAAGGGCCACACCCCTCCTTTCTTAGTTCTGCTGCACCTGACCCTAACAGTTCTGTAATGGTTGTAATATGCTGCATTTTTTATGCATTATTCAGGGATCAACCACATTTTTGTAACGGGGGGGGGGGGGGGGGTTCAAATGTTAAGTCGTTCTGGCAGGGCTGTAAGGGCTATTGTCATATTTGTAATTTTACGTATACAAGCACCTTGTTATAGTTATAGTGTTTGTTATATATATATAGTTATATATACTATTTTATAGTTTTATATAGCGATATGACTCATACATTAAATGAAATACGATACCCTTCTACTGCTACGTAGTGTCTCAGTCACCTAATTAATTATCTCAGACCACAGACATAGCGTGACAACGAAGACTGAACTAAATTACAACCGCCGACAGTTAACTATTGTACCGTAACAATAATAAGTAGGTGTAAATTCCATGAAACGCCTTAACAGGGTTTGGTTATACAATGATCGCGTGATGGGTTCGAGTTAAAGTTACTATTTTTCATTTATGTGATAACAGCACTTTAATATATGGTATTTATTATTATATTTATTTATTATGTGTAAGTATAGTTGGTGTATTAAACCATGTACGTAAGATATAAAATAACAACAAATGGTGCAATCAACTAGATTTAAACCTATTGAATCGACTTGACAACTTGAAAAATTTCAGCTCAGAATTTGTTTTTCGTTTTTCTATTATAATATGACAGTTTTTGTGGCAAACTAAAAGAAAAAAAAAACATATAAGACACAAGAAATATGATGGAATTATTCAAACGATGCCAAAGAGACAAAATTCCAAAACTTTAGCCAAAGAATCTATTTAAAATGATGTTGTAAGTATTCGAACCTTTTTGGCTATTATTATACCTTTATAACATTTGCGTATATTATATCCTGCTATATTTACATGTAAGTACCTCTTACAGCTGTTTTTGTTTCAATAATTAGTGTGTGATTTGTATCATTTGTTACAGAGCTGTTTATTCTATAGTCTCTCTTTACACACAGTTAGCTACCACTCAATAAAACAATTATCTGTAGTTTCCAGGAGCTGATCAGGGAATGAGGGGCTGGGATGTGTACACAACCCCAAAGAACCTGTACAGTTATGGCACAACCTTGCGTGCACCTAATTTAAGAACTAACTTAAAGCCTAAGTGTGCTACAGAATTCACTAATGATTTCACGTGTAATTTTGGGGGTTTCTTGGAGAAGACCGCCCCAAGATCTCACGGCCACACTAACTCCTTTTTTAAATCCATTTGATCATTCGACTACTCATTTTGTTAGTGAATTGTAATTCATATAAATCAACCCAGACAAGGTTATATGTGCAACCTTTGAAATCATCCGATGGGCTAACCTTTACTAGAAGGCTATGACTAATTTCATCCTTTCCTGGGAAATTTCTGGTCAATTAATACAACTAAATTGATTTTCCTGATGAACTTTATCATACCGTTATATATTTATGGTTCTGAATAGATATACCTCCGTATTATATAGCATGCAAATGATTGAATGAAACAGAGATATCGTTAATGTAACACCTGATCGTAACAAATGACTGCTCTAGTTAACTTAACGTTGGTCAAGACGCGAAAGTGATTCCAATGCAGTGATTGAAAATGTGTTTCCAAAAAATAGAAAGCAGAACCGAAAAGATGGCTATTATATATATTTCACCGAAATCGTTTGCTATGAATGATGGCGAACTTGATCAAAATTGGCTTAACATCTGATCAACCATGAAATCTGCCAGATGGTTTTGACATATAAACGATTCAGATATAAATAGTATACACTGTGATCGATAGCCTGATGGATGTAAACTGAAGACAAATTAATATTATTAATATAATAAGTGAACATTACATCTTTAATATTACTAGACAATTTAAACCCCCAAAAAAAGAGTTTGCTACTGTGATGAAATGATTCACTCGTTTTTTTTTCATTTTTTCTTTTCTTTTAATATAACGGTTTGGGTTAAAACATTAACTAACTGGATATATATTTTCATGCTTTTACAACTCAACTAACGGTAAGAAATATGGCTGTGTGGATACATTTTGGTCCGTTTTATGTCTGGTGAGCTGTGAAGCTCTATGCCGCAAATTTCTCCATGGTCGAACATCATGACATTTCTTAAAATGATTACTTACCATTCGTCTTGGTGAAAAAGAAGGGGAGGGTGGGGTGTGGGTGGGGGGGGGCAGGCGGTGACGAATCACACTTAGCGCGTTACATAAATAAGTTGATCAAAGGCGAATTGTTCCAAAAGTGTCGTAAAAGTTTTAAATAGTTGTCTCTAACGATGTGCCTGTATACACTTCATGTGATCTCTATAATACCATTGTTATCAGTACAATTTAAGAAGGTTACATAAAATTCAACACTGCTATAAATATATACCATTGTGTATATATTCACTTATGCAATTTGCTAATTAAAAGTACCATGTCATTCTTTAGGGTGTTCTTTGCCTCCAGTCAGCAATTAACCCCAAATCTGAAAGTCGTATTTTAATAGAAAATATAAACGAGTTTTGTAAACCGACCCACCCACCCCAAGGGTATAATTTATTTGTTTGGAGTCCATTTAGTAAGTTGACCCATTATATCTGTCCATGTGCGTCACTAATCACGTTGTACTTTGAAGGGCGAAATGAGTAAAAGGAAATATTATTAAAAAGAAAATTAGTTCGTTGGGGGGTCATATCCATGCAGATAAACGTACACACATATGATGTGACACTAAATACTAAGTGCGTGGGTTTAATTTGCTATAGAAATATCACTTTCTTTGTAATTACGTTATATATCGACCGTTTACTTTATATTATGACGAACTTATTATTTCTAATTGATATAAGAGTTTTCAGCGTATGAGTTCATCAGAGTTGGATGAAATGAATTATTTAACATTTGCAATTTTTATGAATATTTATTGTAAATATGTACTTTGTACTGTAATGTATTGTAAGACATGTTATTACAATGTATTTATCACGACTATAGGTCAAAATGAGCAGTAACTTGAAAGCATTATCAAACATGTGATATTGTAATGCATTTTCAACTTGATTTATTTTTGAAATACTTTCTAAATAAATGGTCCCAATAAAGTGTAAACATATGCACTGAAAGCAGGTTATTGCAAATTATTGTAAAAACATAATAGCTTAATGCATTATACAATGCATTGTACATTGTACAATTGTACATGCATTGTACAATAAATGCAAATACGTTATACTTTAATGCATTACACCCAGTACAATAACCCAGTACAATAAATGTAATAAATACGTTATAGCTTAATGTATAATACCCAGTACAAATAAATGTAAATACATTGCATTATAGAAGTAAGTCATTACAATGTTTGACACAGTTTAATTTACAAACCCTATTCCCGTATATTCTCTTCTGTTGAGTGCAAGAGTAATCCTATTATTTGATGTGTTGTACACTACATATCTGTCTAATGTGACATATAGAATAATGCATTGTTAATGACGGCTCATATATTACTACGTAAAGTGTATATGCGTCTTCTTGCCTTCATTACCCAGTGCAATATGTATTATTGGATGGTTACCATGCAGTCAAATATCCTTTAAGCCTGACTTGAGCTGTGGGCCTGACGAATATTGGAAATGGCGACATAATTTTAATATTGATGAATCCAACCGCGCTGCCTTAAAATAGAAGGAAACGTGTTCAGTGAAATGAGATTCAGGTGCATGATTTACAAGGGGAGGGGGGGGGGGGTTAGAGTGATTTCGGGGACGTCTGTCTAACTTGTTTGAGACCAACTTCATTACAGCAAAAGCGGCATTGTCTTTTATAATTAAACATCTGTACACTGTCATTTGCTGGGAGTTGTTGGGGTCGGAAGCTGCAGCATTTTCAGAAGGAAAAAATAGCCTGTCAGAGAGAGGATTTACTCTAAAGCTTTGCGTTGTGTCTGTTGTAGAGGGGGCGTACATATGAGAATGAAGCTGGAAGCTGCGCAGAGATATGAAAGAGAGAGAGAAGGGTGGAGAGAGGGGAATTCCGAAGGCCTGTGATCCTCGGGACTTCTGCTAGAGCGGTTGTAGATATTTGTTGTTCTCTTGAAGCAATCTTAAAGTACAGACATACATTTCTGAAAGGAATTCAATTTCAGCTGTAGTATCTTCTTTGTTTAATATTAACGAAATCTGTAAATTGTAGACGTAAGATGGAAATAGAGAGAGCGATTGTATTTTCTTTCTTTATTCTTCTTTTATTAATCTTATATTCATGGGTGAAAGACCACATTGAATTTGGCTCCAATTCTGAGACCCACTTGGCATCGATTTTGGTCGGACTTCTGGGTTTCACTGGGGATTAATGCCCCCCCCCACCCCACCCGCCCTCCCTGCACTGTATATTTTCTGTGCTGTTTGGGTAGTAGAGCTGTCCATAATTATTGGAAGAGATTATTTATGGCATTATATTCTGTATTATCTTCTGATAATCTTCTGATTATTATGATGTTTTATCATTATCTTCTGCTTATCCCCTGGTTATCTTCTGTAGATGGCAGATTGCACTTAGGTTTCAGTGAGCATATAAAAGGCATGAAAATGAAAATAAATAGGTGAAGGCTATCAATAAGACATGTGTTTGTTCGGCGAGGTTTAAAGAGGAAGGGAGTAATAATGCTTTCGGTGGGAATGAATGAACGCAGGGTGTTTCCATAACGCAAAGAGTAATAACTTATTTTGAAAAGGTTTCATATGAATTATCGAATGAAGCATTGAACTTGTTTATTCAGTCCAGCGTACAATCAACACCAGTAATCATGCCTTCGTTTTAATACAAAGTTGTGGAATGAAGGATTTCTCACCGGGATTGTTACAGAAACCTATATCGTATTAAAGACGCAATTAATTATTATTATTAGTGCAATATTATGAAATTTTTTAATAATTAACACACTCCATAGTTTTCGAATGAATTTACTTCATAAACATGCAATAGAATGATACCAATTTCTTGTCATCCTAGCTGTTTCTTGTCATGTGAAATCTCTCTCATATAATCTTCATATCGAGGTTCTTTTTTCAAGACATCGTCAGCAGCAGACGCTGTTGCTAGGCAACCGTCAATAACATCGATTATAATACGTAGTCGTCGATTGAGGGCTTCATAATGTGGCTCATACAAGACCGGGGCGATTGGATCGGTTGACATGGACTCCCTCATGACGTCACCTAATTTATATTCATTTTTATTCAGAAGCAGTAAACGATGGTAGGTTGAGTTTCGTACACTGAAACGAAAATAAAATAAAATACCTGTCTTTTGTGTATGATAGAGATAAAGTTGTTAGTAAAAAACCGACTCAGTTTTTTTTTTCTTTAAAGAAAATGGTGACACATCATTCCTCACTGTGATAATGTGTGATTAAATGATATATGCTGCGTGAAAAATTAAAACCAAATATTAGGCAAATAATACGGTACTAAATGCAGTAATAAGCGAATCATACAAGGTTTTAAGAACCCTGGCAGATGTTATTAGTGACAAACGAATCAGACACAACCCTAACGTAAATTTAGCTGCTGAATAAGAAAACGATAGGTTTGGTTGACTTGAGATGGGGCCAAGTTTTCGAGGATTTATCGTTGGTATAAAACAGAGAAAATGTTACAATCTAACCAGAACTGTGCTTTCCAAAACGAGTTTTCTATGCTCTTTGCTCTCTCTCTCTCTCTCTAAACGGCCAACTCCTCACTTAATCAAATCCTTGGTTTGTGTAACAGCTTATGTAAGATAAGAGGCGATTCACTCTACGAATAGAACGTAACCTTGTAATCTTCCGTACAAATAAACTGACAGTTATAAGCATCCGTAGAAATCGACTTACAAACAACACTGCTTTAGCTGCGCCAAGCAAGTTAGTTCATCCTTCTCGTAACTACCAAATCTATTGAAACAAGAAAAACAAGTAATTACAGAAACAGTGATTAGACGATACGAAACTACCATGATTGTGGTATACTCCATTTTTATTCCATAGATTGTTCACCCGTGAGCTTTTAGCTATTATTTTGATGACATAAACCACACTATACTGTTGTGATGATAGAAACCGTGCATGGAAGATTTGCTTTATATTTAACTACTCCAGTCTTACATACGGTTTCACCATATATAGAGGCTAGCTGTTTCATTGGTTAGAATACACGCATATTACGAGGAATGTGGCTGGTCAAAAGGTATCGCGTTGTTGTTGCTGGCTTTTAAATGCAAGGTATTCCTGCCAACGTAAAACAGACTTTTAAAAATCACATACAAAAGTTGGTTCTAACTTCAGCAATTGCGGATTCAAATGACTGGCAAAGATGGGAACCAAAAGTGAAAAGAGCGTAGGCCCTATCTGTGATTTTTAGAATACTCACGATCGACCTTGGTCCAAGTGAATAATCGTTGAAAAATCACCGAATTTGAAGAAAGTATTGTAGGTGTGACGATCGAAATTACCTAATATTGGAAGGAAAAATTTAGATAGGCTAATTGTATGAAATGTCGCTGAAATTAAACTTCATGTGACATAGAAATCCCATTACGTACATAAGTGATATCACGCTAAACATGCTGGGAGAAAATGATGTGATTCTGGCATGCCTAGTGTTCATGATCATTGTCTTTATTTAAATGTCAGTGGTCAGTAATTAAGTCACAAATATAGTTCATCAATCATTAATGCAACATTTTTCAATTAAAAAGGATTAACATAGATTATTGTAAACTTTTTTTTGTATCAAGGGATCTAGCTCAGCAATTGTTCATATGTTGTATGATTAATGTATCATGAACGAAAACCGGTGATTTATCAATAACACATGAATATAACATCTTATAACAAAAAAGGTCATCTTTATATCATTATGGGGTAACTTGTTCCTTTCATTTGGGAAGATAAGAGCAGGGAATTGTAAAATCATCTTATTAATGTGCTATAAGCTTAGACTAAATATCAATATTTTAATGAAGACAAAATGTTTAAAATATGTTTAACTACGACAGTAGCTTTATGTGGCTCTCCTGGTGTGACAACAAATGTTTCACACTAATATACACGATTGCAACACCATTGCACGTTTCTATTTTTATGCATTTATGTCACATTTATGTTTTAAAAAACAGTTAATATCATCGCCGAAAATACTCGCATATTAAAGTGTTAAGACACAGTTGAGATCTACTTTGCCGGAGTTTACAACTTCCCAATTAATTCTCAGAAGTTAGGGGATGTGAAACTTACATATTTGAAATACCTTATAATTATGAGTATAAACTGATCCACATTGCATGTTATACAACACCTAATTGTATTCTGGTAAATTGATTGGTCAATTGCTCGTTCATTGCATGAAAATCCGTTCTATTCCACTCTATGAAATAGAACCATGGGTTATACTTTTTTGGTAGCACTTTTTTTCAATGGTAAGAGAGCAGAGAAACCTGTCTGTTCAAAACAATCTGTTGAATGAGTGCATTTTACCCATCTTAATATAATATGTTGTATAAAACAAATAATGAATGGTTTCCATTCGTGCAATAGTGCAAATATTTCATTCGTTGAAAGATGTTATTTGTTCCATTCAACGAGGCTGCGCCTCGTTGAATGGAACATTCCATCTTTCAACTCGTGAAATATTTGCACTATTGCACTCATAACCATTCATTATTTGTATACTGTCATACTAGTTGACATCATTCAGCGTTATATATTGACTTTTAGTGCATAATATGTCACGTCTTTTATTTGATGGCGCTATTAACATTTGTTGTAGGCAGATCTGTTACCAGGTGTCACCCACCGATGTCTTTTAGTAAGACAACAGACCAAAATTTGTAAGTTTAACACTAATGATTACGCTGATGCTTGTGATTAAATCCTTTATTAAGATTTCCATGTGTTTTCGAAGGTTCCCTCGCCGTGAAATCTTTCAATGGTAACTTTGAATCGATGACTGAAACTGAAATAATCTGAGTCTAATTGAACGTTATAAAGTAAGGCTAAGTTTTGAAGTGAATAATGTATGTTAGGGAATCACGTGCAGACTTGTAGTGGTTAACTGTATCTTTGAAGCAAACACGTGTAACGCAATGTTATTTGCATACGAAATATGAAAACTACAGATCCAGGTTACTTCATAGACATATATTTCAGGTCCATGCTGGGTTATAGAGATGATTTAGTTAGCCTATGCAGGCGCGTATCCAGGGGGGGGGCGTTGGGGGCGCGCGCCCCCGGGTAAGAAAAAGAGGAGAGAACAAAAAGAGATAGAAGAAAACAGGGAAAAGGGAAGGGGGAAAAGAGGAGGAAGGAAGGGAAAAGAAAAAGAAGAAAGAGAGAAAATGAGAAAAGGAGGGAGTAGAAGAAAAACGCCAAGACACCGGGAAGAGCAAGAGGAACAGTGACACAATTACAGTGCTGGTCCATATTATATACACAGGGTAGCCAGTGACGGATCGAGGATTTCGGAAGGGGCGTGCGCCTCAGCCTACCCCTTACACTTACAACTCCATCTTTGACGTTTCAATTTTTCCTCTCTCACTAATGTATACATATATCAGGGGCGTCGGAGCCGGTACGGCAGGTCCGGCGTAAGCCGGACCAATATTCACGGCGCAAAAAAAAGTAGGACTAAGAAAAAAAAAATGGCAAAAAATGATGCCATGGCAAATAATGATGACGGCAAGTAGGCTAAATGTGACTACTCTGGCATGGCAGGGGTCTTGTTTTCAAGCTCGGGAAGTGCCATTTTCTGCAATCTGGGAGGCAATTTTTTCAAAATCTTCTCCATTACGCTACGCGCCAACCATGGTGGCGCGTAGCGTGCTTTGACCTACCAAACGTCCCCCGATAATTATGATAGATGGCCACACTCTGATCTGCCGTACCAATCCCAAATAGCTTCCGACGCCCCTGTATGTATATATACTATATAGGCCTATAGTTGTATATCATGACGCGTGTGTGTAAACAATTGTAAAATTGTGCTATGAAACCAACTGTGGCTGATCTTGAACTCGACCGATTCTTCGGGGAACATGACGCATTTCGGTATTAGCCCAGGATCTATGTGCGAACTGCACTAGACATATGTCATTCGATGCAACACTGTCATACAGAGATAAAATGTTCTACAACGCGAACTGAATGCTAATTGTTACCCCACCCCTAATACCGTAACCCATACAATGAATCTAAAAATAAATTCCGCATGCGATTTGAGAATTTAGCACATTTCCTGTGAATATCATGTAGTGGACCCAAAGGCGTATCATTGCCGGTGGGGGGCGGACGCACCCATCACTTCTTGAGATTGTTCCCATCTGCCAGTGAAAACGCGCGCCCCACAACCCTACGCCCACCCCTCTAATCGCTTTCCAATGAGTTACAAAACCAGACCCATAGTATACAAAAGTCTACTTGGATTATTTGTTCCCTGATTTTTTTTTTCTGCAGACGCCCATGAATTTCCCCAAACTAAATTTCTAAGCCATGAGATCTAAAACTTAAGGAGGTTTGGGAGCATCATTGGGTCTGGAAAGTGTCATTTCCGGCGATCTGGGAGGTATATTTGCCCCAAAAAATCGTACGCTACGCGCAAACCCATGGTCGCGCTCCGCTTAGATAGTGTCATAGAACAGACACGCGTCACCACCATTATCCAAGACTGATCTACGCCCATGCTCAAAACTGTCGATGTGTGTAGTGTTCGGTTTCGGAAATATCTGGTATATTTTTATTTCCTTCAACGAATTTTTTTAGTAGCCGTCTGAATTTTCGAAAATTCCCTAACCAACATTCTTCATCATACTTCATCATACTCGTGCAATTTTGACCAGTCTGTTAGGGTTTGAAGGAGGTTTTTCTGTATCGGTTGTCCATAGATGATATTTTGTGCAACATTATGGGTATGTTTTGAAGTGAATTTATTGACGAGAATTGAGAATTTTCAAATTCTGAACAGTGGGGCTAACGGATATTGTGGGCCGCGATGAAGAATCACCTACAAAAGCAATGGTCCACAGGATATGTGATGAAGTCGAACATGATGTGTGACTGGTGGCAATCTTCTAAAAGGTTATAGATGAGTAAAAAAGTATTTGGAAAAAACTTGGTTCTCAGGCAAAAGTGTACATATGGTTGGTCTGTTTCAAGCCCGAGAAGTGCCATTTCCGGTGATCTGGAGGTACCAAAACCAGAAATTTGCTTGTAAGCTGCGCGCCAACCAATGGTGGCGCTCCGCTTAGATAGTAATACGCGCCTCCCGGGTTAGAAAATCCTGCATACGCCCCTGGTTAAATGCAGCTTTTCAAGGCCTGGACAGTGCCATTTACTGCAATCTGGGAGGCAATATTTGCCAAAAAATTCTTGTGCACTTCGTGCCAACTTATGGTGCTTATGGTGCTCCACTTAGATAGTGAGCCAGCAGTTATGACTTTTTATTTCATCAATGGCTTGCAACCCCCCCCCCCCCCCACTTCTGACAAGAAATCTCCGCCACTGATCCAAACGACCATATCTTGAATGAGGAATAACTTATTGAGCGATCAGTATATAACATATTTTTTTTCTTTTCCATGTAAGTGTTACAATGTCTGCATCCGGAATACCAATCAAGAGTAGGACTAATACTGATTACATCAGATGTTGCATTTTCCATAAATAATTACCTATGGTGTGTATTTACTGTAGGCCTACGTCATTCACATACTGGAGGCCTACAAACATAACACAATTCGCATTTTCGAAAATAATGAATGCCAGTCTACTCTAACTTACCTATAAAGAAATCAAAGATGGACAGATCTATTATATCTAGCATTCTTCTGCCTTTGGTAAAAGGGGGATTTACCATGACGGAACTGTAACAATACGAAGAGTTTGTTTCCCATCTGAAAATAAAAACAGTAACTTTGACACTTTATTCATCTTATTCATTGTTCAAAATAGTAAAATAACAACAAAGACATCAAAAGAATGAATGCACTGCTAACAGATGTATTATACTACATTAATGAAAGTTACGCAAATCTCGCAAGTTTTTATTAAATTGCTTGTTTCCAACTTCGATCGACACATCCTGACGTACTATAGAGAGGCATAATCAAGTCAAGTCCATCTTCTCATCATACAATGTATGTATATCAACGGACAAAATCTTATTCACAAAGTAGATATACAACCAAAGTATTAAAACTAACATAACTGTTCCGTGTTCTGATCAAATAGAAAGAAAAATGCCATTATCAGATTCAAAGTCTCTCACAAAACGATCATGTAGCCTACTGCCAATGTTATATGCTGTTGTTTCTCGGACTGGTATACCTAAACGTTTTAGATGTATTTATAGACACTTCCAAAATCCAACCGCTCACTGTTGTTGATATCAACCAATGAGAAAGCTTATCCTGCTCTAAGTAAGAATCACTGCTGAATTCCTTCGGGATTGCATCTGTTAAAAGACGGTGGTGATAAATTAGTGTTTAAGCTGTTGTCAAGCTTGACTTGATAAAGATTTTAGATAATTGAATCTGTGTGTAGTCTATGTTATATTAAAAGAATTCTTACTTAGCTTTTCCTGTCCCTCTCGTGTAAGATCTTTTCCAAGGGTTCAACAAATTTTTCCTTCTGTACTCCCTATCTTGAGGAAGGAATGCCGCAACACTGCCCTCTACAAGATCCGGTTTCCCACAAACTGGAGTCTTAGATATTTCACAGTATTGGTGGCATTCAGTGATAAAACAAGTGTTGTTTGCTAAAAATTAAAATAAATGAATAAATGAACGTCTGAAGAAGTAATAAATTTCCGCCTTGAACGAAAGTTTGACAGTTAAATTCCTTTGTGTTTGAATTATGTTAATTTATAGTCTCAATGAGTGTTGCCAAATTTTAACCTCGACATTTCCAGCTTACTGCCCTAAAAGCTCAGTGAAAAAAAAACACCGTTCTACGCAATTTTGATATTAATAATTATTATTTTTTATTGAGTTATCTGTCGTTAAACATTTTGAGCTGAATAAAATTCGCCAGATTTTTTAACGAGTCCGTAGATTCTACAAACGTCAACCAAAATTTACAAGCCCCGCCCAAAAAATCATGCGCCAATCAAATCCCTCTGTTTTGTTTACAACCGTTAGGCTAGTCTTACTTCTACTTTCGTGGTTAGCCTGGGTTAGGTCAATTCTCTTGAATAGTATATTTCTTTCGGTCTTAGCGATGTAGCTTGCGACATTGAGTCATATCATTCCATTGCAAGGATTAAACAGGTGTTTCAAACGTTTCCTCCGTGAAATTGTGTCAAGAAAGTTGACGAAACAAGTATATATAGGTTACATTTGTGAAATGGACATTTTACGGTAAATCGTTCGCGCTATAAGGGCACCAGAAAATAAATTTCTTTCTTTCGATTGCGACAGCTTTTCTCCATTAAACCCACTTGGTCAGAGTGGATTAGGAATAAGAAACATTGAATCTGCTTCGGAAGTTTGTTTTTCGAAATTCATCAGCAAACACGTATTGAGACTTGAGAGAATCGGAATCAATGGTTACCTTAAACCTTATAGCACAACATAACGTACTCCTCCTAGACTCAAACCCTAATGGTCAAGATGGAATTCTTCATTTATATCATGTAAAAATCCCATGCATAAAAATATAGCAAAACATTTATTTTTTCATGAAATTTTGCGAGGAAGTTCGACAAACTAACTTCACGTTGTAGAAAATCAACCATGTTCTAGCCGATACTCATAAGGGTACAATAACTACTGGTGTTACGGTGTTACGAACACAAAGTAGTACTTACTGATGCACGGTTGTAGGATGTGAACCGTAGTAACATGTGTTACGGGTGGCACCAGTAGTTTCTGTACTGCTATGTATTTGAAGTAAAGGAGGTAAGGTACCGCTTGGTCCCAGTTCAAACCTCTCTTTAAATAACGCCCAATTTGTTATGCCGAGAACGAAGAAATGCCATGTTCGGGTTATAGCATAAAACGACTTCATTTTAGAATCGCGTATTAATAAACTCACACTCAATGGTTGGTGCAGCAGCTACTGTTCATATCCCACAACCGTGCATCAGTAATTACTACTTTGTGTTCGTAACATGTGTTACAGGACATGAAACAGTGGCTACTGTACGAGTCATGAGTATCGATCGGGTGGATGTTCATACATCCTTTCTTACATGAAAAAAAAAACTGTTATTTAATATATTATATCTACTGATAATTTATATTTTATTTACCTTTTCATACAAACACTAGTTTACATTTCGTAGAAAATCGATACCTGCATTGCGTCATCGTGTGTTATCTTTTAGTATTCTGGTCGAATCCAACCTTCAAAGTTATTGCATCATATACTAACCTGGTGATTTGAAGAAAGATTTAACAAAAACCTTTCCAGACGCACATGCCTTTATTTCAGATGTAATGTTGAATATTCTTCCAGTTGTCGGTGGAACCCTTCGAAAATCCAGAATTCTGTCGAGAAACAAAGTTTTATATGTTACCAACTATTTTTCAAGATGTTTTTTTTTTCTTGGGGTGGGGGGAGTGTCATATTCACAACTACCATATGTAGATTTATCAGACAGGGTAAGTTAAATTCTATGGAAAATTGATACAATCGATTTTATTTCAATCAAACAATTAGGAGACCATTACAAAGACAAATATTGTTCTTTTATTATTTCCATCGAAATAGTCACTAAAAGAGTTACCATGACAACTTTACTTGTCGAGAATGACTTTGAATTATTGCTGACGTAACAAATACTACTGAATCATAATGATAGTGAGACTAATATGTGAAACTGGAAATCCGAGATACCTATCTAGATGAAAAGCTGCTAATTCTGCTGTGTGTCTCTCAATATCGGCAAAGAAATAATGATCCGGTAATGTCTGGTACTCCCTGGGTACTCTTGAGGTAAAATGAAAAGAAGAAAAACAACTTTAAATGTTTTATTTTCGACAGAAAAACAATGATGTGGAAAGGTCATGTATACTTATATTTTTGAACTCTAACATAAAATACTCGTAAATTTATGAACATTGCTATTCATGACCGATGTCCACCAAGCAATATTGATGACTTGAGGTATAGTAATAATATTTGATTTAATATTTGATTTTTATATAGCGCTTTACACCAGCGATAGGTATCAAAGCGCTTTACAGACGTTATATTACCCCTGGTCAATGATAACCTGTCACAGAGACAATACCTCCAGTCGGCAGCAGTTATATACTGCGCCCAATGACAAGTTACCTCACAGGTACCCATTTAACCCCTGGGTGGAGAGAGGCATGTGAGATAAAGCATCTTGCCCAAGGACACAACGTAATGAACTAGGCAGGAATCGAACCAGCAATCCTTGGATCACGAGTCCGACGCCTTAACCAATTGGCCACCACGCTCTCTTTAGAATTAACCATTGCGGAATAGTGTCAAAAATTGTAAAGGATCCATTACTCTGGAAATTACCAGACTTGCAGAGAATACTGAAAATAACATTGTATTTGCTCAACTAAGACAGCTTAGTAAAAGGTTTTAAGACTAAGACAGCTTAGTAAAAGGGTAAAAGAGTACTGGCTGGGTACTCTCATGAAGATTGGACAAAATTGATGATTCAATATCCAACTTCCAATGAATGTTCAATGTAAACAGAAAATGATGTGGTAAGGAAGAACTCAAAAGAGCTCAAAACTATTTTGAATCATGAATTTAGTCATTAATCGACATAATTTAACGTTCAATTGGCAAAAGAAAACCTTCTATTAAGCTGTGTAAGTTGAGCAATTACAATGTTATTTTCAGTATTCTCTGCAAGTTTGGTAAATTCCAGAATAATGGATCCTATATTATTTTTGACACTATTCCAAAATGGTTAATTCTAAAGTAGTGCAAACTAACGAAATACTGCGCCACTATAAATGTTATGACTGTTTGGTACTTGGCATATATCATCAACTTTATATACGTTGTGTAAACCGTAGACACATATTTTGTACACCTTATGCGTTTTGTAATACACTTCACTCATATCTACTGGGGTAACTCACATGCTCTGCACACACACACGCAACTCACATGCGCTGCACACACACACCTTACATACACCAAATAAACATACTCATACATACCTCCACGGTTTCATCAGTGCTTTACCACCGTCGGTAAAAGTTATATTTAATTTGATTTGCGTCCCGCCGCCCATCTGAGCTGTAAATATAAGTTACAAAAACTGTCCAGAATACAAAACACAAAATGAAACATATATTTCTATTGCACCAATCATTAAACTTTATTTTAAAACACCCTTCACTAACCCCCTCCCCCTATTCCCTACCCTCCCCAACCAAGTAGTCTTCTTAAGCCCACTACAAACTGTTACATAGAAAATTGCGGAATGTCGGGCATTGGCATAGGTTTAAGAATATACGAATGATCCTTTTTTTGCCAGTGTAGAGCCGCGTCGGATTTAGTCGGGAAAACTGAACATGAAGCGTTTTCCCGACTGGCAGTAGTAAAGTGTGCGGGATTCACGACTGGCAGTAGTAAAGTGTGCGGGATTCACGACTGGCAGTAGTAAAGTGTGCGGGATCCACGACTGGCAGTAGTAAAGTGTGCGGGATCCACGACTGGCAGTAGTAAAGTGTACGGGATCCACGACTGGCAATAGTAAAGTGTGCGGGATTCACGACTGGCAGTAGTAAAGTGTGCGGGATTCACGACTGGCAGAAGTAAAGTGTGCGGGATCCACGACTGGCAATAGTAAAGTGTGCGGGATTCACGACTGGCAATAGTAAAGTGTGCGGGATTCACGACTGGCAGTAGTAAAGTGTGCGGGATCCACGACTGGCAATAGTAAAGTGTGCGGGATTCACGACTGGCAGTAGTAAAGTGTGCGGGATCCACGACTGGCAGTAGTAATGTGCGGGATTCACGACTGGCAATAGTAAAGTGTGCGGGATTCACGACTGGCAGTAGTAAAGTGTGCGGGATTCACGACTGGCAGTAGTAAAGTGTGCGGGATTCACGACTGGCAGTAGTAAAGTGTGCGGGATTCACGACTGGCAGTAGTAAAGTGTGCGGGATCCACGACTGGCAGTAGTAAAGTGTGCGGGATCCACGACTGGCAGTAGTAAAGTGTGCGGGATCCACGACTGGCAGTAGTAAAGTGTGCGGGATCCACGACTGGCAATAGTAAAGTGTGCGGGATTCACGACTGGCAATAGTAAAGTGTTTGCGGGATTCACGACTGGCAGAAGTAAAGTGTGCGGGATCCACGACTGGCAATAGTAAAGTGTGCGGGATTCACGACTGGCAATAGTAAAGTGTGCGGGATTCACGACTGGCAGTAGTAAAGTGTGCGGGATCCACAACTGGCAGTAGTAAAGTGTGCGGGATCCACGACTGGCAGTAGTAAAGTGTGCGGGATCACGACTGGCAGTAGTAAATTGTGCGGGATCCACGACTGAAATGTGTCAAGTTTTAACAAATATCAACAATCACGGGTTAATAAATTTACATGTGGTCTAAACGAGCTCCGGTCGTTAACAGCAAACAGTGGTTGCGTGCGCTGATCAGTCGCTCAGTGTACGGGTCAGTTGCAGGACTATTAGTCTTCACGTTTATAGATGTGCGAAGATCAGCCGTACAGTGTGCGGGGATCAGTCGTACAGTGTGCGGGGATCAGTCGTACAGTGCGGTTGGCGTTACTTTGACGAACATACTGTGCACACATTTTACTTAGTACCCATGTCACCCACGGGGATATTTCTGAGGTTATATGATGCGTGTTTTCCATAACAAAGCACATTTTGTTGTTGTTCAGGAAACTAAAGTGTATGTCAATGAGAAACCTATATCACAGAGAGACTACAGCAACGTAAAGTTTACTGATGTCATGTAGGAGTACCTTCCTCAGTTTGAATTGTATACAAGTCAACACCTCACAAAGTGAGTGCGTGCTTAAAATGAAAGGTGTGATTGATATGGTTGGTACTTTAAAGGTGGTAACCGGTGATGTGGCCGGGTGGAAAAAGGCGTTGGCATTTGAAGCATTGAGGCTTAGCAATCGGGAGGTTCCGGGTTCAATACCCGGCCAGGAGCAATTTACTTGTAGGAAACACTTATCGTTTTTTTTTAGAAACACCGTTTTAATAGAAGTTTCTATGGCAACACCCCTGTTGTGGGATTCCCCTTTCTAGAGGCAAACTTCGTCCTTTTGGGAAACATCTCTCTTTTAGCGAACGTTTTCCGTGAAAAAAATCACGAACGTCCATAAATTATAACAGGTTCGCACGTGGCCTCTATATGTTATATCTGTAATATGGACACGTAATAGATGTGAAGTGAAGCATAGACTATTTTATTAATATTATAATTTTCGATGTCCCCCTCCCACTCAGGGGCGTAGCGAAGTGGTTTTTGTTGGGGGGGGGGTGTGGAGAATTTGATTTGCCGACGGATCTGGAAGTGGTGACTGAAATGGGGGAGGGGTCTAAGGAGAGGGTGTCACCCTTTTTTTAGTTTTGAAACGTCCTTAGATGCAATCTGGTGCATATTTTAAGTCAAATTTGATTTGCCGACGGATCTGGAAGTGGTGACTGAAATGGGGGAGGGGTCTAAGGGGAGGTGGTGTCCCCCTCTCCTTTGGAAATTTTTTAGTTTTGAAACGTCCTTAGATGAAATCTGGTGCATATTTTAAGTCAAATTTGGCACGGAAGAAGCTCCCATTCTCCTTTTCTCTATTCAGCTTTCCTTCTTTCTTCCCCTTCCGCCCTTTTCACCTTTTCTCCTTTTGCGACAGACCCAAAATTTGCCGACAGCGACCAAATTATTGGGGGTGTGTGACACCCCTCCCCCCACACTC
Organism: Apostichopus japonicus; assembly: GCF_037975245.1. Lineage (NCBI taxonomy): Eukaryota > Metazoa > Echinodermata > Holothuroidea > Aspidochirotida > Stichopodidae > Apostichopus > Apostichopus japonicus. The sequence goes on from NC_092579.1 coordinate 2,239,907, forward strand.
CCCCGCCCCCCCCCCCCCGCCTCCTCCCACTGAGACCAGGTTCGCATTGCTCAGTGTTACTATTCATATAGAACTGTCATGCACATGTACCGCTGGAGGTGGACAATTAGCTATAACCACAACTTTGCGTTCAGACCTATTTACAGACATTATTTTCCAGTGAAAATATGCCTCAAAATACTATATTTGGTGTCTAAATACTTATTCATTATCTTTGGGAGGAGCCCCATACCACCCTTCATGACAAACGGCTTCAAAGATGTCGTGCCCACACATAATTCTCTATCAAATTCTGGATCGTCCCCTAACAGTAATAGCTTAGTTACATATTAACGTTGTAAACAATGCTCGTTTCCATATGTAATATGTAAAAAGATGATATGGACGAGGCAAGGTTTACATTACAATAATTCAAATATTTCTTTCCAGGCGTTCGTTAGCACTGTGTAAATAATATCGATTTAGTTAAATTCTTTTGAACTTGGCAATTCAATCAAGTTTTCAAACCTTTATTGTGTTAGGCATTATAATAAAACTAATAAATAATGGGCTAGTTTGGATCATGTTGAAAAACGAAACAGATTTTGCTTAACCACTGATGTATTATTAATTTCATTGGAATTTTATCTGTAATGCTGCAGAAACAGAAAACAAGTATATGACTAATATTATATTCTATTACAGATGAGTATGCTCCATAACCTTTGTGTAAACAGCAGATGTTATCCACAGGCAAGGTAATGGTTTTTAATTGTTTTAAGTAGCTAGAATTTCTCGTAGATTTGAATCATGCAGTATTTGTGGTGCATGTCAACACTTTTATCATTTTCGGTTATCATTAAGTTTAATTTTACTTTTCAACATATCAGTTATTTCAAATATCAATACAAAATGAGGATTAACTCGTGATAAGATATAAAAAGATATAAAAACCATTTGATTCAATGGTCCACTTATAATATTTTCAGTACTTTGTGTTACTTACGTACAGAAAACGTAAATGCTTTACGGTATACTATAGAAAGGAAAACATTTACATGGGATTAGGCCTGAATTTCAAAAGGAGAATAAATTGCTTAGTAATCACTGTATGTAAAACGAACACAAGTAAATTCAAATTAAACCGTCTTGCAATTTACTGTACAATACAACAAAGAGGCTATTCTAGGCTATTCGAAAGAGATAATGAGGGCAAACTGGAATTATAATTACAATGTTGGTATACCAGAGTAAACTTCGCATGCATTCCAATATCCAGCATCAATAATTAACTTTGTCTCGTTCAAATGGCATTTGATAAAAATATAATCAATTTTCGTGTTTGAATTCAAATTTTACATATTTACTTTAAACATATACTCACGACAAATAGACATAGTAGAATCCTGGAGATACGTCATTAGTGATGTCATCTCGTGTGTACTATTGAATGAATACAGCTGGTATCGGTTGATATCTTGATAAAATTGTTCCCATGGTGAATTATGTCTGTCCCTGGAAACAGCAAAAATAACAAATGTTATTTATCACTTTTTTATGAAATATTATATAACCGTTACAGGAAGTTTCAAAGACGAAACATGCATTTATGCCAAAAATAAATAGAGATATAGTGTATAAACCTAGTAGCGACGTGTATATAGGGTTGTCATATCTCCAGAAAAGTAGAGATGTCCCGTTTACTGCAGGATGAAAGTATAGACTTCCCGGTCGAAGAAAAGCATAAATTCATGTTATTCGTCCTGAATCTTAGTCTTAAAGTAGAAAATAAATTCCTGGTTTGAAATTTACGGCAATCTGTTGAAATACTGCTCAATACTTATTCAATTCGTTTATAACTGAAAATATACCGTTGATGCCTAATTTAGACACTACTTCATGTAGTCATGTATGCAATTAGTACTATTTCATTCTGTCATATCAAGCCTACCATTAGTTATTTAAACACATATTCCTAGTTAGCCTATACTCCCGTTTCTATCAGTAGTTAGGTATTTGTTTTCATTGTGTTGACTATTAGTGGTAACTTTCGCACTGATATATGTATATATGTATATATATATATATATATATATATATATATATATATATATATATATATATATGTATATATATATATATATATATATATATATATATTATTATCAGTGGTAAGTTAACCACGTATAGTTACTGCCCTATACTGGCAGTGTCTTAGTATTATATAGTCTGCCAGTAGAGGCTTACATATTAATTCATAGCTACTCTCGTCGGTATTAAGTTAATTTCATTTGTCTGTCTGCCACTAGTGATGAAAGCACCAAATCTTATTTCCATTCCTACTAGTATTAATTTGAGCCCGGTCATGTCAAAGAGTGGTAATTTAAGCACTAATTTAGAAGGACCCTTTAACTAGTAGTAATTTAATCTTCCATGCATGATGACCTTTATGCTAGTAGTTATTAACGTATCAATTCATACTCTCACTTCTACTAGTAGTACTTTAAGCCCGTTCAGATCAACTTGTGGTAATTTAATGCACTAAGTTATACCGATCCTTTTACTAGTAGTAATGTTAGCATCCATCCTTGATGACATGTCTGCTAGTACTGATTAAAGTATCAATTCATCCTCTCACTTCTACTAGTAGTAATTTAAGCCCGCTCATATCAACTAGTGGTCATTTTATACACTAAGTTATACCGATCCTATTAATTTTAGCATCCATCCTTGATGACCTGTCTGCTAGTACTGATTAAAGTATCAATTCATCCTCTCACTTCTACTAGAAGTAATTTAAGCCCGTTCATATCAACTAGTAGTAATTGTATGCACTAATGTATTCCGACCTTTTACTAGTAGTAATGTTAGCATCCGTCCATGATGACCTGCAGTCTGCTAGTACTGATTTAAGTATCAATTCATACTCTTATTTCTAATTGTAGTAGTTTATACGCTAATTCATACTGACCTGTATACTACTATTAACTTAAATACTTACGGATCCTTATAGATCACCAATTTATCATCTTCTGTTAAATCTCTAGGTAATGGATTAGAACTTCCGTGATCCCTGAATAAGGCGTCAAATTTATTCCTGTTTACAACTTTAATGTAAGGAACAAAGGGTGGTTGCTTGTGACGTGGAACCACAAAGATTGTACTTTCATCCGGCGTTCCAGCTTTCTTTGAATTAAGTAATCTCTCTTGAATCTTCTCATCAGTTGAAAGGTCCATAAAATTTCTCATCCCACGAAAGACTGAGTTATAAACTTGATCAGAACACTTTCCTTCTCTAGTTTTCATATACAGTAGATACTGGGTAGGTAAAATAATGAAAACAAGGCAGCCGCATAACAAAATTAAAAAAACTGTGAAGGAATTCACACCTCTAGTTATGATGAGAAACTTCATGTTTGCTGGTCTTAGCTAATAGATGTATAGACCCACATCTGATTTGTCACAAAAGCAGTTCAAATTATAAGCGTTCATCGATATTTTCGCACTTTATATAAACAGCTGTGTTCTGTTTTGCCACGTAATTTTTAGGACATGATAGTATCGAGGGGTTTATTATTTGTCTCACGTCGTAATCATTTTTTTATGCACAGTTCATTTTACATAACGCCATCATTTATTGTTTTATTTAATCATTTATTTAAGCACAATGCACATTGCAGTAGTGTTTTTCATGTGAAATATCAAGAGAATAACAGGTTGATAATTCACGAAAAGAAAAGGGTTTTCACCTAAGCCAACACATATATCTTTGTTATTAGTAAAACAGGCCCTTCTGGAATACAACAACCTTTAATAAGACAGATATATCTCGAGTTGAAACGCTGTGAAGATCATCAAAAGTGGACATATAGGAAGCCCAGCTGACGTTATATTTGTTAGCGCGTATATCTGTCTAGGATTGCACTAGCCGACAATTAGCCAGATGATCAGGAGGAAATAACGGCGAAGAAACAAGAAGGTATCCTTATCGCAAGAAAGAGTTAAAAATAGTAGACTTAATATGAGAAAATTGTCATTTTTTTAAGGAACTAGACATTCCGAAAATAATTTGGAAACTTATTGATATTCTACCGAAGATTCTTGGACCTAACCAAACCCGGGTATTACTCTGGAAGATATTTGCCACACGATGTGCAGATGGAAAGTGTCTTAAAATTATAAAATGTTCAAAGCAACCTATTTGCTTGTAGCTACATATTATGTGTGTTCTTAAGTGCCTTTCATTAACACAATAGTAACTGTATTTGATAATGTTCCTCTCGCTGATATATATTTGCTCGTTTGAATCACGTATTCAGTGAACCAGAATACCACGACACAGATTCAAAAGGGGCCACTAAAGTTGACTGTTACAGGGCTCTCTACGTTGGTAGACCAGTGGTAGCTGGACCATGCAATCCCAATGGTAATGCGACCAGCAAGCACCTTTGGCATGCATGTGTGGCATTATCGAACCTAAACACGGTATCTTATTGCAGTTAATGCGGTTGAAATGCGTAGGCTTGCCATTTGCTTTTCAATTAGTTGTCCTTACACGTTTATATGGTACCAGGGTTATGGCGTTTACAATTGTGTCAGCAAGAAGACATGTCGACTTTGTAGATTTGGGGAATTAGTTTATAAGTGGTGAAAGCTTCACCTCTATGGTTATGAGTTATGGCTTCTATGCACTTAACCGATGCCGTGAAGGGGTGTTTGTATAACGGATCATGTACACCTGCTATATTTACGGCACCCGGTCAAAACGGCACTATCAACTGAAAGCGATCTCCGCGGGAAACAAAATCACCGCAACAAAGAACTCTAAACCATGCCCTACCTATAGCATCCAATCATCACAACCCCAAAACCGCTAAAAGCTCACCTTATCGCCCCGCACTCAAGCACTATCGCCCGGAGATGACATATATTGGCAAACGGCGAAAGTCCGCCTCATCTTCGAGTAATTAGTCATAGTTAATCACCGACAGAACTCCTCGCCTCCCATGAAAGGCTTTTGCAAAGAATAATAATATCACGCCTTGGTAAAACTCGTACAGTTACACGAATGAGCCAATGTAATAATTGTGAATTAAAAGAAGTTCTCGCGTGAGTGAATAGCATTTAACTTAAACAACGTTGTCAAAATCTTGTTTATTAAAACTTGGTAGTTAAAAGTGCTTGATCAGTATTATCAGTTATATAATTCACCTCAAAATCACAACATTCTTCTACAAGATTGAAAGTGTCCAACTGGACTATCACGGATATTCGTTGTACACTATCATCACTAGGAATAGCCCATCCCACTTAATACAAAGATATATACTCCAATATATAACTTGCGCCCAGCAGCGATTTACACAATCAACAAAGAACATGTTTTTCGTCCGCCCCTCAAAATGCCTACCACAACTGCCAGTGATGTCGTTTTATCTACATTATGAATATTCATGAAGCTCAGGGCGGAACATGTCAGAGAACCCGGATAAGATCAGAGTGATCAGTTAAACTCCGAGTACTTGGTTCAGATCAGAGTGACCAGTTAAACCCCGAGTAATTGGTTCAGATCAGAGTGATCAGTTAATCCCCGAGTAATTGGTTCAGATCAGAGTGATCAGTTAAACCCCGAGTAATTGGTTCAGATCAGAGTGATCAGTTAAACCCCGAGTAATTGGTTCAGATCAGAGTGATCAGTTAAACCCCGAGTAATTGGTTCAGATCAGAGTGATCAGTTAAAGCCCGAGTAATTGGTTCAGTTCAGAGTGATCAGATAAACCCCGAGTAATTGGTTCAGATCAGAGTAAATGTGTTTCTTTCCATGTCATGTAAGCGCATTTTCAGGAAATAATGTGATATGGATGCAATCAGCATTACCTGTCAAAGAAATTAACAAATGGTCAAAGTGGTGTTTGTTCTCTTGCATTAGCCTACAAACAATTAAAAATGTTTTGAGAATTTTTTTGTAATATATTTTGCACTAACATGTTATTTTGGGCATGATAAAACTAGCCGGGTATGCTTCCGAAAACAGCATTAACAGTCGTCATACATTTTCCTGTCATTGTGATCTTCCTTCAATACTTCTAGATATGAAATTGTCCATGTTATCAGCGTTATAAGGAACACAATGTTGATAAGAAGCAAGAATGATTCCCATCACAAGATAGTCATCATCGGTTAGTGTCACATAATCATTACGTTATATTTTACTGAGGGTAAAACATGACACCATAATCGAAATCTATTTAATGTTTCTGGTACTTATATATTCATTCGCCTTTACATACCATCATGTAAAGCAATTAATAGGTGGGGGGGGGGGTATACAATTGGTTTATTTGTTACAACTTTTCATTGATATAAATACTTGAACGCATGCGTGTGACATCTTCAACTGTTTGAAATCCTCCTTTTAATAACACATGCAGACCTGCACCAGATTATCAGAGGATGTGTCTCTTCCTCGGCCACCGTTAGTGATTGGCGACTTAGACCTTATAGTCACTGGATGTATATAGATTCTCTCGTACTGGAATAACTTCAATATTTTAGCACGAAATTGCCTGTTTAAACAAGCAAATGTCCTTCATAGAACAACCATATTTTACTAATTCTAAAATACATAAGACAGAAGCATTATTAATATTGAAGGCCTCCTTTAGTGACACAATCATTCACCTCATAAAGTGGTCTCGCAAATGTAAGACCTAAGACTATCGCAAGTCCCGTCATCCCATTTACCGATGTCATCAGCAATAATCGCCACCATGTTAGCACAGTTGTCGGCATTATCTCCGGCGGGCTGGTCACCACCCCACTGGGTGAATGTAGTCAGGCTGCCATCAGACCATTCCCAAACGCCTTCGGTGGCCAGGTCATTGTATCCAATGTACATCCACTATATAAGGAAAACAAAGAAAACGTTGACCACAAGATAAGTTTGCGAGCTATACCCATAGACGACAATATGGTTAGGTATTAGGAAACGATCGCCTGGATTATTTAGAGAGTTTGCAAATATAAATACCATTACCAAGAGAGAAGTTTAACGTCCCTTCAAACTTTTAATTTGCGTCCTCTCCCTTACCGCCATCTTTAATCAGCATACTTTATATTTTGGTATTGCTGAATGTCTGTGCTTACTTTTCAGCAATGGTGAAAACCATTTTGACTGGTCAAAATAACATGATCACAGAAGACTGAAGTGGATTTGACATGCTGATATCATATTCACTCTACATGCATAACTGTTCTGTGTGTGTGTGTTTCTGAATTGCGGGTGTGTCCAGTAGCCAAAAAAAAGTGTTGCAATTGGGGAATGAAACTTACTGACATCTGCTGACACAACGCAAAGGCAGATCTTAATTTGGGCATTAATATGATTTCATTATTTGAAGACTGAGCTTATCATTATTATGCAATTACCAACTAAAATAATTTTGCCATAACCTCTTACCTCATGGAAGGTGCCGTCAAGTGGGCGTAGCATAGAGACCCACCAGTTGTATATGAATAAGTTCTCTTCTTGACTGCCAATTGATACAAGATGACCGCCGTGGGCTTGGCAATTGCTTTCGGCATCAAGCCAGGAAACTCGAACTTGACTCTGATATCTGTAATAATTAAAGAACGTCATTTCAGGTAAAATCCTCAATCGACGTTTCTTCATTTAGCAAGTAACGTTATATCTGAGCCGAAGCGTTTGAATTTTGCTAAAGCTAATAGAACGTGACCGAAAAAAAATATTGAAATATTTGCATTTTAGGTTGGACATTAATGGTATAACAATTTCATGATATATGTGTATAATCATATATTTCAGCCGAAACCTCATTTGAGATAATGGACTCAAAATCAATCTTAAATAAAGCCTAAGTTATATGGCATTTTGAAAAGTTTTAAAAAACGGATAGATAGTTGAACCAGCATTGAGTTTATTAACGCAAGAAGTGACACAACATATCTTTTGACATGACACAACATCCCATTTGACAAATGACACAGTTTTACATATGATTCAACAAACAGCATGCATGAGGACCTTTTGTCCATATTAATTTAAATGTATAACTTCAATGGGCCGGGAAGTAAACCCTTTTTTGTGGGGTTGATCAACTGTTTTGGAGGGTCGCCAAAAATTTCAAGAAAAGAACAACATCGCCGTAATTTGTAGGAAAATTACAAAATCTTGAACACAAAGTAAGTTACTTTCAAGATTTGCAAAACAAAATATTATTTTACAGTCAGCTATACATTGATCATATAGCAATATGTTAAATGTGTGGACCTGTTCCCTTTGCCACAACATTCGCCACTGCAGGGTTGCCAAGACGATCGAAGTGAACATTTGGATCAACTAGTAAAAACTTTGAATACCACGGCCTGAGGTGATGCAGATGCTTATCACAAACAAATTATAACAAAATAAATACACTTTTCTCCCCTTGGGAGGTAGGGTGATTAAATAGCTTTTAACTTTGGTCAACAATTTTACCAAACCTACTGAATATTCTCAAAATTAAATTTGAAAGCACCTAACTAAACATTCACCCCTCTTATATTTTTCAAGCCGAATTGATGGTTAATGCGATATCAAGGACTAACACCATTCCAGCCTCAACATTTCATTCCCATGACACTTTTCATATTATTAATACTTGTTTGATAAAACGGAAATTTTTAATTTTGTTTAGTCAAGTTAATAAACTACGTTTTTTTAATTTATTTTTATCTGTATCAAACAGCATCAAGCAACTACAAAAAGCTGCTTTAAAATGAAGAAATGTGCCAGCGGATTGCTATTAGTCATTCAATGATGCCAGAGGTTCTGTTTTTCCCAATATTTTGAAGGCGAACGTACACACATAGGCCTATAGTTTATATGAAACACTTCACTTCAACACTTTCGAAATAACAATGTCTAAAACCATATTATTTAAAGAATATATAAAATGTTGTAAAACAACGGCATCTATATTGCACAACTGGTTCGATGTCATATTTAGATCTGCTCGTGTCGTCTGTCGTTTCAATAAAATAATGACAAAACCAATATCTTCCCAATAAAATCATATTTTTCTCAGATTTTCTAACGGTACTGTCAATCATGCGTCTCTATCACATACGTCCATGATAATGGTTAGGTGTGCCTCCCCTTAAGCTATAGTGACATGTACATATATGAAACGAATACAAACCCGTAACAGCTATTTTGCCATTGAGTCCATCCCGGGGGGCATGATGCAAAAGCCGATGTTAAAATCGCTGCCAAAGTAACCACGTGCAAGAAGATGTTGCTTGCCATTCTTTCTGTGCAGCTCCAAACCACGATTCCCTCTATACGTTGTCTGTCGATGATGTGTCTTAATGAATATTTCTTCTACCTCTACTCTTTTTATATTGTCTTAGGAAGTCAGGGCTAACTTCTATTTCATATACTAATGTTCACCCAACCCATACTCAATTTATTTTAATTGTTGCTGTAGTAGCCAATAGGAATCGATGCTACAAGACAGATATAGGCCAATAATTCGATCTGTGCATGTTTACAATACCTATCATAAAACTATCATTTTTCTTTTGAAGCTCTGTGTATGTAAAGTCATACCCTAATGATTTACAAACACGGTTTTGATACGTATTTTATAGGCGTGTCTTGGTGATCGATAATGTACTAGGTTTGCAGATATATAGTTTTAATGGAGAATAAAGTACCATTTCTGTCCTCATGGCAGAATATCATGTCAGTTTCCTTTTACCTGGGAAGAAATAGGTTTCAAACCAAGGAAACAGTTTGGGCTCGGAGTGAATTCCCTGCGCTAAAGTTTTGAAAAATCGCGACAAAAATATACTAGACAAGAAAAACATGGTAACTGATGTTGAAATTTCACACGAGAAATGAAAATTTCTTCAAGGCTTCTGAAATTGGAAGGATCACATGTTCTACTACGATAGTGCAACTTTAGCCAATTTTGATGATGACCCGTAAAGAGGGCTATAAGCACTGACAAGATATGATGTTTCCATGAAAACAATTCAGTAATTGCACCACATATTTGTTTCAGACGTATTCCCTTTCCTTCAAATAATAACGGTCGTAGATACCAGAGGTACTACACTCGAGGTTCAACAGACTTGGTAAACCCCAAAAGACAGCACCACCCCCCCCCCCACCCCACATGATGAAAACGATGTTATTGAATCAACTGGTTCCTGCAAGATCATTGCATCTTCTTTTGTGAATCTCCTGCTAAGTTTCCCGCATATTAAGAGCATTCTTTGATCACCTGAAGTTAATTGAATAATTCTATAGGCGTATTTCATGAAGTTATAAACATCACTACTTATGCTTACAACTTAATCATTTAAGCGGGAGGGTGGGGGTAAGAGACGAATGGGTTTCAGGAAGGGATTATTGCTGAGATAGCGGGGCAACTTGTTACTGGTTTGGAAACCTGATTGTTAGCTCATCTGAAAGCTTTAAGCTGAGGTATAGTTGTCGCGTGATTTTGCTGACTTTCTGTCACTTTTGCCACCGTGTTTGAACCACTGCCGTATCTTCATTTTTCATTCGCTTTGGCTGAAATGTCGTGAGAGGTTTGTGTGAGTTAAGTTTTCATACACACGATCATATTTTAATAAATTTGAAAGTCATTTGAGGCCACGAGAGGTCATTTTCTGAAAATGAAAATGTAGAAAATGCTACTCCTCCGAGAGCTTTTGTACAAACTTGCTGAAATGTTGTGAATATAACGTTTGAATGGTGGTGAGACCTTACTGAAAAAACTTCAAACTGTTCAGAATTCTGCTGCCCGGTTAATATCATGTTCATCGCGTCATGATCACATATCTCCAGTGCTTCAATCACTCCATTGGCTTCCAGTAAAACAACGGTCAATTTATAAGCTCCTCCTCTTAACGTACAAATCACAACACTCCCTTGCCCCTGGTTACATTACAAATTTAATTCCTCAGTATCATCCTCAACGCCAACTTCGCTCGTCTACAAAGTGTCTTCTTGCCACCAGCCATACCCCAAACACAAAGTTTTATGGAGAAAGAGCCTTCATCTCTGCTGCACCTCATCTCTGGAACAATCTACCATCTTCAATTCGCAATGCACCATCGGTTGACTGTTTTAAGCGTCTCTTAAAAACTCATTTATTCCAAAAATTTACAGTGATTTGACTTGTTTTTTTGTGTACTTGTTTGAGCGCTTTGAGGCCTTTGCATAAAGCGCTCTATAAATATTTGCTTATTTATATTACAAGGATACCATTAGCTCATACCCTGTTACGATGACGTCATCCATCAAACCTCAACACAGATTTGCATTCTGGTTCAAGATACTACAAAGGCAGTTCTGTATTTTAAGTATTCAAGAACAACTTAGCAGTTATTATACCCTTTGGACTTTTCATATTTATTTCAATCTTTATCATTCTTTATTCTCATAAAAGTTTAAAAAACTAATTTATCTTTAAGTCTTTTTTCTTTCAAAACAAATGTTTACAACTATCTAACATTGTAAAAAACTATGTCTGCTAAGAAGGATCATATAGGGCAAGGGAAAATGAGATGGGAGGAAAGGAAATGAAACTGTTATCCCGCGTATGTCTTGTATTTTTCACAAACAAATGGATACCAGCCAAGAAATATTGCAATCAAATCAAGATTCCCAAGATGCTTAGCGGAGCCTCTGCATCGTGGCTGCTCTTGTATTCCCCCAGTGGTTGGTATTGATAACTACGTCTACATTATTTGACACATATGGGCAGTGTGTGGTCGGCGTGGGATCCTCGAGCAGGTTTTCCGCACCTGGCGAGGGTTCTTAAAACCCTAGACATCTCGCAGAACCTTATGGCCAGGAGAAACATGACACAGTTAATCTTTGAAGACTTTGGTTAGAACCGTTTGACCTTCATATGATCAATACTGTCAATATAACAGAAGGATAATCCGTCTGTAGCACTTTCTGATCTAATATGATAGGATAATGTAAAGATTTCCTATTCCCCATAAGTCGGTTCATTCTAAGAGATGTGGGCCCGAAAATTGGGTACAAATCGTTCCTGAAAATCACAATTCCATTTAGTTTCCACCCTTTCCCTAACAAACAACGATGCTGTGGAATATTCCTATGAATTTATTTCCAAAACTTACTTTTACTGTTTCGATTGCAAAAAATCAAGTCATGCGATCGCGTGATTTATGATTTGATTACTTAATGTAAACAGTATCTTTTATTTCCCTATCGAACCATGTGTTTTGCAAATATATTTCCCGAGTCAGTAACGAAGACGAATTTATTGACTTAAATATACATAAATCTTATATTTGTAGTGGTACATGCATTAACAAAGCATGTATGTTCACTTGTAAATTTGTTATTACGGCAGTTTTGATTACATTCCCAGGCACGGAATTATTTACAGTCATAAACCTGAAAGACACCAGCACATTCTCAAAGTCTGAGATTGGTAAAAATTGATAGATTATGCTGGTATCTCCATCTAGAAGTCTTGCAGCAGGCAGGATTATTGATCTTATGCTGTCAATATCCTCCCTGCACCCGACCCAGTAAGAGAAAACTTTGCACCGGACCCAAAAAAAAAAACACAAATTGACTTCAGGCAAATATTAGTATGAATTTTAAATTTTCGGTTCCTCTAGAATCTGCGTAGGCAAAATTGGACTTAAGTTTTTAAACCCACCCCATTTTAGCCAAAGACTCTCCCAATCCTCAATTCAAATCACACCCGCTCCACCCCGCTCTCTCCCGCTCTTCCAATGATCTGATGCCATTGTTGCGTCCACAAGCATGTGAGTAAGGTAGTGAATTTTAATTTAATACACTTGTATTTGCCGCAAAACCCAAAACCAGAAATTCTGAGCTGTAGAGTTACCCCCAACTTAATGAGGGGTACCAACCATTTAAGAAGGGTAACACCAATTTAAGAGAGACGCAATACTCGTGTCCTGTTACTTGTTTAAGTTTTGTACACATAGTGGTGACACGGTAGCATGTAGACATTTTTACCCTGGTTAATATGAAACAAAAACCTAAAAGTAAACTGTTTCAGATCCAAGTGGCACGATGACATCACAGGTTTACAAAGTAACAGCTCGCAGACATGACTTTGAAGTTAGGATGTCTGCCTACGCAAACAAGATTGTTCAGGGATGAGCCTGGGGTAAAGAAAAATCACGGAACTTTGCAAAATTGCGGTATAGGCTCCAGTTTGCTCATGCTACAGTGTGCTAGGAAAATAATTTTTGTCCCCGAGGAAGAAAAGACATCACGGATATTCCACGAATTCGCGGAAAAAGCTGTGCCTGATTGTTTTTCTTAGCTGTTTGTTGGAATTGATCACCACCAAAGTCTTTGCCATTTAAATTAAAGATGATTGTTGGGTTTGTGTCTCCTTTAGTGGGATAAGAAAAAATATGTAAAAATGTATTTCTTAAAGACAAACTAAATCATGAACCAACTCGAACTATATTTCTGATAAACGATTTTAACGGTTTTTTAAATCAAATAAATTAAGAAATAGATACAGTTGTTTTTATTTCTTTATCTTCTGATATTTGGTATTCTCTCAAAATGTTGACAGTGGAAATGAATTGCATGAAACATATAAAAAAGATATAAATCGAATAATTGGGTTTCCCTAGAAGAAGGAATCCTAAGATAGTGTGTCCTGTCCTCATTCTGGTATAAGAGAATACTACTTGTGTCCTCGTCTGTGAAGGTATGGTGTTGCATATTTATATACAGTGCATTTGAGGTGTTAACTCATCCCACCTATCTTATCTAACCCACCAGATCATCAACCCGTGGAACACGGTGAGTTCAGGATGTCTTAAGTAGCAGGGTGACCCAACATTATGGAACGGGTATGTAAATGAATTTCTACACTAACTTTCCATTCTCATTTATGAATCTCTCCTAAAAACTTGGAAGCAAAAACACATATCATGTGTATATTAGTTATAATGAGAAGGCAAGGGAAGTGGGAGATGGGGCAAAGAGTTAGCATCAGATGAGAAGGACACCCCTTTTTCCTATTGTGGTCACTCCCATTTTGAAACCTCCCGGTAGTTTTATAATTCTGCTTCAAATGTGGAGGGGGGGAGAGAGCTAGCATCTGATGGGAATGACACCCCTCTTTCTTATTGTGGCTACTAACAGTTTGCAAAATCCTGGTATTTTATATTTCTATTTCAAATGAGATGTCAAAAGACACGGAGAAATGAAGGAGAAGAAGAAGAGCAGTCTATGATAATTTTGCAAATCTTGCATAAATCTTACAGAATTAACCTTCACTCAGACATCTTGTCAGCAATGGAGCATTACATAAGTTAGACTGAATGCATGAATCTTACAGAATTTAACCCTTCACTCAGACATCTTGTCAGCAATGGAGCATTACATACTTTAGACTGAATGCATGAATCTTACAGAATTAACCCTACACAGACATCTTGTAAGCATTGGAGCATTACATACGTTGGACTGAATGCATAAATCTTACAGAATTAACTCTTCACTCAGACATCTTGTCAGCAATGGAGCATTACATACGTTAGACTGAATGAAATTATGTGAACTTCGGGCAGATGGTTCCCACACATCACAGAAGCTTTCAGGTTTCCACCGGTTTTAATACAACCAGATTGAACCAGCATTCTCTCATGTCAGATACTTTAATATCCTCGTCCTGATTTCATCATCCTCTTCATGTCCTGACACTCTCCTCCAGGAGAGCTCTCGATAAATTTCTACTAAGCCCCAGCTGTAACAGTTCCATCTTCTCCTTCTCCAGCTCAACATGTCCCTACAAACAGGTAAAAGGAAGAACAAACTACATTTTGTATTGGGTTGTTAGGTTGGTTGACTATGAGCAAGTCATGGAACATTCACAATATAACCAGGTATCCCTCAATCCGACTAAGCGACTTTGTACGATTCAGACTTGTAGTATTCAAGTCTACAATGGTACATTTGTACTTACTTAAGTATATGTTTATTGTACTCATAATTAGGACTTTGTACTTATACTCATAGATTTGTACTTTTTGCTTAAACTTTCACATAGAGAATGCAAGTTTCATGTTCTTGTACTCAATGCTTTGTACTATTACTTGTACTCAATGCTTTGTACTATTACTTGTACTCAATGCTTTGTACTATTACTTGTACTCAATGCTTTGTACTATTAATTGAACTCAATGCTTTGTACTGTTACTTGTACTCAATGCTTTGTACTATTACTTGTACTCAATGCTTTGTACTATTACTTGTACTCAATGCTTTGTACTATTAATTGAACTCAATGCTTTGTACTGTTACTTATACTCAATGCTTTGTACTATTACTTGTACTCAATGCTTTGTACTATTACTTGTACTCAATGCTTTGTACTATTACTTGTACTCAATGCTTTGTACTATTACTTGTACTCAATGCTGTGTACTGTTACTTGTACTCAATGCTTTGTACTATTACTTGTACTCAATGCTTTGTACTATTACTTGTACTCAATGCTTTGTACTATTAATTGAACTCAATGCTTTGTACTGTTACTTGTACTCAATGCTTTGTACTATTACTTGTACTCAATGCTTTGTACTATTACTTGTACTCAATGCTTTGTACTATTACTTGTACTCAATGCTTTGTACTATTAATTGAACTCAATGCTTTGTACTGTTACTTGTACTCAATGCTTTGTGCTATTAATTGTACTCAATGCTTTGTACTTATTAATTGTACTCAATGCTTTGTACTGTTACTTGTACTGGATTTGTACTCACACTACAAGTCTGATGTGATTATAATTGATTGCTCCTTCTAATACAAGAAAGCAGTTAACCAGTATTTAATTTGATCAACAAAATAATAAGTTACACTGCCAGCCCCCCTCCCCCCCCCCCCCGTTCCCCACCAAAAAATATTGTACACTTTATTTACAATCCCTGAAACTTTATTCCTCCTTTTGGAAGGTTTGGTAGACTTGATGAATATAAAATGATGCTTTCAGGCATCTGAACTTTCTTTACATGATAATGTATAATATTGGTGATATTATGATATGGATTATTGGTGATGTATATAATAAAAAAATTTGCCCAAAATCAATAAAGAGGACAGCTTGAAGTTCAAACACAGGCAGGCCGGGTTTCTGACTATCCTATGACATGGTTGTTTTTCCTCATGATTAGATCCAAATTAACAATAAACAAAACAAAACTGGTGTTTTTCTGCAACATTCTTCAGAAAATCTTCTTGATGTGAGGCTAAGAAGAAAATCAATCCATGTTTGAAATTTTGAGTGGTCCAGCATAAACTAGTAATACTGCAACATAACACTTAATCTTCCTTCAAACTAGAACTTCTTAGCACAATAATTTGACTACAAATAAAGAATGTTTGCTTGTTACTATTGTCATTCTATTGTGTGCTTCTTCTGTTCAAGCCTCGACACTGACTCCATGAGAGTCCTGTTATAACCAGTGCACGTTGTTATCCCCAGGTTTATGTGAGTGAAACATTTTAGTATTGTGGTAAAGCAGTGTAGGGTAATGTATGGATATTGTGTTTTGTCATTTCAGTAAATTCTGGTGTGCTTTCTATCATGATATAGTGTCATAGTTTTCTGTCAAACATCAACACCAACATGAAAGGAAATTTTGTATGAAAATCTCATGGCAAAAAAAGGTCAATTATTGCAAAGACTGTTCAAAGATGGTAAGAGGATCCATCAAGAATGATTCAGAAAGCTAGTTTAAAAAGTAGTTCAATGCTGATTATGAGGACATACAGATGATAATAACATTGTCAAAAACTCTGATTAATTGCATAAAGGAAGAATGAAGTTATAAACAAGGCAGTGACAATCTGAAAACTGGCTTAACTTTAATCTGTGAACTGTTGGATTTTTTGACAACTCCTGGTATACCCCAGGAGTGAAATATGGGTCTTCAAGTTTACATCAGCATAACATAAATTAAAACTAATGAACTGGTAGCCAAATTCACATTCGAAAAAAAGATAATGATATTTTCTTTAGTACAATTGATATCTTCTGGTGCGTACTGGTGCGATAGGGGTCATTACAATGTTATAGGTAATAAGCCACTTAAAGGCACCTTCACACATTTGGTTGCCCCATTTGACACATCTACAACGCATTGCTCAAGAAGATATCATCGTAATTGTTAAAAACTGACACAAAACTACACATTTCTTCCACTAATTGACCTTTTTCAGGGAATAATCACAAATTATATTCAATTTGTTGCCCAGACAATTTTAGTAGTAGTACTACTTACCTTCAAGATACCCAAATCAGAACTATTCAAATTCGATTACTTTTTTCATAATTATTTTTGAAAAAGGGAAATTTCACTAGCCAGCTAATGAAGAGTAAAGTAATGGGATATTAGTGTAAAAAAAAAATGAAAAAAGTGTAAAATAAATTACAAACACATGCTCTTAAGAAAGACATTTTGTTCTGAATGTACCTTGCTCTTCTTGGGTAATATCTCCCTGGTATACTCCTCGGATTGATACCACTTGAGTAAATTCTCTTTACACATCAGAAGTTGACTTGTCTGTTTACTGGAGAAGACCACAACGTCCAACTCCAGTAACGGAAGCGCATCAGTGAGCAGGATGAGCATAAATCTAATAAAACAGAAGAAATGAGTAAGACATTGAAAAACCAAAACTTACATCAAGTAGAAGAGCATCACTGGTATGTTGAAACCATAAAGACGAAAC
The DNA here is from genome assembly GCF_037975245.1 of Apostichopus japonicus. NCBI lineage: Eukaryota > Metazoa > Echinodermata > Holothuroidea > Aspidochirotida > Stichopodidae > Apostichopus > Apostichopus japonicus. Next base: position 2,257,674 of record NC_092579.1, read on the forward strand.
AAAAACCATAGAGCTCAAAACTTACCTCTGTTCATGAAAAAATAATAATTGGTAGCCAAAGCAATTTACGGACCAGTATAATGACCACCCCTGAAAAGCAGTAGCCTTTTAGTCCTGGATGGTCACCACAGACCAGGGGAGAGGCAACTTCCATCAAAATACTTATTACTTCAAGTTGTGACCATACCCAATGTTGCTACACAACATGAGCAGTGGGGAGGGGGAGGGAAACTTCCACCAATACTAATAATTATCTCAAGTTGTGACCATACTAAATGTTGCAACACAATATGAACAGTGGGGAGGGGGAACTTCCACCAATACTACTTATTACTTCAAGTTGTGACCATACCAAACGTTGCTATAAAACATGAGCAGTGAGTTGGGAGGGGGAACATCCACCAATACTGCTAATTATCTCAAGTTGTGACCATACTAAATGTTGCAACACAATATGAGCAGTGGGGAGGGAGAACTGCCACCAATGCTACTAAATATCACAAGTTGTGACCATACTAAATGTTGCAACACAACATGCAGTATGAAGGGGGGGGGTGTAGGGCACCTACCACAGATTCTACTAATTATTTCAAGTCTTGTTCATTTGTGATATCTGTTATAATAACGATTGAAACCATTGAGCCCAACGACACGTGTAGCCCATGGTTCTATTCACATTGTAACATTAACATTCTTGTATTGTTTAAAAAACACTTGGAGAAGCAGCAGACAATGAATCAAGAAGAGTAAAAACTTACTGTTTTGGAGCAAGATTTGCCTCAATCAAAGATAAGAGCAATTCCCCGGCTTCGGCAAATTCTCCTTCCTCATAAAGTCGATGGAAGTCTCTGTATTTTGCTGTGAACATGAGACAAAAGAACCAGATATGAGACTTACCCGTTGCTTGCAGTATCATCTCAAAGTATTCTTCTCTAAGCCACCAAAAATCTTCAAATAACCAATAACAGACTTTCATATTTACAAAGCTCGAAAGTGTTTAGAATTGTTTTATCGTGTACAATGCTGCAAATTTGCAATATATTATGATAAAGTAAAAATAAGTCTTGATTAACCTATACTATGCAACATATGTACATATTCCTTTTATTTTTTTCTTCTTCTTCTTCTTTTTTTGATATTTATTGTTTAATTTCTAGGTTTTATTTTTATTTGTCATTATGATGACATTTGATATTTGAATAGTCAGCTTGCCAGATGCATAATCTAATCAAACCCTTCTTTTCTAAAATTAGAACTAAATGCAAAATGATACAGATTACAACAAATCACTTATTAAAGCAACCCACTTTAAAATTCTATCGATGCCATGTTTCCTTATATTTCTTAACATGTTTTCGCTTCACACAAAAAGGTATCTGTATTGTTACTGAAATTTTCATGTGACTACAGATACCAACAAAATTTGGCAAAGCAAATGAGACTTATGATAAGCAATTTGACACAAACATAAGCAGACTTTATCATCAGTTCTTAGATATTGTTTCCTTCTCTTTTTCCCCTGCTCTCTTTTCTCCTCGTCTTTGTTTTTCAAAATTGTTTCTGAAGCACCTTTAAGTTCATGAATATATTGATACACAAGTCATTTTACAAATTTTACGAATTTTTACCAAGTTTTAAGTCTTCTTTGCTCTTGTAAAATTAACATATTCTAATATCTTTAAAAAATGTACATTTTTTATTGCGAGGAGTTTTCTCTAAAACAGGGGGTCTTACCGAGGAATGTTAATCTATCACTGACAAGCATTGAAGACCCAAGATTGTCGATCAAGTCTAAGTTTGAAAAGTTTCCATTCAGGGAATACTCTGTCAGGAATTTCTCGGCGAGGTAGGTGGCAAAAGAGGCATCTTGGGAACGGAGGCACCATGTGAGGGCGGTGCCTAACCTCTTCTCCTGTAATGCCCGCATTCCCATCACTTTACAGATACTCTGAGCTGTAAGGGAGGAGAGAAGCGAACAGAAGATAAGAAATCTTATTATTGTTTAAAAAAGATGGTTTTAATCACTTTACAAGCATATATTTCCAAAGAGATAAAAGGCAACGACTTGTTTTACCAGCAAAAACTCATTTTAACATCTGCTTCCTGGAAGGGGATACTCAGTGTATTTTTCTTTCCAATTTTTTTTTTGTGGGGGGGAAGGGATCTTCCCTGTTCATCTTTTCTCTTGATTTCCTTCTATGTCAATTTACTACTATAAATCTAACATTGTTCAGTTATTGTACTACCATCACAATAAGTGGTTACGGCCCGTGGAAAGGGTAAATCTTCAAAACAAACATAATGGCTTAGCATATAGGTCCACATCACTTTCACATTGGCACTAGACAAATTCACAGGCAAAACAAACAGTAGGAGTGGTTTTTGTTATGCTATATTTGATACACCTACTGTCTGATAAAAACAATAAAATAACTCAAAGACTACTAAACAGCTTATTTAACTTAATTTCACAAAACTAGTTTATAATTTAACTGTTTCTTCTCCTTTCTTTTAACTGGTTTTATGTTTTCAAGAAAAAAAAATCATCTTCCCAGTTCACAACACCTCAGAGAAGATATTAAACCAAACCACCATCCTCATTGACTAGTTTTCAAACTTTCGTAGCAGGTCCTACTAGAGATCAAACCACTGCATTCACTTAAGATATTAATTAAATATACCTTGATCATCCATGTTTTTCTCATCACAGATCTTCAAAACTTTGTAGGCTTTCTTCTCAGATTGTAAAGGAATCTTCTCAACAAAGAGTTCCAAATGGTGCCTGAAAAAGGTTGGTAAAGTAACTTAAGTAAGTAGATATATATATATATTTTGATCATTTACACAGTAAAATGGTAAAACTTTACTGTAATATGCACACAATTCTTTATGGAATTATTATTCACACTAGTTTTGAAATGAAAGAGAACAGATGAGTAGAAGAAGGTATATTAAAGCATAACATAATTTATTGTTATCATCATCCCTCCCTCCCAAATAACATAAATCCATTTTTTTTTTCTTTGTTGTGAAACTAATGTATTATCATGACAAACCATGAAAATCACATTCTTTTTACAATCTTCTTTGGATCAATACTTCAATACAATTGCTTACACACTGCAAACAAATCTGTCAGCACTGATCCACGAGGGTAAATATGTCTGTAATAAGCAACCGGATGTTCATGACACAATGTTGTTAAACCAGCTGCTTGGGTGAATTATTCAGGAATACAGTTCAGTACACATAATTTAATGGTGAAATTGCAATTGATCAAGATAAGACACCGTCCTTAATTTTGTTCCCCTAATGGGTATGAAAGAAGCCATTAATTTAATATATTAGAGTAGAGAGAAATTGTTTAGGCTTGCAGATGCAAACACTAAACAAATTACTATAAAAACAAAACAGGAAATAGATGCCGTAACACACATACAATAACACATATCACACATGTAACACACATCACACACACATTCCATAACACACATCACACATATAACACACATAAAACATATCACATACGTAACACGCATCACATACAATAACACACATCACACATGTAACACACATCACACACATAAAACATATCACATACGTAACACGCATCACATACAATAACACACATCACACATGTAACACACACACACATTCACGCACACACATGTTTGTATAACATTCAGACAGAGGACCCCATTGTATTTTTCATTGTTCAAATCCACATACCCTAACCTTAACAATACAATAATTCTTCCGAGGACGTGGTGATTCTTTAGAAATCACAACCGAGGACCTGGAATTCTTTTGTTCAAGTCCTCGGTCAGATAGAAAAACAAACGCACATGTAACACACATCACACACGTAAAACATATCACACACGTTACACGCATCATATACAATAACACACATCACATGGAAATAACACACATCACACATGTAACACACATAGCACACATCACACACAATAACACACATGTAACACACATCACACACAATAACACACATCACACATGTAACACACATCACACAATAACACACATCACACATGTAACACACATAGCACACATCACATACAATGACACACATCACACATGTAACACATATCAAACACACATACAATAACAGACACCACATACAATAACAGACACCACATACAATAACACACATAACACATGTAACACACTTCACACACAAACAAGTTACTGTACACTAACTAGATACTTGTGCCTGCACACAAATATTGCAAGTGTCAAAAACAGGAGAAAGGTGATGGCATGATCATTTCCTAACAAGGCAACACCATCCCGCCATAGCACAGTTTTGTTTTTAAAACTCATTAGGATATGCTCGTCAATACTCAACCACAACAACGATATTATAAAAATTCTGCAAGAACTCAAATATTGACCTCTGCCTTGGATGGGAAAATAGGCTGAATCGATGATGTCGATCCATCAACCTGAATCAAACATGAATTGATTATTTACAGAGAAGAGGTGCATTTTTTAACAGCAAGTCTTACCTGCCAAACACAGGGCAATGTTCCAAATACTCTATGATAATTTGCCACATGCTGCATAGAAGAACAAATAAAAAAACATGTAACCAAAGGATTCATACAAACATATAACTGCTGGTTCTAACATGAAGAGAAGAACATACTAACTGCAACTTCCATGGTCATGGATTTCATGAGAGTTATGCACCGGCTGGTTTGCAAGAAATGTAGGAATTGTTATCAACAAAATTTTTTTATTATGACATATTACATTATCAGATACATTTACTACATATGATGACGTAACCAGTGTGTAAGAATGACAAAAGTGTGTACTCCTTTATTCAGACCGAGAATTTTCACAATCTCATATTTTACAAGTTGCTACAAAGAGCAAGTGCTTAAGAAACATCTACTGGCTAAAATCAAGTTGTCTGACATTTTCCTGATTTATAGTAAACATCAGTACAGGCTTATGAGAACAGCCCTATATCTGTTAGTGATAATATTCAAAGGGTGTGGGTGGGGGGGGGGCTTATGCTAGGTAATGAAATCACTCCAATTCACCAATTGTTAACTGGGCTATCACATATTTATGTTCTGAAAGTCTACCAGCAGAAACATGCAAGAGCATTTTTTTTTCTCCTTGCAAAGAGCAGTAAGATTCACTGGCATTTAGTAGTTTATAACTGACTGAATTTTCGAGAGCTTTGTATTTATTTAAACTTAATTCTGAATATTCGTAGTACTGATTTCATAGAACATGTTTCCCCAAAAGAGTTTACTCAACCTCACAAGTTAGTTAATTATCAGTTGTGAATAAATGCAGTGGTGTTAGAGGAATGAAACTTATAGCATATGGGAGGTCTTGGTTACCATCCCTGGCCGGCCTGATGCTTTTCGTCCAGGAGAAATCCAGGGTTTTTGCAATTGCAATGGTCTTTAAAAAATCCAGAATGAGCAAAAACTGTAAATTGAAGTTACATTCTGCTTTATATCTATGTGGCTTGCTAGCGCCTTTCAGGCAGATTATTCAAATCAGCTGTTCATATTTGTAGTATAACTTTTCTCAGAATGAACAATTCAACAGAAGCTACCAAGCTACAGACGTTACTTACTGTAGTGAAAAGAGCAAGGCCATTATAACTAGAATGGTATCCAAGCCATTGACCTCAGGATAATGTTAAAGATAGAGCTACATATAGTTAAAAAAAATTAGCTACAAAATAGTACAAATATAGCTACAAATAGCTACAAAAAGGGATCGCTACCAAGTAAGAGCTGGATAATTCAGCTGGTAGGGCACAGCATTTGCAACCCTCGAGTCACTGGCCAAAACTTTATTTGCTCTTTTTCAAATCTGTTTATCATTTCCTTGTTTCCTATTGTTCATTTACAATAAGATGAGTAAGTGTTTGACTTAAAAATATGCCAGTACTTTATCTGTTGTGTTATTTTTGTAAGGAAACTATTGTTCAGAATGCTCTCACCTTTCTCTTGCCATTAGTGTTGATGCATACTCCAGGAGCAGGAATTCCCTCATCGTTGCTCCAAAGCTGTACAAAATGTATGAAAAGAGATCAACAGAGGTGTTTCAGCTGCTCATTGAGGAAGTTCTGTATAGTGTCAACTTGCTTCTTATGACCACATCAATAATTTCAGGTGCTTTGTAAAGATGTATACATTGTTACAATGTAATGTCACAGAACATCACCTTAAAGGGAGTGAAGCCTCGCGCACAAGAGACGTCTGATGCCGGTAATCTGACCTAGTTTCGAATGAGGTGTAACAGAAGTGTTAGACACCACCATCGATCCCAGAAAATACACAAACAGCTTGCTACCATTGGTAATTAGACACTACTGTACAGTCAATACATACAGCTACGGAAAATACCCACAACACAGTGTACATAGCAGCGATGGACATCTCAGGTCAGATAAAAGATAACAAGGTATCACGTTAAATTACTGTCTGCATTTTGTAGCGACAAGAAAAAAACTTCACTTGCAAGCAACGGAAAGTTAACTGTTTTCACTTTTCAGAGAGTGGCACACGGTTTGGGGCAAGTCTTTAATGACTAAAATCAGTATGGCAATAGCAAGTCTGGATATTTCTACTTCAGTTAGATAAAAGAAGGTAAACAAATTATTTTGTTTTTAAAAGGTGGATCATCATTACTTCACAGATGGCATATAGAACATCAAACTTAGGCTACATTATTTCATTGCTCCTATAGGGAGGATATATACAAAAGTTTTGAGAGTCATGAGTACAGTATCCATGGTGATAGACTTACTCAAGTTGATGCGTTTCAAGTTGTCCAGCATGATGCAATAGATCTGCCAAGTGAGCTACAAACCACCAGTTGCTGAGATTTGAACTGGAGAAGAAAGAAGAAAATTAAAGTCTTCTAGAATGCTCTCAAAGAGACATGAGATGTCAAAATGTCGGAAAATGACTTCAATCCAACTTGTCATTGTTCAGTTACCTTGTTTACAAGCTATTTTAGTGAAAATCAACTCATTATTATAAATGAGATGAGCACCAGAATCAATAGGGTTCTTCTACTGAGTATGGCGCATCTATGTACCAAGTATGACTTCAATCCAACTTGCCATTGTTGAGTTATCGTGTTTACGAGCCAAGGGCGTCACATACTCACACACACACACATGTTTGTGTTTCATTCAGACCGAGGACCCCATTGTATTTTCCATTGTTCAAATCCACGTACCCTAACCTTAACAATACCCCATACAATAGAATTCTTCCGAGGACGTGGTGATTCTTTAGAAATCACAACCGAGGACCTGGAATTCTTTTGTTCAAGTCCTCGGTCAGATAGAAAAACAAACACACACACACACACGCATACACGCGCAATCACCATCGCATAGATTCCTTGAGCCTTCGGCAAGGAATAAAAAAACTATCACTTGCTTTCTGTCAGTCAGTTGTGCATGAAACCAACAATGATGAAATGAGAAATAAATTTCAACTGAAATATGTAAAAAAAATACTAAACATGATAAATGCTTTGACTTTATGGAAATCATCTTTAACAAACCTGCTTATCTTGATAATTTGAGTAACATCATACTCCAAGGCAGCTAGAAGGATTTGATCCAACGGCAAAAGACGACTGCTTCCTCGAAACTTGTCCATGCAAGACTGGATTAGAAGTGAGTAGAATTTGACACAAAAAACACAATTAACATGAAAACAAGAAGAAGCTCTATGATCTCATCAAAATGATGAATTTGGAACTAGCTTTATTTATTCATCACTTTTTAAGGAAAATCTTGTGTTAACATTGCTTCATCTAAACTGTGTTACAGTGATTTATGACCATACCATAATGGCTCACCATTTGTGAATGAATGCTTTTTAAAGAAAAAACAAAATAAAACAAAAACAGTTAGCAAACTGCTTATCCACTAAAGAGCCTGTGTAAGAGAATGTGTAAAAGTAAGTGGGCCTGACATTCCTACTGTAGCAGGCTAGCAGGGACCAGCCTCTGAAGAAGATCCTACACCAGGCCTACTTTCTTTTACACATGCTTTAAAAGGAAGCAGAAAAGGTGAAAACTGTGATAAACATCTCAACAGTTTAAAAGTTATTGGGAACCAAGTGTTGCACAGATATAATATTCATTTATTCTCGGGCAGAAGAAAAAACGACAAAAATAAAGAAAAAAATAATACGAAAAAACAGGATTTGTCAACAGCACTTGTGACTTCCAACATCTTTTGGTCAGAATTCCTTTTGCTTAAGTGACAGTGTTATACATCAATTATTACACCAAAACAAATTCAGGGAGGCAGTTAGAGTGGGGGGCTATGGGGTGGGAGGTTGGAGGTGGGAGGTATGGGAGTGGGCAGCTGGTTGATAGGGGGTGGAGATGAACCTTCTCTAATCACTGTCTTAACACAGAGAATACACAAGACTACTATACCTTAAAACTAATGTCTTTTCATGTGTATTGAATGCTATATACAGTAGCAGGGAGCAAATTATCCAGTATCTCATGGCATAAAGGCTATGCGACATTAGTGAAGAGCTATACAGGTACAAAATATGTAAGGCAGATTATGTACACAAAAACCATCGCATCTTATGACAGACAAAGTTCAAAGCATTCAAAAATCGCTACACAAACTTGTTACACGAGAACCATCGCATTTTATCAGAGAAAAGGTTTGAAACATTCAAGAAAGTTGCTACACAAAATTTGAACACTAATATATTCCCTTTATTGTTTATAATGAATAGGATGATTCTTTTCAAACAAGACTAAGAATTTTCTATAAAGGTTGCTGTTTGTTTTTTCCCCTCTTTTCTTTACCTCTTGTTTGTATTGCTTTATCTCTTGCTAACAGTTCTGTAAACAGGAGCTGCCAGTAAAAGCATCTACTTTCTCCAGCTCTGCTCCACTTTGTTATCTCAATTATTTTCTATATTATTTTTAATATTATTCCTTCGTTTATCTATATATATATATTTTTAATATTAATATTTAAGCTGTGTCAAGTTTAATCTTCATATTCTTATTTTAAGGGTTTTGTCATTTTGTTGTCATTGTAAAGCGCTCTTGAACATGCTTAAGCATGAAAAGAGTGCTATATAAATTTGGTAAAATAATAATAATAATAATAGTAATTTTAAACAAGAGGAAATAAACTGCATGGAACTGAAGACTGAGACAACCCTACTGACCGAAGACTCACCTTTGCGTGGTACTGTAAATCAACCGCCTTTACCATAGGGTTAGTGTACAGAAGTTTTGTGACCATTATCTGGTACCAGTCCCCAGCTAGATCTTGAAGCTGGTCCAGAACATCCTGTTGTCCAGCTAGTATCTGAATCAACAAATAAAGTGAGTTCATTTTAGTCTTCAGGTTTGACATTTTGCAAGAGAGGGTTTGTTAGATTTCAATTATTGATAATTTATTGCTGGAAAAAAAAAATCAGTTAATCATCTTTAATAATCGTATTTATATGAAACATCAGCCAACAGGGAAAAATTTATCCCGTATAAAATCGTAAAATGGTAACCAGAATGGCATAAACTGCTACACAAGTCCAAAGGGACGTATAGCAGGTTTAATTTTTACACAGGAACACATAGTATTTTGAAAAAAGAGAAAAATTTCAGAGACTTCAATAATGCAACACAAATTTTGAACACAAAATTATTCCCTGGCCAACTACTGTATATATGCAATAAAATTTTATATTTGAAATTTTATCACTAAAAGTGATCAGTTTTTTTTTTTTTCTGTGAATTTACCTCTTTTCGTTTAGGTACACTAACTAGAGTGCAAATTGCAGTACTGGTTAATGGCTCACATTACTGGATGACATCTAGCCAATGATAACAGATGACAACTAGTCATACCAGAAAGGTTGCAAATAACAAAGTATAGTTAAAAGTCTAGTGATACTGGGTGACAAAGTCTAACAAAATTGTGTTTATAACTAGCAATAGTGGATGATAACTATTAATATCATAAGATTGCCACTAACAAACACACATTATCACAACTACTAACAACTGATTTACACATAGTAACAGTGAAAGATGGTCACCAACAACAATAAAGTATTACAACTATAAAACCTAAACAGAACTATAAATACCTAAATACAACTATCAGCACTGAAATACAACTATCAGCACTGGAAACAACTATCAGCACTGAAATACAAATATCGATGCTGGAATACAACTATCAACACTGGAATATTCATAGTAGTATGAATCAGAGATCATTTCATGCCAGTTCATTTTTTAGCTAAGATGCCCTACTACTTTAGATCTCACTGCACCATGCCTGCAGCAATCTGATAGTATGAGTGCAGGTTAGGGAGTGCTATTATTGTGGGGAGATAGGTAAGTAGTAAAGAAAGCAACAAAATACAAGATAAATCTGAAAATTTACTTTTCGTTACAAAACTCTTAATCACATATCTTGATACAGAAGGTGATATATATCCATCTCTCACCAACTTTTTTCTTCAAAAGCCTCCTTTGATAACGTAAATAGGTTCTGTGACTTGCGCTCGACCAAAACCAAAACCAGTTTCTTCCTTACCTAATTTCCATAAGAACTCTTTCTCTGCGACCCCCCCCCCCCCCACCTCAAAGACATTGAATTTACTTTCATTACTATATAAGAACTGTTTAGAGTTCAACTCACTCTACAAATGGTTTCTAATGGTTGGTAAGATACAAAAACTCCATCCACCAGTAACTGCTGACATATTTCCTGCCAATTTCTCCATTTCAGATCAAATTCTGCCAGTGACTGCCGACTGAAGACACTGAAAACTGGCATCCGTCTCATAAGCTCATCAATCCTTGCATAAGCCTTTGGAAGTTAAAAGGAAAAGGAAACATGTGAAATTCCTAAATGGTACTGTTTTTCTCTGGATGTATCATTAAGGCACATGAATTCGCTTTTACGCTAGTGGGAAGGTTTTCTGACCCACAATATCATGGACTTTGGAACGGAACACAAAGATATCTTTAAAACTATTTTAAAAAACGAAAGCTACGAATGGTAATTTTTCCGATCGGGTGAACGTTGAGTAAATTTCCCAGCCACTACCTATCTTAGTTCTGGAGTAAATAAAGAAGAAAATATTTATAACTGGATGAACACAAGAACACTACAAAAACAATGAAGAAAAGAAGAAGTATAACCCACCCCAACCTATTGAATCCTCCCTTCCCCCTCCCCTTCCCTCCCCCTGAGTATCATTCAGAAAACTGAAGAATGACATATGGTATGAACTCAAGAGGTTCAGTTTAGTTTAGTTTAGTAGAAAAAAGGATCAGGAGGGACACTCAAGTCCTTATCAAGAACCCTATGGGAAAGGAAAGACAAAAACACTCAGCCCCAATTAAAATGCTTAAAGTGCTTGTCCAAAGCATTCTTAAACCCATTGACACTACTTGCAAGTACAACTTCCTCAGGCAAACCGTTCCACTCATTCACAACCCTATTAGAAAAAAAGTTATGTCGAATATTAATCCTACTAGGTTGATTGTGGCAGTGATGATGGGTTACAGCAGTTATATGTGTTAGAAGTGTTAAGTCTCCCATTCTTACCCCATGAACGTCATGCTGTGTCTCTGGATTCATAGACAACAAATGCCTTGCCTCTGCCAGCCTTCCTTGTAGAACATAAATATAAACCTGAAGCGAGGTAGGAATTAAAAACAGAAAGTTACAAACAATGTTGCAATGTAAATGACGAAGGTAACCTGGTATTGATTCTGTTGTAACTTTAAGCTCATTATGAACAAGCCATGTAAGATTGACACATAAACTGGATTCAAATTTATCAAAGTGGTTACAAAATGCTTAATCCAATACTGAAATGTTCTGTCCCAAAAATAATATGTTGTTTGTGTTTGTAAAAAATGAAAGATTTTTCTAAATTTGGTTATCCCTGTTTGCAATTTTGGTCGACTTTAGTACCAAAATATTTTCTCAATCAGAAAATTAGTATCTGCATTCAAAGTGAAGCAGGGCAAATTCCTATTCCTATGCTCATTTAAACAGAGGAATAACAGACAACGCAACTCTGGACACAATCACTTTATGGTTGTGCTGAATGTAAGCCTGTCTAACTTGAGAGCTAAAAACAGCTGATTGGCAAGACTTCTCTACTTAAGGTTCAGACTAACATAACTCACCGCAGACCAGTAATCCTTGCTAATGTTTATTTCTCCTTCAGATATTATCCTGGCTGCCAGAGTATCCGCATCAGTAAAGTGAAGTTTAACCCAATCCAGTAGCTGCTGCAGAATGACGCCACCTGAAAGCAAAATACATCTGGATCAGATCCTGCAACATCCTATACAAAATACAACTGGATCAGATCCTGCAACATCCTATACAAAATATATCTGGATCATATCCTGCAACATCCTATACAAAATACATCTGGATCAGATCCTGCAACATCCTATACAAAATACCTCTGGATCAGATCCTACAAAATCCAACACAAATACATCTGGATCAGATCCTGCAACATCCTATACAAAATATATCTGGATCATATCCTGCAACATCCTATACAAAATACATCTGGATCAGATCCTGCAACATCCTATACAAAATACCTCTGGATCAGATCCTACAAAATCCAACACAAATACATCTGGATCAGATCCTGCAACATCCTATACAAAATACCTCTGGATCAGATCCTACAAAATCCAACACAAATACATCTGGATCAGATCCTGCTACATCCTATACAAAATACCTCTGGATCAGATCCTACAAAATCCAACACAAATACATCTGGATCAGATCCTGCAACATCCTATACAAAATACCTCTGGATCAGATCCTACAAAATCCAACACAAATGCATCTGGATCAGATCCTGCAACATCCTATACAAAATACCTCTGGATCAGATCCTACAAAATCCAACACAAATACATCTGGATCAGATCCTGCAACTTCCTATACAAAATACATCTGGATCAGATCCTGCAACATCCTATACAAAATACATCTGGATCAGATCCTACAACATCCTATACAAAATACATCTTGATCAGATCCTGCAAAATCCTACAAAAATTTATTTCTAAGGATGGAAATGCTTTTATAAAACTTTAACAATTGTTTCTGAGAAGAAAACATATTCTGAGGGGGACAGAGAGAAGTGAAAGTGTTTTCACATAGAGGGACAGGTTTGGTCTTTGGGGGTAGGGGGTGGCAATTATGATTAACTATTAGCAGCAGGTTCAGCACATGCATTCAAACAACTGATATACAGTTTAAGAAGCAGTATTTAATATATAATGCACATTGCTCTAAAATAAGTATGTTACTAGCAAAGCAAAGAGAGAATGCAATAGGCATGGCTAAGAAAATCCCTCTGTTGAATGGGCTATACCCCTGATATTGAAAGTGGTGGCCACAACTCAAAAGATGTCAGAAACTTTTGGAAGGTTGTCAAAACTTATGAAGAAAAATATACTTGCTTATACTAGTTGAAAATATCATGTGAAAATCTTGGATATCAATTATATTTCTTTATCTTTTACTACAGAAGTTGCAAAACATATGTCAACCATTTTACAACCAAGCAAACTTAATCATATAAACACCCCTTGGCCCAGCCACAACATATGGCACTGGAGGATCGCTACGGTGATGAGGTGAAAATTGGGGTCACATACCAAAAACGTGTGAATATTATTTATTTTAAAGAACACTTGTGTCTTTCTCACTTGAATTTTCATCATGAAACCTCAGAAAGTTTTTACTAAGTTTAGAATTTAACATTCAATTCAAACAACAATCAGTGTTTTGTTCTCTGCCCTTGCTGGTTGAGCCTAATAATTTGACCAGTTCTTTCATCAACATAAATAACTCATTTTGCAATTCGTAGCTTTTGTACTGGACAAATACATTTCACGCTTATTACTTTTACCTGGCAAATTTTCAATATAGAGTATTTCACAGAGATTCCAGATGAGTTCTAGCTGCTGATAGAGTTGGCACATATCCTTATAGGTTTCTTGGTCACCCTCATCCTCCGCCATATCTAGGGGTAAGTATTATTGTGTCAACATTTAAAATAACTTCAAGTTAAAGATTGAGGTTAAGTAACAAAATAAATATGTTAATGTGCAGACAGCAAAATATGATCTCCTTATCATGAATAATACATAAAAACAATTAATATAGAGGGATATAAGGTTGACAACACAGTTGGGTCCAAACAAATGAAATTTATGGTCACATACGAAAAGTGACCAACTCTTCCACTCTAAACAAAAATTCTTTAGAATATGAAGTTTTGCTTAGGAAGGACGTATAACAAAATTTTAACTACGGTCAAAGTTGGCAAAAGTTATCAGAGGTTTATCATTAAAATTGATTTGCTGTATAATACTTCAACCCTGAGAAAATTGTATGTAACTAACTGTGAAAATAACATTGTAGAAGCAGCATGCACCTATATACTGTAGCTTTAACCACACAAGTAATACAATGAATGAATGAAACAAAAATTAGGCAACATCGGCAAAGGGTGTGAAGTCCCAGTAGGATAATGGTGAATAACTAAGACCATGTTACATTGGCTCCAACTTCAATAGACCGTACAAAGGCAAAAAAAAACATATAAAGTAACTTAATGGAAATTACCAGAGGCAGCCTTTCTAAGGTCCTCCAGACATTCCATCATTGCGACTCTGTAGCGACGGCTAAATTTTACAAGTCTAATAAGAAAAAATCATCAATAGAGATGTCATTAGATCATTAACTTTACAAAATTAAAATATTTGCATGGGATGAAAAAAATATTGGAAATGTGTAAGAAATACCGATACAATTTTAACATATTTTGTTACTAAGAAAATTAAGAGAAGTGAAAATTGCTATGCAAAATGAAAACACTGAATTGTGCTCAGAGTTTTTTTAAACCTTCATTCCATCAAATACAAGCTTTTACAAACCGTGAGAAAGTAGGTGTCCTTTATCTTTCAACTTGCAATAACAATGTATCAATTTGTCTTACACTTTTCCACTTCACAATTGCATAATAACCGTACTGGAAAATAATTTGAAAGTACCATCAAATTTTTGGAAGCAATTTTGAGAATTTATAATTTTGTTAGCAATACAATACTGCAGATTTGTGTACCCAAAATTGCTATACACCTTTATACACAACGGGTAGCATTTGGCTGTGCTATGGCAGATACATTGCATCCTGCTGCCCCCTATCACATTAACATTTCTGACGTATTCAAATGCATCTATGTTAAATTTGCACTTACTGAGGCTTCTTTGTCCCATCTGTGGCATCAGACGTGTGCTTCTGAAGTGATGTAAATATCTCTGGAGTAAAAAATAAAGTAAAAAATGACAATTAGCTGCGAGCTTTCAAACTTCCTACACAAACTGAACAATTATCACTGATGGAGTTGTATAATAACGCAAATATTTTCATCCTTCACATAAAGGTCTTATCATAAATGATAATTCAAACTTGTGCAATCATGACATAGTTGTTTTAGTTCAAAAATCAATTCACACAACCCTTCCCGATCTTACCTAATATTACCTGATACTTAAATGCTCAAAACAAAACAAAAAATCTTTGCAATATTTACTGAGCATGCAGCTCAGTGGTAAACCAGCCCTTGCAAAACAGATCATTAGCAAACTACTCAATTTACAAAAAACACTCTGTATAAGATTCTCTTCATACCATGAGACTGGGCCGCTAGCTTTCTGGTAGCTGGGTAGTGCATGTCTGTTTGCCATCTGACATCATGGACAACTGAAGGTTTGTCAAGATTAACAGCAACATCAGCTGCAAGAATGTCGAAAATAAGATTAGAAACAGAAATCAATTCCAAGTGTGAAACTATAAACAACGTTAACAACCATCAATCACTCCCAAGAACTTACATGCTAAGAACTCAAAGAGGCTTCTACAGAAGCTCAATTTTGGTACGGTAAAGATAGTTGTGCATAAATTTGTTACGTTATCCTTTCCATGACAGAATAAGTGGTTTGTAGAACCTCATTACATATGATAATGTAGCAAATATTCACGAAAGTTCATTAATTCCTGAAATTTTAGTAAATATGTGATATGAATGTTACCCTCTCCTGCCATGTATCTGCGTTTTCCATTTCCAGAGAAAACCATAAGTTGAAGTCCTTGTCCCCATCTGGCACTAAGTAAGTTATCTTGGCTGCCACTTACAGGAATAATCTATGAATCAAGTGTAAAGGGGATTCAAATGGCCAGAATTGTCACAGTGAAACAAGGAAACATAAAGCTTTTATTTTGAGATACTTTCTTGAAATATTCCACCTATTCAGCAGAAATATGTATACAGTAAAATTCAATGATGCACAATTACAAAAATATTTTTCCTTGCTTTGAGATATTTGACTTTCGACTTTAAGAAGTAATTCTTCCGTTTTCTGGTGGAATCTGGTCAAACCACCAATGAAATCACTCGGCTGAAGGAAAGAACTGAACCACTGAGTATAATCATGCATGGTTTCCATCACCACTATCCAGGCTTTAAAAGAGCGTTAATGCCCTTATTATCGCGAATTTACCGTATATCACCATACATTGCTAACTCATTATGCTTAAGTAAGAAGACTACACTGACACCATTGCATGAACACTACTGTACGCTATTCATTATTAATATAGTTGTATAGCCTAGGCCAAGTGGTGAAAGGGAAAATTATTTTTCGTGGAAATGGCACCCATTGTAAAGATAGGCCTAGCCTTCGCATACATACTGTAGGACATTGGACCGTTACAGAAAAGACAGTCACACATAAATTGCGGAAAGTACTGACAAAATAATCAATTATTGTTCTTTTTTTTGGCAAAATAGTAATATTATTCTTTCGATAACACGTATAGATGAAATAATTGGATATTAATGTCAAAAAAAGCTCATTACTTACGAATTCGGGAATTTCCCGCCGCTGCATTGCCATTTTCACATGTACAGTACTAGATAGTCAACGAGGTAGGCCAAAACACGTTACTCATCTTTCGGCTAAAGTTTCTGCTAGATGGTGACGCGGATATTGTCGACCAGTTCTAAAGCAACAAGGACAGAACTCAATTTCTAGATATGCCCAGGCCTCGGTAGGGGAGGGGCGGGCGGAGGGGGTCATGGAACCTGGGAAATACGGGATGAATGAATAAACAATTGTTTTTATTTTCATAATATACTGAAGGAAAAATGGAAACTAAAATGGGAGGAGGGTGTCAGCGATCTGTCCACGGGACTATATACTTCAGGATCTCGACGCCCATAGGTATATTCTAAATACAATTTGGCTTATGGTCTGGATTTCGAAGATAAAGAACTGACTAAATGTTATTTTAATTAGGTAAAGTGAGACCATTTTTGAAAACTTTGGATTTAATACACAGATAACCCTTTTGTTGCATTAGAAGTTTCAGATGCACAGTGTGGATTTGTCCCCGGTAAATCTACTGTTGATGCAATTTTCCGTGTTAAAGGCCTGGCACAAGCTTACCTTGCAGTCAAACAACCCTTACATCTTATTTTTGTTGACTTTCGCAAAGCATTTGACAGTGTTATTCACACCAAGCTTTTTGAGATGCTACGTAGGCTTGGTATGGCAGAGGATTTAGTCCGGATCATTGAGAATCTCTACAGTGACGCACACGGTACCATCTCCTGGAACTTTGGAAGGGTCATACTTCTGCTCCGTTTCCAACGCCAGCCGGTGTACGACAGGGATGCCCAATTTCGCCATCTCTTTTCAACATGTACACAAAGTACATAATGCGTGAATGGGACGAACGCACCAATCATCTGCCTGCCCCAAATGTTGACGGTCTTGCCTCAAAGGAACAGCGATATGCAGATGATCTAGTCTTGATGGCACTCTCTGCTGCTGATGCTGAAGCAATATTGAATATCTTAGGAGACATTGCTGATGACTATGGCTTGGTGATTCATCCGGACAAGACAGAATACATGATTATTCAAACTTCTATGAGTGTTGATACCATCTATTATAGGGGCAACCCTCTGAAGCGTACATCTGAGTTTAAATACCCTGGCACCTACATCACCTACAATCTCAACGATAGTCGTGAGATCCGTGCTCGTGTAGCCATGACAAAGGCGACTCTCAACAATTGTGCATGTTTGAAGTCGAATCGTATCTCTGTGGGTGTTAAACTCCACCTGACCAGAGCTCTGGTTGCATCTCGTCTTACTTACGGTTGTAGCACCTGGACCATAAAAGCGGCTGACATGAATCGCCTTGACGCTTTAGGTAGAGAAATTTGGCGACGTTTGCTTTGTCTCACATGGAAAGGCCATGTGTCGAATGATGAACTAAACACGAAGATCGCGGGCGATGGCTGTTCTCTTCTGAAACTGTTCTTCAACATAACGCAAAATGGTTCGGACATGCAGTACGTTGTGGAGGCCTTACATGTGCTGTACTCTGTGGGCTACCCTGTGGTTACAAACGTAAGCCAGGCCGACCGCATTTACGATGGATTGACAATTTAACCAATTGGTCCGGCCGTTCTGCAGCCCAGCTACTCGAAGATGGCAGGCACCGGATTAACATTATAAAAGGTTACAAACCTAAGATTGTTTATAATCTTCGGGGAGGTCAACGGGCCAATTTGGCTTATGACTATTGACTATTGATAACCGGACCAGAAGTCGAGTCTGTCAACCGTGTCGATCTCAGTGCGTTGTTACAATATTCCCTCAAACCAGTAAGTAGGCCGGTAACGGCCGGTGCAGTGGCACCGGGGCCCCGGGCACTTAGGGCCCGGTGAAAAGTACTAATAAACAATATAACCACCCCCCCCCCCCCTCCGACAATACACACGGTGATCATAGGCTACGTACGGTAAACAAAAACAATAACAATCTATTAATGGGCTACGCAGGTAGGTAGGTCTACAGTTGTCTGACAGTAGTTAGGGTTAGTGGGTTACACCCTATCGTCATTAAGCGAAAAAAAAAAATTGTCCCGGCCCTTTGGGTCTAGCCTAGTGTCGAATGTCGATCAATATGAACCCCACTTCACTAGACAGTAACCTTACAAAAGTTACATGTTGGAAGGGGATTTACGAAATTCCGATTTAGATCCAGAGGTTTTTTGTCCAACACGTATGGTTGTCTTACAAAGTTATGTCATAAGAGTACACACTCACAGGCTGTTGTGCCTTTGTTCTAAACTTGTTATTACTGTGAACGATTTCACATTTATGTCATGCGTCGTTGTTACCATCCAATATTATCTTAAAAACATAAATCTGGATCCGATAAGCGGAACAGGAAGAAACAATGGACTCGATCGTTGGAAAACATCCCGGAAGGATAGATACATTTCTACAAGCCGTTAAGTCATGATCGGAAATCACCTGTGACATGCATGGTTCGAGCAACAGCTTAGTACACGACGTACAGTACATTTACAAAGTAATATAACAATACATGTACCCGGCAGGGGCATCCGGATCAAAACATTACATACACCACAAAACTCTAACATGTACCAACAAATGTAAATAAATATTAAATGACACCTAAGGCTATGCTGCTTGCACATCGTGCATATAGGTCTGTACCAGGGCCGGATTACCTATTAGGTACAGTAGGCACTGTTGAAACTTTACAAGCCCCGAACGTGTCATATTCGGCGACCTAGGAGGTATTTTTAGCCAAAATATAACCCGAACACGACGCGCCAATCATGGTGGCGCTTCGCTTAGATAGTGTCTAGAAATTTTTACTTTCAAGAGTTTGCAAATCTAGGGCGACACGAAACACTTAATCTGGTCCTGTTTATAAGGCCTGTGACGTTTCATTTCCGGTGATGTAGAGGGGGGGGGGGGTATTTTAGCCAAAATTGTCTTTGTACGCTACGCGTCAACCTATAGTGGCACTTCGCCTTTATTGTGTCAGGTAGTGCCTAGGGCGTACGAAACCATTAATCTGGCCAGGTTTTGTACACTACATACACGGATTAAATCTAGTGAATGCGTGCACCCGAGTAAATCGAACGATGGGGGCCCGTTCCTGCTTCTCGCACCGGGGCCAGTACTCTCCTCGTTACGCCACTGCCTCAAATCAAGAATATAATTTTAAACAGAGGGAGTTTGCTGGCCACGCATATTAAATGGTGATCTATAGGGTAGACATTTATTAGCCACAAAGACAAATAAGTGCAGTGGATCTACTTCTGTAACGAGTTGTTTACTGAGGGTCTGAACTGTACATATGGGACCAAATCTTCGATTGTTTCGGTTCTTTGGTCATGGCTAAATAAAATTGTCAATATCAAACCTGTCTTCTAAATTCGAAATAACTCTCCAACGCATATTCTTGACACATGTATGAACACACAAAACACCTTAAAAGACCTTAAAAACGCCATTTAATCGTTAAAATGTTGCAACTTATACTGTGAAGTTGTTGCCATTTTCTCATTTAACTGTGAGTTTCTCAGGAGCTGACCTATTGATTGGCTCAAAAACTACAACTTAATGTCCTACCCCTGTATGAATTAAGTTTCATGTATTCGCCCGTATGGTGCGACGAATTTTTCATAATTAAGTTATCCTCGGACCAACATATCATACTATATTTCTGAACCAGTGGGTACCGTGTATGGCAAGCCATGTGGGACAATCACCGCATAATATATCCGCGTATTAATTTGAATATATACGCGTATAAATTGGAATATGTACGCGAATATATTATTTGCCAATCATAACGCTTAAATATATACGTGTATTAAGTCGAATATAAACACGTATTAATTCGAATACATATGAGGATTAATTCGAATATATATACACGTATTAATTCGAACATATACTAGTATTAATTCATGCTGTTGTCTAGGTCAAGTACGTTTGGCCTGGGTGTGCGTCAAGTTTGCAATCTCCCATTTATTGATCTAACGAGGCAACAATGTGATAACTCTCAAACTAGTTTGTGAAAGCTATAAGACATGCCAGTTATTGTCTGATTTAATATACGCGTGCATATTAGAAATAATACGTGTATACATTCTTATTAATACGAGGATATCTTATGCAGTGTTTGTTCCATATGGCTTGCTATAACCATGAACAATATGCAAAGAACAGTACGGATATATATCTCAACAAATGATAGTTATAGCATACAGATACCAAACAGATGTCATAACGTAATACATGCAGTACTTCAGAATTCTAGCTGGAGAAAACCTAATCAGCTATCGATATGAGTTTTGGGTCGATGCGGTATTTTCCTCCTTTCCATGTCTTCAGCACTTCCGCCAAATATTAGCAATAATAAAAAACTAAAACATTTTCAGTTCCGTGAGTTTGAGAGACCAAGATGTGACTAAGTACACCTTTTCTACCTGTTAAGTCTATGGTTAATTGTTGTATAGTTTACTTGTTTGTTCAGCGCATTGAGCTTCGGGATATTGCGCTCTATAAGTATACTGGTTGTAATAATAAGTAGAGCATATTTTGGGGGTTCTTCAATCACCTGCGTACGAGATGGATATCTTTATATGTGTAGCATACTGCAGTAGGTTAATTATACATAGGGATATGTTTGCCATTCATTCATACATTGATTCATTCATTCAATGACGTTTATTGCTTTCCCCAAGATAGCAAAACAAATAATAAAGAACGTTCCGTTTAAACAATAATATGAATATAATGAAGAGTAAGTTAATCTGAGAACCCTGGCAGGTTTCCGATTATAGCACACTGCGTGAGGAACAATAGTCAGGGAAGAAAAGACGATTAATATTCGTATACAACGGTAATTCGTCACAGGCGCGGCGGAACGGAAAAATTATTGGGGGGGGGGGGGCTAATGTGTGGAGACTATCTAAGCGGAGCGCCACCATCGGTTGGCGCGGAGCGTACAAGAAAATTTTGGTTTTTTTCAAAGCCCCAGATGGCCGGAAACGGCACTTCCCAAGTGTTTTATGCTGCGAATACCTAGCCCTAAAATATGGGTCTCAATCCTGCAATTTCTCAGATTGCACGTAAAAAAGTCTGTAAAAACATTGTAATTTGTATATTCGATGGTGTTTTAAGAGAGTAGCTATTACTCGCAGTGTACTCGCAAAGACGTTTTTGAGTGTAGTAAGGGCAGTGGCGGAGCTAGGGGTATTGGTCAGGGGGGCAGGAATGGTCTGTAGGGGCGCTTTCGACACTATCTAAGCGGAGCGCCACCACAGGTTGGCGCGGAGCGTACAGAAAATTTTTGAGTAAAGATACTCCCTAGATTGCAGGAAATGACCCTTTCCGGGCCTTGGTAATTTGCAGATAAACGGAGAATAAATAGGTTTCGTCGCCATTTTGTCGGAAAATTACACCAACAGAATATGACAAATGTCAATAGGTATATGAGAGCGCAATAAAATAGTCAATAATCGCGAATAAGTGAAAAGTAGTGAAAAGCTGAAAAGGGTGCCAGCATTCCATTTGAGTCCGTCAGGGGGGGGGGGGGGGGCATCCGCCCCCTGACTGTATATATGGACGCTCCGCCACTACGTAAGGGGATGTTGGAGAACTGGCTGAAATGAGGCAAGTCATTGGCCTAAGACGAAGTTGTGTTACGCTTACCGGTACTCACACTCACTGCTTCCACTTTTCACAGGGCGTGAAGACGCGGTTGGGGTGACAATGTGGTCTATAGCCAGGGGACGGGCCGAGGGTCCCCCAGCAATTACTAAAATTATTACACCTATATAGTATACGTGTGCATCGGACAGATCGACAAGTATGCATTGAAAAATGGGCAGATGCACGTTTCGGAGCCTTGGTAAATATTGGGGGGGCTTATCATGCATTTGCCCCCTCAACTTTTTCATTGGGGGGCTGAGCCCCCCAAGCCCCCCCCCCCGGTTCCGCCGCCACTGATTCGTCAGCTAGTGACCAAACCAGAAGAGAAAACATTGAGACTGGAGCAGGAAAACCCAGAACTTTAAAATGAAGAAACTTTGAGCGACTCTGAAAAAGTAGCTTGTTAGAATATTTACAAAAACAGATATTATTAATTATTAATTGGAAGTTTCTGGAAATACTATAGCTGAGCAATTAATGAATGGAAGATTATTTGAAATATATATAGTAGCGATAGCTGTTAAGAAGTAATTTGTGCATGTATTGTGTTCTTAATTAACTGAATAAGGATCATTGCTGTGAGGTTTTTCACGCAGGATTATTAAGAGAATGGGGCAGGAAAACGTAGAACTTTAAAATGAACAAACATTAAGCATGTAGCGTGTTAAAATATTTACAAACCAGATAATATTAATTAATTGGAAATTTCTTCGTTCAGCCTCTGACGAAGATCCTGCTAGGATCGAAACGTCAGGCCCTCTTACTTTTACACAGGATTATAAGTTGTTAGATGGATAACATGAAATAAGGGGTATAGGGAAGCAATAACTATAGGATTCGTCGAAAATCGGCATTTTGCCTTGGCATTTAGTTCTATTAAGAGTGTGGAGCCTATTGATCGAGCCAAACTACGACACAAGTATGCCAATTTAATCCTGCGAATACCATTCTAGCTATATATAGGCCTAGGCTAACGTACTTAAATGGCATGTGTTCACGACATATAAATATTTACATGTTTCGCGTATTTCCTTTCGGAGCGCTGTGCACAAATGAAGTATGGTACTGTTTAAGAATAGCCATCCAAGATAAACCCGTTGGCGCGAAACAAAACGAACTGGCATCCACTCTGATCGTATCACCATGGCGATGTTTCGTCAAGTCAGTCTCACGAGCCCCTTGGAAAAGCGTATAAATACGCCTACTTCATGCATGATCAGCTGGCTAATAGGTTTGGGAGCCATCTACTGTATACTATATAACACATGGTCACGTGGGCTATGGAATGTTAGAAATAAAGCGCGCATTTTGAAGTATTGATTTAGGACTAAAATGTGATGTCGTGCTCGATTTGTCGAGAAAGGCGCGCATATTGGTTGATTGCTCTTTATATGCGTTGAACTTACAACGCGTATAAAGTCCAATACGCCTTGAACCTCATGCCCAACGATTGCATATATGCGGGAAGATGTTATATCACTACATCAGTTTTCACAGTTAGAATGGTATAATAGACTTCTAGTCTGTGGTTTCCGTTTTCAGAGTCTATATATACTTGATCAGCAATATTATCAGCTTTTGTTTATCCACAAAGGAAGGAACAGCGTGGTTTGATTTGCATTATATAGCTATTACCTCACATTGAAACAGGTTCATATATACCACTACTTCTTCTTCTTCTTTTTCTTCTTTTAGTAATTATGTACAACATAAATAATCTTGCAAGAAGGAACTAGTACAACGAAATGGAAGAGGAAACCCTGCAGACGGGTTTGATTACCCAACATCGGAAGTTGACAGGAAAAACCAATATCATTAAATACAACACAAAACGTTTGTTTAAAATAGTAATGAAAACGAGAGTGCACACAATGTAGTTATACTTAAAAATAACAATAATAAAATGTAATGATGATGATGATGATGATGATGATGATGATGATAATGATGATGACGACTATGGAGTCCGCGGAGCTTTGTCAACAAACAAAAAATGTAAGCCTTGTATTGTGATCAAAAGAAGACATTACAGTTGCTAATACAAGAAATCCAGCTTAGTAAGGAGAAACAAACTTAACCATCATATTTAGCTTTTATGACAGAAATCTTTGTAGAGATTAACACGTTCACGTTAGGAAATATCCTAGTTTAAAAGTCATGTCTAGGGCGGTGTCATATTGGCAATCTATGATGTCATAGTACCAGTAGGGTCTGAAACCTTTCACTTGCTTTCTCTATGTTTTCTTTGCATATTTCTATGGGTAAAATGCTAACGGTGTCGACATTGAAACCAGCATTTGCAAAATCCATCTCCTTTAAAGAGCATAAACAATGTTTGTAGACTTGTTCAAGTCTTCAGCCGTTTGTTTCAAGGAAAATTAAACGTGTAGTACCTCACAAATGAAAAAAATATTTTTGTCAGTGTTTTGGGTCAGTTTTTCGTTACAGTTATCTTTTGCACAGAGATCAATAATGATGGTAGGACTTAAGTTTCCTTTAATTCTTTCTTTTGTCTGTTATGTGAAGATATACTAAAATGAAGAATGAAATGTTGGTGATAAAGGCATATTGAAATGAATGAATGGAGAATGTATGAATGAATGTCATTGAATGGATGTATGGATGGATAAGTGGATGGATGAATGAATGAATGGATGGATGGATGAATGAATGTCACTGAATGAATAAAAGAATGAATGAATGAATGAGTGAGTGAATGAATGAGTGAATGAATGAATGAATGAATGAATGAATGAATGAATGAATGAATGAATGAATGAATCTTTCAGATTGTTTAAGTACTGTTACGGGCAAAGCAGAGGACAGAGGTACAACATTCATTTCCTGCTGTCGTTTCCATTAAGGTCTCTAATTAGGCTATACGTGTTGGCGATTCCATCCGAAGAGCCAACTAATGACCATATAAGGAAGCGACTCTCGTTTCGGAAGTTAAACATGTGGCATTCCAAGACTGAGTTTCAGGATAACCTATTTGGTTTATCGTTAATGTCAACATAGGCGTAAAGGTAAATCCGAATAAGATCAGTTATGGGCGTTTAGCTAGAGATGGTTTGTCTTGTGGTTAGAGAGACTTGACTTGTTATACATTTTGTTGTCGTTGGCTTAAGGTTCAAAGAAGTTATAAAGCTGTCTGTATCTATAGATGAATACATTCTGATTCTCTCATAAATCTGCTAATTTCTCGCTCCTTTATTGTCTTAGTGTGGCTCGTGCTGCATCCCCGTATTCCAAATATATTCCTTTCGGAGATTCGAGTCGTAGCAGAACAGTACCAATCTAACACTGTGCTTATGTTTCGTGTTTTACAATATACCTATGTGTATTGTGTCAGTAAAAGGAATGAACGCGTATATATATATATATATATATATATATATATATATATATATATATATATATATATATGTTGATACTAGATGAGACTAGTGGAACACTAGTAGTTGTAACTCGGAGTTTCACGCTTTGTAGCGATCTTCAGACAACTCTTGTCTGAAGATCGCTACAAAGCGTGAAACTCCGAGTTACAACTACTAGTGTTCCACTAGTCTCATCTAGTATCAACATATATTCCGCTCTGTCCAATGGACATAGAGCACTCTGCGCCAAGATAGACGCCAACCTACTCTATATATATATATATATATATATATTCGACAAAAAGAAAGATCTTAATTTATATTGTGTTGTCTTGCGAGGGTGACGTTATAACTTATGGACAAATGTACCCCGAATGAAATAACGTCATGTCTGTTTATCAAGGCTGAACTTGGAGCAATATGTTTTCTTTGTCATAGATCTGCGTTTATATTTTTTTCTCTTTTGTAGAAGTGCAAAACTTCGGTAAAAATATTAATGTATTCATTTGAAATAATATCACAATAGTTGCACTTTAGTGAAATACAAGTGGATTTACATTGGGAAGTACTTTATATAGAGATGTATAATGGTTATAATGGAACGCGGCTACCCTCTAAAATGTGTGCTTAGAAAGTAAACAAACACTTTCAATAACTCATAATACCATAGCGTGTATATCGTAAATAACAATGACGTCTAAACTTCGCTGCTATTACGACAGGCGCCAGTATTGGCTATATGACGTCACGTGATAAACATCGAAGATCCGCGATATTCGACATCCACGACATATTTAGGTTTTTTTAACCAGACATTACAAATTTGAAGAGAAATGGGTGGAGAAACTTTCAGGAACCAGTAAACACTTACTGCTTGACAGTACCCTTAGTTGGGACGAAAAACTAAACTTAACCTTAGCACTTTCTGCCTTGTGCCAAAATGCAGAGTAAACAGAATATTTAGTTCAAGATGACAGTAACAAGTATAGAATAACGCATCAATCGCTAAACGCCAGACATGAAAATGTCTCAGCATTGAACAGTTCGGCTAAGATTAATGCTAATGTTAACCTGTGTTAATATCAATTAGTCACATGTAAGCTTTCAAGTCTGTCACGCAACTGTAAGTTATAATGCCGCTTCGTTCATAACACGTTAGACTGCACAATTCTCGGTGTGTGCTTGTCAGCTGTGGTATTAAATCCATAATTTATGCATGGTGACTCACTGTATTCCTTCTCAAAGATAAAAGAACCACATATACGTGCTGGGGATATATATATATATATATATATATATATATATATATATATGTATATATATCTATATATATATGTATATATATATATATATATATATAGTAGAAAAGATAAGGACAACATGTAATGCCTTTAAATCCAACATAATATTTAGAACAAAATAGATATAACTACACGCTACACAAATTTTCGGACACCCTGGTCCTTCGTCAGGCGTAAAAAGAGTGATTGAAATCACGTTAGTCTACAGTGAGCCCCAGACTGCTCAAAGTGCTTGAATCCGGAAAGAAAAGCCATATCCCTATTGAGACCATGACAGTGTGAACATACTTTAAGGATCAATTCGACTTCCTTCAAGTTTCCTTTTTTATGGTCAGACAAATTACCCATGCAGGATTATGGCAAACTTAAGACAGTCGATATTGTGTTGTGGAAGATTAATATATGTATATATATTTATGTATATGTTATGTTATAATATTTCTATAAATTAAGAAATAATGTACATATTATGCTGCTATTATATCTGAAGCAAAGCATATTAATATTATTCAGAACCAACTGTAACTATTATATGCATGTATAAACAAATGCATATTTGTATATACGTATTTTGCATGTTTGTAAATGAACGGTTCAAAAATATTTCCTGAAAGGTGTTTTTTGAAGTTTAATGTCGTCACCGCCGTAGTCATTAACACCATCGTCAATTTAAAAAAAACTAATAGTACAATAATATATA
Organism: Apostichopus japonicus; assembly: GCF_037975245.1. Lineage (NCBI taxonomy): Eukaryota > Metazoa > Echinodermata > Holothuroidea > Aspidochirotida > Stichopodidae > Apostichopus > Apostichopus japonicus. Next base: position 2,285,737 of record NC_092579.1, read on the forward strand.
TATATATATATAAAGATGGATATGAACATGTAACAGACGACTAGACTAATAGGAATATATATACTATAAATATTTGACCACTATATTTTCGTACTGCATAGGTTGAATTTGTTGTTATTGTAATAAGTTACTACAACTTTTGAATGGAAGCAGAATGTTATAATAACCCAACATAATTTGAACTCTGCTTTCTCCGATTTATATTTACCTCCTTGAAACTGTACTCTCTCCTATAAAACAATAAAGTATTTTTAAGTTCGTGTACATTACTAATGCATCGCGGTACAATATAAATTCCTAATGGGGACATGGCTTTGTAGAGGTGAAAGAACATTTTTGAGCTGAACGTGAAATTTAATATTGTCGAAGATATTCGATATTCTCATTTCCATTGTTCCATGAAATTGAAATGCTAAGATACTATTGTAAGTTGTTTGCCTTCACAGAACTCGAAACAATGAATTACATTTCTCACTAAGTTCTGAGACTTACGTTTGATAACGCGGTTTGCAAGCATTATTGCAACCGTAACTTTCATATGTGTTTTATAATTCCAAACCTCATGAAGACATTACTAAACAACAACAAGCCTCACACGGTAAGATAGGGGGGGGGGCGGAAATTTGCCTTGGAAATTACTTGCACATCGCATACACTAGGTGAGCGATGACCTTAGAACGCGAATTGAGTACGGTGTTCCATCATTTCTTTATATCCTTCATTTCATCAACGTTTTCGGGATTAGCACTGCTAAATAGCAGACATAAATACGAAAATTCAGAGTGTGCTATATATAGCCTACCTTAAGAATAAATCTTTATGCCTGTAAAAGATGTTTCCATTATTTGCATAATTAACGTTGCAATCACCATTTCTGTACCCCCCTGGAATGGTTGTGAATTTCAATCCTTGAATTATCTTGTAGAGTATATACGCGTTGGAGCATTGAATAGATTGTATATTAATTCGTGGGGAGAGCTTTACGTATATTAAAATATATCAACTGTGAGTCGTTGTGAAAACAGTACAATACCGTTGATATTAAGCCAATCTCCGTAGAAACATTTTTCTTTTCCATATGGTGTGTAGAGCAAGAAAACAGAATTCAACAGTTTCTTAATATGAAATCCTTGAAATAATCACATAAGAATAATTTGTACTTTTTGGGGGTACTTTTGTTGAATAATTTCAACCATGCATGGCTAACTGACGTATATAACAATTGAGACATATAAGCAATGTGTTATAACAAAATTCAAAAGGTATACCCACTCCTAATTATGATATTCTGATAGTACGATGATTCATAGAAAATATGGAACCATTCCATTTCTTTTATATAGCCTTGGACTATATGCGTCATGGTAATTGCTAAGCTGTATGAATATATCAAAACGAGCATGCTGTTAGTGATGCATTGCACGCATACGTACACAGAGCCATATTTTCAAGAATTATGTACTCAACCAAACTAATTGTCCTATAAATATGGGTATATGTGTTTGTATATAGATGTCTCTTAAAGAGGATTGCGTTTTGTCTGTTAAGTGCAATTATAGAAGTGATTTCCTCTACTCTTGCAGTTAAATACTTTTAAAGAGTAACAATTATTTGGTTTACACAACGTTTGCATTGCTTCAGTACATTGTAGAATACTCACTGTTTATCGCATTTTCACATGCATAATTCGCTTCAAGCAAATATTGGTAACCGTCTGAAAAGCTTCAGATTTAATCAAGTCAGGTAGGTGAACCAGATTTAGGAACTACATCGACTTTGACAATAGATAGAGATCAATGTGATATTTGACTGATCCTGTTGATATTTTGATCTTTGGTGATCTCAGGTGATATTTGGTCTCGCCGTTACCCCAAAAGAGTAACAACATGGTAACTGAATCAGCGGGGGGCCTTCAGTAAATATAAAATTCAAACAAACTGTTCCTTTATTCGTTATACGTTATTGATAGAGCCTCGAGTTAAATCCTCGTATGGGTATCGTTCGTTTGCGGAGGCTGGACCTTAAGTGTGGAGTAAGCTTCCTGACAGCCTTAAAGAAGTCCAAAATGCTGCTACTTTTAAGAAGCAATTAAAACATTACTTATTTGTCAATGGTTCTGATTTCAACCAGAATCTCGACCAGGTTTAACTTTAGTATCGTTACTTTGAGATTTATTTAGTTGTTTTCCAGCACAGCAGTGCACACAGTTTTCTAGTAGTTGTGCTTATAAGCCTTTATTATTATTATTATTATTATTATTATTATTATTATTATTATTATTATTATTATTATTATTATTATTATTATTATTATTATTATTATTATTATTATTATTATTATTATTATTATAATTATTATTATTATAATTATTACTATTATAATTTATTATTATTATTATTATTCATGCGTTGAGTCGTAGTTAATAGCTAATGATGCCCATGAAATCAAAATATGCATGAAGAAGACACTATTGTACGTTCAAAAAGTAAATATGTATAGGCGCACTATAAAATTTAATCTGTTTTACATCAACAACATCACGGTCACATATTGTACACTTATCAGGTAAGTCTGGCAGAAGGCAAAGTTTTTTTTTTTTCTCCATTTATTCAGCATATTTTATATTTTTAATATAGCATATACATATTGTTACAATTATAATCACCTTTTACAATTCTTGCATAGAACATGTTTTAATGAAATTTCAAGAACGGAACAACTCTGGGCATTCAGAAAATGCATGTTGTAATATAACTTACTTTATCTTTCTTACACTTACTTGATTTTGAATGGATATAACGTTCAACATCAATTGCAAACTTAAATTTATAGAAAAAATCGCAAATATTTGGTAAGTTCTTATTTCGCTTACAATCATAAATATAATACTTCATGTGTATTATAAGAAAATTATATGGGTGACTATATCCATTTCCGTACCCGGCAGAAGGCAAAGTAATGCAGGATGTTTGAAATGCTGATGACATTTTCACAATGGACATTGTTATTTTAGTAAGTGCACTGTATCATCATTTGAAGCAAACGAATTGAGCTTATAGGTTTGTTCACATTTCTTCCTACATGTGTCCTACTGATAGTAAGTTTGGCCTACAAGGTTGTGTAGTTCTTGCGTGTTATGAAAAGTTTGTATTGTCTGTAAATGACAATGGCAATAGAAGTTTAATGGAGTTTAATTATCCAATTTGCTCTTTGAAGATGAACTTCACAAGGGTAAGAGTTTAGAATTATTCAACCTCTTTGAAAGCAATTATAGTTCTGACCTCTAAACAAACACCAATGTTAACCGTGTTATCTGATGTAGTCTTCCAAACAGAATATTTCAAGATCACGTTTTGCAATATTTCTGACACAGGGCGGATGTCCCTTAACGTGCCCGCTATACTTACGTGTTCCATCACTACAATGAAGTTAAACAGAAGGGTGAAAAATGTGAAACATTTGTAATGTTTTGTATTACTGGATTATTTCTCATACCTTATTCTTTGTCGCATGTTTTTTTTTTAATTTTCATAATTATGCATTTGAATACTTTTTCTACGCTTTTTATTCCATATAATCTACTTTGTTGAAATTTCTATTGAAAAGAACAACTGAATGAAAATAACAAATATTTCTTTAAAGGTTTAAGAGCAATGCAAACTTTGTCATGGATAATGCCATTAGGGTCATATATAATTTAGTTGATATGATTTACAAAATTACAATCCATTCTTAATCTTGCTGCTGCAGACCATATACGGTTTTCCTTATAAAAAAAATATAGATATAATTATTATATGCAATAATAATATAATAAAAAAGTTAAGTATGCTGGTGTATTGCAAAAGAAGATAATTAATTTAACAGTTGACAGCTCCAGAACATTTCAGTTGGAAGTTTAGAAAAAATGGATGTTGCAAACATGTTTCCTATTCTGAAAGTGTTTCCTATAGTTAGCATGGGAGATAACTTTCTGCGTAATAAGTTAATTGCTTATGTGGAAATTATTTCTTTATAATACTTACACACAGAGGAAAATCATATTTCTACCAACAAGTTGCATTTTGATCTTGAAATCCTCAAAACAGAGAGATTTGACAGCTATGCAAACATTCCAAGTGTATCAGGTTTCAAGAATAAATCAATAAGGTGATAATAAATAAAAGGGACATAGAACTTTTGAAAACCATTTGCCATGATTATGAGATTACTGATCACATGCTGTGATCTATTCGAGTGCAGGGAATAGTCGAGGATTTAGCCAGTCAGAATAACTTCCATTCGACCAACCATATCTTAAATGTAATAGGAACTGGATTTTGAAGACGAATTTCAAGTAACAGTTTTGCTATTATTTTTCGCCATGTAAGAGTCATATTATCAGAATAACTCACTCGACCAACTATATCTTAAATGTAATAGGGACAGGATTTTTAAGTCGAATTTCAACTAACAGTTTGGCTATTATTTTTCTCCATATAAGAGTCATATTGTTAGAATAACTTCCACTCGTCCAACCATATCTTGAATGTTATAGAGACAGGATTTTTAAGTCGAATTTCAACTAACAGTTTGGCTATTATTTTTCTCCATATAAGAGTCATATTGTTAGATTAACTTCCACTCGTCCAACCATATCTTGAATGTTATAGAGACAGGATTTTTAAGTCGAATTTCAACTAACAGTTTGGCTATTATATTTCTCCATATAAGAGTCATATTGTTAGATTAACTTCCACTCGTCCAACCATATCTTGAATGTGATAGGAACTGGATATTGAAGTCGAATTTCCTAACAGTTTGGCTATTATTTTTCTCCATATAAGAGTCATATTGTTAGAATAACTTCCACTCGTCCAACCATATCTTGAATGTAATAGGGACAGGTTATTTAAGTCGAATTTCAACTAAAAATTTTGCTATTATTTTCCCATTGTGTGTCATATTGTCTGCCACTGGAATGTCCCTTAATTGCAAACGCAAAATAAAGTAAACAAATACAGGAATCCCCTTATCCTGAAAAGGTCATTTCCTTGAAAATACATAAACGAAGCATAGGTACGTTTGAATTAAAGTTTTACTCAAATGTTACCTCAACAACGGAAACGACTAATATTCTAATTGTGAGACGTGTGATAGTGTAAATCATCGACCTAATTTGCCAAATTGTTTATAGTAACATAAGAAACGGACAATATCTAGTCCGTATAGGTGTTTCAAAAGCTAAGTTCAACAGTGCGCTATATATGATATGTTCTGAAAAAGGAGTATCAAAATAAAGTTCGTATTTTTTGACTGCATAAGACATGAGTATGTTACAATAAGTTATAATCTGATACGAATGTGATAAATTTGTCAGTCAGCTATTAGAATTACATTGTTACAATAATCACTTATTCCCAATAAGAACGCCGAGCAGTAAAAGAAAAGAAATATAAGTTGTTTCAAAGGAAAAATTGAAGGGCCTTTTGCTATAACTAGTCGGGATTTCGTCATGGTAAAAAGTTATCAGATTCAGTTGTGCAAAGTGCTTATTTGACTTACAAAATAAGTTGGCATAACAAAAAAGGGGGGGGGGGGGAAACTTAAAAATCTTCCTACTGAATCTATTATCTCAGTAGTAAGAAATCTTTAGTATAGTGGTTAACCTTAGCTTCAATGGCGTTATGATTCCTTGGTTTAGGCTCTTATTACTTCATAATGTTTGACCTCATAGCTATACCAAGTCTTCTTTCGTCAGTCTAAAGTCCACATGCAGTTTTATTTTTATTTATACCTGAATACAATTTACTATATATAAACATGAACACGGAAAAGACCCGAGTTTGCCTTTTTATTCTCGCCTTGTCAAAACCAAAAATATCATCATGCAGAAATCTAACAGAAACAATTCATATTCTGTTTAAATCTGCACTTTCCTATTACTTATGTTTTAAAAATGTCAGGAGCATTGCCTCGGGGAAGAGAAACGCTGGCCTACCGAGTTACTGTCATTGAAAGACAAGTTTTAGTAAAATACATTAATGTAACAATGTGATATAGCTGCAAGTTGTCTGGATACGTTATAATGTATATACAACGGCGGATATTCTCTCTTTAATACCGCAATCATTCATACATTATATTATTAAGTAATACTTTCACAGTATAGGAATAGGTTCTTACCACTTTTAAAATTGATTCTCAGTAATAAAAACTGCATAAATGAACCCAGTTTGCTCTATTTGTATTCGTTATTTCCAGACAGAGTGACCTTTTTCAGTATTTTACAAACAACGTATGGTAGCTGTTTAATGATTGCTTATTAACATACATATCGTCCTTGTTATTTTTCTTTTTGTCTCTAAGCAAAATGAATGATTGATTTAAAGTGTTCATAAATAATTGCATTATATATGGGCTTCACATACACACGTATATATATATATATATATATTATACAATAAATAGTATATATATATTTGTGTATACATATGTACATACATATACATAAATGTGTACGTATGTATGTTAGTTTGTTTGTTTGTCAAAGACATATATTATGCAAGCCCATTGAGAGAGATTGCATGAAGGGAAGTTTCATTACCAAACCGTTTAAATTTAAGGTAGGCCTAAAATCCATGTGAATGTAGAACTCTATCTATTCCTTACTAGGTGGTAAATATTTCTTAACGTAACCAATATTAATGGCTTCAACAAATATACAATATCACGAGATATGGTCTTGTTTACATTCGTAGCATCATCTTTGACGAATAAACAGATAGTCGACCACTGAGTTTGGCAAGTTTCAATGTAAAGCAACTTAATGTAGGCTACATGTTTGGTAACAATAAAAAACAAAATTACTACAGACTCGGCGGCTATCAAAGGCTTCTGCTAAAATAAATGCTTATTTGCGTTAATGAGACTTTCGTCGGGGGTTACACATTCATGTTATTATCTTACATATTTTAATGTTAATAGTCATTAATCGTCTATATGCTAAAACACGCCATTGAGCTGTCCTAAGGGTTCGTTTGTAAACTATTCAATGTAAAATTCTGCTAAAAAGTATAATACTTGGTTTACGTACATCACCAACATCATAAATATACACGTAATGTAATTGTGCCATGCACAACACCGATACATTACACAAGATGCGGAAGTCACCGTATGGACGTGTAACAGCCCGCACAAACGACTAACTACAACACAGAAATACGTCACGAATTGTTGCCAATCCACAGCAACAGTATTACTTGTTAGTTCCTTAGTTACAAGCTATTAAAACCGATAAAATATATGCTATGAAATTATAATAATAATGATAACTGTTCATATCATTATAGAAGAGAGTTTATGTGTAAAAACTTATTAACATGAATACACAATCTCACAGCGTTTATAGTAATGTTAGCTCCGCTACCCCTTCCATGTAGCCTTCGCTTTATCGTCCGAGATCTATTGTGATACGGCACTGGAGAGTAAGTACATATATATACGTTCACGTTGAGTATCAGTGAATTATTACACGAAATACCGCTTCGCGCCCACACGTCTCCGGGAAGTGTCACAGAGCTTTACGTTAGAACTGTTTCGAATGTTGAATACGTGTATATTGTACAATAGTAGTTGAGTTTAAAAGGTTTTCGAAAACGCGTGCTGCAAAAAACGTATACATTTCACGATTTTTGCTGAGCTATAGGTATCTTTTACCACAGTATTCTTGCTTGAAGTCTGTACTATACGAAATAATTGTTTTCAGTTTCGGACGATAAGGTTTTATATTGTAATTTCTCATTCAAAATGATGGAACTCACGGAAATCGGTGAACAGGTTTACGCTGCTGAAGAGTTAAAACAGAAACGTATTCGAAAGGTGAGATCAGACAAGAAACAGAAATGACAAGATATCTCGAAATTAAATTTCTCATCATTGTTGTCTTTCTCATATGTTTATTAAAATTCATTTATTCGGAGAATACTATTTTTTTGCTTGTTAACGGTTGGCTAATATGGTCACGGGCCGTCAACGGCCGTGGTTGTTTGTAGCAGGCTTACCGTATCGAGTCATATATTTTCACTAAGTTTACTTCACAGTCCTGAGCATACTCAGTTGTAGCCTTTACATGGAGGCTTCGAAAAGGTGAGTTGAGACTTCTGATTGAAGTAGTGTTCGTTTGAATACAAAAGTCAAAGTTTTCGAGTAAGATTCACATCTCAACTAATAATCTATATGTTCAAGTTCACAGAGATATGTATTTATATACGTATCAACATGCATGCACTAATGCATGGGTTTGGAACAATTCAAGTGTCCTTGTTGATAATTCATGGGCTTACGTTATAAGCTAATAGCCTATATACAGCCTGAATATTATGTACAGGTTAACCTATAGGACAATGTGGGATATTGTTAGTAGTTGTCTTTTTACTTTTCCTAGCGTCTAATACGTGTATGCGGCCTCGCTATCTTTACTCGAATATACGGGAATTATGTAGCAAGCTGACATTATTCCAAATGTAAGCTAAGCTTTGTTGATCTCGGAATTCCATTCCATATGATATCAGAACTGAGATAGGAATGCAGTACCTGAAAGCCAGAAAGCATGAAAGGTCCTACTAGATTGTGACATCTTAACGAACACTGATTACACTTATAGCCATGTAGGCCCAATCTCTGCCGTACTACTTATAGGCCCTATGGTAAGTTAGTCTGTATACTGTATAGGCATATTATACCTGGCATCTATATATATGTAATATAGGCCATGCCGGAATGAGTTTCGTTTACAATCATCTCACCCTGGTGAGGTCACATGCATGGACCCTATCGATGACGTAAGCTTATACAAAATATGATTGCGCCATAGAGAAGGTGAGGGTGATGGTGCTCGTGACCGGATCAATCACCATAGAAACAGATTTTACCTGCAGATAATTGTCCGTCAAAGTCAATGCGAGAGTTACATCTGGACGACACAATGACAATGTTGGTAGCACAAGTCGGATTTCTCTACAATTTACAGGCCGTTTAGTGACGTTGGGACGGATTTACCAAAAGTGAAACTAACCTTGTACCAAGGTCAGTGATGGAAGTTCGGATGAGGGAATGTACTTCCAGTATGCAGCTGAAGTGAGAGGGCTGTCCTGATCATCGGCCTATAGGGCTTTATCCACAACACAGCAACCGTACCATACTGTTGCTTTGTGTACGCCTCACAACATAAATGTTTACGTCTACTGGATGGGATTATGCAAATTAGATGCTGGAGGAAGCAAGCTTATCTACAGTGGATCGTTGAATATAGTATACGACCCAACTCGAAGTCCATTACTATATATTACAATACAGCATTTCTGAGGCATATTAGAACTTCTAATGGTTGAATATGTTAAAAGAGATCGTCATGAAAGCGATTTTTGTTAACAAAACCTGTCAATTTTTTAGTGATTAAAAGCCAATACAATACAATAATCAATCTCACTAACGCGTATATATTTCAATGACGCCAAGTTCAGCTGTTTAGGGGTGGGGGGGGGGGAAGATTCCTTTGCAATAGTTGAATCATGTCACTGCAGCATGAACTCCACTATAATCCGCTCCGTGGTATATTTTAACAAACATATTCCACTATTGGATATGAACAATTCGGTGCAATGTTTGTTTTTTAGTCTAATAAGTTAGATACGTTACTTATAATAGACGGTTAGCAATATGATCAAACTGAGTTTGCAGGCACCGATTGAAGACTATCTAGAAAAAACAATTGGACTACAAGTATTGAATACTATGCCGAAACAATTAATATTTTGAGTAAAAAAGTTTGATACACCAAGGAACCTCCTGTTAATCATCAAAGTTTTATATCGAGAATTGATGATTAAGGTTTAACAAAGGAAACATTCTAATACACATGCATCTTCCCTCTATTTAACATAACTAAGTGAAAATGCTCGGAGGTTTTATGAAAAATTCGAAATCATTTCTCCCTTTTGATTTAGTGTCATAATAGTTTTGTTATATTAGTTTGCTCACATATTGTCAGAGTGTATTGCATACCTCCATAGCGAACAATGGTTCAAATGTATTACACAATAACAGCATAGTCCGTTTAATCAGAGAGTCATGTTCATTGTTATTTATTGTTTTCTGTGTATTGTTCCATCAATATTTCTTCCTGTCTCTGTCTCTTATTGTCTTTGGCAGGTTTAATAAACCTCTTATTGTAGAACATATGTTTTTAACTCTGTCATTCGTTCCGATTTTTTTACAGCCAATGATGCATGAAACCTTTCACATTCTGAAGTGAATGGAAATTTACTATATGCAACGCGACTATTAAATTTCAAAATGCAACTTCCGTTAGTCAAAAACATCATATAGTAAATACGGTATCTGATGAGCAATAACGGGTGGTTTCGGTTCTCTTTGAAGCTATCGTGTTGCGTTGAAGTTTCGACAGTCTTTGTAGTTGCAGCATAAAAGATCGTAGAAGGAAATCTTTAAGTTACCTACAAACATCATTTATTTTCAATTCACCATAATCGAAGTTATCAAAGTGATGAAAGTATATATAAACTTCAAACGTTGCAAATCAATCAATAAATTAGACTTTGAGGCCACAGATTTCATGGACTGTTTATTACACTGTTAAACAATAACTTTAGGTACCAAATTTATTTTAAATATTTTATTAACCGTACGTATATCACTACTGTCATCACAGTTCCGGTTGTATTTGTAAACCACTGTTTTTTGTTTGATTTGATTTTGTGAGAAATTGCCCCTTTAAACATTCGTCAATTAAAGCGACTGAACTACTCATTCTAACACGCCGACCATTTACGTCAGCTTCGTAGATACAAAAATAAAAGCAGTAGAACGCATAGCAACGTATGGTCTCTAATAACATATTAACAATCCATTTGAAATTCTTTAAGGACAAATGATAAGATACAATAGTGCTCTGTTGTTTATATGCAGTTAGAAGAACTTGTTTTGCTTAAAACAATGGATTAAAATTAACATTGAGTCAAGTAATAACCAATCCAGCTTTAAACCGATCAAGAGCCATTTAAGAGATTTTACCAAATATTAAAGTTGGATATCTTGAAATCCTGAATAGCTTTAGGTTCTTATTTTCTGTTTTCTTCGAAGATTCCGTTGAAGTCACCCTTTAGCGCATCGATAATTACAAACAACGAATCAATCAATAATAAGAATTAATCGAGTGTACCAATTTATATATCTCTTGGTTTGACTAAGGTATTCCGTGAGAATGATGCAAAGTAAAAACCTAACGCAAGATTTAGCTTTGAATTGCGGTTCAATCCAGGATGCAATTTTGTTATGATATAAATAATAACATATCAGGTTTCAGAAGTTTTTTGGTGAAATTCCATTACTGAAATAACGTGTTGAGTTTTCTCCTCGTAGCCCTCGTTACCCTTTTGAGAACCGTCTTATACGTTATTCCTTTTGCTTGTAGTTCTTGTTGTAGTTCTTCTTTCTTTCTTTTTGTTCTTTTCGACATTTTCTTTTCTACCAGCTATTTGACTTCACTTTGATCAATAATACATTCTAGTTTGATACAGAAATATCTGAATGATGTTTTACCTTTATTTGGCACAATTCAGTGTTGTTGTTTGTAAAGAAAAAAACAATGGAAGTGCATTTGATGCATGAGAATAGTGTCTGAGCGATAGAAATACAAAGGAAAAATAGAATGAATAAATTACTTGATAAGTAAATTTCATTCGATAAAAGTACCTATTATGCTACTTTACAGTTTGAGCGAATTCAAACCTGTTTTTCTGTAGTACACGATAGGTTGTGCGAGATAAGACACAGCTTTAAAATTCTCCCCTTTATTTTTTTCATTTGCATACACTATCTTCTATATTTATGTTTTTTTTCTCTTTATTTGGGACTTCCCATCTTCAAACTGTGTTTACAAAAAATGTTATTGCCTTTCATTTAATGTCAACTCCCAGACTTTTTAAATCTCCTTCCTTTCATTTGCTCTATTTTTGCCTGCAAAGTTTGAAGTATATAGTTTTCTTAGTTACAAAAGAGAATTGTAAAATACGCTAACAGTGAACTATGCAACACTGCATTATCATTATGGTCAATATTAATATGTTAGAGTAATCACATAATTCGAAAGGTATAACGATTCATTGAATAAAGTATAAGTATAACTACTCCTGATGGTAAACATGTTCCATATGAGGAAGAAAACAAACAGATATAACTCTATATATATATTAAAATAATATTTTGATTCCTTCGAATTATTTGGTGACCTACAGTGTACCAATCACTCCAATATGTGGTAATTGATTTCTGTAACACACGTTATCACTTCCCTTATGTAATGTGACTATATATGGAAGCTCAGTACGTTATATCGTAAGCAATTAAAATCGAGTAAGGTTGTATATAACTGTGTATCCAAGAAAATGAAATACTAGTAACTCGGACGATGATTAGATTGCCTCTTCATATAAATATATGCAGATACGTACCAAAATCTATTTTTTCATGGTCAGAATAAAAGAAATTCCCCCGTCACAAAATGGTTTATTTAATTAAAACAAGAGAACGAAAAACTGACTGAAATTTGGAAAGAGCCAATTTATTTGCTGATCTATAATATTCTACAAATTTTGGCATTCATAGCTGGTACTTGTAATGGTAACATACGTATGAATTAAAAAATGTGATAAGAGACAACACTTTGGTGCCTTTTTTATCTTCGCAATGCTATCTTTTATCAGGTTTTCTTTGCAAAAACTCAAACGAGAGGCTCCCTTCCTACATCTACACCAACTGCAACTTACAGTGTTTGCAAGCGTTGATCATATTGTTTAACCATTGTTAGCAATTACTGAAGAGTTGTTTTTCTCGTTATGTTAATTGACGGCTACCATAATGAAATTGAATACTGAAGCACGGTTAGAGGTTTTACTTAAAGTTTCTAAATCAATAAATCATACAATTTGGTAAAGAACTTAGTTAATGTACTGACTTTTGAGACATCTCCTTTAAAAAGGGGAAGCAACACCTTCTTTATGGACTATTAAAATGATGTATATAGGCTTAATTGCATAGGTCGCTTTTTATTGAAATCTCAGTTGTTGATGGCAAAGATATATCGAAACTCCTATCTTTAAGCAGTGAACGTATTGTTCAGTTTTTAAGGTAAATGTCATAAAACCACGCGGCTTGTATAGTTTGTATACTCTAACCATTGCGTATAAATATATACAATCGCAATATAAAGGAACGGACGGAATACAGAATTATACGAAAGATCACGACTTAGTAAAGGAGTGGTCAAAGCCGTCACAATTATTTAATTATTATACCTTATTTACTTTCTAAAGACTGCTTCCAGTAAAGTTGTACAACTATTTTCACATTTTGCCCATAAACATGAGTCAGGTCCGTAGATGAAACACTTTAAAGGGGTATTTAGCATTATGTTTGTAACAGTTTTGGTTTTACCATGAGTGAAGGAAGAAAGTACATCAAACCATAGTTTATTTCACCAAAATTACATCCGAATGAAGAATTTGTTGTATGAACCTTAAAGAAATGCAATGAAAATTGCTCTATACAGTGTAGTGCACTGATCGGTTCAGAACTGGCTATTTTAAAGATTCAACTGGTTACAAGTAGTTACTACATAGATCGCGTATAGTTAGCCTAACGTGTATCTAAGTATGTATGAATATAATGTAGGCTTACATTGCTTAAGCAACTTAACTCAACGTTAGACAGCTTGAAGTCACATACAATACACGACCTACTTTCCATCGCTTCTTCGTCAAGCTAAAATATGGTTACAATTGATAGGTTAGTAACTTGCGAATCAATTAGCGGGAATGCAAGGAGGATCAGTTCCCATAAACAGATATCCCCAGGAGAATAAGGACTCGTTAAAAATGTCAAATCATAATAATTATGGCCTTTCTCTCTCTCTCTCTGTGATCACACAAAATAACTGAGTTACTCCAGTTTGTAAACACACTTGTCAGGATCAGATGGTACAGTATGAAGGATTTTTCGTGATCCCATAAGAGAATTACTTCGGACAGTAGCTGATATGGTTATGTGTGTATATGGTTCAGAGGCTACGACGTGGTCGAGTTTCTTTGTAATACGAGTACTAAAGTCGGTGCAAATGTTCACAATGTCAGAGGTCACTCAAACTCTGTGATATATATGCTCAACTTTACAACTCGATTTTAAAAAAGTTAAAATCCTGCACTTTCGAATCATCATCTTTATTTTGTTTTTGTCACTGACTAGTGATCAAATAATTCAATATTGTTGAGCTTCCTGTCTTGTTGGTAGACCCAAAAGAAAATTACTGCCTACCGTAAACGGGCTTTCAAGATGTTATCTTGTTGCATTTTTTTTTCTCAAAGTGATCATAACAGAGAGTGAGGATCCCAAGAGAAAATGGTGATCCAAAATGAGACTAATGATCCCACAAGAAAGTGAAGATCCCCAGATAAATTAATGATTCTCAAAAGGAGTACTGATCTCAAAGGAGAATGATTATCACAGACGAGAGTGATGATCTCAGAGAAGGGTGATGATCCCAAAATAGAGTGATGATCCCACAAGAGAGTGATGATCCCATAAGAGAGTAATGATCCCAGGGAATGATGATCTCAAAGGAGAGTGATGATCCCAAAGAGTTTGATGATTTGACTCTTGCTGTAGGATGATATTGTGTATACCGTTATTGAGAATAGTATGCTGTAGTCGATTTCTTATACGTAAATATCCTGAAAGACTATAATCTGTAAACCAATCAATTGACCTCCAGCCCGTGATCAATATAGATCTTATTTTGGTGATTTCCCTGCCATTTATATATAGATATCTTGTTTGTTATTCTCAGTAGGGTAATTAAATATATAAAACAAACTCAGTTTGGGTTTGTGTCTTAAACCTAGTCAATGTGTATATAAGCACTCGCCGAAAATCGAATTCCTCTTGGAATTCCATCCCTGCGCTTTTTCCTTCCTATTAGTTCCTTTTTATCAAATGAAACTGAGGATGTTATGCCTGCATGATAAAGAAAAAATTGTACAATGTATTGTGGCTTGTCTGACACACTCGGCAGAGAAATGCTTTAACAGCTGTATTGGATCGCTGTCAATTAAGGGATAGGCATGCTCAGGTTTTAGGGCACAATAGATATATAGAGAATTAAGGCTTGCATTCCTGAAGTATCAAAACTGATCTGAATTCCGCTCCAGCCAATAACTCCTTGCTTGTTCAAACTGATCTGTCAATACCACCCGTGAACGTTAAGACCAGTCTCAAGCACACCAGATAGAACTTATCCATGCAGCTATTCTTAACTGGAAAGAAAAGCATGTCCGGTGAATTTATAGGTTATACATGTTAACAACAAACTCATCCCTTCCGTTTCAAGCGCATGACGATACTATGTGCGTTTGAAGTCAAATATTTCTAGCTTGTCAAATCAATGTTTGTCAAATCATAATCACTTGAACGAGAATATATCCATAGCAACGCGTATGCATTTGATTTCGTTTCAGGGATATTATATCAATATTGTCGCCATCCATTTAGCGTATGTTTATCAACGTATAGTGTGAAATCTTACTGACATAAACGGTATACATGCCACACAATTGTCAACGCAGTTTATAATCAGTATACCTAATGTTACGATGGTACAAATGCCCGCAGCCTACCCATTATATATACGTAAACACTCGTATAGTAAAATAAGATACCGTATACAACGATCACCAACGTTTTGTAATACAAAACTTAAACAACGATTTGTCTTCAATTCTTTGCAGGGCAAAGTTGAATACCTCGTAAAGTGGAAGGGCTGGTCGAATAAGTAAGTATGAAACTGCATGTAAATATGTTCAATTCACACAAATTTACCGTCGGACACTTCTAGTGATCTTTTTGACAAATTTCTGACTTATTTCGACAGAGTTGATCAGTATCTTAAATTGTTTTTAATTCGAAGCCTTACTTTTGTTAATTAATTAAAGTTAAGGGTTTTAATATGAGTGAGGTCCGCTACCCCCGCCCCCCCCCCCCCGCCACCACCCCTAAATAAAAAATTGTAAAAGAATAAACTCTATAATAAGCGAACTGAAGTTTGTATCTGATGGCCTTCGCTTCAAGAAGATATTTTATGTTACTTCTTTGATTGATAAATATTTATTTATGTTTAACCGTCACTTTAAGACCCATTTATATTTCATAAGTGAGTTAAATAAGAATATAAATGTCATGAACATGGTAACCCGACTTTGTTTAAGCTATACTTGAAATTTGACAAATACCTTTGACGTCTCTTTATACCTACTAGCATTGATTGGATATAGGTTTTAGCCCAAGTAGAATATACAACAACGAAATATTAATTTTCCTTTTTTTCATTCAGGAACAACACATGGGAACCAGAAGGCCATATTCTAGATACACGGCTGGTGCAGAATTTTGAAGCAAGGTAAAATAGGTCAACTTGCGTTATGACAGTATTATAAAGAATTATAATAGTAATAGCCTGGGGTAATGCAGTGCCGTATTAAAGCAGTATGGTACTTCAGTAAAATAGAATTATTATTTCCTAAATGAGGTAGAACAGTGAATAAAGCAGTGAAAATAGTGAAATAAAAACACGGTCATACAATAAGCCAACAGTAACACACTGAAGAACAATGGCAAATACAGTAATACAGCATATAGTAATACAGTCTTAAAGTAATACAATGCTATAGTTTACACAGTAACAGCTAATAATATTATAATGTAGTAGGCATAATATCCTCTACAGTACATACTACATTAACATGGTAATAACAGTAATACAGCATATAGTAATACAGTCGTGAAGTAGTAGTACAATATCATAGTTAAAACAGTAACAGCTAACAATATTATAAGTATTCATCATATCCTCTGCAGTACATAATACATAAACATTGTAATTACAGTAATACAGGATATAGTTAAATAGTGGTAAAGAAATACAGTACTATAGTTAAACAGTAATTGCTGATGATATTATAAAGTGGGAGGCATAATATCCTCTGCAGTACATACTACATTAACATGGTAATAAAAGTAATACAGCATATAATAATGTAGTGGTAAAGTAATACAATATTATAGTTTAAACAGTAACAGCTTATAATATTATAATGTAGTAGGCATTATATCCTCTGTAGTACATAATACATTAACATGGTAATAACAGTAATACAGCATATAGTAATACAGTCGTAAAGTAATACAATATCATAGTTAAAACAGTAACAGTATATAATATTATCATGTTATAGGCATAATATCCTCTGCGGTACATACTACATTAATATGGTAACAACAGTAATACAGCATATAGTAATGTAGTGGTAAAGTAATACAATATTATAGTTTCAACAGTAACAGCTAACAATATTATAAGTATTCATCATATCCTCTGCAGTACATAATATATTAACATGGTAATAACAGTAATACAGCATATAGTAATATAGTGGTAAAGTAATACAATATTATAGTTTAAACAGTAACAGCTTATAATATTATAATGTAGTAGGCATAATATCCTCTGTAGTACATAATACATTAACATGGTAATAACAGTAATACAGCATATAATAATACAGTCGTAAAGTAATACAATATTATAGTTTAAACAGTAACAGCTTATAATATTATAATGTAGTAGGCATTATATCCTCTGTAGTACATAATACATTAACATGGTAATAACAGTAATACAGCATATAGTAATACAGTCGTAAAGTAATACAATATTATAGTTTAAACAGTGACGGCCTATAATATTATAATGTAATAGGTATTATATCCTCTGTAGTACATAATACATTAATATAGTAACATGGTAATACAAATGCAAAGGCTAGTGAGAAAGTATTACAATACAAAAAGCAGCAGTCTATTGTAATCCATTGATCTTTCGGATCATGCACAGAGTGATAAAGAACTATAGTACGATAGATCAATAAGTCTCATTAGAATTATTACAATGTAATATAATAGTATAATAGTAAACCAGGGAGCACGCAAACTATGAAAGAAACATATATGACATGCATGAGTACGGTATTATTATGTATTCATTCACTGCCACATTAGGACATTAGTACCGCGTGTAACGCCGTCTTCGGTAGATATTGAGTATCCATTTGTACTGGAAGCAAGATGGAAAGAATGATTTGTTTTCTCAAAGTTTATTCATTTGTTCAAGTTGCATTTTGCTTTAAATTTGCTACAATCTTATGATACAAGGTCGTGGAAATATTAAATCTGGATAATGAACTTTGGAATTAGATCTTTAAAAGTGGTAAATTAGAAAAAAGTGCACTAACATTTTGGGACGTAAATTTTCTTGAAATGGAATAAACAATTAATGACTCTCTACTGATTGGTATCGAATTGTATTTAGCCACAAAGTAGGTCTGGATATATTGAGAAGTATCGAATTTGCTTTGTCTTCGCAAAACTAAAACACAAATCAATGCACACGACGAAGGTGTGGTTTGTTGCATTGTGAACTACGAGATCGCCAGTGCTATTCCATATCGCTTCATAGCAAGAAATCTTTCCTTTAACTCTTAAAATTACTTCATATATAGAAAATGAAGGGAAATAACTTGTTACTGTCCCTTTAAAGAAATAACCATTAATTTATTTAATTTGATTTTCTACTTTGTTTAACGGAAAGATTGAACAGCAATTTCGTTGAAACAATTAATTATCCAGGGCAGGACAAAACCAAAGGAAAGAAAAGTATAATAGTTATCATTATTCCTGCAACAAAGTACCATTATAGAAATTAATTAATTTAATTGATTTTGCACTCTTTATAACGCAAAGACTATAACCGTTACCAGCAATTTAATTGAAACAAACACTCCGAGGCCAGGCCCAAACTCTCATAGATAATAATCATATTCGTATTCCCAATAACGGCTATGAGTGAGCAACTATCCTGAGCAAACGAGGTTTAGAAACTACACCACGGTGACCGTATCCTCGTTCAAACGAAACACTAACTTGTAGAAACATGCCGTGTGTGATAGTACAAATTACCTGAAAGGTATGCTGTATTGGCCCCCAAAATTGCTAGATATTCAAATATGGTCACCTTTGGTCAAAATTCTTAAACTGTTTTTATTACAACTTTCGAGGAAATTTTCCTCACTGGGACATTCAGTCATCTTGTGTGTGTCTTAAAAATGTCTGAGAACAATTTGGAGAGTAAAGACCTCCAGGAAAATACTTTTTGAAAACTTCGAGCAATTATAGCGTGCTATGATTTGGGCTCTATACTGACTACCTTTAATTGCTGAAAATTGTATATTTATATATTTATACCAGAGGGTTGCTTGGTAATCGTTAGTGATACATGCAAACATCTATTGTATAGGTGTGTGTCTCCATTCAGTGAAATAAGAACGTTTTAAGCGCACGTACGTTTTATACATAATGAATCTTGGCAGTAAGCGTTGTTTTTATTCTAAGGATTAAAACAACAATAAAATGGCAGCATTTGTAAGTCAAACAACAACAAAGGAAAACCCTTCGCCTGCTCGAAAAAGCCAAAATTTGTTGATGAATTGTGTAAAGGGAAATATTATTTATAGACTGTCCCGTGTATCTTAATGCTTGAATGGGTTTATCGTTGTCAGCTATAAGCTGGTACTCAAATTAGTCTTGCTCGAAATGTGTGCGTGTTTCGCTTGTGTGTGGTATGAACAATATCAACCATCACACTAAAAGATTTCAAAACTAGGCCTTACCGGTATATTCTGTCGGATATTGAACACAAACAAGTAAAGTAATGACGAAAGAACGTTTTATCATGAGCCGATTAAATATGAACAAACATGCACGAAATACACATAGTTGATCGGTGTCGTTTATGCACAATCGTAACATTCTACCAACGATTCACACACTTTTAGGTATGGATATGATAGCATACTTATTCTCTATACCAAGGTTAACAAGAATGTCACAGTTATACGTTTGTAATATGAGACATGGAAATCAAACAAACTGGTGACTTTGAACCTTGTCAACTTGAAACGCGCTACATGTGAGATAGAGCAAAGCGATTACAATACTTGATTTTATCTATTCGGCATGTTGCAACACCTTTCATTTTCAATCTAATATCTCTATCCACCAGACACTCTATTTGAAAAACTACGTTGGCTAAAATATCGAACCCTCAACAAGACATTAAGCAAGTTTATGTTGCTTAAATAGCAAATATTCACAAAACCCTGCACACATTCAGTTCATATGCTTTCGTAGTAGAAGTACCTATTGCCCAGCAACTTAACAAAACAATCGTAACTGAATACATTGACTTCTTTAAGAAACATCACTTAATATAGAGCTTGCATGGGGCACGAAAAATATAGTTTATCCTACTCACAACTCAGAACAGGGGGGTAGAGGCGGTAGTGGAATGAGGTAATTAAATTCTCAATTCGTGTTTGCTGATGAATTTCGGAAAACAAATTTCCGAAGCAGATTTAATGTTTCTTATACGCTAAATGCACTATGACCAGGTGGGTTTAACGGAGAAAAACTGTCGCAATCGAAAGAAAGAAATTTATTTTCTGTTGCCCTTATGGCGCGAACAATTTACCGTAAAATCACTGCGACTCCGCCTATATCAGCATGTTCATTACACAACTGTAACCTACATATACTCGTATCGTCTACTTTTGTTGACCCAAATTCCATGGAGGAAATACCTGTTTATTCATTGCAATGGAAAGAAATCACACAATTTCGCATTCTACATCAGTAAGACCGTGAGAAAGATACTATTCAAGAGAATGAACGTATACCACTGGCTAGCCACGAAAGTGAAAGTAGTCCTAGGTCTAACGGATGTAAACAAACCAGAGAGATTTGATTGGCGCATGATCTGTTGGGCGAGGCTTGCAAATTTTAATTGAAGTTTATAGAATCTACGGACTCGTTAATAAATCTGGCGAACGACAGATAACTCAATCAATAATAATGAATATTGATATGGAAATTGCATATAGAAGGGTGTCATTTTCACCGAGCTTTCAATGCAGTAAGCTGGAAAGGTCGAAGTTTCAATTTGGCAAACACGTAATGCGTAATGAGACTTTAAAGGCAACCAGCTCAATACAACACTACAGTGTTTATTTGAAATATCGAGAATAGTGTCGTGCGATACCCGATAATCTCCCGTTGCTTTCTTCCAGACTTGTCCGTGAACAATCCGGTTATCGTGGACCAGGACGAAGACCGAAGAGAGGAAGGCGTAAAGTAAGAAATTATATATGTTTTCTATATGAACTGATAACAATTCAGTTTGCAATATCAGAGGTGAAAAGGTTAAATTGCTTTCAATGGGTTTAAGTGGTTTGAACCTAAATGTGACGTTTCCCTTTGATATGTTTGTCTACTATTCTTTGCATGTTTAGTGTGAGCAAACACTAACACTAGTTTCGAGAACGAACCCATTTCCCTAACTATGATTCTTAACAACCTCCATATAAATGTAGCAACATAAACCTATTGATTTGGAATACCAGCATGCATGTACGTTAATGTATCACATTGCGCATCATGTGTAATGTCGATACAGGTTAAAGTTAGGCATATCTTGTGGAACATGATATTGAAGCTTCGATCTACTCGATCACCACTTTTATCCATCCATTACAACATTCTGAGTTAAACCACTAGGTCAACATACCCTAGCGAAGGCACTTCGTCAATTTGAAATTGTAAGGATTCTAAGGTTACTTTCTTGGGTTACTTTTTGCATGTTGTTTACCGAAATTGATCGCCATTTTAGCAGACCTTTGACAAAGATTGCGCACGGCTGAATGGCATGCAATCCAAATGAGTGCAATCAGTGACTTCACCAATGCTATATTTTAAAAAGAAGTTACCGTATAATTATATGAAGGCGTTGTGTAGCGGTTAGAGTGTCCACCCACAACCTTTAAATTCCTGATTCAAAGCCACATCTGGAACTAGATTCTCATGACCCAGTAAATACTGCTGCTGGGCAGTTGTGTTGAACGGAGTTTTCCAAGGGTTGGAATTTCTGGTTTGGTGACTCGAAGCAATTACTTTGTTCACAGTGGTTGCAATGCAGTGATGATGATGAACGGGGTCGGTGATGTTACCGCCCTTAGTTTTTGATAAAGTGGTTAAGTGCTGTAGTAATCTCTCGTTCGCGTTATGGGGACGTGAAGTATCGGTCCCCCGATCCCGGGAGCACGAATGGATGTAGCCTTTGTTAAGGCGTATCGGCCAATTTTTCTTTACTAAATGCGCTGGGTCGATCCTTATACTATTCATCACGCTATGACCGATTCCGTTCATGCGATTGCTTCTGTGTGTGATTCATCCCTCCTGTGATCGCGCCGGCCTCTGGGAACCGTATGTAGAAAGGGGAGGAAAATATAACAGCCGTAGCACCAAGTTCCTATTTTTATGTAGGGAAACCCATTCTAGAATAGGTGCGACAACTTTGTATATTTGTTTATTTGGTCAATTTCACTTTACCGCCGATTTCTTACAAATTAAAAGCACATGCAGGCAGAAGACGAAAGGGAGAATACTGATTAGGTACCGCTAACAACTTAGTTTGATCTGTCAAAGTATCGTGAAATATAAATTCATTCAGTACAACCTCGGAATGCGTGAAACCGTGCGCTTATCCTGCCAAGTACTTAGTAATGATTATAATAATAATGTAAATTTATACAGCGCTCCAATCAGTCAAGACGTGCTCTTAGGTGCTTTAGAACGGATACAAAATACTGATCGAAACAGACGTAATGGGCTATTTTAAATAAATACGATTTAACTTTACACCGATAATTAATTAAGGATTTAGCGTCTCTAATGTTTGGTGGTACAGAGTTCCACAGTTTTGCAGCTGCCACACTGGAACCGGTCGCTATAATACGTTGTCCGACTTACAGGTACATCAAGCAGGGATTTGTTGACGTTGAAAAAAGAAAAGCAAATTCGCATAGCCTAAGCATTAGTACCTACATAATTCACCTATCGTTATTTACACATGCAAGTGGAATCTAATGAAATGTTATAGAAACTAGAAGTAAATCATATTTGTGAATCAATCTTTCTCTATATTCACTAATACTTGGTCCCTTTATTTTTGTTTCATTTTCTTCTTTGCCGTTATATAGTCCCTCGTTGTGGTAGACGCTGAGTTTCGTCATGGACAGCGAAGCCTCTCCCAAACCGGTAAACCTGAGCCATCGGTCCAAGCCAAGCGTCTTCGACGAACAATTTCGACTCCTTCCAGAGTAGGTACATCAAGAAGAGGGCGCCCATCATGCAAGGTAACTTTGCGTCCATTTCGTACGAAAAGTACTAGAACGGAAGAAATAGACCAAGGTGCCGAGGACCTGAACGATAACCTTTTAGATGAAGGAGCACTATTCCGTCCAACTCCGATCGAGCTTCCATACACTGGTGGAAGGATTGATAACGAAGATGACGTTATTGAGCAGATGGACATTGGTAATGTTCAACTATCTCCAGCTCGAGTTGATCACCAACAACCATCTATTCCCAGAAAGAGAAGTCCAGAAATGTTCAACCCTGTTCGAAATTTAAAACTAGGAAACGTTATATTCTGGAAACCAGAACAGATGCCAGCAGCTGAGGTGATTGTCACTGACGTCACCAATGACGACACGACGATAACGATAAGAGAATGTTCAACGAGACAAGGCTTCTTTAAGGAAGAACGTCAAGAAGAGAAGAAAAAAGAGGAGGAGAAGGTTATTTCTGAAGCAGTTGTTATTGAGGTCAAAGATTCAACAGAGAGTAAAACTCAGACAGGTGAGACAGGGGAAGAGGACAAAGAAAAAGAAAAGGAGAAAGAGATGGGCAAAGGAAGAGAAACGGAGAATGAAGAGGAAGTGCAGCCAACGCAACAGGAAAAGGAAATTAAGAAAGAGGGTGATCCAGAGCCAAAGAAGACTTCGTCGGAGGAAGAGACGGGGACGAAGCCATCACAAGGTACCGAGGCGGTCCAAGATGAGACAGTAGCTGTTGAGAAACAACCGGAAGTGAGCACAATAAATAATAACGGCGAGGCAGACGATCACCAAAATTAAGAGTCGATAGGAATTTGCATTGTGTTAGTTCTGTGACCAACTGGAAGGGCTGTCACACGGGTGGAAGATGAAGATGGCTTGAAAGAGGGTTTCGAGAATTTTTGAGGTAATACTGAAAGTTCGCAATGTTAAAGGCATTGAAGACTCGCCTCAAACCGCGTGCCGCCATCTTTAAAAAGTTAACTTTCCGTTGCTTGCAAGTGAAGTTTTTCTCTTGTCGCTACAAAATGCAGACAGTATTGAAACGTGATACCTTGTTATCTTTAGCTGGACCTGAGATGTCTATCGCTGTATCGTTTGCACACTCTGTGTTGTGGGTATTGACCGCAGCTGCATGTACTGACTGTACACTAGTGTCTGATTACCGATGGTAGCAAGCTGTGTGTGTATTTTCTGGGATCGATGGTGGTGTCTAACACTTCTGTTACACCTCATTCGAAACTAGGTCACATTACCGGCATTAGACGTTTCTTTGTGCGCGAGTCTTCACACCCTTTAAGTTATGTAAGTACAACCCGCATTATGAATATATCAACATACATACCGTGGCAGAATGGAATAACCGCCAGAAGTCAACGCATTCGACACGTTTGTGCATCTGTTGTTCATATACTGGATTGCGCAGCCAGGCTAGGACTACACCGACACACTATACTAAAATATATTACTGGTTTACTTTACGCTCATTTAAGATGTGTGCAAATAACTGTCTGGTTGACTGCAATAATTAGGCCAATGTATAACGTACGTTGCGACTATAACTAGGTAAATACAGCTGCATTCGTGTTCAGTCTAGCTGGGGTTAACCCATCATGTATCACTCTGAAAACGATGCATACGTATTCCACTTTGGATCAACCTTCACCGAATGACCATGATTTGTTTTCGCTCAACCAATGTCAAAAATGTTTTAATAAAAAAAAATCAGTGAAAATTGACTGACTTTTAAGCCATCCAATAGCATCATCCAAAGAACATTCTTAGCAGTGGCGGTGTACCCGGGGATACATGTCCTATTGCATAAATAGGAAATGCTCCTCAAAGTTGTTGGTTTCGGTGAAAATCGTGACCTTTCGTTTTTTTAACTTTCTGTTTGTGTGCGTGACGCCTTGCTGCAAGATTATGACGCTCATGAAATGAGCTTGGCTCATTATTACTCGAGGTGCACCGATATTTCTGTGGTTACACTACCCCCCAACCCACTTCCCCTCCCTGGGTGTTTCTCTCGTTCGTTTTCTGCCAAGTTATAATCATCAGGAATAATTCAATCTTGTTTGACTTTCTAACACGGTAATTGAGAATGCTACATACCGCCGCCTCTTCACAGTGTCTGTGATCAATCTTATTGGTCGTATCATTATGACAATAATTGAATATTCATGAGAGCCCATAATAACATTGAAGACAGTTCTTAAATGGTGACTTTTTTCATGGATCCGGGCGTATTTATGTTGTTGTTGCATTGCTTTTCGCGGAACAGTTTAGAAGCGATGGAAAGATATTGTTCTATAGTTTCATGTTGGCCTAACCAGCGAACTTAACTTAATCCAATAGTATATATATATTATTTTATATTTTTCATGAATATTAAACAGATATAAACGTCCGTTTCGTTACTTGCTTAACCCATTGTGGATGTAGCTTTCCTTCTCAACAATTTAGTATATTCAGAACTGAATCATTATATTTTGTTTCGTAAACTAAACACGTGATATAGTCATATTTAAAAAAAAAAAAAAGATATCTTGTGACATATGGACTATTTTTCTGATGTTTTCGTTGCAGCTAAGAGTTATTTATGTTTAAATTTAATTTTAATGTGTAGATATGTAAGGAGAATTATATTGTGCGATAACTAACCGTTCATTCTAGAAAAATTTAATTAAGATGTTGTGTCAAAGAGAAAACGTTGAACTTTACAAAAATTGTGTGAAGTCTAAAAGTTAAGAAGACCGCTTCCATCAGGGTGGGGGACCTGTTCTGAATGCTCGCGACTGAATATTTCTACTACTTTCTTTTTCTTTAGTCGTAATATTATCTGAGTAGAGTTGTGTTTTGTATCTGATTCTCATTTTCTAAACGATCTTTTGAAGAATTGGGAGTTCCTTTTCACGAATCCCCACCCACCCCATTTAGATCATTTAAAAGTGTGCGCTATTTTTTTATATGTTAGTTCCTTACTTGGTTTCATGGGCGAACGGGACCATTTCAGTTTGGGGGGGGGGGGGAGAAAGTTTTGTGCCCGAAAGTTCCCGTGACACTATCTAAGCGGAGCGCCACCATCGGTTGGCGCGTAGCGTTACAAGAAATGTTTTGGCAAAAAATGCCTCTCAGTTTGCCGGAAATAGCACTTCTGAGGCCTTGCAAGTTGCATCTAAACATTCTTTATTTCATAATCTCACGTTTTAGAAATTTACACTTCCCCAAAAATTTGGTAAATTAGAAGAAGAAAAAAGGGTAACATCAGTTTGAAGGGGAAAAACAAAACGCTCTCCACGGAATTGTGGGGCAAAAAAATGCTTGGTTTGACATTCTAGAGAAATCAATTAATTAATAAACATGTTACTTACAAGATATGCAGATTAAACACCTGACAAAGGGCAAAAGGTACTCCTTTCCGTGAGAGCACCATCTGTCAAAGGGCAAAGTGTACTCATTTCCGTTAGAGCCCCACCTGGCAAATGGCAATAGGTACTCCTTTCCGTCAGAGCACCACCTGACAATGGCAAAAGGTACTCCTTTCCGTCAGAGCACCACCTGACAATGGCAAAAGGTACTCCTTTCCGTCAGACGACCACCTGTCGAAGGGCAAAAGGTACTTCTTTCCGTCAGAGCACCACCTGTCAAAGGGCAAAAGGTACTCCTTTCCGTTAAAGCATCATCTCTATCCTCTCAACGTTCACCATGCTGAGAATGTCCATTTGTAGTACAATATTCATGTTGTTGTGAACCCTCAATGAAAAGAACCAAAAACAACACACATTTTGTTAATATGAATATTCAAAATGTGAAGTCATATTATTTGTCAGTTTCACAAGTTATTTAACAAATGTGTGTTATTTATGGCAGCTTCAAGCGTGTCATGTTCTGCATCAATATCTATATTCTTATCAAACTACACATACTGTGCACTGACCGTTGCTTATACGCATTAAGACTTTGATAGGACATATCGTTTGCTTCCATGTATATATAAATATTGAGTTGTTTTTATTTATGTCAATTAAACTCACTTTATTTGTTCAGCTGTTTCCTCGCCCTTCTTACGGTTATCAAGATTGAGTAAAGAAAGAATGATATATTGGAATGTTCCGAAAAGAAATATTTATCTGCCTAACCAATAATAAGTTTACTGTTATTGTTGTTGTCCTTATTGTGTAACGAACTTCTTATACTAGTGATATCGCATGATACTAGTAATATCACATTATACTAGTGATATCGCATTAAACTATTGATATCGCATTCATGCAGACAGAAGACTTAAAACAAGGACAAGAAATAACTTATGTTTCTGTGTCGTGCATCATTCGATAAATCACACCGTATATAGGCCTACGTTAAACGCTGAATATTTCAAAACAGAATGTGTTGACCGAACGAATTCGAGACGATGGAACGGGCGCCCATGACGCAACACTTTCCGATGCTTTCAATGTAAAGCTTAGCAATTCCAAGGCTTAGATGAATCTCTGGAGGGTTGCATTTGTTGGGAATTAGCTGGCATTACCATATAGCCTAACATATGACCTCACTGCAAAGAAACGTATACCTTTTAACAGACACAAAGATGTAATATATGTCAGCCCATAGTTGTGAATAAACTTAATAAGCCAAGGCCTAATTAGTTTTCAGGATATTGCCTTCCAAGCACCATGGCTCATCAATCAATGCTGTTTTTATAACTATAAGTTAACGTAAGTCTGCAACAGTCGGCTCTTATTAAGCAAGCCAATAAGAAATGTATATATGAGGTTTTGCTTGAATTCAAATAATCTGTTTTTGTTGCTATATAAAATTGTCAAGGACCAATTGTACTGTATTTCATTCTTATGATATCATGTTCATATGAAACTAAAGTAACATATTTTAATTTTTTTTAAATTATTAATTGAATTGGTCAAAGAATAGATATGCAATAATACTTTAGGCCTTAATGAGATGACCTTACCGTACAAACAAGAAAACTTACCTTCGTCAAAAAATATTATGCATTGTACCTTGACATCTGATCGGCATTTTAGTGGCGAAAATCAATCGAGAATTATTTATCTCAATGCCAATACTATTGTAAAGTGGATATTAAAGGCGATCATGGACGCAAAATTGGATCGTATGCACTTCTGAGCAATTGAAAGGATCGTTAATTGTGCGTCTCCAAGACAACCACCCCCCCAACCATGAGCCTCTCCGCCCCCCCCCCCCTTCCAACCCTTCATGACAGTTCTCTCAAATCGCGAGATATACACTGTAAAACCCAACACGTCAAGACAACTTGAAAAAGTCGAGGTAACCCGCTGCCTTAACTTTTTTAAGTTCACTCTACTAACCCAGAAACTCCATAAGTAAGACTTGACGGTAGTGGTTACAACCAACTCACTGGTTTTACTTTGTTACACTTCATGTTCATCAGTTGTGGCAACAGATATCAGCAAAGTCCAACAAATTTAATCTTTATCTGTTTTTGAGAAAAAGCTGGGCAAGTTATGGTAACTAAAACATTAGAGCTGATACAGCATAGCCTTTCCTCGTTAAACTGACAAGACCAATTCAAGTTTTTCCCACTTTCCATTATCTCCAGAGTTAACTTTGAATATTTAAGTTGACGCTACTTGGTGTCACGGGTCAGCCAACTTTTACACCTTGGAAGGGTGATACCTTTTCTCTCTCTCTAAGGGAAAAGAAAACGTGTAACTCACCATTTAGATGGAAAAATGGCTCTAAACACACAACAGGAAACTGGTCTCGACAAGCGTCTGGCGTCTCGACATCAGGCAGAAACTCCTCCTAATAAAGCTCTAATCTACCTTCGCTATACTCTGACGCCCTTGCTCAGATATTATATATAACCCTTGAAAGTGATTTTGGCAACGAGGCAGCTTTCTAGCTGTTGCGAAAACTAACGCAGTCAGACCGTTGGGGAAAAGACACGTTACATGGCAAAGGTCTACGATGGACTGTACCCAACTTTTCTCTGGTGTGGCTCCATACGACAATGACACTATACCCGCACATACCTTGGTTCTTTCACTATCCTACCCCTTTTGTTACCAACGTCTTCGCGCTATACAAAGCAGGAAGCTAATTACTACCAGCCTGAAATTCAGACTACAAGACAATTACGTAACACGCCTAAAATTTCGTAACGCACCTATGCGTAGCGCTCATTCTTGCCCTACATATCTACAAACAAAAGCAAACTACGGCGGACTTGTTGGACCGCAAAACACAACAACTCCCTAACCTACGGAGGATTCAAATTTCCCTCAAAAACTTGACAAAACTCCCCCCT
This sequence comes from Apostichopus japonicus, assembly GCF_037975245.1. Classification (NCBI taxonomy): domain Eukaryota; kingdom Metazoa; phylum Echinodermata; class Holothuroidea; order Aspidochirotida; family Stichopodidae; genus Apostichopus; species Apostichopus japonicus. The sequence continues at coordinate 2,315,446 of NC_092579.1, forward strand.
TAAGAAAATGTTATACCTATAACTTTTCCTTGGGAAATTTACGCGATAGCCCTACTAAGAAAATCTGCGCCGATATTGTCTCGACCTTTAATGACCCTGATATGGTATCGATAGTGCTGTAATATCAATGCCCAACGCATTATGCGCCCATTTGCGACCTTAGATTTTTGAATGCATTTGAGGGGTTTATGATCGGTCTCGATAACAAAGTTTGTGCCATAAAGATATGGTTCGAATTTCTCAACTGCCCACACAATCGCATAACATTCCCTCTCAATTACAGAGTAATTCTTCTGAGCATTGGTGAACTTTTTGCTTGCGTATGCAACTGGAAACTTTACCTCCTCACTTTCTTGGAGCAATACAGCGGCCATACCAACATCACTGGCATCAGTTCTTAATATGAATTGTTTCTCCAAGTCGGGTAGATGAAGTATCGGAGAGTCGCATAGTTTATGTTTTAGAGACCGGAATGATCGCTCTTGTGCCTCCTCCCATCGTATCTTGTTGGGTTCACCCTTTTTCAATTTATCTGTTAGGGGTATTGCTACTTCCGCATAGTTTGGAATGAACGACCGATAATATCCGGCAAGACCGAGAAAGGACCTTAATTGGGATTTAGTTTGAGGTCGGGGTGCATCCTTAATTGCTTCTAGTTTTTCTGGTCTTGGGGAAATCTTTCCTTTACAGACTATATGCCCCAAAAACTCGACCTCGCCATATCCAACACAGCATTTTGATGGTTTTGCCGTCAAATTATGCTCCCTCAGGCGCTTCAAGATCTCTTCAAGTGCAGTTAAATGATCTTCGAAAGTGGCAGTGTGAACCAAAATATCATCTATGTAATTGTCAACATTTGGGATTCCTTTCAGTAGTTTTCTCATGACACGACTGAACGTAGCTGCCGAGTTGATTAACCCAAACGGCATCGTGTTAAATTGGTATAAACCATGGTGTGTGATGAAAGCAGTCAACGGCTTTACTTCATCTTTGACTGGTATCTGCCAATACCCTTTTGATAAATCCAATTTGGTAAAGAAACAATCTTTTGCAAGTTTTGTGAAGATTTCTGAAATATCAGGGATTGGTTCAGCATCAAATATAGTTTTCGCATTCAATGCCCTATAATCGACACAGTACCTGTTTGTGCCGTCAGACTTCTTAACAATGACCAACGGACTCGCATATGGACTGTCACTGTGCTCTATTACACCAATTTCTAACATTTGGCCAAGTTCTGTTTGAATTTCATGCCTTAAGCCATGGGGTGCAGGATACGCCTTTTTTCTTACAGGTTCCTCGTCGATGAGTTTGATGTCATGCTCACCAAGGTTTGTTTTTCCTGGTAAGTCCGTGAATACATCAGGATAACTGAAAATCAACTGTTCAATTTTGTGAATTTGGCCTTCTGAAAGATTCGTATTAACATGGACATCAGTTACTTTCTCTTTCGGAGTTACAATTGGGAGACCTATCATGTCATTCTTGGAAGCAAGATTACACTCGTGATCTAGAGTTACCACATCCTCGTTAATTACTGGCGCTTCAGTCAACTCCAACAATTCTGACACATAAATTGGTGAATTTCCGACTACCTGGGAGGTTGACCTAAAGTACTTTTTCAACATGTTTATGTGGTAGGTCTTTTGCACATGTCCCATATCGATAGTGTAATCGACCTCATTCACGACCTTTGACACGACATAGGGACCTTTCCATTGCATTAATAGTTTATTTTGATCTGTTGGCAGTAAGAGCAACACTTCGTCACCCACAACAAGCTTTCTTGGTTTGGTTTTCCTATCATAGTAGGATTTGTACTTTGCCTGAGATTTTTGCAACTCTTTGCGAGCTAGTCTACACGTTTCACTCAGCCTTTGTTTGAGATCCATGACGTATTGATACGTGTTTCGGGTTTCAGTTTCTTCAGTTTCATTCGTCCACAGTTCTTTTAGGATTTGCATTGGGCCTCTTACAGTCCTACCATATAGAAGTTCGAATGGGGAGAATTTGGTCGAGCCCTGTGGTGTCTCTCTATAGGCAAATAGGAGCGGGTCAATGTACCGATCCCAATCTTTAGGGCGCTCATCACACATTTTGCGTAACATAGATTTCAAGGTGGCGTTGAATCTTTCGACCAAGCCATTGCACCTAGGATTGTACGGGGTTGTAGTTAACTGATCGATGGAGAGGAGTCTTCCTACTTCCTTCATTACGTTAGAAATGAATTGTGGACCTTGATCGGTAAGAATTTCATGCGGAAATCCGACCCTGGAGAATATATTTAGCAATTCCTCAGCTACCTTTTCGGATTCAATCGACTTCATAGGGGCAGCTTCGGGGTAGCGCGTCGCATAGTCAACTAGCACTAAGATGTAGCGATGGCCGCGTTCAGATGATGGGAATATGGGACCGACAATATCAGCTGCCACGCGCTGAAATGGCACATCAATAATTGGGGAAGAGCCTAGTGGTACCCTAGAGACTTTACCTTTTGGGGTCGTGCGCTGGCACAGGTCACATGATCTACAAAAACGCCGTACATCCGCCTGAAGCGCAGGCCAAAAAAAATTGGACAGAATCCGATCGACAGTCTTCTGTGTACCTAAATGGCCGCCAAGGAGCGATTCGTGAGCGATACTCATGACGCTTTGCCTCAATTTTGTGGGCACAACAACTTGCCGAATTGTAGCGTCGCCTGGTTTGCCTGGATTCGAAAATTCTCTGCAGAGAATACCATTTCGCATGACAAAAGTCGCAGAACTACCGCTTTTGTGCTTGACAATTTGACCTATTTTCTCACGGACCTTCGATAAGGAGGGGTCACTTTGCTGCTGCTTTTTGAGCTCATCCGCGTCCACAATGTCCGGCATAGGTTCTTTTACTTTAAGTGGTTTAAATGGCTTCTCTTTTGCTTGGCTACGCGTCTGCACCGCACCTACGATTTCTGGGGGGTCGCACTTCGAATTTTGTGGTTCCCATTTAGGATCTGGTTGCCATGGTAAACACGCACCAGGGATATTACCGATCAGTACATCACACGTGGGGTTATCCACACATGCTGCTGAGACCGTGCCAACATAGTAGGAAGAATCAATTGGGACAGATGCTACTGGAACATAGCGTACAGTTTGATCAGCAAGTACGCAAGGGACAAATTCACCTGTGAGCATATCTGGGGAGACCAATGCGCGCTTGACTACAACGCCATTACAACCAGTATCACGGAGTACTTGCACCTTCACATCGCCAATGAATCCCACAGCTACTGGCATGTTTGTTTCGACTAATTTAGAAACTGCATTTACAATAGGTATTGTGTAGCCACACTTAAGTTCCAAACGATCGTTTACTAACACGTCATCTGTTGGCCTATCCACTTTAGCAAACGAAATCATGGTGGGGGTTTCAGCTTCGCTGGGTTGTTCATCCCTCCCATCACCCTCTACTCCATCAATGTCCGGTTGGTCAACTTCATCAAGTTCACAACTCGTTCGAACAATGTCAACAAGCATCGCCATAGTTGGAACAAACGATTTGGGGGCCAGCCTACATCGTTTCCAAAAATGACCCGGTTTTCTGCAATAATAGCATACTGCCGTTTTCCTGGGCACAGACGATTGATTTCTTGGGGGTTGTTTAACTGCCTCTGTTTTAGGTCTGTAATCAACCACATTACTGAATGGATTTCTCATTCGACCCCATCCCTTATGGACATCCAAATATCCATCAGCTAGTTTAGAAGCATCGCTAAGATTTTTTGGTTTTCTTTCTTTAATGAAAATTGCCAGCTCTGTTGGGATAGCCTGATATAATTGATCCAACACCAAATGCTCTCTAAGAGTATCATATTCGTGTTTTACCTTGGAGGTATCAATCCATCTATCAAAGTATTTGCATAGTTTTGACACAAACTGGGTTGCCGTTTCATTCTTGTCTGGTTTTGAAGATCTGAATTTGATTTTGTAGCCATCAGGAGTTAGATTGTATCTACGCAACAACGCTAGCTTCAACCGATCGTAATCGTTAGCCTCGCTACTAGGAAGCGTACCGTAAGTAAACAGTGCCTTACCAGTCAAAAGCGACGAGAGATTTATCGCCCAGTCCTGCCTTTCCCATTTCTGCGCACCCGCGTACCTTTCAAAACGATCTAAATAGGCATCCAAGTCATCGCTTTCACTGAAGCATGGTAGCTTCGGTGGTTTGGCTTTTTGTGTCACCGTCCTATGAGCATCACCAGAGTTGCCACTTGTAGCATTTTCTTTCTTAAGTGATTCTAGGTCAATTTGCAATTGCAACAATTCTCTATCTTCTGATCTACGCTGCCTTTCTTCATCGCGACGAAGTTTACATTTGTCACTTTCATTCATCACGAATGTTTGCAAATCGGACCCCTCGAGTCCAAATGAAGATCCTATTTCTACAAGTTTTTGGATTTCCAGATCCCCAATTTTGGCCATGACTCCTAATGAAGGACATACACCAAATACACAAGTAATCACGATTAAACTCACGATATACAGAGAACTTGAAATAGAACCACTGGAGTTGCCAATGTCCCACGAACGAGAGACGCCGAGACGCTTGGTCCAGACCAGCCTCCTGAAAAGCAACGGAAACATGAACAATTAGTAATCTCAATACAGAATAAGATAATATGGACCCTTTCGTACACCTATTTGAACAAGTGAGAGAATTAAATTTCCCGGACAGGCCCCCATTTGTCACGGGTCAGCCAACTTTTACACCTTGGAAGGGTGATACCTTTTCTCTCTCTCTAAGGGAAAAGAAAACGTGTAACTCACCATTTAGATGGAAAAATGGCTCTAAACACACAACAGGAAACTGGTCTCGACAAGCGTCTGGCGTCTCGACATCAGGCAGAAACTCCTCCTAATAAAGCTCTAATCTACCTTCGCTATACTCTGACGCCCTTGCTCAGATATTATATATAACCCTTGAAAGTGATTTTGGCAACGAGGCAGCTTTCTAGCTGTTGCGAAAACTAACGCAGTCAGACCGTTGGGGAAAAGACACGTTACATGGCAAAGGTCTACGATGGACTGTACCCAACTTTTCTCTGGTGTGGCTCCATACGACAATGACACTATACCCGCACATACCTTGGTTCTTTCACTATCCTACCCCTTTTGTTACCAACGTCTTCGCGCTATACAAAGCAGGAAGCTAATTACTACCAGCCTGAAATTCAGACTACAAGACAATTACGTAACACGCCTAAAATTTCGTAACGCACCTATGCGTAGCGCTCATTCTTGCCCTACATATCTACAAACAAAAGCAAACTACGGCGGACTTGTTGGACCGCAAAACACAACAACTCCCTAACCTACGGAGGATTCAAATTTCCCTCAAAAACTTGACACTTGGCATATTCTAGGCAGCGGGTTACCTCAATTTAATTGAGTTATGACAACAGACAATTTTAGTAAAGAAAACTATATATTGCTATGTTAACAATACAACTTTATTTTCAACCTCTGAAGTCAGTAACAATGTACTTTAACAAGGAAATAGAAGAAATAATCAAACGCATAAAAAGTGCTTAATACTTTTATCGGTGGAAACAATGCCAAAATGTATCAATAGTGAGATACAGAAGAACATGGAGCATGGGTACATGCCTGCTGCAATCATTCATTTCCATGATTCATTTGAGATAGTAAATACCAATTTCAAGTGCATGTGTTCTTTGGTATGAAATACAGAAGTAAAATTAATATGTTATGGCTGCTGGATATAACCAATGTTGTTAAAAGCCAAGAAGAAAGAAGTAACCATTCCTCTCAGCCATTTACAATATGATTGTTTTAGCTAAAGACTTTTAATTTTGTGGCAAATAGTTTTATAGGTGAATCATAATTACATCATCATGTAAATAGGCAACGATGCTCAAAACACCAATGTTTCATTAACTAAAGGAATGCACTTAAAGTTGTCATTAGCAAAGCTATAGTGATGCGAACAATTGTTCTTGCATCTGTTTTTATGACAAACACTAGTTATGATGGATAAGAGCATTGTTCAATTGTGAAAACCAAGCATAGAACAGGAACTTCATCTTTTCAATGATATGAAAAATTTCTTTTCAGGATATTTTGATCCCTTATATTAGAAATTACCATGAAACTAGTTCCCATGAAAGCTAAGGATATGTTTGGGGAATCACATACAACCTTTCATCCTAGAAAGGGGTATATGAAATCAAGCCAGGGTTCAGCAAATAGCCCCTGTTTGGTCCTTTGTACTCAAAACTTACATTTTAATCATAAGATAAAGCAACTCTGTAAAATTCTTTTAATAATCTGAGAGGAAGCACAACAGTCTTTGCTCATGAAAACCAGCATGCAAAGTAAAGTCATAATGAAAAATGTTTGTTTTTAGATCTTTACAGCAAAACACTTTATTTTTACCCATTTGAAACACAAAATACTTTGAAAGAATTCCATTGTCAATCCTGTCTTTTGCCAGTTTTTGGATCCTTCAAACACTTATATTACTGTGATTTGAATAGTTTCATCACAACACAGATATATCTGATGCATTTTCCTTTATCAGTATATATAATATTAATACTGACTTCCTGTAAATGATTTCACAGTACATCCCTCATTGGGCTTTGTTTAGGATGAACATGTTTGTAAGTTCAAATTTTGCAAATTATTTCTGAAACATATACTATTATACCAATCACATTGATGCAAGCAAGCTGTTAGAAATTCTCCATAACTAAGCAAGTACAAAGTGTTTATTTGACAAACAATGGCTCTGAATAAAAATGAAAATGTAAACTAGAGTTTAAGCCTGATAGAATTTTTTCAGACATTTTTGGACCCTTCCAACTCACTAGAGGTGTGGGCTATTATATCATTTCTCTGCCTGAAGAAAACATCGGCATATCATAAAATTAGCTTTGTTTCGCTCTTTGATTATTACAATGATTATTATTAGTGCCTATTCACCCAATCAACAATTCTTCATAAGTTGAAATGTAAAAGCAGAGAAACAATTTCCCATGGCATCCTGTTCCATATTACAATTTGTTTCAACACATTTTCAAGATTTACCAAGAAACAAGATAATTACCAAACAAATGGAGTTTTGCAATATCTCTCTGGACACCACATGAACTATTTAAACACTTCAGATGCATGATAACTATGAATGTTTATAATGGAATGTAATGCCACAGGCATGGTTTCAAATTGTTAAGAGGGTTATTTAAGTAGCCTGACGGTTTATTTTTTGTTGATAAATTACACTAAAACAGCAATATATTAACTTCTTTAACTAAAGAATATTATTGTTTAAGCTGTCAATTAGCAAAAATATTCAGCAGTCCCTTTTTCTTGAATCTATATCCAGGACACAATTTGTACTTACGATGGATCAAATAAACCAATGGTGTTGTTAACATATACAGTAGAATGCAAAAATGAAACAAACCAAAATTAAAGTAAATTTCCTCCAAGGTGGTAATAAAAACAGTGTAAGAATTTTGACCAAAGGTGACCATATTTGAATTTCTGGTGTATTTGGGGCAAATACAGCATACAGTACCTTTATGCTACCAAAGGTAACCATATTTGAATTTCTGGCATATATGGGGCAAATACAGCATACCTTTATGCTAGTTTTGCATGTAATATTGTACACACAATGCAAAATGTAACTGTTAAATTGTCACAAGGTAATTTATAATAACAAGTATGTACTCTTATTTACTGTATTTTAAGTATTGCTAAAACAAGCATATAGATGAATGAGCTCTTGTATTATCTGATCATACCATACACTACAGAATGAGTTATATAGCCTACCCCTGTCTCAAAGTGAAACAAGTTCTGAAACTTTTGTGTGGTTGACAATATTTCCACCATTCTGTCAAGGTGTTGGTCTTGTGAAGAAAAGAAACTGCTGTCCAGAGCAAGGTTGCTTAACCTCGAAAACTCAGCCTTCAACTGAAAGAATAAAATGAGAAATGTAGAAAACAATATTTAGTTAAGTTTGCCCCATGAAGAGAAGATGGCTCCCTTTTGCCAGGTAGCAATATTATAGAAAGCAATTTCCAAGGTGAGAGTATAAATGCAACTTGTAAGTGCATTTGTCGATGGTAGTCAACTGCCAATCGGAATCCTGGGTAAGACCATATATAATATACAGTTATAATCTAATTTTACAGGTATTTAGTGCAGATATTAGTGACAAACAAAATAGTAATGGTGACTGACATCCATGGGTTAAAAAATACTAATTACTAATGCTAAAAAATGCTTAAAATGCTAATTACTGATCAGATCACCCTGCTGCACCATATTAGACCACATACTTTGTATCTCTTTTTTTCTGTATTTTACCAAAATTTTATACATAAGAAATAAAACATCTCTAACACTAATCACCCACTGTGATTACTTTTACTACTCATTATACACTGCAGCTACTATATCATGAAAAATACAAAACAAAATGTTCAATTTTAGTGAAGGAGACAGCACCCCCAATAAGTTAATGAACAATTAAGGAACTTACTTCACTGGGAAGAAATAAGGCGGGCATCTTTCTACCATTTCGTTGACGGCTGGCGCATTTAAGACCAGGTCCTGTCTACGGTATGCATAGGTCCTTATCATCATTTTTAAAATCTTGTCCATGTCCCTGTTTCTCTTTTGAACTTCTGTGCAAAAGTTTTCTCAATAAGACTCCATACTTGTTGCATCTTCTCCAATTGGAATGTCTGGTAAGTAATTTATTTCTGCTCTCTTTGGTTTTTTGTGTTTTGATGAAGACATTCCAGGGTAGGAGCGCTTCCTTGAGTTAACGTTTAGTTCCATGCAGTCCAACTTTCTCATTTTTGCTCTAAGATTACCCATCTTAAATTTGATGCTGTTAAGCATTTCATCATAGCCAGAGGAACTTCCCTTTTCAGCCAAACAAGGATAGGTCCTCATGATTGCTTTTGCTACTTCAGTGTATTCCATGTGTGTTGGATAAGCTTTGTACTCCCAAATGCGGTTAGCAATCGCATCAAGGAACTGACTTTTGTGATCTTTGCTTAAGTCAAGGTGCTTCTTTCCTTCTGACAGATACTTTCTATTACCATCTTCAAAAACCAGTTCAAGCTCTGGGCCTACTTTAGGTACCTGAAAGACCTCTGGCCAACACCCTTGTCTCAGTTTGGCTTCTACCGACTGTATGTCATCATTTGAACTAACACTCATAGTGTCATGTGAGCTTCCGAACGAACCGACAGATGACAGTGAGGGTGTACTACTCTGATAGCACTGATCTTCAGCAATTTCAGTGTATATCACTTGGACAGATGCACATGTCTCTGGTAAATCATTTGCATTAGTTAGATTCACCATCTCACCGCCAAAGTCTGGATCAGCATATTGCAAAGTTAAACTGCCTTCAAGGCTTAACTTATCTTTCAAAGTTTCCATAAGGTTTTCAACAGACTCTGGACGTTGCTCAAGGGACACCTTCTGAATGTCCTTTGGTGACAACACTACCCTCAATTTGTACATAGTATCAATTTCTGAGCAATCCTATGCATGAAAAGAGAACAATGTAAGTGAGTTAGAAGCTGGCTATATCGTTTCGTACACTCCCCTTAGAATTACAGTACTGTACCACATAGTAATATTTTAGCAGTAAGTGCAACAACCCATTCAGCTGCAGTATACCAAATGCACTGCATAAATATGCAGTATGGCAGCTGATCTACTGTACATCTACTCTTGGCTACTTGCATGAGTAGAAATTTTGCATGTAAATGTCATCCAAGTACTGCATCTTTCAACGTTTAGTAAGGCTCATGCTTTATCACAGACAACTCAACTTAGGGTAACTCCTATTGTTCTTCATGTATATCTACAGTGTTTCAACACAACCACTTTAGCTTCTCTCATAGTGTAGGAAGTTAGAGGGTAGTAATCTTTAAGATTACCTGGAGGCTGGACAAACTACTTGATCATAGTTTTCAGTCTCTGTCACTTTGTATGCTCCAATGTGGCTTTGAAAAATTTTGCTTTGAAAGATTTATGCAATTTTACTACAAGCCATCCATTGTTTTTATCAACAATAATAGTTTGTATATTTGCTAGTACAGAATGACCACTATCACTGCCAATCACAACAAACATATCTCTAAATTATACCTCATTCAAATTTGCTAATCAGTACCATGTATTAACCACATGAGCTCATGCTGATGAACCGAATGTTTTACTCCTTTGTCTCACACTGTGTAACTAACTGTTAATGGTTAGGCCTATCTGTAAAGCTCTATAGCCTAACCTAATGCACAGCCTACGTTCAACGTGAAATGGAGCTTATAAATTTTGTAGGCTAGGCTGTTGAAATAGTAACTTTTCTTATCCAATTCAATCACGCATATAATTTCATGCTGCAAGTTTTTAACTTTGACTTGGGCTAATTTTAACAACATATTTCTGATTCAGTCGAATTTTTGCGAATATCATTACTGTATTGAGCATTAATCATTCTAAATACGAACCGTAAATCATCCAAGACTTGGAAAAGCTGGCCCCTGACGTATGTTATCTACTTAGTCGATATACGCGCGCGAGCGATCACTTACCGGTAATTTTGTTGCAAATACGCACAGTCTTCTCTTTCCAGTCGTTTTCATGTAGAAATGTTTTGATACTCGACCATCACAAGTTGAAACAACGATATCTTCATACGTTGATCTACGTTTCCGCATAAAACTTACGTAAATCATGTTGTAACGCTTATTTTAACATTATTGAGTCATCCTGACTGTCATAACCCTTGTTCAGAACGCTCATCTACCGGTTGGGTTTTACAGTGTAGGTATGACACCAATCGTCCTATTCTACTGCTAGTTTCCCGTCCATCTTTCCCCCTAGTTTCCCGTCCATCTCAACCCATTGTCCCAGGGGTGCTTTGTTCCATGCGGAAGAAATGATAACATTTGCCTGAAGCAGGGGTTCCCTAACTGGGGTGCATGAACCCCCAGGAGTGAGTGAGTCCATCCCAGGGGGTTCGTGAGACGTTTCTGAAAGTCAAAACTAGAGTACTTTTTGTTGAACTAAAATCTAATATATCATATAATTTAGTAATGTACATAAGTCGACAACCTCTACAATATTACACTATGGAACTTGATCTTTTACGAAGCACTGTTATGCGTATTATAGTATAATAATGACACATGTCGTGTCTCGAAAAGTTCGTGGGGGGGGGGGGGGGGGTTCGTGGACAACTCTGACATCCACAGGGTGTTCGAGGGGGATAAAGTTAGGGAAACCCTGGCCTGAAGCGACACATGTCAAATCTGTTATCTAGCTCCCCCAGACACAAAGAAGACAGTTTTACTCACTCAGTGGTTAAATTCAGAAACACGATATTGTGTTTTTTTTTTCACTTTGTTGGTTTGCCACAAAGTTTCCTTCATAGCTTTAATCACTTTTGATATGAAAGTAAAAACTTAACAACTCATTTACACTATACACTTTTAATATGATAAAGAAAAGATACACTGGTAAATAACTTTCTGTTAAAGAATGATAGGATAGTGCATAGGCACCTTGTCAAATTTGGAGTGTTTATTTGGAGGGGCATAATTTTTGTTTGATGGGGCATTTGCATGGTTCCACCAAAAGGTTCCATCGCTGAATCCATAAATTAATTTTAAAAAGTTGGGGAGATATAATCGAAATTTCATGGGGGCATAAAGAGCAGTTTTGCTACATGGATTTACTATACTAATTCAATTCAGTTTTATGAAACACTACCTAAGAACAAAGTATTGGGGTGATCCTACACCCCCCCCCCCCTCACTCCACCCGTATTTAACCTTCAAACATGGACACCAAACCAAACTGTAGGATGCGACCAAAATTTAACGTATTGTCCATGGTCCAAACTAGCATTCAGGCATTCTAATAATCACCTCTGAGGGGATCTAGGGGATTTGCTGGGTCGTAGCTTAGTCGTCAAGGAAGCTACTTGGTGGCGGGCCTAAACGTTTGCTGACCGCTGGGCTACGGAAGCGCGTGGACGGTAAAATACTATCAACAAATTTGTCTTTTATATATAATATGAAAACATTACAACAACAGTTTAAACTGATCAAGATAATCAACAACACAATGCAGCAAGCCGAGCGACAGTTCAAAGGTCATCAGTACTTGCCCAAATGAATGCTTAAGTAGCTTTAAGTTTTCAAGTGGACATTCCTGAAGACTGTCAGCCTACTATTCCAGGCACTGAAGACGGTTAAAATTAGACAAGAAAATGTCTCTATGAGAGAACACGCCCTAATCAAGACACAAAAAAACCCATCACCTTATACTTATATGACAGACTGCGAGAAGTACAACTCCCCCCCCCCCCCCCCCCCAAATAGCCAAGACAAACCATGCTCCGTGTGAGAGATATCTCAAATTAAATGTCATGTCTGTTCACTGTCATTGTGTAAATCTGTGATGTCATAGTGCTATTGGGATCCGTAACCTTTTACTTTCTCTATGTTTATACAGTGTTGACACTGACCCTTCATAATGAATACATTCATTACCTCATGTTAAGACCTTTCGTGTCTTAGATTCAACACTTACAAAAAGCCATTTCTATTACGGAAAACAAGCATTTGTAATGTAATGGCTCGATGATGTCATATTTAGACTTGATCAAGTCGTCAACCTTGTATGTGAAGTAACATTAAATACCTGATTTCCTTTCTAAGCTGTATGGGGAAGTTGTTTTTGACAGTCACAGTTATCTCTATCACATAGCTTAATAATGATGGTTGGGTTCATCTCCTTTAAGGGTGGCAGGCTTTCTAGCACATTTTGTATGTATATATTTTAGATCCTCCTGCGAGCAGGAACTCGCGAAGAAGCCTCATTGGCTTATCAAACCCGCAAGCGCAAGCTGACCGAAGTCAGTCTCTTAGATTCATATTTAACGTCCATGATTATGAATTGTCAATTATCAACAACTGTATAACTGGACGAGGGCTACAATGATTACCTCATACTTTCTAAAATATACAAGAATTCCACAACTTAAACATAAATAACAAATGCAATCATATTAGCCATCAATGTTTTGTGATACCATTTATGCACGTTGTACCTTTAGTTTATCCTACTACGTTGACAACCAGCCTAGCCTGTTCTCGAGACTATAGAGTGAATGAAAGTCAACTCTTTAAGTTCTTCGTTACTGCTTACAGACTAGATCACATTGTATTTGCACATTATACTACCATAAGCTATGACACATAGACTACGATACAAAAAACAAGAAAATAAACATCACATAAATCATTTTGTAACCACTTTTACAGGCATATTTTTGGATACTTTTAAAAAGAAATAGAATCATTTTCAAATTGGGTACAGTGTCATCAGCCTTTTAACATATCTAACCGTACCCTCAATAAGAATCTCAATTTCATTTTGGGCTAGCAACTCTTGCCTTTGGTTTTGTTTACCATTTTACCAACTGTTGGCAGTTCTTTCTCTATTACATATAAACTGTGTAAACTGTTTCACTTCCAGCTTTGAAACCAGTGACTCTTAAATCTGTAGATTGGTAGAATGCAAATGAATGGTATGCTAATTTATATTAAATTAAATATTACAAAAGAAGGAATGTCAAATTGGACGTGTATACATTGTGATTAAATGATACGATAGTTAACAAGCAAATATTTCAAACTCCATAATGGAAGAACCATGGCGCACAGTGGCGTAACGAGGCCGGTGCGACCTCCCGTGGCCCACAGAAGTGCCAAAGACCAAAAATTATAATCACTAATCGGGTTGAAGACAAGTTTTAAAAAGAAGAGATTTGATTTACTTTCTTTTGTCTTAAATACTGTTCAGTACAATTCTTAAAGTTCTCTCCCAAAACCCACCAAAATAGGACTTAAAACAAAAGCCTTTCCGCAATAGAGAAAGCCTGAGACTGCCATACCTGTGCACATAGAGGTAACAATATAAAAACAAATTCTCACCCATGCCCAAACCATGATGGCTGGGCCTGATAGGTGATTTGGGGGCTATATATTGCTGCACCAGGACCAGGTTGCTCCATACTATCCAACTGATGGTGCAATCATATGCCAGGGGTATAACATATCTTGAATCTAATCAATACATACTGCTGTATAGGAAAACATGTTACAAAGACTTTTCTATCAGGAAATTTATTACAAAACTGAGAGAGATAATGCCGTGTTGGGCTATTGGAGAGTAACACCAAGAATGCCCTGAAGATCCTGGCAGTGTTTTCACTGAACAAATTCAAAGGTTAATCCTAAAGTGCTACTATATATTGCATAGGATTCAAAGTAATATTGAATGATGTGTTCCCAATTTTTCAAAATGGGAAACTGCCAAATTTTCTTGCCACATCCCAAAGAATGATTTTCTCCTGTATTCTGAACTTGCAAATGTGCAGGCTGTCTAACGGGAAAAAATAGTCCAAAACAAAGTGGTAAACGAAATTTAGTTCCTTGAAGCTTGGCATTA